>NC_054598.1:39218708-39890708 GCF_004785595.1 Juglans microcarpa x Juglans regia | reverse complement strand
AGGGCACTTCCGACGAGACAACTTCATGCTTGGGAGACTTGTAGAAGGGAGACTCTAGGATGGAAACCCTATCCTCGCTGATATTGAGGAAAAGGCGATGGCTAGGAGACTTACCGAAGTGAAGGGAGCTAGCATCCTCATCTTCCCTCAGCGGTGCATGCACCTCGACGACAATAAACTCCACGTCCTCGTCGACACGCCTTCCAATCTCAAGGGAAGGGACCATCTCCAACACAACCTTTGGTGGCAGCTTGAAAATGCAAGAATCCCTAGGAGGATCTCCATTGAGAATCTCGAGCTCTTCCCCTTGAGTGAGGATCTTGATTCCCCCCACATTGCTCGGTGGGGTAGGAGACAATGTCGACAGAGTTGCAAGAAGACTCTGTGATCATTGAACTCCTTGGCCCAAGGGTTCTTCCCCTTCCCTTCAATAGTGGGCTAGAGGCCTCTTACAATCTTGGTGCACAGGGGACCACATCGGATACAGCAGGCCTCGAAGTGAGTATGAGTTGAGGGGGCCAGATATCGACCTATGTTGGCCTCAGCATAAACCTCCTACATATGCAACTTCACCCAGGCTCAGATGGTTGCCAACCAAGCCTCCTCCTCATTTGTCAAGGTCAATCGGACCTCCTCATCTTCTGGCGTTACCCCCCAAACAACACAGATGGGAAAATCCTATTGGCTAGCCTCCTGGGCAAGGAACTTCCATCTCCTACCAGACATAAAGAATAACCATTGAGTCCAGCAGTTGATGTAGGAAAATTGGGACTCCAGGCCAGCAACCATTTGCCCCTGACAGGAGTCAAAGCTACACAAGTTCTGTCAAGCCTCAACAGGCTATAGGTGAGGAGGAACTCCCCAGAAGTAAGGTCTCGGTAGTCTGTCTCTATTTCCTCCAACACCCTACACCAGACAACGTGGTAGCATACAAGAATCCTCCATGAGATAGGGTGGAGTTGTGAGGGAGTTAGGTGGAGATAGTTGAGTACATCAGCCAATTCAAAAACATCACCAGGAATAACGCCACCCCGTTTGGAGTAACCCTTTGAATCCACGGCCCCTTGACGGGCACAAGGATCTCCAACGCAACGGAGTCTGGTATCCCGTTCGAGGACCTCAATGACTTGAAGTCAGCAGGAGTAATGGCTAAGTACCAGTGATACCCCTCAAAGTACTATGAAGCATCGCGAACCTCTGGAGAATCCAAGATCGCTAGGGTCGTGGAAGAGTCAACCAGACAAGAATAGCGTGCAGCTCGAAAAGAAAGGCGAGAGGCGTTCATGAGTGCCATGGAAAGAAAGAGAGGAACTGGTTAGAAGGAAGCAAAGGAAGGAAACAGAGCCAAGAAGGCAAGCGGCATGTGAGGAATTCAAGAAATCGAAAGGGAATGAAAGCAAAAGGATGAAGAGTGGACTTCCCTAGACTATGAATCAACACGCATCGCAAGAGGATGAGTGACAGGGAGCAAACCCCGCGATTTGCACTGCACAAAGAGACGTGGGTGGGTAGCCCTCACACGCAACCTAGGTGTGGGAAGTCAGACAAGTGCACTCAAGAGCATGCTAGTCAGATGATTACGTGCAGCCAAAACTTCCTCGAAAACGGAAAATTTTCTACTGTACATGTTCTGTAAGAATTGGTGGGGTAACTGAAGGGGATATTTTCATCCCCCTCTGGTTCGGGCCTGTCCAAGATACGAAAGCCCATCCCAGCCCGAGTTGTGCCCTTCCATTGCGCCCAGGAACCATCAACACAACCAGCCCAAGAGCTATACAAAACCCACCAGCCCATGAGAGCTTAAGCCAACAGGCCTGCGTCGACATGGACAGACAAGACCCACCAACTCTGACACTCCTTTGCAAGCACACCTCGCATTTAAGAATTGTATCTGGCAAACGGACGAAGATTGCGGACAACACCCCTTCCTCAAACGAAGTTCACAGGAAGTTACCGCTCCACCCGCCTACTGTCAAACCACAACCCAAGATGACATGCCGTATTGAAGACTACGACCTGGCACTTGTGCTCAAGATGCTAATATCGACCTGGCACTTGAGCTCGAGATGCTGATATCTAGTATAAAAGTTGGACACCAGGTAACAATGGACGCTCTCAGATTTTATGAGAAAATATTCTAAGGAAGAAATGCTATCTCCCATCTATCTATTTTCTTTAGTTATTCACTAGCTTTAGTTATTCACTAGAACAATTATGATATGGAAGTTGATCTGGGCAAGTGCTCAGATCTATTATGACATAGCTACTAGGCGCTCAACAGACACTTTTATAATCTTATAAAACCTTTTCGAGTCTTTGAATTGACGCAAAAACTATTTTTTTGTGTAACTCAGTATATTCATATCTCAATTCTAAGTTCCTAAATGGAACTACTTTATGTCTTACATAGAACATTTTACTTATTTATTACTTTATTATTCAAAATTGACTCTATTCCAAATGGCGCGAGCAGTCATTAGTCAGTACTAAACTAATAAACTAAGAGACATTCCAGTTTTTATATTTAGTCATTCGAAGGCCTCTTTTATTAGTATTAGTTTTAATAGAAGAAAAAAAAATAGATTCTCTACTCTATCTGTGTTGTGTATCGGTTATTCCTACGAAATACCGGACGAAATAAAAAAAACGATCTTAGAAGGGATATAATGAAATTTTTTGATTTGTTCTTTCCAAAGAACTGTTTTATTTGACTGATGGGGACAACAAACAAAACAATTTTATTATAACAAATGACGCTCTCAGATTTTAGGAGAAAATATTCTAAGGAAGAAATGCTAACTTTGGCATTGGAGGTTCTCCAGAACAACCCCAAGGCCACCAATTCCTTTGTGTTGCGGGTGATGAGCTCAGTACCCAGTGTGCGAAATATGTCTTCAAGAGGGATAATAGTATCGATATTTCAATGTGTATATCACAGAAAACAAAGTGAAAACTCAGCAAGATAGAAAAACATGCATTTTCTAGGAGGCCAAACACTATGTATGATAGCCAATGACAATTAAAAAATACCACTGAAATAGCATGCTTTGCAGATGATAACGTGTTGTAGAAGAAGAAAATATATTGGTATCTTTTATTTTTCTCAATTTCAAGTAGGGATCCAAGTTATATTTTTCTTAAAAAAATAAAAATTAAAAAAAAAATTGTTGTATAGATTTTATAGACTTGGGCCATGCTTGGGTAATAAAACTAATTCTAAAGTCAAATAGGGTTTTTCAGTTCAAGATGTTCTTGCATCCAAATATACAAATATCTACAGTGTTAAGAACTCATAATTTTTTGAAACACTCAAAACTAAAAAAATTAATCTTCAAAATAAATTTATATAAAAATATTAAAAAAAACCAATATTGCTAGCTACTCTGTGGTTGCAGCCATCACAGGTAAAGGTGAGAATATGTGACACGACTCATAATACAACACGAACACAATACAAAATTAATGGGTTTGATTTTCATATAAATGGGTACGGGTCAAAATGGATTAATATACGGGTCAATAGCATGTCAACTCACTTAACCCGAAATCAACCCGTAATAACCCATTTAAATTTTATTTCAAAATTAAAATTTTATTATTGTTGGATTGTGATGTTGGTATTTCTCAATATGCTTATGTTTTTATTGTTGGGATTGTAATTCTGGACTATGATCATATTTGTTATTATATGGTTTGTAATATAGGTTTTATTATAGGTTAAAATTTAAAAAATATTGATATTGTGGCTACTAATAAATATAGATTTAAAATTTTATGTGAAATTATGTTAATTAGATTGAATGAATTATGAGTGTTAATTCAACCCATTTATATGAAAGGGGTTGAAATGTGTCGTATCATATTAACCTATTTCTAATTAAATATTAAATGGGTCAAATGGGCGGCATGACATAATCTGTTATTTAAATGGGTTGGATTAGGATTTTAAAGTTTGACACGTTTAACTTAACAGGTTAGATTCAGGTTGACCCAAATAATTGAATGTCCATGACTTGACACAACATAAACACTACTTGCAAACACAAATTTACACCCCTATCCATGGAGTGGCTTACCTTGTTTCTAGTTTTTTAAAACTATCAAACAATTATCTTAAAATGTTTTACACTATTCACAGAAAATCTTATACTATTCATGAAACTGTATAATTTACACACTAGGCCTTAATTTTAAAATGGTTTCTCCATCCAATACCTGTTATTCTTTGATGAAAAATACCAACTTTACACTCACTTGTCACATGAAAACCAATAACTAGTTTTCTTCCTCCACTACCTAAATTTTATTTATTATGCAAATTCTATTCTAGTCTTCGACCAAGCATACAAGTATAAACAATTGTAGTTTTAACTAAATAACAAGTTAGGTTCAATTTTGTTCCGTTGTTTTTGACAGATGAATATTGTTTACAAGCATGGTATTTGATAGTTACAAAGAACCAAAATCAAACTTAATTACAGAGTGCTAATGCCTAAAATTTGTTAGACTCGACTTATCTATTGTAAGGCTAGGCAAAATTTCTGCAACTCCTACTATGTCCGATGCCTGCTCCGGTTTTGACTACGATAGATTTGAAAAACTCAGAGTTCGGAGTCACAGTCAGAATCCAGGCACCTAAAATAGTTAGAGTCAGAATTGGAGTTCGGGAGTTCAACAAGACTTTAGACTATCAACTTCGACTACGACTTCGCTAGGTATAGTTAATATATTTGATATTGTAACACATTTGTTAGAAGGCTGAGTATCCTAATGGTTGGGACTATTTTTGCAAATCACATGAACCACGTTTGAGCCCCCAAGGCTAAAATCATGCGACTTTTTATCTCTCTCTCTCTCTCTCTCTCTCTCTCAGATATATATATATATTATAACAAATCTTAAAATGATGCTATTTTGATACTCTTATATATTTATCTCATTGAGCTAAACCTACACATTTCATTTCATTCTCCTCAGTCGCTTTGTTTTCTCTCTCTACTTCCTCTGCATATTTGTTCTTTCTCTCTCAACCTCACATTCTCTCTTTCTTTGAGTCTTTCATCCTTGTCTTCCTCATCAATTAAGAATTGTCAGTAGTGAGTACATACATTTGATATATTCAACTTATGACTTCCTTTTATATAATGGGTATATCGATTTTGGGGTTTCACCGTCTTTTGTCTTATATGCTAGGGGAGGCAATGGAAAGGTCTGTGATAATTGTTGGTGTGGGACTTGCTGGGTCTATGGGATTCTTGTTGTTTTTGATAAGATAGAAATTTTGTAATCTTTGTTTGGATGCTAGAAAAGTGCGAGCGAGTAAGAAAATTTTTTAATCTTTCTTGAGATGCTGGGAAAGTACGAGTGGGTAAGAAAATGGGAAAGAAAAAACCCAACTTCGAAAGGGAACTCTAACTATGTTTTGATACCAATCAAGCAAAGTGGAACTGGAGTTAGCTCTCACTTGGAGTTGAAATTGCAATTGTTTTTGGATTCCTATGGTTATCAGGGTCAAAGCTGGTAGTCGGTGCCCACCCCTATTTGGTAGTTGCATTACCTAATGTTCTATAGTTTGCCAGTCCATTAGCCACACAATTTACTTCTCTTCATGCTTTAGTTTGGAATGCACAATCAATTTTTTTATAAAAATAAAAAATGTGTAATGAGACGTGAAAAAATAAAAATAAGTATTAAAATCAAATAATGATAGCTAAGATGGAGAATCTAATATAAACTAACTAAAATTAAGAAAAATCAATTTGATTTGTGTTAGATCTCATAAAACATATTCCTAGTGGAAGGAAAAATGCACATTAAGGTTAGTTTTTGTAGTTGTTCCATGAGTGAATTCAGTGTACAAGTTTCCAATCGATTTGACTTCATCTTCACTCGATAGTTGAGTGTGCTACATAGATAAACTAGAGATACTCAAACCACTCACAAACTAGATGAATTTTTCAAAATGAATATTGTTTTGAAGAGACAATGCTTTTTACCCTTGTCCAAAGCACATGAAGAGATTCCCGATCAAATCCCTCTAAGAAAAGGGATTATATTTGGCAACATACGGCCGGTCATAGGTTTCTAAATTCTAGGTGTAATGCTTGGCCAGGATGATTGGTGTTATACACCTGGGAGTAGAATGGGAAGCTGCCCTTCCTTTTTTACATCTCTCACTCGCACATAATCAGCATAGCCACATGCATCTCTAACTTTTTTCTCAATCTTATTCATATAAGCAAATAGGTCATGCGATTACCAAGTTCAATATCAAATCTCTCATTAAGAAAACTAGCATGGTGACATCCCTAAAGTGTCTCGTATGACCTAGACTCATTTGCTCGTAAACCTTAAAACTATGCTTGTTCACTTCTTAATCATCTCAATGTGCTAACAAATCTTATTACTACCACATTGTAATGCTAAATTTTGATGTCAACAAACATAATTGAGGATGCGTTGTCAAACAGTCTTTCCTTTGCCCTCATGTAACTCAACTTTAGTCCAATCGCTTTTCCAACAATGCCTCATTATACCGTATCAATCATGGCCATAACAACATGTTAGAGTAGCAAACATTAGAACCTTCATCTTATGACATAGTTAAAGGTCAAGAAGAGGACTCAAAAGTAAGAATAAGACCCACATAGTGAAGAAAAAGGGAAACATTTACTCACTTCCACATCTAGTCGAATAAGCACATGTAGTATGAAATACATGCTACTGTTGATTTCTCTTTCTCAGAAAGCGTATGTCCATATCAAACACCGTACAAATCTTAGTGCAAATGCCATTTTTATGTCTAACCCTAGTCTCTCTATTTGCTCACCTCCAAAGCACCAAAAAGGGTCTTGGATCTAGCTAACTACAATTGTAGGGTGTCCATACACGATTCTCTTAAATAAGATAGACCTCATCTTAGCTCCCACTAATGCAACATATACATGAGACTTATCCCTTATTAGACAAGTGTTGAGAGATACAATGTCTCATCTCTCCTAGTTACCTTTTTGTAGCATCAAAAGTGATTGCTTGTGTGAGTGAGCTGATATAAGCTTGTTGACATACATTTTGTGTGTATACAAGTCATTCAATACGATGAAGACAATAAAATCATATTTCATTAATATCTTGAAGGAAACTTTACATTGCTTTGTCAACTAAAAGAAAATTATAATTACAGTCTATGCAGTCCTAAATTCCTTACATGAGTCATAAAAGCATCTTCCGTTATTGGCTTTGTCAGGGGATTAGCAACCATGCGACATGTGGAAAGATGTTTTAGGACCACTTCCTTATTTCTCACCATGTCTCTGATGTAATCTTATCGGATATCAATGTGTTTAGTTCTTCCATGATACTTTGGGTCCTTAGCATATGTAAGAGTAGCCATGCAATTGAAAAAAAAAATTGTCATTGGATAAGAAGTATCCACACCAATGTCTAGGTGCTGAAGAAACCTTCTCAACCAAACAACCTCCAAAATTGCTGGTAAACAGGCCATATACTCTGCCTCCATGGTGGATATGACTATGCAAGGTTGTTTCTTGCTACTCCATGTAATGGCGCCATTTTTCAGCAATAAAATGGCGCCGTTGATTTTCACTCGTATATGCCACTACGGTAATCATCATTGCTATAACCTTTCAACTGCAAATTTGAACCTTGATAGCACAATAAATAGTCTACAGTTCCTTTGAGATATTTCAAAATCTTGGAGTCTTTGGAACATTTCTTAGCATAAGCTTTCACCTTTGGCAATGTGGGTGTCAATGGGTTTATAATCAGTCATTTGGAAGTGCTGGAGAACCTTATTTATGTAAGTATGTTGAGACAATCACAAAAGTCTCTTTGAAAAATCTCTATAGATCTTAACCTCCAAAATGTATTTTACTTCACCATGTCTTTCATCTTAAATTTTAGGGATAACCTCTTCTTAGTGGTGACAATTATCCATTTGTCATTTCTACCCAATAGAATGTCGTCAATGTATAATGACAACAACACGAAACTCTTTTTTGGACCATTTTACATAGTTGTAGTGGTCTTCTGCGATCACCGTAAACTCATTCAGGTGAATGGCTTGATCAAATATGAGATACCAATATCTAGATCATTGATTTAGGTCATATATAGATTGCATGAACTTGCACACTTTGCGCTCTTGACATGTGAAGCCTAGGCTCGTGGCCCAGACAACTGAAGCCCAGCCCCAAAAACCCCTGAAACGACGCCATTTTCTCTTCCAGGTATGATCCCTTTTCAGTTTCTTCCTCCCCCAATTTTCCCTCCTTCTGTTTTGTGTTTTGTGAGATTTCCCTTTTATTCCTAACAGTTTTGTTCTCTCCCAAAACTTTTCCTCACAACCGTATCTCATTTCCCTCACAATCGGTTTCTCTCCCAAGTTAACGCTCTCACTCTCATCTTGTCTGTCTCCTGTGTTCTTGGTATGAAATTCCAGGTGGTGCCGCTTTGAACTTCCCACAATGTTCTCCCTCTTTAGACGCTCACTCTCTCTCGTCTCTCTCTTGTTCTCTCACGTGTGCGAAGTGGAGTAACCTCAGTGCCGAGTTGTCGAATGAAGGTAAGACCCTCTCTATGTTTCACACTCGCCTCACACACACTCTGAATTTTCTCCCTCCCACATCCACTCTCTCACTTTCCTGCGATTTCAAGTTAGTTCTTGGTGCTGCGATTTTTGGGTGAAAAATTCAGACTTGTCGCTAAAAAATTTAGACTTGTTGCCTAGAGTCTCCTCACGTCAATAAGCCCTCTTTGTTTCTCTCTTTTTCTCTCTCTTTAGTTCATTTACTTATTTCTTCCTTTCACATGTTCCCTCACTTAACCATCTATATCAGTGGATTGGATTCGATAGCCCTCTGATTTTTGCCTTAGAAGACTCAACTGTACTTACACCGTATGCAGCCATGCCGGTAACCCCATCTCCCTTCCGTTCTCTGTGTTTCCCCGTAAGCCATTATTCTTCCAAATTGTTTTTGGAATGTAATTATTTTTGCGTTGGTATATATTAATCGTAGGGTAATAATCTAGTCCTAGGCAATGCTATATTTTTCACAAAACCAACAGATCGTCGCTTCAGTAATTGTGCAAGGTAATCACAAATGCTAGTCTTGAAGCCATGGTTTATATAGAACTTCTTGTACCCATGTCGAATGGAATATTGTGTTGTTATGGTACTTATGAATGAATTAGTGATTTATATGAAACCTTGGTGGTGTTGTTTGGCATTGTGGAATTGTGGTGGCTGAATGGGGTTGATGTGACGATGTAAATGGAGTTATTGTGACTACTTGAGTTGTGTTGGTTGGCTATTTGGAGCTAATTGATTGCTATGTCGGGATTGTTACATTGACGGTTTGAGTCCACGTTTACCATTTTAGAGTTTGTTTTGCAGGTTGATTGTTCTTACTTAATATTGGATGACTTAGTGATGAAGTGTATTGAATTAGTTGTGCTGAAACTATTGTAAGTCGGGTGGAGTTTCGGGTTTGACTTGTAGGTTGTTTATGATTGGTGGGATAGCGTAGTATGTGAAGTAGTCGAGTTACTTTTACACATTGAAAGGAAATGGGTGCTGATTGGTCGTTGGAATTGTTCGTTTGTGGACTGTTTAATGCACTTAACTAGTTTAATCTTAGTCTATCTTACTCTTACGAAGGTGGAATATTCTTAACTAAGTTAATTACGAGTGTAGGTATTAACGTGTGAGTAAATATTCTCTGTTATAGGTTATTGTGACACGACTTTATTACAAGTCTAAAACGTAGAGATTACACTACAAGAGTCAGGTAAGCAAGGTTCCTATGCTAGATTTGCATAAAAGGAAATGAACTGAGGTTGATTTGTAAAAATGTGCATATTGTTTTAAAAAGAAAAGGTAAAAAAAAACCTCAGTATATGTTTTGCATTCACTCATGAGATATGTATGAAACAAAAAAGAAATGCTTTCTTCATGAATAGTGTAGACATAAGCAATATTTGACATGATTCTGAAATGTGCAAAAGAGCGAATATGATATCTGTGAATTTTTTGTACGTATGATATGAAAATGATTTGGATCTGTTTTTTATCGAATGGAAATTATATTAATATGTTCAGCACATGGTTTAATATGATATGAACATGAAAAACCTTTGACATACTTATCTGTTTTGATTCCGATTCTGAATATGGTTCTGGTATGATGATACTGGTTCGCATGATATGGTCGGTATCAACATGATATGATATGATATGAGTGCACCCACTTTGGAAACAATGTGGTATTTTATGTGTTCTTTCCTGTGTGTGCACTTGAGGCTCCAAGATTGAAAAATGGGAAGTTTCATAATATGATACTGCCTGTTTTGGCCACCAGGGATAGCACAACCTTACCACGGGAGTTAAACATGGTATATGATATGATATGATACGATACAATACGATACGATACCATACGATACGATATGATAAGATGAACATGTTCAATTATGTTATGTCAAAACGTTTTTCGAATATAAAAATGGTTTATGAATATGAAAAAATTGAAAAGTCGCTCTGATTTGCTGATAATACGTTTTGAGATGTGCATATGAAAATAAAATATTTTGTTTCTGCATACTGAACTTTCCAAAAAGAGTTCATGTTTACATTCTAGTATATATTTTCTGCTTATAGAGTTGTGGATAACTAACCCTTTATCTTCAATATTTTTCAGATGATATTAATGACCCAGTTGGGGGTCAGAAATAAAAATTGGAGCTTGACTAAATATAGATAAAAGGTTGAGTACCTAAGGGTACCATTGTTAGTAGAAGGGTTTAACTTGAGTATTTGAAGTTCTTTATGTTATTTAGATCTATTGAGACTTAAAGATGTATCAATTTATTATGTTGAGATTATTGGAGATTGTAGACCCCCATAGTTTATGTTATTTTATAATGATAACTTAGAGTTTATATTATGGTTATTTGAAAAATACGAGACTGTGTACTATTTATGAAATTTTTGAAATTTTTAGATGATTTACGAGACAAGTTTGTAAGTGACAGGTAGTAATTCTCCGACCCATCCGGGTACAGGGCGTTACATTTGGTATCAAGGCCAAGTTTGAAGTTCTGCAGACTTTGGTATGTGAGATTTTGGATTTTAGATAGACTTTGAGAAATCATTTTCAGATTTGATGTCATAGTGGAGCAGACTTTAAGGTAGAACATTGTAGGTATTGGAGGTCTTAGAATTTGTAGACTTTAAGAATGATTTTGATGTGTAGGATTTTACGGGTCTATGAGCTAAATTCATGTTGTTTCAGGTTTTGTGTTGATTCCGGAGACTTTTTTAAGTAGATTTGGTGGGGTTAAAGTAGACTTTGGAGATTGATCACTACTATTGTTGTGCGTATTTCTTTTCTCTTCATTATAGGTACATTTATAGCTTTGAAGTATTATATATATGTTTTGTTTTATGGGTACCACTAATTATTTATGTTTATATGAATTCTATATTTTTAAAATAACTATTAAAGATCCAAGTTTTTTGTCAAGATGCCACCTTGTCGTCGAGAACAAAGTATGTCGAATCTGAATGCAAATGAGAACAAAAGGGAAGCAAACCCGAGTGCTCCCAAAGTACTACGAGCAGCGGCTCATCAATTAATAGATTATCTCACGCAGAATCCTCCTTGTCGCCAACGCAACTTTAATGAAGGAGGTTGTACCGTAGACCAATTAAATCTTATGCATCCCCTTTCTTTTGATGGGAGAGGTGAACCAACACTGGTGGAGGATTGGGTTCAAGATATTGAAGAGATATTGTGGGTCCTAACTTGCACAAATGAGCAGAAGGTGGTGTACGCCACATTCAAGCTAACCGGGGAGGCAAAGAGATGGTGGATTTCTGAAAGAACTATCAAAAAAGTAGTAGTTCTCAAAGTTGGTAGTGGGCTTCCAACTCTGAACTTCTTAGAGTTGGTAAATAAGGCCACAGTTTTTGAATGAAGCCTTCAAAGGAGCGCTGCATTACATGATCAGAGGAATACGACTATTCATCTCGGTATCATTCTAGCATGGACCAAGGATCGTGGAAAAAAAGGAATGAAGGTAGTAGCTCGGGTAAAAGGTTGGTTTAGGGCACCCAACAAGCATATTAGTTTAGAACTTGCAACCGAGTACATGCCGGAGTATGCAGGAAAGAAGCGAGACTATGCTACCGTTGTGGCAAACTGGGTCACTATCTCAGGGACTACCCATTACAATTGGACAGCAAGAGGCCACCACCACCCAAGACAAAAAGGACAGCGCGAGGCAACATTTAGCATACTATTGCGCCTGCACAGGTTTTTGCTTTGACACCTGGAGAGGCTGAGGATAGGAATGATGTGATCACTGGTATGACTTCTTTGTTTTGTTTTAAGATATTAATTTGTTGGTTGATGTTAAGACATGGAAATTTTAGTTCATGAATGATGTTGATTGTGACCACAAGTACCTTTCTTTGTTTTCTAATAATGCCATTGTTATTTGATTCGGGAGAAACACATTATTTTGTTTCCATGACTTATTCTCGATTTTGCACCTTGAAACCCAAAAAGTTAAAGCACAAGTTAGTGGTCGTGACCCCCAACAGGAAATTTGATAGTCTGTGATGAGACTCTACCAGGGTGTCCTTTATCTATTGAAGGAAGATTAATGCCAGCAGATTTAATAGTGTTTAACATGATCGGCTTTGATGTGATTTTGGGTATGGATTGGCTGGCTTGCTACCACGCCAGTATTGATTGTTTTAAAAAAGAAGTGGTTTTTAGACTCCCAAAAGAAAGTGAATTTCAATTCACAGGGTCGAAAGTGAGGTTGCATCCACCCATCATATCTGCCATTCAGGTTGGAAAATTGTTATGTGATGGTTGTCAGGGATTCTTAGCCCGCTTGGTAGAAGCACCAAAAGAAGAGTTAAAGTTAGAGCATATATCTGTTGTGAGTGAATATCTAAAGGTTTTTCCAGAAGATTTATCTGGACTCCCACCCGAGCGGGAGGTAGAGTTTGCTATTGAAATAGTCTCATGCACAGCACCTCTTTCGAAAGCACCTTACCAAATGGCACCATCTAAATTAGTGGAACTTAAGGAGTAGTTTCAAGATTTGTTGGACAACGGTTTTAGCAGGCCCAGTGTATCAACTTGGGGAGCTCCAGTTCTTTTTATGAAAAAGAAGGATGGATAGATGAGAATGTGTATTGATTATAGGGAAATTAATCGGGTGACCACAAAGAATAAGTACCCGCTATCCCGTATAGAAGATTTGTTTGATCAGCTCGAGGGTGCTTAGGTATTTTCAAATATTGATCTTCGATCGGGTTACCGTCAATTGAAGACCAGGGCAAAAGACATGGCTAAGACGACTTTCAAGATCCGTTATGGCCATTATGAGTTTGTGGTCATGCCTTTTGGCCTGACTAACACCCCAACAGTATTCATGGATTTGATGAACAGGGTGTTCCATGAATTTTTGGATAAGTTTTTCGTCATTTTTATTGATGATATACTGATGTACTCCAAAAGTAAAACTGAGCATGAAGAACATTTGAAGCTAGTATTTGGGACACTCAGAGATAAAAAGTTGTTTGCTAAATTGAAGAAGTGTGAATTTTGGCTAGATTCAATCGCATTTCTTGGGCATGTAGTTTCAAAAGATGGCATTTCAGTGGATTCAGAAAAAGTGAAAGCAGTAGTTAATTGGTCGGCACCGAAGAATGTTCATGAGGTTAGAAGTTTCATGGGATTGGTAGGTTATTACCATTGATTCATTGATGGTTTCTCCAGGATAGCAATTCCTCTCACTGCACTCACCAAAAAAAATAATAAGTTTGAATGGACAGCAAAGTGTGAAAAAAGCTTCCATGAGTTGAAACAGAGATTAGTGACAGCTTCGGTGTTAATAGTCCCTACTGCTAGAGGTGGATTTGTAGTTTATAGCGATGCATTAAGGCTTGGATCGAGGTGCGTACTGATGCAACATGGGAAGGTTATAGCATATGCCTCACGCCAACTGAAAGTGTATGAGCAGAATTATCCCATGCATGATCTAGAACTTGCGGCAGTCATTTTTACACTTAAGATTTGGAGACACTATCTGTATGGAGAAAAGTGCAAAATTTATACAGATCAAAAGAGTTTGAAATATTTCTTCACCCAAATGGAATTAAATATGAGGTAGATGAGATGGCTTGAGTTGATCAAGGATTATGATTGCACCATCAATTATCACCTAGGCAAAGCTAATGTTGTAGCTAACGCCTTAAGTAGGAAGTCAATGGGACCAGCAGTTGCAACCCTTACCATTCAACATAGGTTGTTAATGGACTTAGAAAGAGCCGATATTGAGGTCATCACTAGTGATACAATTACTTTCATGGCCAGTTTGATAGTTCAACCAACCTTGATAGATAGAATCAAAGCTGCTCAAAAAGTGAATTCAAGGTTGGTGAAGCTAGTGGAAGAAGTCGGGAACGGGGACAAATCTGACTTTAGCGTTTCCAAATATGGAGTTTTAAGATTTAGAGGTAGATTGTGTGTGCCAACTAATGATGAACTGAAAAGGGTAATTCTTGAAGAAGCACACCGTTCTGTGTACACAATTCACCCGGGGAGTACCAAGATGTATCGGGACTTGAGAGTCTTTTTGGTGGAAGGGTATGAAAAGAGAAATTGCTAAATTTGTGGAATAGTGCCTAACTTGCCAACAAGTGAAGGCAGAGCATAAGAGACCAGCAGGATTATTATAGCCACTCCAGATTCTAAAGGGGAAGTGGGAGCATATCTCCATGAACTTTGTGACAAGCCTACCAAGGACATTAAGCGGACAAGATGCTATATGGGTGATCGCGGATTGCTTAACGAAGACTACTCATTTTGTGCCCATTAAATATAAACTGGAGAAACTAGCTGAGCTATATGTGTGGGAAATAGTGAGGTTGCATGGAGTACCAGTATCCATTGTGTCGGATAGAGACTCTCGTTTCACTTCCAAGTTCTGGTGAAACTTATAAGAGGGAATGGATACTAAGTTAAGTTTCAGTACTGCTTTTCACACTCAGACAGATGGGTAGTCAGAAAGGACTATTCAGATCTTAGAAGACATTTTGAGGGCATGTGTGATGGATTTTAAGGGAACTTGGATGCGACAGTTACCATCGGTTTGCTTATAATAATAGTTTACGGGCTAGCATTGGAATGGCACCGTACGAGGTTTTGTATGGTAGAAGGTGTAAATCTCCATTGTATTGGGATGAAGTAGGTGAAAGGAAACTTTTGGGGCCAGAGATTATTCAACAAATCATAAAGAAGATAGATATCATTCGGGCTAAAATGAAAGCAGCTCAGAGCCAACAAAAGAGTTATGCAGATAAACGCCACCGTCAGTTAGAGTTTGAGGTTGGAGATAAAGTATTTTTTATGATAGCACCAACGAAAGGAGTTATAAGATTCGAAAAGAATGGTAAGTTGAGCCCAAGATATATTGGACCGTTTGAGATTCTTGATCAGATTGGACTAGTGGCTTATAGGGTGGCATTACCACCGGCATTCTTGGGAGTGAATAATGTATTTCATGTGTCTATGTTAAGAAATAACATCCATGACCCCACCCACGTTATAGATCATGAACCACTTTAGATTCAAGAGAATATGACTTACACCGAGGAACCAGTACGGATTTTGGATAGGAAAGAGCAAGTGTTACAGACTCGAACTATCCCTTTGGTTAAAGTGTTGTGGAATAATCATGCTATTAACGAAGCGTCTTGGGAATTCGAGGAAGAGATGCGAGTTAAATACCCCCCACCTGTTTGATGAGAATTTTGATAGCTTGTAGCAAATTTTGAGGATGAAATTTTTGTAAGGGGGAGGATGTAAAGCCTAGGCCCGTGGCCCAGACAGCTGAAGCCCAGCAATAAAAACCCCTGAAATGACATTGTTTTCTCTTCCAGGTATGATCCCTTTTTAGTTTCTTCCTCCCCCGATTTTCCCTCCTTCTGTTTTGTGTTTTGTGAGATTTCCCTTTTATTCCCAACAGTTTTCCTCTCTCCCAAAACTTTCCCTCTCAACCGTATCTCATTTCCCTCATAATCGGTTTCTCTCTCAAGTTGACGCTCTCCCTCTCAATTCTCTGTTTCTTACGTTCCTGCTATGAAATTCCAGGTGGTGCCGTTGTGAACTTCCCACACTGATCTCCCTCTTTAGACGCTCACTCTCTCCTGCAAAGTGGAGTAACCTCAGTGTCGAGCTGTTGACGTCGATCCCTGTTGAACGAAGGTAAGACCCTCTCTTTGTTTTGCACTCACCTCACACACACTATGAATTTTCTCCCTCCCACGTCCACACTCTCACTCCCCTGCAATTTCTAGTTAGTTCTTGGTGCTGCGATTTTTGGGTGAAAAATTCAGACTTGTTGCTAAAAACATCAGACTTGTTGCCGAAAGTCTTCTCACGTCAGTAAGCCCTCTTCGTTTCTCTCTTTTTCTCTCTCTTTAGTTCTTTTACTTATTTCTTCCTGTCACAAGTTCCCTCACTTAACCTTCTATATTAGTGGATTGGATTCGATAGCCCTCTATTTTTTACTGTAGAAGACTCAACTCTAGTTACATCATGCGCAACCACGCCGGTAACCCCATCTCCCTTTCGTTCTCTGTGTTTCCTGTAAGCCATTATTCTTCCAAATTATTTTTGGAATGTAATTATTTTTGGGTTGGTGTATATTAATCGCAGGGTAATAATCTAGTCCTAGGTAGCGCTATATTTTTCACAAACCCAACAGATCGTCGCTTCAGTAATTGTGCAAGGTAATCACAAATGCTAGTCTTGAAGCCATGGTTTATATAGAACTTCTTTTACCCATGTTGAATGGAATATTGTGATGTTATGGTATTTATGAATGAATTAATGATTTATATGAAACCTTGGTGGTGTTGTTTGGCATTGTGGTGGCTGAATGGGGTTAATGTGACGATGTAAATGGAGTTGTTGTGACTACTTGAGTTGTGTTGGTTGACTACTTGAAGCTAATTGATTGCTATGTTGAGATTGTTATATTGAAGGTTTGAGTCCACGTTTACCGTTTTAGAGTTTGTTTTGCAGGCAGATTGTTCTTACTTAATATTGGATGACTTAGTGATGAAATGTATTAAATTAGTTGTGCTAAAACTATTGTAAGTCAGGTGGAGTTTCGGGTTTGACTTGTAGGCTGTTTATGATTGGTGGGATAGCATAGTATGTGAAGTAGTCGAGTTACTTTTACACATTGAGAGAAAATGGGTGTTGATTGGTCATTGGAATTGTTTGTTTGTGGACTGTTTAATGTACTTAACTAGTTTAATCTTACTCTTACAAAGGTTGAATGTTCTTAACTAAGTTAATTACGAGTGTAGGTATTAATGTGTGAGTAAATATTCTCTGTTATAGGTTATTCTCACACGACTTTATTACAAGCCCAAAACATAGAGATTACACTGCAAGAGTCAGGTAAGCGGGATTTCTATACTAGATTTGCATAAAAAGAAATGAACTGAAATTGTTTTATAAAAGTGTGCATGTTGTTTTAAAAAGAAAAGGAAAAAAAAAACTCAGTATATGTTTTACATTCACTCATGAGATATGTATGAAATAGAAAAGAAATATTTCCGACATGAATAGTGTAGACATGAGCGATATTTGACATATATCTGAAATGAGCAAAAGAGCGAATATAATATCTGTAAATTTTTTGTACGTATGATATGAAAATGATTTAGATCTTTTTTTTTTTATCAAATGGAAATGATATGAATATATTCAGCACGTGGTTTGATATAAGATGGATATGAAAAACCTTTGGCATACTTATCTGTCTTGATTTTGATTCTAAACATGATTCTAATATGATGATATTGGTTCGCGTGGTATGGTTGGTACTAACATGATATGATATGATATGAGTGCACCCACTTTGGAAACAAAGTGGTCTTTTATGTATTCTTTCCTTTGTGCACACTCGGGGTTCCGAGATTGAAAAAAAGGAAGTTTAACAATATGATACTGCCTGGTTTGGCCACCGGGAATAACACAACTCGGCTACCGGGTTAAACATGGTATATGATATGATATAATATGATACGATACTTTATGATAAGATGAAGATGTTCAGTTATGTTATGCCAAAGCATTTTTGACTATGAGAATGGTTTACGAATATGAAAAGATTAAAAAGTCGCTCTGATTTTTTGATAATACGTTTTGAGATGTGCATATGAAAATGAAATGTTTTGTTTCTGAATACCGAACTTTCTAAAAAGGGCTCATGTTTACATACTAGTATATGTTTTCTGCTTACTGAGTTATTGATAACTCACCCCTTATCTTCAATATTTTTCAGATCATATTGATGACCCAGCTGGGGGTCAGGAATAGAAATTGGAGCTTGACTAGATATAGATAGAAGTTTGAGTACCTAAGGGTACCATTGTTAGTAGAAGGGTTTAACTTGAGTATTTGAAGTTCTTTATGTTATTTGGATCTATTGAGACTTAAAGATGTATCAGTTTATTATGTTGAGATTATTGGGAGATTGTGGACCCCCTTGGTTCATGGTATTTTGTAATGATGACTTATGGAATTTGTACTATGGTTATTTGGAAAATATGAGATTGTATACTATTTATGAAATCTTTGGGCTACAGGGCGTTACATGACATTTGACCACAAAGCCCATGAATTGATCCATATAGATCTCTTCATCTAGTTCTCCACTGAGAAAAGCCATCTGAATGTTCATTTGGTAGAGTTTCGAATCCAAATATGCTACTGTGCATCAGGCAAATTGATTCTAAGGTTTGGAGATTTAAAGGATCATTGTGGATGTTTTACTGAATTATGATGAGTGCGAAACGTTCTGCGTACAAATATCCTCTTGAGGTCACCTTAAGTTCAACATGGATGCGCAATAATTAAGTTAGAGGATTATATATGTCCCCAGGGACATAAATAGCCTTAGAAATCCATGCTTAAAAAATAACTCGGCTTTTAGAGGAAAATGCAAAACTGAACACATTATCCATACCCCTCCCCTTTAAAACGTAAGATCTAAATTGTTTCAAATTGAGAATGGGTTAATAGTATAGACCTTTTAATGTGTATATCTCACCAAACAAAAGAAAACTCAGCAAAATAGAAAAACATGCATTTTCTAGGCGGCCAAACAATATGTATGATAGCAAATGACAAGTAAAAGAAAACCATTGAAATAGCATGCTTTGAAGATGATAACGTGTTGTCGAAGGAGAAAATCTCAAGGTATCCTTCCTTTTTCTCAATTTCAAACGGGGATCCATTGTATATTTTCTGGAAAAATTTGTGGTATAGAGTTTATAGACTCGGGGCATGCATGGGTAATAAAACTGATTCTAAAGTCAAATACGGTTTTTCAGCTAAAGATGATCTTGCAACTAAATATACAAATATCTACAATGTTAAGAACTCAAAATTTTTTCAAATACTCAAAACTAAAAAAAATCATCTTCAAAATAAATTTATATAAAAACAATAAAAAAAACCCCCCACATTGCAAGCTACTATGCGGTTGCAGCCACCATGGGTAAAGGTGGCAATATGTGACATGACTTATGAATCTAACACAAACAACACAAAATTAGCAGGTTTGAGTTTGATATAAATGGGTTCGAGTCGAAATGGGTTAACACACTAAGACACAATTAATAAACGGGTCAATACAAGGTCAACCCACTTAACCCGAAATCAACCCGCTATAACCCGTTTAAATTTTATTTCAAAATTAAAATTTTATTATTGTTGGGTTGTGATATTGGTATTTCTTAATATGCTTATATGTTTATTGTTGGAATTATAATTTTGGACCTATGCTCATATTTGTTATTGTAGGATTTTTAATATTGGTTTATTATAGGTTAAAATTTGAAAAATATAGATTTTTTTATTAGTAGGTTGTCTTATTGTTATTTTCGATATTATGGTTACTAATAAATATAGATTTTAACTTTTAAGTCAAATTATGTTAATCAAGTTAAATGGATTATGTGTGTTAGTTCAACTCATTCATATGAAACAGATTGAAATGAGTCGTACCGTATTGACCTATTTCTAATTAAATATTAAATGGGTAAAAACGGGTGACACGACACGACCTATTATTTAAATAGGTCGGGTTAGGATTTGAAAGTTTGACACATTTAGCTTAATTGGTTGGGATCAGATTGACCCAAATAATTGAATGTCCGTGACTTGACATGACACAAACACTACTTTCAAACACGAATTGCCACCCTTATCCACATGGCGGCTTACCTCGTTTCAAGATTTTAAAACACTATCAAATGATTAAATTAAAAGGTTTTACACTATTTAATGGGTATATCAACTTTGGGGTTTCTCTGTATTTTGTCTTATATGCCAGGGGAGGCAATGGAAAGGTTTGTGATAGTTGTTGGTGCGGGACTTGTTGGGTCTCAAATGAGATTCTTGTTGCTCTGGTGATATAGAAATTTCTTAATCTTTGTTTAGATGCCAGGAAAGTGCTAGCTAGTAAGAAAATTTTGTAATCTTTGTTTGGATGCTGGGAAAGTACGAGTGGGTAAGAAAATGGGAAAGAAAAAACTCAACTCCAAAAGGGAACTCTGATTACGTTTTGATACCGATCAAGCGAAGTGGATTCGGAGTTAGCTCTCTTGGTGTCAAAATCGGAGTTGTTTTTGGACTCCGATGGTTATCGGACTCCGAACTCGGAGTTGAGGAATCCGACTTTGTCCAAATGCCATTTCTGCATCCAAAAAGTGTATGCCCATATCAAACACCGTACCAATCTTAGTCTAAATGTCATTTCTGTGTCTAACCTATGTCTCTCGATTTGCTCACCTCTAAAGCGTCAAAGAAGGTCTTGCATCTGGCTAACTACAATTGTGGGGTGTCCATACATGGTCCTCTTAAATATGATGAACCTTATCTTAGCTTCCACTAAGGCAACATTTTTTTTTTCATGAGACTTATCCCTTGTTAAACAACTGTTGAGAGATACAATATCTCATTTCTCCTAGCCACCTTTTTGTAGCATCAAAAGAGATTGTTTGTGTAAGTGAGTAGATCTAAGCTTGTTAACATTCTTGTGTGTGTATACAAGTCATGCAATATGATAAAGACAAAAAATCATATTGTATTAATATCTCAAAAGAAAGTTTACATTACTTTGTCAACTAAAAACATTATAATTACATTCTGTGTAGTCCTAAACTCCTTACATGAGCCATAAAAACATCTTCTGCTATTGGCTTTGTCAATGGATCAGCAACCATGCGACTTGAATAAAGATGTTTCAAGACCACCTCCTTATTTGTCACCATGTCTCCGATATAGTCTTATCAAATATCAACGTGTTTGGTTCTTTCATGATACTTTGAATCTTTAGCATATGTGATAGTACCCATGCTATCGAAACAAATTTCATTGGATCAGAAGTATTCGTGTTGATGTCTCAGAGCTGAAGAAACAGTCTCAGCCAAATAGCCTCCTGAATTATTGTTGAACAAGCTATGTACTCTACCTTGATGGTGGACATGACTATATAAGGTTGTTTCTTGCTACTCCATGTAATGGCACCATTCTTCGGCAATAAAACATGCCCAGTTGTTGATTTTCACTAGTCTAGGTCATGACATTAATAGTAATCGCTATAACCTTTCAGCTGCAAATCTGAACCTTAATAGCATAATACATAGTCTGTAGTTCTTTTAAGACATCTCAAACTCCTCTTAATTGCTTTCCAATGGGCTAGGCCAACGGGTCATCTTTTCTATTTCTCTTGGAGTCCTAGGAATATTTCTTGGCATAAGCTCTCACCTTTGATAATAAGGGTGTCAATGGGTTTATAATCACTCATTTGGAAGTGCTAAAAAACCTTTTTTTTTTTATGTAAATTTGTTGAGACAAACACAAAAGTCTCTTTGAACGATCTCTATAGATCTTAACGTCGAAAATGTATTTTACCTTACCCATGTCTTTCATCTCAAAGTTGAGGGATAACCTCTTCGAAGTGGCGACAATTATCCCCTTGTCATTTATAACCAATAGAATGTCATCAACGTATAATGACAACAACACGAAACTCATTTTAGGCCGTTTTACATAGCCCTAGTGGTCTTCTCCGATTATCATAAACTTATTCGGGTGAATGGCTTGATAGAATATGAGATACCAGTGTCTAGATGATTGCTTTAGGCCATATATAGATCGCTTAAACTTGCACACTTTACGCTTTTGACATTTGACCACAAAGCTCATTGGTTGATCCATATAGATCTCATCAGCTAGTTCGCCATTGAGAAAAGTCATATTAATGTCCATTTGGTATAGTTTCAATTCCAAATATGCTACTATGACTAGAATCAAGAGAATTGAGGCAATCCTCAATATTGAAGAGAATATTTTCTTATAGTCCACACCCTCTTGTTGGTTATATCATTTGTCATGGGGTAAGCTTTGTACCTATCTATCAACCCGTCCGCTTTGCCTTTGACATTTAGAACCCCTTTGTTCCCAATGGCTGTCTACCCTGGCAGTAGGTCTAGCAGATCCCAGACCTATTTTGTCCTTGTAGACTCCATTTTATAATTTAGTACTTTCATCCACTCATCTTTAGTAGAAGATGAGAGATCCTCTTGAATAGTCCTAGACTGATCGTCATCTTGTGGAGTGACCGTAAAAGTTTCCCCTTCAATCTCAAATCAACGATAGGGAACATATCAATGTGAGCTTCTATATGGTTGTGGCCATTGCGAATGACCAACAAGTGGTGTATTACCACTCGGAGCCAAGTCACTCCCACTGTTCCTGGGAGCTTGAGAAATTCCCTCAACTAAGATACTTGGAGTGGCTTCCTCTTGACCCAAAACTTCTTGGAGTTCTAAACTCCTACCAACCTTACCTATACTTAGAAATTCATCCACATTAAAATTCACACCTAATGAAATAATTTTAGACACGATTCCATCAGGTTGTCCACCAATCAATACATATCCATTAGGGTAGCCAGGGTACCTTGTAAAGATATACTATTTTCCTCCAGGGCCCAACTTTTAATATTTATAAGAAGAATTGTGAATGAAGCCCTCCACTGAACCCTGAAGCCGTAAGTTACTCATTTGGATTTCTCACTGGTCCAAAGTTCATACGGAGTGAAAGGTATTGATTTGGAAGACACTCGGTTAAGGATGTAGGTTACATTTAAAAGTGCATCTCCCAATATGATATTGGTATGTTTGCTTGCACCATCATTGACCTAACCATATCAAGGAGTATTTGAATTCTCCTTTCTGCCACACCATTTTATTGTGGCGTTTATGACATCGTCAACTGCCTTTTGATTCTTTTTCTATTATATGGCCTTTTATACTTCTCAAATAGATGTTTACATCCATGATGAGTTCTCAAAGCCTTTACACTCTTGTCTAAGTGATTCTCAACCAAGATTATGTATTGTCTGAAGCAGTCCAATGCTTTAGACTTGTGGGAGATTAAATAGACATGACCATATCGCAAGTGACCATATCACACTAATTGGCCACAGATATTTGAGTGAACTAATATCGATGGAAAAGATGCCCTTGTTTCTTGTCCAAATATAGGAGCAAATCCAACTAAAGTAACTATGGAAAGTAGGTTTTGTAGTATTTCAGGAACATATAACACATCATAGAGTAATAGAGTGCAAATGTCTCACAAGTCTAGTTTGTAGGTACCAAGTCCCAGCACCTTCATGCTAGCTTCATACCTTACCTTGATATCGCAACAGCCAACTAGAATCCGATGATACTCTACAAATCCTACTCTACCTTGTGTTCGATCGTTCCTGAATCAGCAACGGTCCACATGGGATAAGAGTAAGCAACCATCACATGACTCGTTACATAAACAGAAAGAGAATAGTTAGATTATACTTCTTCGGCTCGGTGTAGTCATGAGCAAAGTGACATTTATTTCCATAGTTGAAGTAATCTAGCTTAGACTTATTCTTCTTGCACTTGCCTTTCTTGCCACATTTAAAAGGTGATACAAACCCAAATTAATATAGGATATCCAGGTCCAAATTCTACAATGATTGCGCTAAACTACTTTAAGAAGGTAAATTTGCAAAAATATGGCAAGAAAAGTAAAATCTTTCTTTGGTTGGTGGAATAAAAATTGTTTTTTTCTACAAATCTTCTATTTATGTTCACTTTTGTCTTCTTAGAAAATATTTCATTTCAAGTTTTGGAAGTGATTTTGATTTTGATTTTGAACAAGCTTTTGGTAGGACTCTTGTTAACTTACATATTTATTTTTCATGCAATAATTTAGATTTTTCCTTTTTGGAAAATCTTCATAATTTTGAATTTTGCAACTATTTAATCTCGGCTCATGGATTTCAAAAAATAATTTTGAGTTTTATCATTAATCAATGATTTTTAGAGTTTTCTCTCTATGTTGCATCTTTTCTCAATCTCAATCCCTAGTTTTTGTTAATTAACTAGCAGTCAGGATAATACTTATTTTTCGTGGCGTCAGTTGGCAATAGAGCTTTAGTATTTTCATGGGACGATTTATCATCAGTTTTCTAGCTGGTGGCAGAGGTCATCGGCGTTGACAAGCTCCGAATGAGGAAGACCCTCACCGTGATCATAAATTACAGGACATGATGATTGCAGATTTGTAGACGCATATTTCCAGAGGTAGATAGCTGAATTAACTAAGTGTCTAGAGGCCTAGAACCTAGAGGATTAGATAGATAACAATGATTCCAACTTCAGTTTCAAGACCACGCATCACAATCCTGCTCTACTTCGGGAGTACCATGTTCAGGAGGAACAACATGAAGATCTAGGCTTCATAATTGATTTATCGTAATTTCTTGGTACTCTGCAGGCTGAAGGTTTCGTTGAGTTGTTGCATGAGGTTAAGTGGATTTACTACTATGAGGAATAAGACTTTGAGGAGGAACATTGTTTCAAATAGTGGAACTCTACACAGGTCTTGCTACATACCCTAATGAAGGAGGTAATTATTTTTATTGAAAACAAAGAAAATTTTGAAAAAAAAGTTGGTGGTGAACGCTTGAAGTTTCAAGAAGAAACAACTTTTGAGATAATTAATTATGTTGATTTTCATGAAGTTAAGGATTATTTTTTCAAATTCTCCTATGCAAAATATGGCTTTTGGATTTGAGATGTGAATAAAAAATTTGGATTTTGGAATATGAGATGTGGAAACAAAATTTTATTTTATTTTGAACTAGTCAAATAGATTTCAATTTTTCCATGATCGTTGGAACACGAGTACAAAAGAAAATAAAGATGACTTTAATTGGACATCCAAAAGATCGAAGCAAGAAAGTTTAGAATTCAATGATGAATTCTCTTCAACCTGGTGAGAATGATGCAAAGATATGGGATATCCAAGTCCAGATTCTACATTGATTGCGTTGACCTAATTTAAGAAGGTGAATTTGTGAAAATATGGCAAGAAAAGCTAAATCTTTCTTGGATTGACGCAATAGAAATTTTTTTTCCCAAATATTTTATTTAGTATTTTTCCTTTCCTAGGAAATTTTTCTTTTTAAGTTTTGGAAGTGACTATGATTTCTATTTTGGCCAACTTTTTGGCAAGATTCTTATTTACTTGCGCATTTAATTTTCATGTAATAATTTGGATTTTCACTTTTTTGAAAGATCTTCATAATTTGGAATTTTGTAGCTGTTTAAGCCCAACTTGTGGCTTCATAAAATAATTTCAAATGTTATCATTAATCAATATTTTTTAGAATTTTCTCAATGTGTTGCGTCTTTTCTCAACCTCAATCCTTAGTTTTTGGCGATTAACTAGCCCTTAGGATAATTCTCATTCTGCGTGACGTCAGAAGGTTCTGATTCCTTCTACACACGTCCAGTAGGTACCCCAATCTTGGTGTTCCAGTGCTTGGGCCTAAATACCATGTACGAGCCAAATTTAGCCAAACATTTAGGCCAAGTGTATCATCGCTTAGACATGTTTCTCATCGGTCAAATTATTTTCGGTCTCCTTGAGTTTGCGGATCATGGACGACATTGCCTTAAGATGTTCTTTTATTGTGTTTAGAGCGCATCTTCTTAGAATCAAACCTTATGGTCAACTTGCCCAACTTCGTGGTAGAAGTTCCCCTAAACTTCACTTTTAGAGCTTGCCATATATTATTAGCAATGTTGTACTCCTCGAACCATCAATAATGTCATGGTCGATGCTGTTTAACATAGTAAAGCACACAAATCAATACAGTTTAAGTCAATTGTCAAAGTCTTTGTGATCTTTTTGGTATTGTTCTGAATTCCCTTTCTTAGGCTCAATCAAAGAGTGAGTTATGACCTCTCTCTCTCTCTCTCTCTCTCTCTCTCTCTCTCTCTCACCAATTCCTCTCTCTCTCTCTCTCCTTGAGATTCAAGTCGGGTGAGCGGTTTATTTTTCATAGAGAGAGGAGCACGGGTAGGGGAAGGGTGGGGTTGCGAATCATGACGTGGCGTGGTGTGTAGTTTAGAAAAATTGGACTGGCTACTGAATATAGTTTCTCTTTTTAATTTGTTTGTTAAGTCTTTTGTCCTCATTTTGGGGTTTTAGGGCTTTTTCATTATTAACAGGTTTCCATGTCTAGTTGACCTATAGAAGTTTTATTTAATTAATATATATATATATATAATGTTGAATTAGTTTCATCTTTTCTCAGATGAGGCACGTCGAGTGGATAATTTTTTTTTTTTTTTAAAGTTGATTATGCATTTCCTGCATATGTTATCAGGTGTTTGGTTTTGATCATGACAAACAGTTGTTGCATTTATGGCTATCAAAGGAAAGTTTTTTTTTTTTTTTTTTGTAAGTCCGTCTAAATAGTATTAAAGCAGTTTTATTTTATATATCTGGAGGGGATATTTGGATCCCCCTAGCTATCCAAGCACATGACTGAGAAGCAGGCTCAAATCCTTAGCCTAGGGTTAAGAAGGCCACATCTGGAAGGCCCATAAGCATAGCCACATGGCAAATAACTACCATGAGATCGGAACATTGATCCACAGGTGGGGGCTATTATCCTAAGGAAGATGACCCCTATAAAACAGGAGTTATCTTCCCTCCTGATTAGTAAGGGATCATGAAGGATATATACACAGGAATGGTGGTTAGAGTCAATTACCATCACAACACGTCCATGTCCTTCTATAAATAACCTACGAGAGGTAACAAATATTTTCATCTTCATTTTACATACATTTATCTTAACCCCGGGTAACCAATGCCGCTCATTTGTTGCTGCAGATTATCCATACAATTGGTGGTATGAAACACGTCCTTTACCTTGGCTGCCCTTTTGGGAGAAGTCTGGCCCCAAAGCCCGTTCATGGCCAAACTAGTCAGAAGGACTCCATCCACCTTAAAGGAGTTCATGGACCGAGCAAACAATTTTTTAATGCAGAGGACACATTACAGGCCCTTTTGGAGCCACGAAAGCAGGAAACCAAACCAAAAAATAAGAACTAAAATAATTTCAAAGAAAAAGACAAAAGGCCAATGACCGAGGGCGCCAGGATGATAGACGCAACCGGTACACCCGTCAACAAAACCAATGGCACCGCCTAATCCACAACAACCACAACGTGAAAGAGAACAATAGAGCTGCAAGAAAGGAGCATTTGCCAAGTAAGGGCTAGCGCCATTGCACGTATCACCAAACCAATTCATGTTGGACCGAATATTACACCACCCTGAAGAAGAAGGCCGACGAACTGTCCAGGAGGGGGAGTTAGAAAGGGTGCTGGCCGATTACATCTGGTCGCAGAGGGAGGAGAATCACCAACGAGAGCAGAGGCGAAGTAGAAGCCCCAAGCGTCAGAGGCAAGAAAGATTAGGAAGGAATAACTCTCATCGGCCAAGAAGGGACCAAGAATAGGACCACCTTGGAGAAATCCACACAATAGCAGGCGAATTCGCTGGGGTTGGCTCCACAACATTGAGTAGGAAAGCCCATGCAAGTAGGGCAAGGTATCACAAAGTATACACGGCAGACAGACCATGCAAATATCCCAGGATGGGGACAATCCCGACCATCTCGTTTGGGGACGAAGATTGCGAGGGGTTATGTACCCCCATGATGACACCTTGGTAGTTACACTACTGATAGCCAACTACACGACCAGAAAAGTCTTGATCGACAATGGGAGCTCAACCGATATCCTGTTTTGGGATGCGTTCACTAGATGGGTATCAACCCCGACAGAGTGCGACCATCACCTTCTCCACTCAAGGGGTTTTCAAGAGAAGTCGTTCAGCCTATCGGCGTTGTCAAGCTTCCGGTTACAGCAGGGCAAAAGGTCCACACAGTCACCAACATGATGGACTTCCTAGTGGTCAAAGCCCCATCATCCTATAACGTCATATTGGGATGCCCAACCCTCAATAACTTAAAGGTGGTAACCTCCACTTACCACCTTCAAATGAAGTTCCCAACGAAAGCGGGAGCCGACGAAGTTCGAGGTTAGTAGATATTAGCCTGGGAATGTTACGTCTAGGAGTTGAAGACGGGAGCACCAGCAGTATGTTTAATGGGTAGCTCAAGGGAGCGCCCGCCACCACCGCCTCTGGTAAAGAGGAACAAGACATGGAAGCTAGGGATGAAAGCAATCTACTCCAAGCCGATGCCAACGAGCCCCTAGAGATAGTACAGCTACACCCAGAACACCCAGCCACCACCACAAGGGTTGGTACGAAGCTTCCATTTTTTTATCTAGCACAGAGACGTATTTGCCTGAAGCCATGAAGACATGTCGGGGATCGATAATTCAGACATAGAGCACAGCCTCTGCATCAACCCAAAGGTCAAGAAAGTGCGGCATAAGAGGAGGTCATTCAATACAAAGAAATGCATGGCCATAGTTGAGGAGATCAATAAGCTTTTAGCAGTGGGTTTCATACAGGAGGCACACTACCCTGAATGGCTTTCCAATGTGGTGCACGTCAAAAAAGTAACGGTAAATAGAGAATGTGTGTGGACTTCACTGACCTCAACAAAGCTTGTCCCAAGGACAGTTTCCCACTTTCCAGGATTGACATCATCGTGGACACCACAGCCGGACATAAATGTTTTAGCTTTAGGGATGCCTACAGCCGGATACAATCAAATCAGGATGAATAAGGTGGAGGAGGAAAAGACAGCGTTCATAATTGACAGAGGGCTCTACTGCTATCAAGTAATGCCTTTCGGGTTGAAGAACACTAGGGCAACATACCAAAAGTTGGTCAATCAAATGTTCAAGAACCAAATTGGGAAGACCATGGAGGTGTACATAGATGACCTACTAGTAAAGAGCAAGAAAGCCACCCAACACCTGGTAGACCTCAAGGAGTCCATTGTAGTATTAAGCAAATACAAGATGAAGCTGAATCCAGCCAAATGCGCGTTCGGTGTAAACTCAGGCAAATTCCTGAGTTTCATGGTCTCGGAGAGAGGAATAAAAGCCAACACTAAGAAGATGGAAGCAATCCTGAACATGCCGCCACCATGAACTATCAACGACACCCAACGATTAGTAGGAAAGGTGTCAACCTTGAACAGGTTTGTGTCGAGGTCCATAGACAAATGCGTCTCATTTTTCTGAGTTCTAAGGAAAGTACACCCTTGGAATGAAGAGTGTGACCAAGTCTTCCAAGAACTGAAGCGGTACCTGACCAATCTGCCCATGTTGAAAAAGCCTAATCAAGGGGACACTTTGTATGTGTACTTAGCGATATCCCCATAGGCCATGTCAACCGTCCTAGTAAAGGAAGAAGAAGGAAATCAGGCACTAGTCTACTACACGAGTCGCACCCTAAGGGGCGCCGAAGTCAGATACCCACGAATGGAGATGCTGGTGTTCGCACTAGTGGTAGCCGCCGTAAGGCTACGATCATACTTCTAGGCTCACCAATAAAGGTATTAATAGAAATCCCTCTCAGGAGAGTGCTACAAAAACCAAACTTCTCAGGAAGGCTGGTCGCGTGGTCAATAGATCTCAGTGAGTTCGAAATCAGCTATGCACCCAGAAATGCAATTAAGGGCCAAGCCCTCACAGATTTTGTAGCCGAGTTTCAATAGAGATCGCGGCACCACCCCCCGGCCGACCCTGGATAGTCTTTGTCGACGAGTCTACCTGCCGAGTAGGGAGCGGCAAAGGGATCCATATTGTCACAGAAGCAGGTCAAGAGCATTACTATATGGCAACACTCACCTTTAGGACCACCAATAATGAGGCAGAGTATAAGGCCTTAATAGCGGGATTATCCGTCGCCCATGCACTAAGCGCCAAGCAAGTCGAGATAAAAAAAAAAAAAAAAAAAAAAAAAACCAGGTAATCAAGGCCTATGCCACCAAAGGGGAGAAGCTAAAGAAGTATCTCGAGCAAGTACTGGCACTTTGTGACCGGTTCGAATACTTCTCTATAGTATAAATTCCAAGGGCAGAAAACTCAATGGCAGACAAGTTAGCATGGGCGGCGTCGGTGAAGGATGACGTAGAATTACCATGAGAGGTACAGAGGAGACTAATCAGGGTACCAGCTGTCAGGATCCCATTAACACAGGTGGGCCCTGGGATGCTAGAATGGGCCATCAAGATAGAAAATTACCTAGAGACAAGGAAGTTCCTCAAAGGAAAAGGGGTGGCAAGGAAGATTATGAGGAAGGCGACGCAGTTTGTCAAAATCAGTGTCTTGTACAAAAAGGGTTTCACAACCCCCTTACCAAGGTGCATCTCACCCGAAGAAACGCAGTATGTCCTCGCAAATATACACTAGGGCGTCTGCAATAACTATTCAGGCAGGAAAGCCTTAGCAAGGAAAGCCCTAAGGACAGGGTACTATTAGCCCAACGCCTTTAGGGACGCCAAACAGTTCACCAAGAGATGCACTCAATGCCAAACATATGCCCCAGTCCCACACTGCCCACCAAAAGCCTCCATCACCTCCCCATGGCCCTTGCCCAGTAGGGGTCGACTTGGTTGGACCATTCTCGTCGGGAAAAGGCGGGGTGAAACACATGATAATAGCAGTAGACTACTTCACAAAGTAGGCGGAAGCAAAAGCCCTAGCCACAATAGCAACTAAAGTCGTAACCAGGTTTTTATGGAAAAGCATCGTGTGTAGATATAGGATCTCCAACACTATAATCTCCAACAACGGGAAGTAGCTTGATTCAGAGCATTACAGAGCGTGATGCCAGGAACTTGGGATAAAGGTAAGGTATTCATCGCCTGGGCACCCTTAGTCAAATGGGCAAGTAGAGTCGACAAATAAATCCATACTCGAGATCTTGTAAAAGAAGCTCGACGACCAGAAAGGCAAGTGGGCAGAAGAGCTTCCAGGAGTCATGTAGGCCTACAGAACCTCGGTAAATACCCCAACAGGGGGGACGCCTTTCACTTTGGCATTCAGAAGTGAAGCAGTCGACCCCACGGAGGTTGGCTTGCCCACATACCTGACCCTCTAACAAGGCGGAGAATAACCAAGCTATTGGCAAACAACTAGACCTACTGGAAGAGAAAAGAGATGAGGTAGAGGTCCAAAACATCCTCAGTAAGAGAAATGCCAAGCAATACATTAACAAACAAGTTAAACCTAGATTATTCAAGGTCGGCGACCTAGTCCTGAGAGAAACAGGGGTCACGACCCAAGATGAAGGGAAGTTCGGCCCACAATGGGAAGGGCTCAACATAGTGGCTGCCAGCAACTGGCCAGGATCATACCGATTTAAATGCAGCAAGGGAAGAGAGTTACAGCACACATGGAATGCCAAACACCTAAAAAGTTCTAGCCTAAGAAAGTTTATTTTCTTATGCATTTATTTCAAAGACAATTTTTATTTTTCGAAATGTATATTTTGACAAAATTCAAGGCAATAAAAGCAGGTAAGCATTTAGCCCATTGCGAAGCAAGGCGAGCGTGGAGGTCAGAAGACCCCATAACCCTCTCTCCAAGCTAGCCACCAAATGTCAAATTACACACTCGCGGTGCAATCAAGGCGGGCGTGGAGGTTAGAAGACCCCACGACCCCCTTTCCAAGTTAGCCACCAAAGGTTGAGTTACATACTTGCGGTGCACTTAACAGTTAGCCACCAAAAGTCAAGTCACATACTCGAGGTACAATCAAGGCGGGCGTGGAGGTCAAAAGGCCCCATAACCACCTCTTTGAGTTAGCCACCAAAGGTCGAGTTACATACTAGCGGTGCAATCAAGACGGGTATGGAGGTCATAAGATCCCACAACCCCTTCTCTAAGTTAGAAACCAAAGGTTGAGTAACATACTTGCGATGTAATCAAGGTGGGCGTGGTGGTCATAAGACCCAACAACCCCCTTTCTAAGTTAGCCACCAAATGTCGAGTTACATACTCGTAGTGAAATCAAGGCGGGCGTGGAGGTCAAAAGACCCCATGATCCCTTCTCTAGGTTAGCCACCAAAGGTCAAGTTACATACTCTCAATGTAATCAAGGCAGGCGTGGAGGTCAGAAAACCCCACAACCCCTACTCTAAGTTAGCCACCAAAGGTCGAGTTATATACTTGCGATGCAATCAAGGCAGGCGTGGAGATCAGAAGACCCCATGACCCCCCTCTCTAAGTTAGTCACTAAAGGTCGAGTTACACACTCGTAGTGCACTCAACAGTTAGCCACTAAAAGTCGAGTTACATACTCGCAGTGTAATCAAGGCAGGCATGGTGGTCATAAGACCCCACGACCCCTTCTCTAGGTTAGCCACCAAAGGTCGAGTTACATACTCGCAGTGTAATCAAGGCGGGCGTGGAGGTCTAGAAACCCCACGACCCCCTCTCTAAGTTAGCCGCTAAAGGTCGAGTAACACACTCGCTGTGCACTCAACAATTAGCCACCAAAGGTCGAGTTACATACTTGCGATGCAATTAAGGCGGGCGTGGTGGTCATAAGACCCCACAACCCCCTCTCTAAGCTAGCCACCAAAGGTAGAGTTACATACTCGCGGTGCAATCAAGGCAAGCGTGGTGGTCATAAGGCCCCAAAACCCCCTCTCTAAGTTAGCCACCAGTGGTCAAGTTACATACTCGCGGTGTAATCAAGGTAGGCGTGGAGGTCAAAAAACCCTACAAACCATTCTCTAAATTAGCCACCAAAGGTCTAGTTATATATTTGCGGTGCAATCAAGGCAGATGTGGAGATCAGAAGACCCCACAACCCCTTCTCTAAGTTAGCCACCAAAGGTCGAGTTACACACTCATGATGCACTCAACAGTTAGCCACCAAAAGTCGAGTTACATACTCGTGGTGCAATCAAGGTGGGCGTGGTGGTCATAAGACCCCACAACCCCCTCTCTAAGTTGTCCACCAAAGGTCAAGTTACATATACGTGGTGAAATCAAGGCTGGCATAGGGGTCAGAAGACCCCATGATCCCTTCTCTAGGTTAGCCACAAAAGGTCAAGTTACATACTCGTGGTGTAATCAAGGCGGGTGTGGAGGTTAGAAAACTCCACGACCCCCTCTCTAAGTTAGCCACCAAAGGTCGAGTTATTTACTCGCGGTGTAATCAAGGCAGGCGTGAGATCAAAAGACCACACGTCCCCCTTCTAAGTTCGCCACCAAAGGTCTAGTTATTTACTCGCAGTGCAATCAAGGCAGGTGTGGAGATCAGAAGACCCCACGACCCCCTCTCTAAGTTCGCCACCAAAGGTTGAGTTACACACTCGCGGTGCACTCAATAGTTAGCTACCAAATGTCGAGTTACATACTCGCGGTGCAATCAAGGTGGGCGTGGTGGTCATAAGACCCCACAACCCCCTTTCTAAGTTAGTCACCAAAGGTCGAGTTATTTACTCGCGGTGCAATCAAGGCAGGCGTGGAGATCAGAAGACCCCAAGACCCCCTCTCTAAGTTCGCCACCAAAGGTCAAGTTACACACTCGCGGTGCACTCAAGAGTTAGCGACTAAAGGTCGAGTTACATACTCGCGGTGCAATCAAGGTGGGTGTGGTGGTCATAAGACCCCACAACGCCCTCTCTAAGTTAGCCACCACAGGTCAAGTTACATACTAGCGGTGAAATCAAGGCAAGAGTGGAGGTCAGAAGACCCCACGACCCCTTCTCTAGGTTAGCCACCAAAGGTCAAGTTACATACTCGTGGTGTAATCAAGGCGGGTGTGGAGGTTAGAAAACCCCACGACCCCCTCTCTAAGTTAGCCACCAAAGGTCTAGTTATTTATTCGCAGTGCAATCAAGACAGGTGTGGAGATCAGAAGACCCCACGACCCCCTCTCTAAGTTCGCCACCAAAGGTTGAGTTACACACTCGCGGTGCACTCAATAGTTAGCTACCAAATGTCGAGTTACATACTCGCGGTGCAATCAAGGTGGGCGTGGTGGTCATAAGACCCCACAACCCCCTTTCTAAGTTAGTCACCAAAGGTCGAGTTATTTACTCGCGGTGCAATCAAGGCAGGCGTGGAGATCAGAATACCCCAAGACCCCCTCTCTAAGTTCGCCACCAAAGGTCAAGTTACACACTCACGGTGCACTCAAGAGTTAGCGACTAAAGGTCGAGTTACATACTCGCGGTGCAATCAAGGTGGGCGTGGTGGTCATAAGACCCAACAACGCCCTCTCTAAGTTAGCCACCACAGGTCAAGTTACATACTAGCAGTGAAATCAAGGCGAGAGTGGAGGTCAGAAGACCCCACGACCCCTTCTCTAGGTTAGCCACCAAAGGTCAAGTTACATACTCGTGGTGTAATCAAGGCGGGTGTGGAGGTCAGAAAACCCCACGACCCCCTCTCTAAGTTAGCCACCAAAGGTCTAGTTATTTATTCGCAGTGCAATCAAGACAGGTGTGGAGATCAGAAGACCCCACGACCCCCTCTCTAAGTTCGCCACCAAAGGTTGAGTTACACACTCGCGGTGCACTCAATAGTTAGCTACCAAATGTCGAGTTACATACTCGCGGTGCAATCAAGGTGGGCGTGGTGGTCATAAGACCCCACAACCCCCTTTCTAAGTTAGTCACCAAAGGTCGAGTTATTTACTCGCGGTGCAATCAAGGCAGGCGTGGAGATCAGAATACCCCAAGACCCCCTCTCTAAGTTCGCCACCAAAGGTCAAGTTACACACTCACGGTGCACTCAAGAGTTAGCGACTAAAGGTCGAGTTACATACTCGCGGTGCAATCAAGGTGGGCGTGGTGGTCATAAGACCCAACAACGCCCTCTCTAAGTTAGCCACCACAGGTCAAGTTACATACTAGCAGTGAAATCAAGGCGAGAGTGGAGGTCAGAAGACCCCACGACCCCTTCTCTAGGTTAGCCACCAAAGGTCAAGTTACATACTCGTGGTGTAATCAAGGCGGGTGTGGAGGTCAGAAAACCCCACGACCCCCTCTCTAAGTTAGCCACCAAAGGTCGAGTTATTTACTCGCGGTGCAATCAAGGCAAGAGTGGAGATCAGAAGACCCCACGTCCCCCTCTCTAAGTTCGCCACCAAAGGTTGAGTTACACACTCGCGGTGCACTCAATAGTTAGCTACCAAAGGTTAAGTTACATAGTCGCGGTGCAATCAAGGTAGGCGTGGTGGTCATAAGACCCCATAACCCCCTCTCTAGGTTAGTCACCAAAGGTCGAGTTATTTACTCGTGGTGAAATCAAGGCGAGCGTGGAGGTCAGAATACCCCACGACCCCTTCTCTAGGTTAGCCACCAAAGGTCAAGTTACATACTCGCAGTGTAATCAAGGCAGGCATGGAGGTCAGAAAACCCCATGACCCCCTTTCGAAGTTGGCCACCAAAGGTAGAGTTATATACTTGCGGTGCAATAAAGGCTAGTGTGGAGATTAGAAGACCCCATGAACTCCTCTCTAAGTTAGCCACCAGAGGTCGAGTTACACACTCACGGTGCACTCAAGTGTTAGCCACCAAAGGATACTCGCAGTGTAATCAAGGCAAGGGTGGAAGCCAAAAGACCCCACGACCCCCTTTCCAAGTTAGCTACCAAAGGTCGAATCACATACTCGCGGTGCAATCAAGGCAAGAGTTGAGGTCAGAAAGGTAAGGGGCCAATTTGAGTTAGCCACTAAAGTCTGAGTTGTGCAAATGCAGTGCAATAAAAAACAATAGTGGAGGATAGAAGACCCTACAACCCTCTCATCAGACATGTGTAGGGAACACCCAGAGACTGAGTAAGAAGCACAAAGCAGCAAAATGGAACACTATCCAGGACGCAAAATCTCATACAAATCCCATACAAAGGTAAGGGGGCAATTTGAGGGCCAAAAAGTTTTCCAAAAGCTATAAAACACTTTGCACAAAAAACAAATGGCCAATTTGAGGGCCCAAAAACAAATTTGTTTAGAGACAGTAGGGGTGTCAAATCGTGTTAACAGATCGTGTTCATGTCGTGTCAAGACATGTATATTATACTATATAGGTCAACCCTAACCCGACCCGTTAAGCTTATCGTGTCAAAATCTCAAACCCTAACAATACCCGTTAACATAACGGGTCGTGTCATGTCAACCCGTTTTAACCCGTTTATGTAAATCGGTTGAACAAATCCGAAATTAACTTGTTTGATCTAGTTAAGTTTAACATAATTTTATATAAATTTTAAAATCTCAATATCTATAAAAAAAAAATATAAAACTAACTATAAGTCTAAAATTACAATCCAAATAATAAAAATATTAAAATTAAAATTTCAACAATTTTATTTTTAGGTATAAGGGTATAATTGTAACTTTAACTTTCTTAATGGGTCATACCGAGTTGACCCATTATCAACCCGTTAAGCAATCGTGTCTTAACGGGTCAACCCATTTTGACCCGAACCCGTTAAGGCTAAACCCTAACCCGCTTTTATCGTGTCGTGTTCGTGTTGGGTTAACGGGTCGTATCACATATTGCCACCCCTAAGAGACAGCACCCAAAGATACAAAGAACCCCAGAAGAGGGCGGCAATTACAAAAAGTCCAAAACAAGGGCCTAACAATCATCAAATGCAAAAAGAAAATTCACTCAGGAGTCGAGGGACGTGGTAGGGCATCAAGCATTACATCTCAACCCATAGCATCTGCATATTGGACCGCAGCAGCATTCGGCTTTAATCCTCCAAATTTAGTTTCCTTAAAACAATACGAGGGTTGGCTAGCAAATGCGCTTGCAAACGTGCCAAATGAAGAAGGATTTGGTGAGGGAATGGACACCCTGTCTTGGTCCGTAGGCGAGGTCTCGCTGCATGAAGTAGTAGTAGGAAGAAAGTGTGGGGAAGAGTTCTGCCCCTCATGATGGACAGCATTGCCGCCTTCAGCTTCAATGGCGACATCACAAGTAGTAGGAGCAGGAACATTAGGCACCCCTCTCCTGGATAATATGCCCAAGGCAAAAGCAACATATACATCACTCAAATCACTCCCGTCGCTAGGTGTGGGAACAGCAGCAGAAACACAGGGAATTCAAAAGAAGGGGTGTCCATAGAGTCACCCCCTAAAGGAAGTCCAAAGTCGCAAGCTAACAAAAGGTCTTCAATAGCCTACTTCATCAAGGCATCCAAGTCATCAAGACCTAGGCTCGCCATTGGGGAGGCCCTAACAAGGGAAGCAACCGATTTGGCCTCCCTAAGAACAGCTGCACCTATAGTCACCCTATGCGCCACCTCCTTAAGGGAATTAGAAATGCCACTAGACTTCGTGCCCTCGCCACAAAGACGCTTTACTTTTGGCCCCCCAGTTTAGGGGGTACTTCTTTTCACTGGGGGCGGTACCACTTTGAGCTTGACCCCCCTGACATGGACTCGGTTAGGCACAGTCAGAAACCTATCTATACTAGAGGAAGAAAGGAAATCATCCGATCACAGACCAACGTGGTCATGGTCCTTAACCCATTCACGGACAAGGTCAACATGAGAACGTTGACTATCAGTTAGCTCCAGCAAACTTTTATCCTTGGGGAGACTCTCCCAATTTGCAAAAACAAGGTAATCTCTTATATGCATTTCGTCGGTGGGGAATTCCCAGCCTCTACCAAAGATGAAGAAAAACTTACTAGTCCATTATTTGGTGTTAGAATAACACCTTTCAAAAGCCGCCAGGCGTTGCCCACAGATGCGGAAACTGCAGATATTTCCTGGCAGAGAAGCCACACTATAGAAGGAGAGAAATTCCTTCGCCATTAAGTCTGGGTACTTCTCCCCGAGGGGCTTCAATACTCGGCAGAAGACTACACTGGCACACATCAACATGCACCACGCCTTACTGTGAAGTTGGACAGGAGCAAGCTTTAAAAAGTATAAAACATAGCACACTAGGAGAATGAAAGAGAGGCGCAGCCCATTGGTTAGGGCACAAACTGCCAGAGCCACGTCTCCACCATAGCCCTCTTTGTCGACGCACCCCCTTTCAGAACGGTCATGTCCACCGATTAGGGGATTCGGAAAGACTCCCTCAAGTCAACAAGGTCCACCACGTTTAAGACCGAAGGCCACAAATACCCATTGAAAGAAGCGGGGTTCCAAGCAAGGGAGGATTAGCCCTTTGATTTGGGGGAAACTTTTGCAGAACCACTACCAGCCATTGCAGGAAGGAAGGTTTCTTGAAAGCGATGTGAAAGAACAATGAAGAATGGGACACGAACAGAAAAATGCGAGGAAGACAAAGAAAGGAAGTATGAGCGAAGAAGAAGAAGGAAAGGTCACGGGCGGAAGTGAGCATATTAGGAAAGACCTGGGAAAGTAATCATGAGGGTTCTTGGAAATCCGAAAGGTTGGTTATGCCAACGGTTACCATTTCTTTTGAAAATCATTTAATTAGTGGGAACAGTTATGAATGACGTAAGCCACGTCCTTCCAAAAAGAAAGGGTATGGGCTCGAGCACACCAACTAGCGTGGACCGTGGCCAGGAAAGGAAAAAGTACATATGTACGCCCACAGACTAGCGGGGTAAGCAATGGGTATAAAAAAAAAAAAATCAAAATCAAATTAAAAATTTAATTTCCCATGTGCCAGCACAAAGAAAATTAGTAGGGTAACTAAAGGGGATATTTGGGTCTCTCTAACTGTCCAAGCCCACGACTAAGAAGCAGACCCAAAGCTTTAGCCTAGGGTTAAGAGGGCCACATCTGGAGGGCCCATAAGCAATAGCCGCGTGGCAGATAACTACCATGAGATCGAAATATTGATCCACATGCGGGGACTATTATCCTAAGAAAGATGACCCCTATAAAACAGGAGTTATCTTCCCTCCCGATTAGTAAGGATCACGAAGGATATATACACAGGAATGGTGGTTAGAGTAATTACCATCACGACACGTCCATATCCTTCTATAAATAACCTGCGAGAGGTAACAAACATTTTCATCTTCATTTTACATACACTTATTCTTATATTGTTATTGACTTAAGCATCAGAGTCTACCCAAAAGAACCAATCCCGTCCCTTTGTTGATGCAGATCATTCGTACGGTTGGTAGTGTGAAACACGTCATTTACAATATCAAAAATAAAAATTTTAAATTTTAAATTTTATCAATCAAATTTTAAAATTTAAGTAATATAGATGATCTATTCTATATATCAATTTGAAAATAAAATAACTCGTTAGAGGAGATGACCATTCAAAATTTAGTTTGCACCATAGGAATAGTTCTTTTGAAAAATATATCCTAAGAACCCATCTACTCAAATAACATATATTTACAAATGAAAAATTATATTCATCATCTATACACACTGCACATTATACATAATTTTTTTTTTTTTTTATTGTTATATTTTTATCAAATGTGTTATGTATGGATAATGAGTAGAAGAACTCAATTTATTTAGGAAGAGTAAAATTTAAAAAATTGAAAAAAAATAAGAAAAATTTATTAAAAATTAAAAATGAATATAATGCGTAGAAATAATAAGCAGCAAACGCTTTATAAATATAAAAATGAATAGAGAGATATTCATGCCGGAAAAAGTTTACAAATAGGATTTAATTATAAATCTGATATGCAGTAGCCGAGGTTTTTCGCTGACCAAAATTGGTAGGCAACAAGGATGGAGATGCAGCAGTTACTAAGCATGGGCTTCCCAAACGAATTGGCAACGCAAGCCTTGGCCGCTACCGGTGGGAAATCCACCCTGAAAGCCACCGAATGGATTCTCAACCACAATTCCTCCGCCGCCGCTTTTACCTCTTCCATCCCCAAACCCTCCCAACCAAAACTCGACCACTTCTTCCACTTCCAATCCAAACCCTCCACCAATTTCCCATCTCCCATACCCACTGCTCCTCGCTTAATCCCAAACCACCGAGGAGGAGGAGAAGCAGAAGAAGAAGAAGAAGAAGAACAACAACAACAACAACAGCAATCTAAGCGGCCCAAACTAGAAGTATTGCTACCAACAAACCCACAGCCGCCCCACGAGCCCTTATCTGAGCGCATGCGTCCTAGTACCATAGACGACGTCATTGGCCAAAACCACCTTCTCGGCGCCAACTCCTTTCTTCGCTCCTTAATCGAATGCAATCGCCTCCCTTCCATCGTCTTCTGGGGCCTCCCGGCACTGGTAAGACCTCAATTGCCAAAGCTATTGTTAACTCTACTTCCGCCTCTTCTACTTCTTCGTATAGATTTGTTTCGTTGTCAGCTGTCACTTGTGGGGTTAAGGATATTAGGGACGCGGTGGAGGACGCTAGAAGACTAAGATTATCTAAGAACAAGAGGACCATTTTGTTTGTGGATGAGGTTCATAGGTTTAACAAGTCCCAACAGGACTCCTTCTTGCCCGTCATCGAGGATGGTAGTATTGTCTTCATGGGTGCCACCACGGAAAACCCATCTTTCCATTTAATTACGCCTTTGTTGTCTCGGTGTCGGGTTCTCACTCTTAACCCATTGAAACCCCACGACGTTTCCCTGCTCCTCTGGCGGGCCGTGAATCATTTGGAAAAGGGATTGCCACGGAGTGTAGGGATGCGTCTTGATGTGAAAGAAGAAGCAATTGAGTTTATATCTGTGAATTGTGATGGGGATGGTCGAGTGGCATTGAACGCCTTGGAAATTTCAGCTATTACGGCGGCTGCCCGGGTTCCCGATAAAGAATCTAAAGCCAATGGTGGGGACTTGGTCCAAAATGAGGAAGATGGGATTGATATCGTTGCAGCCATTGTCACACTGGATGATGCTAAGGAGGCACTTCAGTGCAAGCATCTTGCTTATGACAAAGCTGGGGAAGAGCACTATAATCTGATCAGTGCACTCCATAAGTCTATGAGAGGAAATGATGCTGATGCTGCGATATATTGGTTGGCAAGAATGTTAGAGGCAGGTGAAAAACCTCTCTACATTGCACGTCGATTAATAAGGTTTGCTAGTGAGGATGTTGGGTTGGCTGACCCATCTGCACTCAACCAGGCTGTTGCGTGCTACCAAGCCGCTCATTTTTTGGGAATGCCCGAGTGCAATGTGATTCTTGCACAGTGTGTGGCTTTTTTGGCTTTGGCTCCGAAGTCCGTCTCTGTTTATCGGGCAGTAGAGGCTGCACAGAAGTTAGTGAAGGAATCGGCTGGACAGAATGAGGGAGTGCCTTTCCATCTTAGGAATGCGCCAACTAAGTTAATGAAGGAACTTGGATATGGAAAGGACTATATTTACCCTCCTGACAGTCCCATTTCGATTCAGAGTTATCTGCCACCCTCGCTTCAAGGGTGCAAGTTCCTCGATTGGCCTAATAGAACTGATGGATGAGAAGCTACTCACCACTCCGACTTTTGAAGCTACTATTCTATGCTGGTGGTTAGATACTCCCTTCTTACTCTTTTTGTGTATGGTGTTTCTTTTATTGTAGAAATTGGTAGCTGCCTTGCACCATCATGCTTTCAGAATTACTTACACAGTTGCACGTCAAGGAATATAGTGGAAAGCCTAATGTAACGAGTACTTGTAGCTTTTTTTTTTTTTTTTTTTTTTTTTTTTTTTTTTTTTTTTTTTTTTTTTTTTTTTTTATCGGTAAACAACGAGTACTTGTAAGTTATATATGAAAATGATTGATTTGGGGCTATTTCTTGACCCGGTTTCTGATATGAAAATTTATGTTGCTTGAGTTAATATTTATGTACCTTAAATTTTGTAGTTCATAGACGGAACATGACTGAACCAAATAGGCTAGTGACTTGAAACCTCAGAAGTTTGCACTTTACTTCAACCGCTATTTATACCTGCAAGAATTCAAACGACAACTATCATAGGAATATATATAGAGAAATCCTTAGGACCGGTCTGGCTGCTATTAGCCAAATAACAGCCTGTCAATCACAGAGTAACACCTAAGACTTCCACCACACTTATCTTGAACCAGCACTACATCAGAAAATGAGAAGTTCTTCTTCGCGATTTCAGCCCCTTACCCCTCACACCCCCTCGAAGCTGATTTCAACCCCACAAATTGCACCCGAATAAAAGATTTGCATTTGAACTCTCAGCATCTATGTAATAGAGTGAATATAAGATAAATAGGAAAAACTCTACTTGCAACCGGTTGGGAAAACTCCTGCGTAACCGGTTACATAAAAAATTTCATTTTTTCCCACCCTCTCATTTCATTCCCTCTCTCTCTTTCTCTCTTTCTTAGTCGATCTGTTCAGATTTTAAGTAAAAATTCATCAAACTCGACTAAGAATCCAGAAATGTGAACCATGCAAAAGGAAATAAATATGTTACATTAGCAAAATCATAGGAACCACCTACGGATAAACATACGATCACCACTAAACAACCAAATGCTACAAAATGAAATTAATTGTCGTTGAAATTTTCAATGAAAGCTAGAAACAAATACCCAGTTCTACAAGTTGTTCAGTTCAAAACAAATACCAGGAAAAAAAAAAAAAAAAACCAATTCTATCTCACTCACTCGAGAAACTGGGCTGAGAAACTGGCACAACTATTTTTTCTTTAACAGGTGGGGGTGTGAAATGTTTTTCACTGCATCTACCATAATGTTTCCATGCTCTTCGAGAAGGGCTTCAAGAAATGCAATCAAAGCTCTGAGTTGCTTCGGATGAAGATGGAGTTACCTGGAGGGTGAAGAAGATGAAGATGGAGTGGTTGGAGTAGGTCCCATAGAGTTGTACGGGTACCCAATGATAAAAGAGAAGGGAAGCAGTGGTGGGTCCCCTCTCTTTTTTGTTGTGTCTCTCATTTTATTTTAATCCAAAAAATAAAATAAACAATTAAACCAACAGCCGGTTGCACCACAATTTTCTTAGCCGGTTGTATCTAGCAAGATTGGATAAATAATGATTGCACATGTAGCCCTTTATAACCATTCACGTCTTCTTTGAAAATCAGCTTCCACCCACCACCTTTGTGACATTTAATCAAACACATACCTGAGTATCAGTCATGAAATGCAACTGGTTGCATCGGCATCGAACTTCTTGAGTTACGTCAGCATCAGATTGAGATTGGGGCAGTGCAAAGAGAGGTAGCAAGGAAGAGAGGAGCGGTGCAAATGTGAAGGAAGAGAGGGGCAGCGAGGAAGAGAAGAGCGGTGCGATTTACAGAGGGGCACTTTCTGAGCTGCATCGACGTCAGACTGAGATGCTTGCGTCTGCAACGGCAACGACGCCAGTGTCGGACTGAGGGTGGTGCAAAGAGAGGCAACGAAGAAGAGAGGGGCGGTGCAAATGAAAAGGGAAAGGGCTAGCACATACATACGACTCTTGATTCTCTGTGGTGAAGCGTATTCAAATTACAGTGTATTTTCTTACGTAGCTTGAGTTGAATCGAGGACTGCTTTTGTGGAATTTACAGTCTGACCGTTGGGAAGCAATTTTGATATGAAAATAAAATCGCTTGATTTCATATTAGAATAATAATCAAATACTTTATTTCATATTATCTCTAACATCCTAGAGAACTTTTGAAATCTTGGGTTTAAAATCTGACTTCATATCTCTTGATTGATAGCAGATGAGATGATAAAAATAATATATGGTAATGTAGTGACTGGGAGCTAAAACATCAAATTTGGAGTTACAACCGACAATGAGTTGATAATAGGTAAAACAAACAAAAGGCTAACAATAGGCTCAAAAGGCTCACAGTTGAGACAAAATATAATTGAACAATGATAAAAATTCCATGAATGGTAAAATGAGAAAAATATTGAACAAAGAGAGATGATCCACGAGCCTGCATCACCCAAGGGCTCTAAAACCATGAAATGAATTAAAATAAAATTAATTCAGACAGAAGCAAGGAGATGGAAGAAACTCTAAAATACATCTTAAGATTGAACACAAAGCTAACGTCCCTATCAAAACAATGTTCCTCATCCTTATCCAAACGTTCGATCGAGGAAGATGATAGAAAGGATGGTGTGTATGCATACTTCAACGTCTGATCTATGGCTGATCGACTTCATTTTGTTTAATGGTTTCTGAATATCGTGAAAACTACACGGTCTATGTGCGGATAAACTATTGATTATACTCCAAGAAAAGACATGAGAACGAATATTAGTCATAGTGGTGATTCATCTACGATTATTGGCATATTCTTTATGGTAAAGTTCCAGAAGAATTAACGCATGCATGCAATATCGTAAAACATCACAAAAGATCAGCAAATCCAAGCAAAACGGTAAGTCGCACCTCAATTCTAGCAAAAAAAATGCGCATAAAAGTGCTTCACATTTTGTCTCAATAAAAGGAAAGAACATAAAAAAGACTCGGAACGAGTCTCCGACAGTCTGGACCATAAATATTGCATAGGTTATTAGATCACTTCTTCTTTTCTCCAGCTCCACCAGACCTACAAGCAAGATTCGCCCAAAAGAAACAATATGAGATTGTACTTAAAATCTGAACTCTAAAAAATTAGCATTTCCTTCAAGAAGCCACAAAGGGTATTATACCATGGTACTTTCTCGAAAAAAAAAAATGAGCTCAAACTCATTTTCTTGTTAATACTTGTACGAGAGATTTGCCAGGAAAATTTACCTCATCTTGCGGAGAACACCAGACATTTCCTCGCGCTTCTTCTTTGCCCTCTTGTGGGTTCCAAGCTTTCTTTTGGCGACTTTCAGTGCTCGCTTGTCCTTACCAACTTTTAGAAGCTCAGTGATCCTCTTCTCATATGGTGCAAATCCAGCAACTTCCCTGATCAAGTTCCTCACAAAGTGGACTCTTTTACTTGTTTTCTGCATGTATAAGAAACAATTAGGGGAGAGAGAGAGAGTCTCAACAAATTGTGCCACCTAAAATATCCTGAAACTGAAATTTTAAATTATCATAAGAACCTTTTTTTTAAAACCATGTGAAATTGCAAACAAAAACCCAAAGCAAAACATATTTCTTAGGCACACCCTATAACGAAAAAAAAACCTTAGAACCCTGAGAGGCTACTTAATATCATTTTGAAAAGTACTCTTCTTGCTATAAAGTATAAAATGCTTATATCATAACAGTTTCTTAGCATGACCTTTTTTTTTGGCACCCAGTGTCCGGGAACTTCATAATATGACTTGAAATATTAACACATAAAGACGAGCTCTAATAAATATATTCATGGTACAAAATCAACTTACTCCTTTGCGATCAGAGGGTCGAGGAGCCAAATCTTTCTTGGTGACAATATGGCCTTTATTTAAACCCACAAAGAGGCCAGTATTTGGCTGTTTAGGAGCCATTGCCTGCTTAGAAAATCACAACTCAATTAATGTTCAGCTATGTAAAATTGCACATGCACTATTGGTCTTAACATAAAACTCAGAGAGCATCATGCATATTCACATATTTGGAACCGCAGATAGTAAAATACTTCCAAAACAAAATGTAATTGAAAATCTCTAACTTACAATATTTAGTTGGATTATCAAAACAAACTTGCAATACGGATCTCAAGTACAAAACAAGCAGAAACACGGACATGGTTCGTTAAGTAAAACTTTCTTGTTTTTGTATTGGGGGATTGTGAAAATAGGTAGGTAAAAATAAAAATATATTTAGACGAAATCTTTGTGAGTGGTAGTTTTGAGGTTTTTGTGAAAGTTGCTTTTTTATTCCACGGAAAATTAGGCATGATGAGATGAGACATAACGAAAAATAGAACAATTTTACGGTTTTAAAAATATGTTTGAATTAAAGTTTTAAAAAAATCTTTTTCAAAATTTCTGCAAATATTTGGAAACCAAACATAACCAAAACTAAGTCCCAGATAATCTTAAATTAAACCAAAACATGTAAAAATTAAAAAGGGCTTTCAGAATTATAACGCTCTTATTTTTCTTTAACACAAATGTGAGCAACAAACAAGCAGTCTCACATATTCGCAAACACTTCGAATGTGCAAATAAGCCGTCCTACAAGCAAATAAGCTCTCACGCATTTCAAAAAAATCTCAACACATATAGATACATACATATACATATTTATGCGGACGCCCAAGAAGAAAAACATCAACTTTCAGATGAAGAAAAGAAAAAGCTAGACTAAACTATGATAATACCTTAAAATCAAAGATCTAAACTGTTTTGGGTTTTTTGAACTTCCCCAGCAGCCAAGCAGAGAAGCTGGCCGATTATATTTACAGACTTTATGGATCGGAGAAAGTTATTTGAGAGATAGGATAGGGCTTTGTTACCTTCTGTCAGAGCTTCGACTATTCGAGGCGTGGAGAGCGGGGTTCAGATTTCAGAGTAAAGGGGAGTAGGGTTTTTCTGATGGCTTTTATAGCCGAGCTTGCGAGCAGGGAGGAAAATAGTGAAAACAAGAAGGGCAATTTGTCGAATGCTAATTATATACATCCGTTACTAATTACTTTAAAATTTTTTATATATAGTATTTTTATAGTATATGGGTGTTTTCTATAAAATATGTGAGTATTTTTTATAGAATATAAAGTAATAAATAATAACTAATAAAAATAATTTTTCTTTATTAATAACGTGTTAACTGCGCTTATAAAAAAAAATGTTAACTACTCTACATTTTATTTTGAGAAAAATAAAAACTTATATTTGCAATCATTAATCATTCCATCAAGTTGGGTACACAATGGTTTTTTTTTTTAATTCTTGCTAGGTTAATTTAGTTCTTCTACTCATTATTTTTATATCATATATTTATTAATAAAAAAATAAAAATAAATGTGTCGTATAAAAATGATGAGTAGAATTATTTTTACTGTCATAAAGTGTGTAAATGTCTCATACTTTTTTTAAAAAAAATGAGTAAAAAATTCACATAAAAAATAATTTTTTAATAATAAATTTTATTTTCTTTTTTAAAAAATGTGTCACGTTGCAACTCATAACTATATTAAACATTACTTTTCTATTTTTATATTAATCTAATCTAAAGTTGTGTAATGGTCGTGGGGATGATATGCAATTATGCATGGTGATTGGTGGGTGATGGGTTTGGAAATAGGAAAATGTTATCGGTAATTATAATTTTTATTTATGTAATAATACACGTTGACGCTTTATTTATTAATATATTAAAAATTATTAATTTTAAATTTTAAATTTTAAAAAAATTGGTAAAATAGATTTTATACATAAAATTATAAATACATATAGTACTATTCTTGAGATAAATAAAAAATATTAAAAACAAAATTAAGTTTTCACTAGTTTATTGATTTTTTAATTTTCACATATTATACATGGATTTTCTTTTCAAAAACTTTTTAATTCATAAGAGTATTTTATAAAAGTAAAATTTACAAATAATATAATTTAATGTGATAAATTTTATTATAAAATTATTTTTATTATAAAGTAAGATTAGCATGTAAGTCTTGGCATCGATTTGTTATTTTTCTTTTAATAAGATTTTTTTAGACCAACACTTTTGTTTTTTAAAATTTAATAAAAAATATTATCACTTCTTTTTTGGGGGATGACGCAGAAAAATTTTGAACTGCACAGCAACAAAATTAATCATGGACAAGAGCAAGGTACGCCTATTCGATGCAGCTATTCGCACCATGTTAGTTGCTTCGCTATATTTTCTAACGTGGCATTCCTATAAGATTGTTTGGACATAAATATATTAAAATATTTATAAATAGTAATAAAATAATTTATTAATAATAATAAAATTATTTGAATTAAAGATATCTAAAAGCCAAAGAGCAAGAGAGGAGAAAGAAAGTACGAGAACAGAGGGAGAAAAAAGGAAAGAAAAGTACTTCTTGTATTTCTGATTTTGTATAAAGACTACTGTATATTACAGAAGCACACGTGCAATATTTATACTGTAATTGAAATTAGTTACAACCAATGTGAATGATCCAACTAAACTATTACTTAACTCCCCTTCAAGATGGAATGTGATTATTTAGCACACCCATCTTATTGAGTAGAGAATGAAATTGAACAGAGCTTAGAGTTTTGATCACACTGGCTTGTAATTTTTTCCTCACAATATGACAGTTAATTTTAATATATTTTGTTCTTTCTTAAAAGGCGAGATTGATAACAATATGAAGGGTAGCATTTTGACACAAAATAAGAAAGCTAGTTGGGAATGACAGATATAAAAGTCCTTTAACAAAACAAGTTGCCATGAAAGTTCACAAGTAGTGGAAGCTATAGACTTATATTTGGCTTCAGCTGAAGACCTTGAGATAATTTGTTGTTTCTTTGATTTCAAAGAGATTAAGGAGTCTTCAAGAAAAATACAAAAACTAGTAACTAACTTACAAGTATCAATACATTCAGCTCAGTCTCAATTATAGAAGGTTTTGAGGTGAAAATTAGAATGGGTAGGAAAGAAAATACTTTGTCCAAGAGTGCATTTCAAGTCTCTAAGCACTCTGTGCACAACATCCAAATGAGGCTGTCAGCTTATCTATATATTGACTCAAAACTTGCACTGCATAGACAAGATTTGGTCTTCACATAGTGAGCTAGATAAGTCTACCAATGAGCCAGTGATAGCTAGAAGGATCTGTTAAGATATCACCATCTATGGAGAAGAATTTAGCATTTTGCTCTATAGGAAAATTAGCTGGTTTTGCAACCAAGAAACCCTTTCAGTATGTCTAAAGCATATTTTCTTTAGCATAAAGTAATGCCTTTAGATGACCTAACAATCTCATATTGGATTATCCCGCATTGGTCATGGAAATGACTGGTGGCTAGTTTATAAATATGAAAACAATGCAAGAAAAATAAAGTAAAATAAGAAATCAATAACACAATATAAAGATTTGTGTGCTTCAACAACCTGGCTATGTCCACAAAGTTGTAGATGATTTTATTCTCTTGAGGAATGTCAAGGTGCACTGTGGGGAAAAATTCCAATACTCAAAATAGCAATATTGTTCATAATAAACATAAATAGGTTGTACGAAAGAAATCCTAATTTCACAATTATCGCATTATTCGCTTAAATAAAGTATCGAGTGAGCCTCAAGCGAACTCTCTACCTAAACTTTGCTCAAGAAATCTGTCTCGCAAATGTCGAACGAACTTTCTTTCTAGCGATTCTCGAGTCGGGTAAAAAATTATCAGCCAAAGTCTACGGTCCATGGACCAAGCCTCATTAAAACTCCACCTAAAAAAAAAGTGACGAATCCTTGTCGGGTTAGGTCATCAAATCGGGCCACCACAACAATAAACCAAGCTCCACAAACCTAACACTTCTAAGCCAAGACGATATTTCAGATTGCTCAAATCTCTTATCATAAACTTGTTATCCAAAAAAGTTTTCAATTCAGAAATGGAGTTTAGATCATTGCTTGCGAAGATTATGTCATTAACATAAACCAGTAAAGCAATGAAACTACCATCAGCCAACTTGATAAATAAGGAATGATCAGAATTTACTTAATGAAATCCACAACCAATTATAGCAATAAACAGCTTAGAAAATCATTGTCTAGAGGCTTGCCGCAAGCCATAAAAAGATTTCTTAGGTTTGGAAACCCTTGAGTCCCCCCATTGTGCATATCTAGGAGGGATATCCATATAAACTTCTTCACTTAACTCATCATGCAAAAATGAATTATTACATCTAATTTAAATACTAATTTTTGGCAGCTACCAATGCTAGCAAGCATCTAACAGTAGATAGTTTGAAACCGAAGAAAAAGTCCCTTGAAAATCGAAGCCCTCAATTTGGTTGAAACCTTTAGCAATCAAATGAGCTTTGTACCTTTCAATGGTACCATCAGATTTGTATTTGGTTCGATAAACCTATTTACATCCTATTGACTTCTTTCCTACAGGTAAAGAAGTAAGAGTTCAAGTTTCATTTGCCTTAAAGGCTTTTATTTCAGCATGCATTGCTTCTTGACATTCAATAAATTGCATGGCCTAAAAAAATGATTGTGGTTCAAAATTAGAAGAGATACTTAAAGCAAAAGTTTTATGAGAATGAGAGAATTTATAGTAAGAAAGAACATTAGATAAAGGAAATTTTGTACCTAAGGAACTTTCTGCCAAGGAAACAAATTGTGGTGAGGAATGAGAAGCCAACTGACAGTGATAATCCTACAAGTAGCTTGGTAGTTTTCGTGATTGTATGGATTGTCACATAGGAGGTGAAGGAGTACATTGATTTGTGGGGTTTGATGTAGAAGAAGAAGAAGATAAATGACAATGTATGGTGGAAAGTGAGGGAGAATAGAAAAGCAAATCTAGAAAATTAGAGGCTGGTTTGGGGAAGACAAAAGAACTTGTATGAGTGGGAGAGAGAGGAAGAGGAAAAGAGGAAAAGAAAGAAAAAATGGTTTCATGAAACACAACATCTCAAGATATAAAAGTTATTTAAGTTTCAAGATCATACAACCTGCATCATTTAACAGCAAATGGATAGCCAATAAAGATACATTTAATGGCTCTTGGCTCAAATTTAGATCTACTTCGAGTGAAGGTGGATGCAAAACAAAGACAACCAAACACTTTAAGATGAGTATAAGAAGTAGGAACGGAATACAAAATTTCATATGGGGATTTATTAGAAAACAATGGAGTTGGTTTAAGTTTAATCAAATATGTGGCAGTGAGAATATGATCACCCCAAAAATTGAGTGGCAAAGGAGTTTGAAACCATAGGGATCAAGCAACATTAGAAGATGTTGACGTTTTGGTTCGACTACACCATTTTGTTGTGGTCTTCCAATACTACATTTCTCATGTATGACACCTTTAGAGGAGAAATATTTTGGTAGGACAAATTTAACCCCATTATCGGTTTCTATTTTCTTTATTTGGGATAAAGTTTATGTCTCGACTAGGTTAAAGAAAGATTGTAAATAAGGTTTGGCTTGAGACTTATTTTGCATAAGATATACCCAAGTGGACTTGGAGAAGTCATCAACAATGGTAAGAAACTATTTTGAGCCATCTAAAGGAGGGACTGAAAATGACCCCATAAATCACAATGTATAAAATCGAAAGGAGATTTGGAAATAGTTTCACTGGATGGAAAAGGTAAACACTTTTGCTTTGCTAATGGACATATCGTCCAGGGACAAGAATCTGAAATTTTTGACACATGTATATCTGATACAGAATTATTGAGAAATTTCAACCTAGAAAAGGAAATGTGACCTAGCCTATAGTGCCACAGATTGAAGTCTTGATGTATTGAAGAGGCAACAAAAGGACCAACCAAAGGTTTTTGCAGCAAATGATACAAACCGACTTTCTCTTTACCCACTTCAATCATTGTCCATGAAGATAGGTCCTGAATGAAAAGATTCGAGACAAAAACAAGGCAACAAAAAGAATTATGAGTTAGTTTGCTAGCAGAGATGAGGTTGAAAGAAAATGATAGGAAACAAAGTACATTATGAAAAATCAGTTTATCATAAAGATGAACAATTTCAATGTGTGTAACTGAAACTAAATGAATATTTGGCAATCTAACAGAAGATGTAATTTGGGAAGTAATAGATGCAAAGTAACGAGTGGAGTTGACTGTGTGGTTTGTTGTTCCAGTGTCAATTATTCAGAGAATATATTTACTTATAAAATTTTCGTAATGAGGCATTTTGTGGAATTAGGAGAATATTAGAATTTGATAGAGATTGACTGTTTGGTGGTTCGATTGAGAGAGAAGTAGCTTGATTGATAGAATGAGTAGTAAGTTGTGGTTTTAATATAGTAAGAAGCTGCTGGTACTGATCTTGAGTTAATGAACATTGTGGAGCATCATCACTAACTAGACTTGTAGAAGACGATGTTTGATTTGTTGAGTGATTTGCTCTTCTTCTTTTTTTTCCTTTTTTTTTTACTTCAAACTAGGTGGAAACCCATGGATTCGATAACATTTCTCCAATGTATGTCCTATGTAACCACAATGACGACACACAAGTTTATCTTTGGGGAAGTCAGATTGTTTTGAAGCAGAAATACCACCTTTTGTGGACTGTGTCAGCAAGGTAATAAATTATTCAAAGGTAGGTTGTTGTTTTGTCATTAAAGTTGAAATTGATTCAAGATTTGGTGTAGCATTGATACTAATTTCCCTATGTTTTTCTTCTTGTAATAGAAGGGCGATGACCTTATTAATGGAATCACTTAAACCCATCAAGAATTGCACCACATATTCTTCTTGCAGTGATTCTTCAAAAAAAAAAAAATAAATAAATAAGGTTACAAGAGAACATTGTGGCAAATTTCGCTTATAATTTGTTAATTCATCCCAGTAGGATTTCAAATCAATGTAATAATCACTCACCGATTCCTGTTCTTGTTTCAAAGAAATAATTGCATTTCTCAATTGAAATATTCTTGGACGATTACCTTGTAAAAAGCAATCATTCAAATCCTTCCACATATCGGCTGCATTATCTCTGTACATAATGCTTGAACCAATATTCTTGGCAACTAAATTCACAATCCATGAGACCACCATGTTGTTGCATTAGACCCATGGCGAATAAAGAGGATCGGCTTCTCCAAATGGCGTCTTGAGGACTATGAAAATGAATCCCATCTTATTATTGGCACTGATGACTTTGGACATAGACCTTGCCCAAAGATGATAATTTTTTCAAGCATTCAGTCCCGAGTATGACACCAAGGCTCTCTCCGTGATGTAAAAAATGAGGGCTTGAAGGGTTGTCGGTCGAGATTGGGGGAGTAGAAGAAATCATAGTTGATTCCATAGCAAAATTCAAGAACAATCAATTAGATTACTATGGCAAAAATGAAATTCTGCCACAAAGAATCTTGAAAGGCTAAAGAGAGAGAGGAGAAAGAAACAAAGATAAAAGAAAGAAGAAATGTACTTCTTATATTTTTTATTTGGAAAATGTTTTGGATCCCGACAATGGGTCTCAATTGTCTTTTTTATTTTATTTTATTTGTAATAATGATTAATATTTTTTTTAAAAATAATTTTACATATAATCGTATCGTACATAAACATCGCATAATCGTTTTGAAAAATAGTGAAGTCTAATGTTAAAAAATTAATTTTTTTTATATAAATTCTTTGTTTTATTATTTTTTATAAAGTGATTATGCACAATTTACTATTGTAAATATATATATATATATATATATATATTTTAATGATATCGTGATTTTTAAGTTTTAAGGAGATTAAAAAAATACATAAAAAAAAAAAAAAAAAACACTCAAATCGTCCGTGACTTTTCTCGACAGGGTGTAGTGTACTTTTTATTCTGTGCAAGAACTATTGTATATTACAAAATCACGTGTAGTATTTATTCTGGAAATGAATTAGTTACAGCCAATGAGAATGAGCCAACTAAACTATTACTTCGAACGGCATATATATGTGCGTGAACAATTAGAGCTATTGTACCCTTGTATTATTGTGAGAGCATTTTTCACATTGCAGAGATACCACTCAATTCAGAATTCAGGTGGCTAAGCATAAACCTTCAAAAGCTGGTATTCTTCAAGTTCGCGTAGGGGGAAAAAGCTATATTGAAGTTTAATCTGCGATCTTTTATTGGGTTTTACGGATCATCTTCTCCCTCGTCAATGGCGCCGCTCCGCTCAATTCTTCTTCTTTTGGTGTTTGCATCTTCTTTCTTGATCTGTTTCACAGAAAGGTGGAAGCCCGTCTCAATTTTTTCGCATTGCAGCCACAAACGATTTATAATTTAGCTCTGTAACTAACCTATGTGAGTTTTTTCATTGCGGTGATTGTTGATTTCTATTTAACTATTCAGAACCTAGTAATTCTAGGCGAAAAATGGGAATTTATAGCGTTCTTCATCTGGATTTTCGTCAAAATGCTACATCTGTTTGAATATATGGATATTTTTGTGTTTTGTGAAACATGCTTATGTATGGAATATATATTGTTATCAATGACTTCGTTCTAGCTATATGTGTGTTTCTCAGTTCTGTGATTCAGTAATTCTTTCTGTAGGCCTTTTGAATTTTAGCAATTTTGAATATAGATTTTTCTCATGATGCCCTCGATCTGGTTTGTGCTGCAGTGCTACCATTACACGTTTCTATTTGTTGTAAATGTGCATTCTTTTGTCGTGGAAATATATCCTGAAGTTGGTCTTGCGAATTCCCCAAAAAATCTGCATGTATGTAGATTAACTAATTACATATCCACTTTTGTATATCTTTGAATGAGTTACTTGAGAGTGAGTGCATGTGCATCTGTGTAAAAGGAGGAATTCCATCACATTTTTGGGTTAATTCATTTAGCTATGAATTCTCTCTGGCAGATAAGCGGTTGATCATGATTGGAGGATAATTCCTCTCATTGTTATTACTTATTTGATGGTCCTTTTTCTCCTATTAATATGACCTTTTATTTGTTGCCACTATTTTGGTTCAGCAGCCGGAAGAAATTTAGTGGTAAGCAGTCTGATCAGGAAACTGTCATAAAATTGGGGCACTCTGTTGATTCCAACAGAATTGACCCATCACGGGTTGTCCAACTCTCTTGGCAACCAAGGTCAGGTACTTGATGACCTTTGGGTTTTTTCCCCTTCGTGACAGATGACATGGCTTTTTTCATATGCAATTGATTAATATGTAAATGTATGGAGACTGTTTTTTCTATAAGAGGGGCAATCATTTGTGGCATTTTATTACAGCTTTGAATATAATGACATAATCTTCAACTAGGTCTTTTTGGAGGAACAATTCCATTCACATTGATTTACCTCAAAATTTTGATGATCTGCTTCTTATAATAGGGTTTTCTTATATGAAGGTTTTCTATCAGTTGAGGAGTGCGACCACCTTATTTCATTGGTAAATTATTGTCTAACCACTTTCAGGATCTTTATTCATTATGCTTGTATGGGTTTTAAAATATGTGTTTCACACTTAGGTGCATGGGAGGAAAAAAGAAGATTTGGGCAACAATGGCAATTCAGAACATGTTGTCACGAACAGGCTGCTTATGAGTTCAAAAATGCATTTAAACATAGAAGTGAGTTTCCATGTGTTCCCAATGTTAAAATTTTTACTTTATCCCACTTTCGTAGGATTTTTATAAAACCAGAGGCTATTTATCAAATTGGTGTAGCTTGAGGGTCACAGTTCTCCACCTGGGGACTTTTAACCGGCCTATATGGTCATATCACTAGTACTTGTTAAAATTCTAATTCATGAACTAATGCATAAATTATGTTTGTTCTTTAGTGACATAGAAGCTTATTTTAACATACAATGACATAACCATATGAATTCTATTTCTCTTAATAATATTTCTGATTTCTAGGATGATGTAGTTTCAAGGATTGAGGATAGAATTTCAGCATGGACTTTCCTTCCCAAAGGTACCTCAGCCCTGGCCCATTGTTCCTTGTCCTTGTCTCCCTAAAACAGCTGTCGTGTTGGTGCTATACCTTCCTGACATGATGCTTTCTATTATTATGTGATGCTCATTTCCCTTCAGAGAACAGCAGGCCTTTACAGGTTATGCATTATGGACTTGAAAAGGTTGATCGGAACTACAATTTTTTTGGAAACAGAGACTTGTTGGGATTAACCGAGCCTTTGATGGCAATAATTGTTTTGTACCTCTCAAATGTAACTCAGGGTGGTGAGATTCTCTTCCCCGAGTCGAAGGTGAGAGAGAAGCAATATAAAACCCTGCTTTAATTAACATTACAAGTTGATAAAGTCACCACTGCTCATTAACCACTGTCGAAATTGTGTCAGCTAAAGAGTAGGATTCGGTCCGATTGTACGGGTAGTAGTATCCCGAGACCCATAAAAGGGAATGCTATTCTGTTTTTCACTCTGCACCCAAATGCATCTCCTGACAAGAGTAGCTTCCATGCTAGATGCCCTGTCCTTGAGGGGGAAATGTGGCATGCCACCAAGTTCTTTCACATAAGATCCATTAGTGGGGAAAAAGTCTCACCTGAATCAGATGGCTCAGATGACACCGGATGCATTGATGAAGATGAAAATTGTCCCAGGTGGGCAGCCATCGGGGAATGTCAAAGAAACCCTGTATTCATGATTGGTTCTCCTGATTACTATGGTACGTGTAGGAAGAGTTGTAATGCATGCTGACGAGCAATCTCCTCTCTCCAACACCCTATTCTGTCAATTTTGGAGCTAATGGTGCATTCTACATTCGCCTCTTGAGCCAAAAATAATCTTTATAAGACCATTGGTAATTGAGAAATTAGTTAGCAACACTGAGGATATTGTAGAAAAACCATCTTCTGTGAGTATTTCAGTTGCTACTTTGGTGTTAGTACATTTCTATTGGTCTCTGGACTGTTCCAAAGTTTATGGTTGCCTATCTTGATTTGGCATCTACATAATGATATTTTACCGTGAAAAAAGGGGAAGAAAGTTCTTTGGATTAGGTAAAAAAAAAACTTTTATCAGATATGAATTTCACCTTGTAGGAAATATCTATATACTCCACTCTGATTTCATTTCTATTATTTTTTGTTGATATGGCTCTATTCATATGATATTTGATCAACTCTTGTTTTTTAAAACGAAAATAATATATATTAAATTTTCATCTCACTTTTATTCAACCATGTTGAGGTGGTATTTCTTTTTTTAAATCAATACCGTATGAATAAAAAAAGGTTGATAGTTAATGCCTACTTCTAAAATGAAAGAAGGGGAAACCGAGATTAAGGATATGTCTGGTTACCAAGAATTTTTTAGAATATTTAAGAATTTTGAGAACTTTTTTTTATATATATTTGTTATTTGGTTTTGGGAAAAGAGATAATTTTTTGAATTTGTTTTGAAAAAAAAAATTGTATTGAAATTTGTGAAAATTAATAAGTAGATTAAAAACTTGTTTTAACATAAATTTTTAAAAGTGTTTTTATTCTGAATTTGTAAAATTTGTAATAATTTTATTATCGATTGGGTATTAAGAAAATGAAAAGTTGAAATATTTTTTTTTTTAAGATTTATTTTATGTTTAGGAATAAAGTTACGAAAAATAGTAAAGCTTTTTAAAAATTATTTGACTGACATACTTGGCCTAAAAGAGTTGTACATATATACTTTTTTATTTGGAGAAATTGACAATTAAAAAAGCTTGATTGTAGTAAAGTGCACCAGAATTTTTCCATTCAGCTTATTCTATTTAGCTTACTATTTATTATTTTACTATTACTTTTTACCTATTATTCAATACTATTTAATATTATATCCTTACTTTTTTATTATTTTTTTATTATTATTCACAAAATATCTGAGATCACCTCACTACCTAAACTCAACATAAAATTTGTCACGACATGGGCTTTTCTCTTGAAGGTATTACTAGTTAGTTCCATAAGTTTTGCCCCCTCAAATTTACTATAAGTGTTGTTAACGTCATGTTTCCCAAACCTTTGAGCCAAGTTCTAACAACTCAAATTTTCAAAAAGGGTCCTGCACAAGATAGAAAATATTACGGCTTTGAGAGGGTGGCCTTGGGGCTGGGAACCTCCGATACCAAAGTTAGTAAATATTATTTGAGTGTAGCAAATAAGTAAGAGAGTCTAGGGATCAGAGAGAATATTTTCGTACCTGAGATCTGCTATTTATACTACTAGTCTGAGGAACAGATCGTGCCTACTTTCATGAAGCCTACATTTCTCGTACTATTCCTTTTGTCAAAGTATTTAAATGTGGCGTGGCTCTGCGAGGGTGTCATTAATATGGCGAGTTGTCTGAGTGGCGGAACTATTAATGTGGCGTGATTCTCTAACTCTCTCCTCTTAGTCCGCCTTCCTTCTGGTCCGTTCATGCCTTCTCTATCAGTGGATCAATAGTTCTCTGTATATCACGCCTATAGTGTGGGTGGGCACTCAAAGACTGGACAATACTCAAGGAGTTCTCAGATCAACAAGTCTTATCCTGTGCACCATCATCCCTCCTGCAGGTTATGTACAGAGGAGCCTCCTAGTGGGCTGGGTTCGTGGCTTTCTGCTTTGGGTTGGACTTGATAGGGCCTCTTGGGCCTTGTGGGGAAAATCCCCTTATAAGTGTAATTGTATTTCTTTTTCTTTTTCTGTTAAATATTTTTAAATATTTAAAAAAAATAGGCCATTTCATTAATATTCACTTCTTTAATTATTAAAAAAATAAAAAATAAATAAACAAAATACCCTCCTTTAAGAGACAAAATCATGGCACAAGTATCATTTTCCTTTCTCTTAAATGCGGGAGGTTTGAGTCAGTCAATCAACCGTAAAGCTATAGGAAAATGCTGTCGATTGTAGGTTTATATATATATAATAGTTAAGAAATTATTTTTTAATGAATTTGTGATTTATATTTAAAAAATATGTAAAAATAATTTACACACTCTATACCCCCCTCTCGATTAATCTTCTCAGCGAGTGTAGCATGATCCGGCAAGTAAAACACAGTCCGGAATAGCAGCTGCTTAACTAGTTTAATAAGATTTTTTTGTTTTGATTTTTTGTAAAAATTGTTTGATTTTTATGTTTTTTTACTTTTCATTAAAACATAAATAAACTACTTGATAAAAAGTTTAAAAGGACATTTTTTTTTTTCTTTTTGAGATTGAAAGATATTAGTTGAGAAATTTTAAAGATTTTCTTATTTTATACAAGAGAAATTTTAAAGATTTGAGTAAACGAAACATGGTCATCCACTAGCCTTACTGCCCTATCCAGTAAAGCTATTATTAGTAGGGGTGCTACCCCTTCCCCACTGCCCAGCCCAGCATGGGACGATGGTGGGATTTTCGCCCTCGGCACCCGCCCCTATGGTGTGGGGGCAGGGTATCCCGTCCGAGTATAGGGGTGAATTTAGGCCCGTCAGTTTGTACAATGTTCTATATAAAATCATTGCTAAAACTATTGCTAATGGGTTGAAAAAATTGTTGCCTAATGTGATCTCTTTGTCTCAAATTGCCTTTATTCTTGGAAGGCTAATATCATATAACATTATAGTGGCGTATGAGGCTTTGCATTCAATGAAAACCAAGAAGAAAAGGAAATGAAGTATGGCCATTAAACTGGATATTTCGAAAGCCTATGAGAGGTTGAATGGGTCTATTTGGAAGCAATTATGAAGAAAATGGGATTTGGGCCAAGACAGGTGGGTTTGATGATGCAGTGTGTCTTCAGTTCAATATTCAATACTAGTAAATGGTCAGCCAGGTGAAGTGATTGTGCCTACAAGGGAATTAAGACAAGGTAACCCTTTATCACCTTATATTTTTGTTATCTGTACAGAAGATCTTAGTTCCTTGATAAAGTACTCAGAAGCTAGAGGTGCTATTAGAGGTATAACAGTGGCAAAATGGGGTACAAGCATTAATCATCTCCTTTTTTATGATGATTGTATTTTATTTTGTAGATCCAATTTGTAGGAGTGGAGGAATGTAGCAGATATCTTGGATCAATATCGAGCAGCTTCTGGTCAAAGTCTCAATTTGCAAAAAACAAGTATGTTAAATACTAAGTTAGATATCAAGGATCAGATTGTAAGAGAGTTAGGAGCTAGGGTGAGTAGGGATGCTGAGAAGTATCTAGGGCTTCCATCAATGGTTGGGAAGTCAAAATCTAAAGCCTTTAGGGAGATAAAGGAGAAGGTGTGGAGTAAATTGCAAAACTGGAAGAACAATTTTCTTAGACAAGCTGGCAAAGAGATCTTTACCAAAGCAGTGATTCAAGCCATACTGACATATACCATGAGTGTTTTCAAGCTTCCAAAGAAGTTATGTAAAGAAATTTCTGATATAATGGTCAGGTTCTGGTGAGGTCACAAAACTTAAGACAAAAAGATCCAATGGAAGAAGTGGGAGCATTTGGGTAGGCCAAAAGTTGAAGGAGGGCTAGGATTCAGGGATATAGAATGTTTTAATTAAGCCATTTTGGCTAAGCAATGTTGGAGGCTTCTTATAAATCCTTCATCACTGGCAGGAAAAATTATGAAGGAAAAATACTACAAAACATGGACTATCCTAGATGCAAGGTTAGGGGCATGTCCATCACAAATCTGGAGAAGCATAAGGGGTCTTTAGCCTTACTCAGAGAAGGATTAAGATGGAGAGTAGGGAATGGAATTAAAATAAAGATATGGGAAGATAAATGGTTGCTCACTCCAAGTACCTTCACTGTACAGTCACCTATTAAAATTCTGAATAAGGATGCAAAGATGGGGGAGTTGATAAATAGTGATGTGGTTTGCTGGAAGAAAGATTTAGCCCATGAATTTTTGAAGCAAGTGAGGCAGGTGCTCTATGCAAATTATCTTTTAATAGAATGAAGTTAGAAGATAAATTATTTTGGGGACCTACCAAAAATGTAATATTCACTGTAAAGAGTGCATACCATTTAGAAGTTAATAAAATGAGGGAGGATGGAGAATCTTCAGGTGGTAAGGGACATTTGATAGGGTGGAAGAAAATATGGTCTTTAGATGTGCGAAATGGGGTTAAAGTGTTTCTTTGGAACGCAGTGAATGATGCCCTTCCAACTAAAAAGAAGCTATTTAATAGAAGGATTATAGACAATGCTATATGTCCCATTTGTGAGACCGTGGAGGAAACAAACTCTCAGGTTTTATGGAGTCGTGTAACTACCACTGATGTATGGTCTAAAGAGGGTAGTTAATGGCAGATTCTCCAATCAACTTGATTTTAGGAATTAGCTTACTTACCATATACACTCAGCAACAAATTAGCATCAACTTGATTTTAGGAATTAGCATACCATATACATTTGTTTGCATACATAGCATAGTCAATTGTAATCTATTTATTTGTACTCTTCTCCAAATGTACAGAATGAAGCAATACAGAGTTAGTGAAAAAACTTTGCAATTTGCAATCTTAACATGGTATCAGCCTAACATGCAATCCTCTATCCTTAGCCCAAATGGTTACCAACCCTCCTTCCTCCTCTCCTTACCTACTCCACCCCTCTGATTCCCCTAGCCACATTCTTGTCGCTGGTCTCCTCACTAGAGATAACTTTCCCAAATGGCAGAAAAACATGACCCCATGCTCTCGAAGCCAAAAATAAGTTAAGTTTTGTTGATGGCACACTCAACCCACCAGATCCTACCTCTCGAATATGCTTAATGGAACCAAACAAAGGATATGGTTCTCATATGGATTCTCAACTCTATCAGCCCTTCAATTGCTAATTCTCTTGAGTATCATATTGATCCTCGTGAAGTTTGGGTCTATCTCACATCTCGGTTCTGCCATGGCAACAATGCTCACATATACCATCTTAAACGAGCACTTTCCTCCTTGCAACAAACAACAAATTCTGTCCATGAGTATTATAATCAAATGAAACAGATTTGGGATGAACTTGGATATTTACAAAGCAACAATGACTTCAAAGAACTGCAACAACAGATTGAAGATGAAAGGGTTTTCCAATTTCTTCTTGGACTAAATGATTCCTTTGCTCTTCTCCGTACCCAGATTCTAGCCATGGATCCTCTTCCCTCAATCGGCAAAGTTCTCTCAATACTTCTTCAAGAAGAACAGTAGGGGCTCTTGAATATCCAATCTACACCCTTCGACACCCTCTCCTTGGCTGCTCGATCTACCGGCCATTTCAAACCTCCACTGAAATGCACGGCATGTGGCAAGGACGGCCATCTTCACGACCATTGTTGGATCTCATTGGTTACCCACCTGGCCGAGAGCCCCGCCACAAATCTCGGCCCTCTATTCTTGGCCAACCACCACCGATTGCAAATCAGGTCTCCACCACACTCCCTGCCTTGAGTCCAGTCCCAAGTCTTTCGCCAGAGCTCTACCAAAAATTGATGGCCATGCTCACACCGTCCACTTCCTCCTCTTTCCATTTGGCTCACTTTGTCAGTAACGCTTCTTCCCCTAATTTTTCTTTTGATCGCTACAGTGACTGGGTCTTGGACAGTGGTGCCAGCAACCACATGTGCCACCGTCGTGAGTCATTCTCCAATCTAAGGAGCCTTGCCTCTGATAATCTAGTTTGGCTACCCACAAGCCAGACCATTTATATTGAAGGGTTTGGGACCTGCGTCCTCTCTCCCACTCTTATTTTGTCTAATGTCCTTTATGTCCCTCAATTCTCTTTTAATCTCTTATTTGTCCCTCAACTCACCACTAATCTTTCTTGTGTTATTTTTTTTTTCTTTTACCACTTGTCTCTTTTAGGACCCACAATCGACAAGACTGATTGAAGCGGGTGAGTTTTGCAATGGGCTTTACGTCTACCAACCCCATCCTATTCTAGCACTATCTGCGTAACCTATTGCTAATAAGACCTTGTGGCACCAGCGTCTAGGTCACCCTTCTAGTTTCACCATTCCTAGTATTTTTAATTCTCCCTGTATTATTTCTATTTGTGACATTTGTGATGGTTCTAAGCACACCATATTACCATTTCCTACTCATGTTAATAATTTTTTTTTCATTTTAATCGTATTTTTTGTAATATTTAGGGTGGCTATCATACTTCTTCTATATGTGGGGCTCTTTATTTTTCTCACGATAGTCGATGATTTTTCACTTACTACTTGGATATACCTTATGCGTTATAAATCTGAAGCATACACTCATCTCATGCATTTTTTTGCACTTGTTCAAAATCAATTCAATACTACTGTTAAAATTATTAGGACTGATAATGAAAAAGAATTTCCTTCTCACCAATTTCAAACATATCTTCATGATGGCATCATTCATGACCGTACCTATGTTGAAAATCCACAACAAAATAGCGTTGCGAACCGTAAACGTCGGCACCTTCTGAACGTTGCTCGCAGTCTTTGCTTTTAGGCCCACTTACCTTTAAGATTTTGGGGTGAGTGTGTTCTCACCGCCGCATACCTCATCAACCGTACACGCAGTCATATTCTTCAAAATAAATCTCATTTTGAACTTCTCTTCTCTAAAATGCCCAGCTATAACTACATTCGTGTGTTCGGTTGTCTTTGTTATGCCCAAACCCTCCATGCTCATCACGATAAATTTTCTCCCCGTACCTCGCAATGTGTTTTCCTAGGCTGTCCTAGCACCCATAAAGCCTACAAGCTTTACAACATTGACACTCAAAAAATCTTTTATTCTTGTGATGCCACCTTTCATGAATAGCAATTTCCTTTTCAGCACATCTCTGATCCTCCTCTTTCATCTCTCCATGTCCTCCCTCTTCTTGTTCCTGAACCTATATTGCCATCTTCTTCTTTACTTCATCTTCACCCCCCATCTTCGCTGCACTATTACTCGACCTGCTTATCTCCAAGATTGCGTCTGTCCAACCTTACACACGAAGCCCACAGAATCCTCACTTGCTACATAGACCTCAGGTACTACTCATCCTTTATCTGTTTTTCTTACCTACTCTCGTTTCTCATCTTCTCATCTTAATTTTTTAACTGCTCTCACCGCTTCTGTTGAACCATCTTGTTATTCTGATACTCCTTGCCACTCTCATTGGCGTGAAGCTATGTCTACTGAAATTCGTGCTCTTGAGGAAAATTCAATTTGGACACTTGAGCCACTTCCTCTTAATAAGAAACTTATTGATTGCAAATGGGTTTTCAAAACTAAGCTCAAAACGGACGGTTCCATCGAAAGGTACAAGGCTTGGCTGGTAGCCAAGGGCTACACTCAGGTTGAAGGTCTTGACTATCATGAGACTTTCGCTCCCGTTGCCAAAATGACTATTGTTTGCTGCTTGTTAGTTATTGCTGCCACAAAACATTAGATCATCTATAAACTTGATGTCAACAATGTTTTTTTACTTGGTGATCTTGATGAAGAAGTCTACATGACACCACCTCCCGGATATTGCATCAAGGGGAGGCCTACGTTTGCCAACTCCAAAAATCTCTCTACGAGCCTCCCGCAACTGGTTTTTTAAACTAGCCATTGTGCTTCTTGATGCAAGTTTTCATCAGCCTCAAGCAGATCATTCTTTATTCACCTTGGTCATTCCCACCACTATCACTCTTGTCCTTGTTTATGTTGAAGATATCTTGGTTGCCGGCAATGATATTTCTCAAATTGGGGTGTTCAAAAGTGCTCTATCCACACACTTCAAAATCAAAAATTTTGGTCCTCTAAAATACTTCCTTGGACTCGAAGTTGCTCGCTCTCACACAGGTATCTTCCTCAATCAACGCAAATATGCTCTTGACATTCTTTCTGACAATGGATAACTTGGTGCTCGGACCGCTCCTTTTCCTATGGAGCAACACTTGAAGCTCACCACTCATGACGGCGATCTCCTACCCGACCCTTGTGCTTATCGCCGACTCATTGGACAACTCATCTACCTGCCCATCACATGTCCTGATATTGTCTATGTAGTAAATATCCTCAGTTAGTTTATGCATGCTCCTCGGGTTCCCCACATGACCACTGCTACCCCTGTTCTCTGTTACATTAAAGGCAATCCAAGGCAAGATATTTTCTTCTCATCATCTAGCGGGACACAGGTCACAGCCTATGCTGACTCTGATTGGGCCAGTTTTCCCACCAATTGTCATTCCACCACAGGATACTTCATTCAATTAGGCACGAGTCCTATCTCCTAGCGTACAAAAAAACAGATTACAGTGGCTTGCTCTTCCGCCATAGCCGAATACTGCGCTATGGCTGTCACTACCTGTGAACGCACGTAGTTGAAGCAACTTCTCACTGATCTTGGTATCTCTCACCCTAAGCCATTCACCTTACATTGTGACAATCAATCTGCTTTCTACATCTCTCACAACCCAGTGTTTCATGAGCGTACCAAACGCATTGAGATTAACTGCCATATTACCCGTGATAAGATCTGCTTGGGTCTCCTTGCTGCCGTTCATAGCTCTTCCAATGAGCAAGTTACTGACATTTTAACCAAAGTCTTAGGCGAGAACTTTTTTCTAATTTTTCACGCAAATTGGGCATTACGGATCTCTATGTGCTAACTTGAGAGGAGTATTGACAGATTCTCCAATTTACTTGATTTTAGGAATTAGCATACTTACCATATACATTCAGTAGCAAATTAGCATCAACTTGATTTTAGGAATTAGCATGCCATATACATTTGTTTCCATACATAGCATAGTCAATTGTAATCTATTTATTTGTACTCTTCTCCAAATGTACGTAATGAAGCAATAAAGAGTTAGTGAAAAAGCTTTACAATTTGCAATCTTAACAGTAGTCCAGGTAAAAAATGGAGCAGTTCTGATGATGTTTTTCTCAACTTATGGGAGAATATGGTTTTTAAACTAAAAAATATGAGCTGGAGGAGACAACAGTAATTCTCAGAAGAATTTGGCACAGACGAAATAAATTTGTGTTTGAGCAGAAATTTGAATGTCCAAGATATGTAGTTACTGTGACAAAGAAGGAACTGGAAGAGTTTAAAGGAGTTCAGAGTATGATGATACAACATATTAACACAATTGAAAGAGCATACATATATATTAAATGGCAGAAACCAGATGTTAATGTGTTTAAGTTTAACTAGGATGCAGCTACTGATGGCCAGAATCATCAAATGGGTGTTGGGATCATCGTAAGGGACTGGCAGGGTGAAGTCATTGCATCTCTATGTCGGAAGGATGAAGCAGCATCAACACCACAGATTGCAGAAATAAGAGGGCTTTGGAGAGCTATGGTCTTATGTGATGAAATTGGCCTAAATGCAGTGCTGTTTGAAGGTGATGCCAAAGCAGTGATCAATGATGTTAATAGCCCAGAGGAGAATTGGTCTGAACATGGTCAACTTATTGAAGACATCAAATGCTTTAGAAGGAGTCGGCAGCAGTGTTCAATTAGATTCATTCCACGTGAAGGAAATAAGGTGGCACACCTACTTGCCAAACATGCACTGTCTTGCTAAGGAGAAATAGTTTGGATAGAGGAGTGTCCTGATTTAGTCAGAGGATGTATTCTTGAGGAAAAACAATATATTCAAAAAAAAAAAAAAAAAAAAAAAACTAGCCTTACTTCTAAGACTATTCTTTAACTTCCTGAAGTAATAGTTTACAATGCATGAAAATGAAATTGCAGTCCCTTCTATCGCGTATTCATTTTAACTAATTCCGACTCTCCATCACCAATATCTCTGCGACTTCAAAATTGGTGTGCACGTACTATCATTATTATCTTCTCATTTTTCCATCAATCACCAATTGAATAAACCTGAAATCTAAATAATTGCATGAAATAAAAAGCCTTAATTGACTATTAATTTTCAAGGCTCTTCATATCCAATACTCAATATTAAATAAGAATATATAGTTTCATTGATATATCATCAACGATTTGGACGGTATACGTGATTAAAGTGACACGTGATATATTTTTATTAACAATCATGTGGTATGGGCCACGTGAAATAGGCTACCATGTGTGGGTCTGGCTGTTGCATAATAATGGAAGTATCAAAATGATCGAAATTGAGAATACAATATTGAAAATTCTAAAAATTAGTCTCGATACCAATTTGTCTATTTTTAGTATGAAATCCTGAATTTTTGAAAACGGTAAAATCACAGTTAATGATTTGTGATGAATCCTAATAGGAGAGACTAGAACAAGAGCTTATTAAAACCTACGAGTACGTAATTATATAAAACCTTTTTGTAATTATTTTAAAAATGCAAAATAATATGTTAGAACCCTTTTACTTAAAAAAAAGTAATTTGCTAGCATAACATACGCCTAGTAATTGTAAAACTGATTGTATGCTGGTTGTATCAATATTCATTTAGCTAGGCAGCCTACTACCCACACCTAGTAGGTAACACCATTCTATCACCAAGAACGAGGTGTAAGATTTATGATCCGAACTTTAGAGAGTTTTAGGTATATTGAGATTATTATTTTAGGTGGAGAATTTTATTATTATTTCATATGGAGAGTTTTAATTATGTGAAGATCTTTAGTTACTATTGTACCTGGAGTTAAGATAATTGTTAGGTAGATTTATTATTAAGCTTTTAATTGATCTCATTATTAAGCCAGACACTTGTTTAGGTTTGAGTTAAATTTAGAATATATGAGGGTTGACACATAGTGTGCCAAAGTGTACACTTAAAAGGTTTAGTAAAGCATCTTACCAAAATAGGGGATGATTATAATTGTTGGAATATTAAGCTCGACTAAACTATTTAGGAGTAAAAGAGACATAGAATGAATGTAAGTTATTGGAGGTCTAGCAAATTCCGAGAATGTAATTTTATAAGGAGGGGAGTCTTGTAACGTCTCAACCCAATAATTCTAATGTCGAGATATTAATAATTTTTATTATGACTAAATTATATTTAATGGGCCATACTGAATAAGCCCACGAGCGATAACTTATTCAGATTGATTAAGAATTTTAATTAGGCCCAATAACTAGATTTAATTCTATTTATTATTTATTGAACGAGTTAGACTTCTTTTAGAATTTACAGATCGGCCATTAAAAATTTATTTCAATTTAAAATTATCATTGATTGAAGTCTTCTACACAGTCTCAGTCATTGTCAATCCTAAATTGAATGAACTACTAGATCATGTTTTTAAATTCAAACTCTCTTCCTGAATGATCTTGATCGAGTCCAACTCGAACTCGTCCGCATTCTATTCCAACAGTGATACAACTCTACTAGTTACCTTCACGTTAAAATTCTTTAACCGAATCCAACTCAAACTGGTCGTCACTATCTCCCAAATATCTCTATGTCCCTTCTGCATGTTATTTGGAAAAAAAAAAAAAAAAAACCATAAACCGCACAGTCCAGTATCGTGATCCATTTTGTGTCAAAAAATTTTTAAGACAACACAGTAAGGTAAGTAGCTTGATCATAAATTAGGATTAACATACATTAGCTGGTTATATATATTATTATTAAAGCCAGTTCTTTCAAAACCAGTGTTTATGTACCATGCATGTTATGATATTTGCAAGCACTTCATTCATTATTTTTCATTCCGCATATTACAGTTATATATGTATTGTGCATGTCATGCATCTCACGTTGCATAAAATACATAAGTTCTCTTAAGATCAAGTATAAGATAAACTCATAACAGATAATCATATAGTCATTCAGATGAATGGTACCAATGCAGTTTCAGGGTGGGCGCAAGTCACGGACTCAAGCGTGATCCACCGTAGTATGCTAGAGTACCGCACAGTCAGTTTCCCTTACTGCAGCAAGGGAAGTTAGTGAACAACCTTACACATAGGGTTAAGTGTGTTAGCCAACTAGATAAGTCAAATGAGTAAGATAAATCAGATTAGTCAATTAATTCAAATAAATCAGTCATGCATAGCATAAACATCTGTATGATCTGTCATGATTTTAATTCTCAACATGAAAAATATTTTTTGAAAAACATTATGTTAAGTATGTTTACGTTATGATGGGTTTCTTATTGAGTCATCGACTCATTTTAGTTTGTTTTTATGTTTTTAAACCACCCCAAGTCAAAATATTTATAACGATAGAGTTGCATTATGAGACTTAGTCCAAGGAGGCGTTATAGTGACCTTAATTATGTACAAAGATTTTAACTTATAATTTTTATAGCACAAATTTTGAGAAATTTTAATAATCATTTCATGCACTCTCATTTATGATTTCAGTATTTTAATACAAAATGACTCTATTTATTATAATAAATCTTTGTACTTTGCATTTTTTTAAGAAAATTTATTTTTAAGTCAAGTTAAGTAGTAACACTCAAGCTCCCTAGAATTTTCAAAAGTGACTTTATTTTTAACCATGGGGAGAGGGGTGTTACAAGTTGGTATCAGAGCCCAGGTCGAAAGATTTTGTAGATTTTGAAAATAAAAGAGAACAAAACTTTTGAAAAAAAAATTACAAGGAAAAAAAAAATTTGAAAACAAAAAGTGAAAAAAAAAAAGATCTAGGCCAAAGTCTCCTCAAGGCATGTCCAGCTATGCAGTACGTATTTTTAAATTTTATTATTTAGTGTGTTCATGAAAATTAAGAATGATAATTTTAAATAAATGCATGTCAAAGTGCACCTAGTACGTGAAAGGATTTTAGTGCATAAGGTTTGGAAGTTTCTAAATATGAGTTTAGAAACCTTTGGTTTTAATATTGATGAAGTATCTTGTTCATGAGAAATAGTCTTATATTTTGTGGAGTTTGATCCGAGGAAATTAGGAATGAATTTAGTGGATTTTGGACTTATGACATAGATTTATGAATGGTGTATGATATTTCATGATGATTGGTGGAACATATCTTATGTTCTATAGGTAACACGATTCTATCACCAAAAACAAAGTGTAATATTTATGATCCGAACTTTGGAGAGTTTTAGGTTACGATTAATTGAGGTTATTATTTTAGTTGGAGAATTTTATTATTATTTCATGTGGAGAGTTTTATTTATGTGGAGATCATTAGTTACTAATATATGTGTAGTTAAGATAATTGTTGGGTGAATTTATTATTAAGCTTTTAATCAATCACATTGTTAAGGCAGATACTTGTTTAAGTTTGAGTTGAATTTAGAGTGTATGATAGTTGACACGTAGCGTGCCAACGTGTACGCTTAAATGTTTAGTAAAACACCGGACGAAAATAGGGGATGATTATAATTGTTGGAATATTAAGTTCTACTAAACTATTGAGGAGTAAAAGAGACATAGAAAGCATGTAAGTTGTTAGAGGTCTAAAAAAATTTCGAGGATGGAATTTTTACGAGGGGAGTTTTATAACGACCCAGCACAATAATTGTAATTTCGAGATATTTATAATTTTTATTGGGTCTAAATTATATTTAATAGGCCATATTGGATAAGCCCCCGAGCAATAATTTATTGAGATTGCCTAGGAGTTTTAATTAGACTCAATAACTAGGTTAAATTCTATATGTTATTTATTAAACAAGTTAGACTCCTTTTAGAATTTAGATTTCATTAGAAATTTATTTCAATTTAAAATCATATTGATTGAAGTCCCCTATGCAATCTCAGTTACTATCAATCATACATTTGAATGAACTACTAGATCATGTTTTTATATTCAAACTCTTTTTTTGAATGATCGTGACCGAGTCCAACTCAAACTAGTCATCACTCTCTCCCAAATCTCTCTATAAATATGTCACTTACGCATGTTATTTGAAAAAAAAAAAACCATAAACCACCAAGTCCAACACTGTATCGATTTTGTATCCGAAATTTTAGAAAGCAACACTACAAGGTAAGCAACAAGGGAAGTTAGTGCACAACCTTGCACACAGAATTAAGTGTGTTGGCCAGCTAGATAAGTCATACCAGTCAAATAAATCATATCAGTCAATTAATTCAAATAAATCAGTCATGCATCGCATAAACTTCAGTACAATCAATCATGACTTTAATTCTCAACATGAAAAATCTTATGTTAAGTATGCTCAAGTTATAATGGGTTTCTTACTGAGTCATCGACTCAATTTAGTTTATTTTTATGTTTTTAAACCACCTCAGGTCAAAATATGTATGAAGGTAAAGCTGTAAGATGAGACTTAGTCCAAAGAGGCGTGACAGTGGCCTAGATCATATACAGAGATTTTAAGTTATGATTTTTATGGCACATATTTTGAGAAATTTAAATAAATGTTTTCACACACTCTCATTTAAGATTTCAGTATTCTAATACAAAACAACTCTATTTATTATAAGGAATCTTTGTACTTAGCGCATCTTTAAGAAGAAATATTTGTAAGTCAAGTTAGGGAGAAGAACTACTGCTCCTGAGAATTTCCAAAAGTGACTTTATTATTAACTGTGGGGAACGTGGTGTTACAAGTTGGTATCAGAGCCCAGGTTGAAAGATTTTGTAGTCTTTTCAAAATAAAATAGAAGAAAACATTTTTAAAAGAAAAAAAAGTTTTACAAGGAAAAAAAATGATTTTTGATAACAGAAAGTAAAAAAAAAATCTTGGTCGAGGTCTCCTCAATGCATGTCCTTCTCTGAAGTAATTATTTTTAACTTTTACTATTTAGTGTGTTAATTAAAATTAAGAATGATAATTTTAAATACATGCATGTCAAAGTGAACCTAGTACGTGAACAGGTTTTAGCGCATAAGGTGAGGAAGTTTCTAACGATGAGATTAGATACCTTTTGTTTTAAGATTGATGAAGCATCTTGTTCATTAGAAAATAGTCTTATATTTTGTGGAGTTTGATCCGAGAAAATTAGGAATGAATTTAGTGGATTTTGGAGTTATGACATAGATTTATGAATGGTGTATGGCATTTCACGATAATTGGTGGAAATTATCTTATGTTCTATAGGTAACATGATTCTATCACCAAGAACGAGGTGTAAGATTTATTATCCGAACTTTGGAGAGTTTTAGATAACGATTTATTGAGGTTATTATTTTAGGTAAAGAATTTTATTATTATTTCATGTGGAGAGTTTTATTTATGTGGAGATCTTTTGTTACTAATGTATGTAGAGTTAAGATAATTGTTGGGTGAATTTATTATTAAACTTTTAATCGATCCCATCGTTAAGGGAGGCACCTGTTTAGGCTTGAGTTAAATTTTGAGTGTATAATGGTTGACACGTAGCGTGCTAGTGTGTACGCTTAAATGTTCAATAAAGCACCAAACCAAAATAGGGGATGATTATAATTGTTGGAATATTAAGTTCGACTAAAGTATTGAGGAGTAAAAGAGACACAACAAGAATGTAGGTTGTTGGAAGTCTAGCAAATTCCGAGGATGATATTTTTATAAGGAGGGGATTTTTGTATCGATCCGGCCCAATAATTCTAATGTCGAGATATTAATAATTTTTATTAGGTCTAAATTATATTTAATAGGCCATATTGGATAAGCTCATGAGCAATAAATTATTCATGTTGATTAGGAGTTTTAATTACGCTCAATAACTAGGTTAAATTCTATTTATTATTTATTGAACGAGTTAGACACCTTTTAAAATTTAAGAATCGGCCACTAGAAACTTATTTCAGTTTAAAATCATCACTGATTAAAATCCCCTACGCAGTCTCAATTATTGTCAATCCTACATTGAATGAACTACCAGATAATGTTTTTAAATTCAAACTCTCATCTTGAATGATTGTAACCGAGTCCAACTCGAACTCGAACTTGTCGGCATCCTATTCCAATAGGAATACAACTTTACTAGTTATCTTCATGTTAAAACTCTTTAACTGATTCCAACTCAAACTAGTTGTCTCCCTCCCCCAAATCTTTTTATAAATATCACCCTTCCGCATGTTATTTGGAAAAAAATCATAAAACTTCCAATCTAGCACTGTGATTGATTTTGTATCGAAAATTTTAGAAAGCAATGCTACAAAGTAAGTAGCTTGATCATAAATTAGGATTAGCATATGTTAGCTAGCTATATATTATATTCTTAACGTCAGTTCTTTCGAAGCCTATATTTATGTATCACACATGTCATAATATTTACAAACATGTCAATTATCATGTTTCACTCTACATATTATACTTGTATGTATTGTGAATCTCATGCGTCTCACATTGGATAAAACATGTAACCTTTCATGAGATAAAGTGTAAGATAAGCTTATAACAGTTAATTAGATGGTCATTCAGATGTATGATACCAATATTGTTTTAGGGTAGACTTGCAAGTCACAAACTCAAGCATGGTCCACCATAGTACGCCAGAGTATTGCACAGTCGGCTTCCATTGCTGAAGCAAGGGAAGTTAGTGCACAACCTTAAACACATGGTTAAGTGTGTTGGCCAACTAGATAAGTCAGATAAATCTGATCAGTCAATAAATTCAAATAAATCAGTCATGCATAACATAAGCATCCGTATAATCAGTCATGCTTTTAACTCTCACCATGAAAAATATTTTATGAAAACTTTATACTAAGTATGTTTACGTTATGATAAATTTTTTACTGAGTCATCGACTCATTTTAGTTTATTTTTATGTTTTTAGACCACCCTAGGTTAGAATATTTATGAAGGTAGAGCTGCAGGACGTGACTTAGTCTAGGGAGGCATGACAGTGGCCTAGATCATGTATAAAGATTTTAAGTTATGATTTTTATGGCACAGATTTTGAAAATTTTCAAGAAGTGCTTCCACGCACTCTCATCTATGATTTCAATATTTTAATACAAAATGATCCTATTTATTATAAAGAATCTTTGTATTTAGCGCTTCTTTAAGAAGAATATTTTAAGTCAAGTTCAGAAGTAGCACTCCGGCTCCCAAGAATTTTCAAAACAGACTTTATTATTAACCGCAGGAAGCGGGGTGTTACAATTTTGTATTAGAGCCCAGGTCAAAAGATTTTGTAGACTTTTTAAAATAAAAGAGAAGAAAAGATTTTGCTAAAAGAAGAAACGTTCTACAAGGGAAAAAAAAAAAAGAATTTTGAAGACAGAAAGTGAAGAAAGAAAAATTAGGCCAAGTTTTACTCAAAGCATGTCCTCTTTTGCAATAAGTATTTTTAACTTTTACTATTTAGTGTGTTAATGAAAATTAAGAATTATAATTTTAAATACATGCATGTCAAAGTCCACCTAGTACGTGAAAGGATTTTAGCTCATAAGGTGAGGAAGTTTCTAAATATGAGGTTAGGAACCTTTAGTTTTAAGATTGATGAAGCATCTTGTTCATGAGAAAATAGTTTTATATTTTGTGGAGTTTAATCCGAAGAAATTAGGAATGAATTTAGTGGAGTTTGGAGTTATGACATAGATTTGTGTATGGTGTATGGTATTTCATGATAATTGGTAGAAAATATCTTATGTTCTATATATAACACGATTTTATCACCAAGAACGAAGTGTAAGATTTAGGAGTCATTTGGATTGAGAAACACTCTCAACTCATATCATTTCATCGCATCTCATCATTACAAGTTTTTCAAATTCTAAAAAAATTATAATAAACAATTCAACTTTTTTAAATCTTAAAATAATAATAATATTAAAAAATATTATTTTAACAATATTTTGTTCAACTCATCTAAAATCATCTAATCTCATCTCACTATCCAAACAGCTCCTTATGATCCAAACTTTGGAGAGTTTTAGATTTCGATTTTTCTAGGTTATTATTTTAGGTGAAGAATTTAATTATTATTTCATGTGGAGAGTTTTATTTATGTGGAGAAGGTTAGTTACTATTTTGAGAAATTTTAATAAATGCTTCCGCAATCTCTCATTTATGATTTCAGTAATTTAATACAAAATGCTTTATTTATTAAGAAGAAATATTTTAAGTCAAGTTTAGTAGCAGCACTTTAACTCCCAAGAATTTCTAAAAATGACTTTATTATTTACTGTTGAAGAGTGGGATATTACATTTTCCCTTCTATACTTGGGGGGAGGTGAAATCCAGGCGGGTGGGTAGCCCCATCTGCTCCCCGTACTTGCATGTTCTTTTTCTTGGAAAGCCTGTCCGCCAACTCACTTTGGCCGGATTCGGGGGCCTGGCAACAACCCTACATTTAATGTCAATACCATTATAAAAGAAAACATGGAAATTTGGAAGTTTGAGGAGTTACTGGATTTCCATTTTCTTTGACAATTGAGATTTAATTTACTTTCTTGCACATGTGAATTTGATGCAGTAAGATATCCTAAGTTCAATTTAAACCCCTATCTTTGAAAGCTGGCCCAACAGATATAATATTGAAGGGAAGGGGAGAGAGAGAGAGAGAGAGAGAGAGAGAGAGAGAGAGAAAAGGAAAATGGTACTTAGCAGTTAGCATAACAAATGTAATTGTAATTTTGCCGAATTGGCATTAGGCCTAATTTAGTCATCTCTTTCTATGAAATGTGAGGTAGTTTTTCTTTCCCTTGGCAAAGGACTGTCTCTTGGGCTCAAGTCTGAAGAGTTCTAGTATGGATGAAGAGATAGTAAAACTATGAGAAGGTTTTAGTATCACTAATCAAGAGAGACAGGATCCGGTCCTACCAACCTCTGCAATGAATAGTCCATATCAAAAGGGAAGTTATGTCTTCTTGCACTGATTGTTTCTAATAAAGTAGTGAATAAGGAAGCTTTTTGCAAAATCATGGCAAAAGTTCGGAGATCGGATGGATGGATACAATTCAAAATTTGGTGAAAATAGATTTTTGTTAGAATTTCAAAATAGGCATGATAAATAGAAGGTAATGTGGGGGAGGCCATAATCTTGCGACAAATTGCTTGTATGCCTTCTAGAATTTGAAGGTAACACTCCTACAAAAGATATTTCCTCTTGTCAAAGAGCATTTTTGGTTGCAACTTCACAATATGTCATTGTCATGCATGACAAAAGAGATCGGATTTCAACTAGGATATGTTCTTGGAAAAGACTTGAGGGTGGAAGCGGATGGGAAATGCATTTGATAGGAAAAATTCTCGAGAGTTAGAGTGGAGATACATCACAAAGCCTTTACTTCGAGGTAGATTTATGAATATTGATGATAAGCAAATGTGAATTCCTTTCACATATGAACGACTCCCAATTTTTGTTTTGATTGTGGAGTTCCCAAAATCAATCGTAGAATTGCTGGGGGTTTGGAAACTATCAGACAGTTAGAGACCTTTATCAGATGGTGAAGACTAAGGTCTTGTATGTTTTCAAAGATAAGTTGAGATTAAAGTTAAAAAGTTGAATAAAATATTGTTAGAATATATTTTTTAATATTATTTTTATTTTGGAATTTGAAAAAGTTGAATTGTTTATTTTATTTTGTGTGGAGATTTAAAAAAGTTGTAGTGATGAGATGAGAAGTTTTCAAAGTTTTCAAAATTTTGAGTTTTAGTCTTGAAAGCAAACCAGGCCCAAGTCCCCAAACTTTATTTTTCTTATTGAGACAAAGTGTAGCAGGAATAAAGTGGAGAATGTGAGGAATGGTATTGGGTTTGAGTATAATTTTGTTGTGGACAATAAGAGGATAAGTGGAGGCCTTACTTTTCTATGGAAAGATCATATAAATGTTGCTCTAGTCTCTTACACTCATAGTCATATATCTTTAAAAGTCACAAATCCAGGGAGAGGAAAGAACTGGCTTTTAACTAGTTTTTATGGAAATCCTTTGACTACTAAAAGGATTTTCGGCTGGAAACTGACTCGAGCACTAAAGCCAGATATGGGAGTAGCATGGTTATGTATAGAGGACTTCAATGAGATCCTTTATCATTCTGAGAAACATGGGGTAGCAGTGAGACCATTTAGATAGTTGGGGGCTTTTAGAGAAGCTATTGAAGAGAGTGGACTCAATGACCTAGGTTACATAGGTAATAAATACACATGGAGTAATAACAGAGAAGGCAAGAATTTTAACAAAGAAAGACTTGACTGAGGTTTTGGCAACTCAACTTGGCATGATATGTAGTTAGCAACATATGTAAGAACCCTTGCAGGACAAAGCTCTGATCATTTTCCCTTACTAATTGCAATGCAGAACAATTGATTTGGTGATAGAAAAGAGAAAAAATTGTTTCATTATGAAACTACCTGGGCCCAAAGAGAGGAATGCCATGTCATTATTAAGGAAATGTGGAAAAAAAAACCTACAATTGTCACCAATAAGCTGATGGCTACTACTGCTGGCTTATAAAGGTGTAAAGACAACTGACTATTTGGAGTAAAAAGACTTTTACCAAACTCAACCAATTCAACATCTTTAGAGTTTAAATCAGGGTGACTTGACTAGTAATATCAAACAATTGTAGATGGAAGCAAACTTATTGTTGGAAGAGGACAATCTCAAGTGGAAGCAAATGGCAAAACCGAATTGGTTAAATGAAGGTGATAGAAACACTAAATTCTACCACTCGTGTGCAAACAAAAGAAGGAAAACCAACTCTATTCACAAAATTTCTAATGGGGCAGGTAATCTAGTAGCAACACCTGAAGAGATCAACTCACAATTTCAGCAATATTTTCAGGAGCTTTTTCAATCTTCCAAGCCTAAAGGAATTGAAGAATGCCTGTAGTTCATGGCTCCAAAAGTGACTGTCGAAATGAATGTTCTCTTTTAAAAGATTACACTGTCCATGATGTGGATGAGGCTATATTCCAAATGAATGCTATTGTCTCATCAAGCCCTGATGGCTTTCCAGCAGCATTCTACCAAAACCACTAGAATACTGTCGGCAAAGAGGTATGTGATGCTATTTTACATGTGCTTAATGCAAATGGATTGGTTGATTCTATTAATGATACTTATTTTGCTCTTATTCCTAACTCAAGTCCCTTACAAAAGTCTCTGATTTTAGGCCTATCAGCCTATGTAATGGGATTTACAAAATTGTTTCTAAGGATATGGCTAACAGGATGAAACTTGTTTTAAATGACATTATCTCTCCCATGCATACAATGAATAGTAGGTTGGCTAAAAAATCAGGATATATGGCTTTAAAGCTAGATGTGAATAAGGCCTATGATCGAATAAAATGGGCCTTTCTGAGAGCAATGTTGAAGAAATTGGGTTTTGATAAGAGATGGATTGATCTTGTGATGAGGTGCATTGAATCTGTTTCATATTATATTAGTATTACTGGTATTCCTTTGTTTCAAACCAACCAGAGGAATCAAGCAAGGTGATACTTTATCACCTTACCTGTTCATTTTGTGTGATGAATCTTTGAGCAATCTTCTAAGTCATGTGGAGATCTCTTGTATTCTCTCAGGCACCCCCTTAGCTCGAGGAAGCGTCACATAAACCACCTATTTTTTGCAAATGATAGCCTTCTGATATGCAAAGCTAATTCACTAGATTGGAGCGAGCTCATACACATTCTGGAATCCTATGAGAAGGCATCTGACCAAAGACTTAATAAAGAAAAAACTTGCATCCACCTTAGTAAGAACACACTTAGAGATACTCAAGACATCATTCTTAGCATAGAAGGCATAATATCTACTATGTCATATGAAAAGTACCTGGAACTGCCAACACTCATTAAGAGATCTTGAGCCAATTCTTTTAGCAGCATCCTGGATAGAATGAGACAAAGGATCAACAAAGTTTTTATCTTAGGCAGGTAAAGAAGCCATTCTCAAATCAGTGGTGCAAGCTCTCCCCACTTATAGTATGAAAGTTTTCAAACTTCTTAACTCCCTTCTCAAAAATATCAATCAAGTTATGCAACAATACCGGTGGGGACAACAAGACAAGAAAAAAAATATACACTGGGTTTCTTGGAATAGGATGGGAAAGACTAAATCTGCTGGTGGGTTTTGGATTTATAGATTTGGAAAGCTTTAATCTAGCCATGCTTGCAAAGCAAGGCTGGAGGCTTCTCTAGAGCCTTAACTCTCTAGCTTCAGAAGTTCTGAAGTTCAAATATTTTGCTGATGTCTCTTTCTTTCAGGCTAAATCTGGCAGAAAACCATCATTTATCTAGAGAAGTATCCTAGCAACAAGACATCTATTAAAAGAAGGAACGATGTGGAGAATTGTGAACATGTCAAAATATGGAAAGACAAATAGATTCCTTATCCCCCTTCATTCAGAGTACAGAGTGTTGTAAGATCCTTCAGGAAGATACAAAAGTGCAAGCATTAATAAATCTGGATTATAATCAATGGAGACATACTCTAATTGTAGATATTTTCTCAAGAGAAGAAGCTGAAACCATCATGAAAATTCAACTTAGTCTCAACATTAGTCAGACAAGCTAGTATGGGGAGGCACTACAAATGGACTATGTTTAGTCAGAAGTGCCTATCACCTGCAAGTAGAAATTTAAGAGAGAACTAAAAGGCAGTCTTCCAGCGCTAATAGACAAATGAGAGTTTGTTCGCTAGTCTAGAAGCTGAACATCCCAAATGCTGACAAAATCTTCTTGTGGAGAGCATGCCTAGAAGCACTTCCTACAACCTTAAATTTGTTTAGAAAGAAAGTTGTGGAGAACCCAAAATGCCCTATCTGCTTAAAGGAGGAAGAGTCAGTGGATCAAGCCTTGTGGGGATGCATTGCTGCTAGAGATGTTTGGAGTCAATATAACAAGCAAATACAGAAGAGCAGTTTTCCTAAGATGAGTTTTATTGAGTTAATGGAAAACATATGTGAAACCTTTGAGAAAGAACATATTGAGGAAATTGTTGTGGTTGCTAGAAGAATATAGTTGAGAATGAATGATTTTATTTTTAATGCAATTTTAACCCATCCAAAAAATGTGGTGTTGCATTCTAAGCAAATTTTGTAGGGGATGAAGGCAGGCAGAGAGGACAAGTTCATTAGAAGCTACTAGAAATCAACCTTAATGCTGGACACCTCCTCCTCGGAAATCAACTAAGCTCAATTGGGATGCTGCAATTGACAAGACTCTATGCAAGATTGGTATTGGAGTTATAGCTAGAGATTGGGAAGGAATAGTTATAGCCAGTATGAGAATGAATAGAAGTTTATCTCCTGATCCATTACTTGCAGAAACTTTCGGTACTCTCCAAGCAATTATCTTTGAATCTGAGTTGGGGCTTACAAACATCATACTCGAGGGTGATTGTCTTCAAATTATCCAAGCCAATTCAAAAGCTGGAGAGTCTTGGACTAGTAGTGAGATGCTTGTTAGTGACATTTGAAGTAAACTTCAAAGCTATACATGTTAAAAGAGAAGCAAATGTAATAGCACATGTCCTGACCAAAAATATGTTGCATATTTCTGATGTAATTGTGGATATGGAGGCTAGTCCCCCGTGTATCCAGTCTTTGTTGCAGTGATGTTGATTAATAAAATAATCTTGATTTAAAAAAAATGAAATTGTGCAGAATTTTTATTTTTTATGTTTAATATTAATAAAAATTAGTTATAAAAACAATGGAAAAAAAACCTTTTTGATATGAATCTGGTCATTTATGGTATTATGATTAGTAGTACCCAAAAGATTTTCAAGGAAAACAACTCCTACCGAGGATGTCGCTGACATTTTGTACTGTTTTTTATTTTTATTTTTACTTAATGATTAAAAAATATTTTTTTAATAAATTTGTGATTTTTTTAAAAAATTGTTTAAGGGGTTTGAAAAATGTTTGAAAAAAACATTATAATATTTTTATTCAATTTTTTTTCTTATTTTTCAAAATCTTATCAAATATCTTTTAACTTAAACTATTTTATTATTATTTACAGACAATTTCAATCTTATTTATAAAATTATGAGATTCTCCAAGTATCCAAAATTTCAACCTAGCCTTGAAAATTGAGAAATGATATTTGCAGTCATAGAGTGAGTACCATGCGTTCTTTTTTTAAAAAGTGAGTAAATATAATATCCACATGAAATATTAATTTTTCAATAATAAACCCAACTCTTTTTAGAAATGAATATCGTATGCTTACACAATTCAAACTATATCTAACGTTGCTCTTAAAAATTTGATTTCTAACCAATGTTTTAAATTCCGTTCCTGTGATCATTTCGGTTTAAGTACTAGAACGAAATATTTTGATACCGGTATCTTTCAATGTACCGTTTTAAGGTTAATTATATATTATATATAAACTAACAACTAATAGAATAAATACATATATATGTAACTGTGTATCATATATATGTGTATATATATGGAAGAATTGAATGTTTATAAAATGAATATGCGTTGAAAAAATCACAAACTTGAGTTGAGACACAAAAATAAAGAAAAAAAAAAGAATAGAGAAATTATAAAAAATAATGATATTTAAAAAAAATGATAGGACATATTTAAAGTTACAAAAAAAATAAAATTATATAAATGCATTTTCTATTCTAAAATTAATTAAATACCATTTGGATTTAAAATTTATAAAAATGTCATTCAAATACAAAAAAATTACAAAATCAAGCCGAAATAGAATAGAGACCGAAATGTCAATTCGGGTAGAATGACATGAATTTGACCGGAATGGCCCGAATCGGCCGTAATTTGAAGAGAAATGAAATGAGAATATAGTGTACTGAATACTACACTAAAATAGAAAATTCCCACCGGAACGAAACGGAATTTGCAACTGTGCTTCTAACTGCCCGTAAAATTCAATATCTAAGCCAGATCCTGAACGGAAAAGCATTCTTGTGGTGTGGCGGGAAGAGTCGGGCAAGTTGGCCATTTGTGATCGTTGGGAGCGCCAGGTCAGCCGGATTTTGAAAACCCCCAACGGCTACTTTATTCCCATGATAATAATCTTAACTCGAATACCATAATAATAATAATCTTAACTAAAAATAGAAAAAACAAAAGAAAACAAAAAGGAAAAAAAATAAATCCAAATCCACTCTTTCTCAGCAAGCCCTCTAGACTTCTTTTTGTTTCTCTGAAATTTCAGTCAGTGAAGTCACCCTTTTGACCCCTTTCTCCCTCTCTGCGTTCAGATCCACACCCCTTCAGTATTTCCATGGCTTCGATTCCATCGGACCGCAGCAAGGCCATCACGCGTCGAAAAGTTCGAGTCGTAGCCAAAATCCGGGGCTTCGCGGACACCCACGCCGAGTTTCCAGCTAACTCGGGGGCTTCGACGACGCCGCGGTTTTCCGTTAACAAGCCCAACGGAGAGGCTTCTGAGAGTGTTACGATTTTCTTCCCAGCCCAATCGGGAAGGTAGACTACTATATTACTGTTTCTTCTTCTGTTTTTATATAAAATAAATCTATATTGTTGACTTTTTTGGGACCTTTTGGTTTTTTCGAGTGTCTTTTATATTAGTGTTTAGAGTACGGGGACCGGCGAAATTATTTTGGTTGGATTATTGATGTACATCTTGAACGAAGGATTCGGTCGAAGAGAACATTTACCGTCTTGTTTTTCTTAAATGAATTGAGGTTTTTAGATTTTGCAAACAACATTTCTTTCAAATTTTAAGCTTAAAATTTCTTTATTCTCACCGTTCATTTTTTTTAACTAACGAACACAGGATTATGTTATTTTTTATTAGGGTCTGATTAGTTCGTCTTCCCCCTCTTGCAGTTGTAAGGAGTATTGTGATGTTGATTACTGTTATGATCAACAAGAAGACAATGATTTGATATTTTCGAGAGAGATAAAACCTTTGATTTTCGAGGTTTTTGAAGGATGTAATCCCACTATTATTGCTTGTGGAGGAAGACGTAGTGGAAAGACTTACTTAATTCAGGTGAGATTTTAGTTTCCCCTTAATTTTTTGTTTCTGGGTTTTCCCTAGCATTTATTAATTGATTGTCTTTCTCGGATGTATGGTTGAATCTCTACAATCCAATTTTCAAGGGCTCCAATGGGAAACCTGGTTTGGCTACGCTAGCCGTGTCTAAAATTCTTTCTATGGCCGATCAAACTCGAAATTCGATTACTATCTCTTTCTATGAGGTTTATCAGGAGCATGTTCATGATCTTTTGGATCCAAAGCAACCAGTGGTTTCAATATTGGAAGATAAAGGCAAAATCCAACATAAAGGACTTTCCCAGGCAAGTTATATGCTGTTTTTTTATTTATCAAATTACAGCAAGCGATAATAATATACTTTTGTGGAACACCCCTTGATGTGCTTCTTTTAAAAAAATCATTCCCAGGTTCCTATAAGATCCATTGCAGAATTTTATAGACTATATTTCAGTGGGTGCAGTTCATGTAAATCAGGGCAAAAACCTGCAATTGAGCTTCCTCGCAGGAGCCACAGAGGTTTAGTAATAAATGTATTATCTTCTGCTGAAAATTCAGACACGCGTCTTGTAGGCAAGATGAATTTTGTTGACTTGGCAGGTTTTCCTACGCATTCCTGATTATTTCTCTTTCATCAATTTGTTATTAATATTATTCGTATTTTTTTTACTCCTATTTGATGTTATGCTGCACTTGTTGTCAGGTTATGAGGATGCCAGAAGAAAAAGTACTGATGGGATAAATCTTGTTGAGAGTGCCAAAATTAATAAGTCCATTTATGCCATGTATAATGTCATTTATTCTCTCAATGCCAACGAAAGGCATGTGCCTTACCGGGAAAGCAAAATTACTCATATGTTAAAAGATTCTTTTGATGGGATGAATAGAATTTTGATGTTCACATGCTTGGTAATGCTCTTGATTGTCACACGCTGTTTATTTTATTTATAGGTTTCTGAACTGGTTTTTAAATTACTTCATTTTTCTCTTTTTATTTTATTTTTATTTTTTATGTAGAACCCATCTTCCTGCCAAGATTCTGTGTACATGTTAAGTTTAGCATCTCGATCTTGTCGAGGCATTAATCGAGTTGCCACAGGCTTCACAAAGGAAGCCAAAAGTATGACAAGACCGATGGTGCCTTCCTCACAAAAAAATGGACCACCTGGAAGTGTTCCCACCAATGTGAAGAAGAAAAATACTGCTTCACAAGTGCATTTTTCCAAAAAGAAAACCAATGTTACTGCTTCCACAATGAAAGGAAGGTATGTACAGAAAGTCTCCACATATATATATATATATATATATATATATATATATTTTGATAGGTTCTCGTCTCCACATATATGTGAGTATCCATTTAAAAACATTTTATTTTTTATTTGAAGGAAACTATTTGATGAAGCTAGTTGTCAGACCAAATCTGAGAAGGTACTTTATTTTTTACTGTGTTTAGTATCAAGTAATCAAAATACTTATGAATTTTCATTCTGATTTTGTGCAAAATTCTTTTTTAAAGTCAAATTTCATGCTTCTAGTCAAGCTTTGAATGTGTTCTTGATTTGAATGTGAGGCTTACGCTGCATTGCCAATTGTCTTTGTGCCATGCAAATGATTGAATATATTATTGGTGGATCTTTCACTGGTTCTATTCTTATTTTGAGGTTATTCGTTGGACTTTTGGAAGGAAGCATGCAACTTATTTAGTTCTCATTCTAGTTTATATGATCTATCTGACATTTGTATGTCAACGGAAGTAAATAAGCTTTCTTTACTTTAAAGGTCTTGGAAAAATTTGTGTTCTGGTGGATACGTTGGAAAAATAAGGTTTCCAACTTGTAAATAAGCCTAATAGGCATCATTGCAGGCAATCAGCTTGGAAGATATTGACTCAGCTGATGAACCTTTGGTGCAGGAAGAGGTGAGTCAGATTTTTTATCTTATGGTAGAATGTACTTGATAACAAATAAGTTCGCTAAATAGATTTATTTATTTCTAAACCAGATTATGTAATTACCTTTTTTGTCAGGTGAAGTGCATTCCAAATGTTACAAATTTAACAGTGCTTTCAGAAGTGGTAATTTTTTTTTCTTTGGTAATTTAATATCTCATTTCGGTACGTTATAGTATTTAAAAGATGTGATTGAGGTAAATTGATATCCTGTATAAGAAAAAATCCATTGGTATCGTACCTACTATAATAATAGAAAAGATATGTACGATTTTATTAGTGTCCCATTATCAAGACAATCTTACCATATTCATTGATATCAGGTGCTTTGTATTTCATTTACAGGAAGCTTTCTCATTACCAACTTCCAATATGGTGAAAACTACTATACTAAATAAGGTAACTAAACCAAATATGGTGATTTGATTAAATATATGGTTTGAATACGTTTATGAAACTTTAACAATAAATGTTTGTTGTATTCTTAGGATGTTTTTATGGCTAGCAAGGTTTGTCTTCACGGTGGGGACATTACTCCTAGTCCTTGTGTGAGTAGCAGCACAAATGGAGCATCTTTTACTGAACAAGGTTGGTAGCATGTGAACGTGATCTTTGAATGTTGATTTGCTAGCCATGCAATGTGCATCAATGTATATTAAGAATTTATTTGTGATTTGTGTTCGTTTTCATTACAGTTCATAGCATGGACAAGGAAAACCAAAGTTCATTGGTCGATAAAGTTATTTCCCCACCATTAAGTGCAAGACTGCGAGAATTATCAAACAACTTAAAATCACTTTGGTCTTCAACTCCATTACACATAAAGTTGCCAGAAGAGAATGATGCTTCATCTTATGGTCAAGTGTGTACTGAGATTGTGGAACCAAAAACACCAATGATGGATTGGAGTATTGTTAATGAAGGATGGGATGTTGCAAATGTTCATAGTCCTTGGGAAACATTAAGTATGCGCAATTCTGGAATGAAGGTTAGATCTAACCATTTCTCCAATACATTTGATTTGTGTTCACTTGACTTTCATATTGGAACTCTTATATTATTTTTTTCATTGTAGAACTCCATTGTTCAAGATTATCTTAAGTTTCTAAACACTGCTGACAAGTAAGTTTCTATGCTTTATGGGAAGTGTGTCCAAAATAATGACAGTTTATTGTTATGCTTTTTTTTAAGTGAAGTTCTTTGGATTATGTATATGTTTAAAATTTTTATTAAGGAAATCCTTTCGCGAAAACATTTTGAGCTATAACATTTGATTTCATGTCCTACAACGTAGACATGGGGTGTTGGATAATCTTTGTAATAATCTCTCGTTAGGAAAAATATAAGCAAAATGATTGGGACTCGGGGGAAAAAGGGGCAAATCACGGGCTGCAGGAAAACAGTGCCAAAAATCTTGCTGCAGACCTTGATTTCCCTGTAATTCCCCCCGTGTTTGTATCAAAACTCTAAATAAAATGACTATATATCTCGGTAAAAAGCTTACTAATTTTATAAAATTTAAAAACCATCATGAGTTCGTAGAGAAGTGAGTAGTTGGGTACTTAATAGTCATCAAGGGGATAACTAACGGGAATAACAGATTCGATTATCTACGAGCAAACAGATGTAAGCTTTTTCTTGTTGATATGCAGTTGTGGGCCTATTGAATGAGACGCACACAGTTCTATATTCATTTGTTAATTTTTTCTTATTTAACTCGCTAACCTTTGTATTTTCCTCTCTCAATTTAATCAACAGGGAAGACTTGAAAAGACTAAAGGTATATAGTACTTTTGAATTTTATAAATGGAGTACCTATACAGCCATGGGCTGTTTTTTACGTGATTTATTTACACTACGTGTAAATCATGTAAACGCAGCCCTTATTTTTATCATTAGTGTTGTAAATGTTTATAACCTATACCTTATTATAACTTTATTGACATAGTTTGTTTTTTCATAGGGAATTGGAGAGAAGAGAGCTACCTCAATACTTGAGCTTCGTGAAGAATCTTCGGAACCCTTTAAGAGTGTAAGTTGATCTCATAGGCCTTGTTTGAATAATAAATTGATCTTAACTCGTCTCATTTCATCTCATCTAGTCATTACAATTTTTTCAAACTAATAAACAAAATATAATAAAAAATTCAACTTTTTCAAATCAAAAGAAAAATAATAATATTCTAACAATATTTTATTCAACTTATAACTCTCACCCCACCTCAAGTCATTAACAATATGAAGAGTTTTTGGTTTTGTTTTGTTTTTTTAAATGAATTAGTTCCTATAGTTTATTCAAACACGCTTGTTTCACAGCTTGATGATCTCAAAGAGGTTGGACTTTCGGCAAAGCAGGTAGTTTTGTTCTTATTCCTCCTTTTTAGGATAAGTTCATTTGTTTTTATTTGACCGTATGTCTTTGATTTTCTACACAGATAAAGGGCATGATGAAAAAGGAGGTTGCAGTGCTTTTTAACTAACATATTAAGAGATTTTGATGACTTTCTGTATTTTAATTGTTATACATAAACTTTACAGCATTCTGATTAGTGCCAACATGAAGTTGCCTTGGAAATGTTTTCCTTAATCGTCTAGTCTGATATTTACTTTTTCTTTCCCGCGTTGTTCTGCGCTCTCCCTGCCCCTCACCTCCAACCTTCCTCTCCATTCCTCCACTCTTTTTTCTTCGACGTTTTCATTAGATGTGAATCCCTCCTCTCTACGCTTGCTGCAAGTCAAGATGTGCTGGTCTGATGAATTCTAGCCCAGGAAGTAAGTGGTAATGTGTAATTCTCATCATGTCCTGACGTAAGACCAACATATCAGAAGTTGGGGTAATGTGTAATTCTCATCATGAATTCTAGCCCTTCTCTCTACGCTTGCTGCAAGTCAAGATGTGCTGGTCTGATGAATTCTAGCCCAGGAAGTAAATGGTAATGTGTAATTCTCATCATGTTCTGACGTAAGAGCAACATATCAGAAGTTGGGATATAACAATTGTTTCTAGTCTTTTTTTTTTTTTTTTGAAAATGTTCCTAGTCTTGGTGAGAGATGTTTGAATATCGTGACATTAACCAAGCATATTCGATTTCCATCCTTTTTTTTTTTTTTTTTTTTTTTTTTTTTTTTTGCAGTCATGAATATCTTGACATTAACCAACACATTTCACAACATATTTCACAACACATGTAAAATAAGGATATTTTGATAAAATGATATAACTTTTATAGGGTAGTTTACAAAAATAACTCTCATTTTAAAATATTGTTGTATAAAATGTTATGAAAAGCAATGTGTTAAAATAATGTGATGGAGGCTTCAAGATTTGTAGTCAACCGATTTCCATAGAGAATTTGGTCATATAAGGAAAAAGGAAATTTTCAGGCTTCTGGACATTACAAGATAATGGGACAATACGGTTAGTCTGAGACTGCACATTACACCCTCGACAAGCATTTGATTTCCTAACAGAAACATGTTTGAAGGGGAGAAGAAGGGGGATAATAAAAGGATGACAAGGTAAAAACACAACGTAAAAGTGGGAAGTTAGGAAGAGGAAGACGCACAGGAACAGAAAAACGAACAGTTAAAATAAATCAAATCGTCCTCTACTGAGGACTATGGTACATCACACGTTATAGTGAAGCAAGGCTTGCATTTCCGGTAGCATCCTTCTCGCATTCTGAACTCTACCAGTGGCACCATTAGCAGGATTTACTTTGAGGGCTCGCCATGGCCAACAAACGTGCCTTATCTTATGGCTATTCCGCACCCTGCTCTCTGCTTCATCTAATTGTCTTGTCAGCTCCTCAATCCGTTCACGAAGTCCTGAAGCCCTGCTGTCTGATAGCTGCAGAGACCTCTCTGCTGCAGCCTGGGCAGCCATTGCAGTGGCAGCTAGTTCTTCCTTCAACTTCAATTTGCCATTTGATATGTCCAATGCAGCTCTCGTTTTCTCCAACTCTTGCTTAAGAATATCCGCCTACCGGAACAGAAATGTAAATGGAATTAAGCTTCAAAATGAATACATATCAAGGGTTTCTTGCAAGGATAAAAGACAGCAACCGAGTAACTTTAACCACTGAAGTGCATTTAAAATTGAATGCAATTACGTTATTTTCGGTGATAAATACAATTATACCATATATCAAGATATTCTCCAAAGTTAACATTAATGATTCCATTGCATAGAAAACATGCCTGGTTTAGTTACACAGTTCAAACTATCTCATCTCATATAATCATTACAACTTTTCTAAATTTCCACACAAAATATAATAAAAAATTCAACTTTTTTCAAATTCTAAAACAAAAATAATATTAAAAACTTATATTCTAACAATATTTTATTCAATTTTCAACTTTTATCTCATCTCATCTATGTAACCAAACGACTTCCAGAAATGTCATACCAGTGATACAATGTAGAACTTCGCTTCCTGGATCTCATATGCATCAACTTCAATTACAGTTGTAGTAAAAGTTATAGTATCTGAGTTTTGCTATTTAAAAAGGCTGGCTTAGAACTTCCCAATCTAACAACACTATGCACTCAACAGTGTATGTAACAGAAACAAAACATATGGTTCACGCCTGCATTTTTTTTCAGTAAATAAGAATTTTATTAAAATAGGCAAAACCAAGTACACGGGACATATATAAGAGCAACACCCATGCATGAGTGTCTAAAGATACAACGAAATCATGTACGATCATGCCATTAAAGTCTATTACATTTGACCAATGGAGTAGAGTGAGAAAATAAAGTTCTAGGCTGGTTTGGATGGTGAGATGAGATAACATAGTTTTAGATGAAAGTTGAAAGTTGAATAAAATATTGTTAGAATATTATTTTTTTAATATTATTATTGTTTTGAAATTTGAAAAAGTTGAATTGTTTATTATATTTTGTGAAAAATTCTGAAAAATTTGTAATGATGAGATGAGATGAAACACTCTCTGAATCCAAACGAGCCCTAATCTCATCCATTGTTCATTCACGATTCTCAAAATTTCGACCATTCCTCCATCCATATACACCACGATAGACAGATCAGTATCATCTTCCACATAGCTGCAATTTGAGTGGTACCTCAGATGCCTTGCCTGCTAGCAAAAAAATCCACAACCCTTCATGGCATTACCCAATGGAGCCCCACCCTAGCAAATATATCATTCCATAAACTCATGGCTACGTTACAATGCAATAATAAATGATCCACCGACTCCCTACTGTTCTTACACATATAACACCAATCCAACACAATGAGTTGGCATTTCCATAGATTATCTAAGGTGAGAATCTTCCCTAATGAAGCTGTCCATAAAAATTAAAAAAAAAAAAAAAAAAAAAAAAAAAAAAAAAAAAAAAAAAAAAAAAGAAAAGAGAGCTTTTAGGGGGGCCTTGGTCCTCCATATGTTCTTCCATGGGAACGGTCTCTTGTAGAATGTTTCATAATGGACTCATAATACAATTGTACAGTAAACAGAGACCACAAAATTGTATCAGCTCCTATGTTCACTCTACAATTATACACCAGATTAAAGAAATCTGTAAATATGTCAATTTCTTAGTCTTGGGCAGCTATAAGGAACATGATATTCCATTGGGGAGAGCCACTGGAAAGAAACATGAATTCTGCTACTGAAGGCTCCTGTCTGTGTGGGATGCTGTATATTGTTGGATAACTTCCTTAAAGACTATCTGCACACCATAAATTAGTCCAGAATTTAATTCTGAAACCATCCTCAACTGCAAAACGTGTGTATCGAATCGATGGATGTTTGTCTAGCCTCTTCAGATGTGTTTTCAAAGCCCCACCCCATGAGGTCCACTCACCTCATTTGAGCACCATCCTCCCCCAGTCCACCACATTTCAAATCTATGATAACTCTCCACAAAGCTCCCCTATCCTCATGGTATCTCCATAGCCACTTACCCAATAAAGCCTTATTGAAAACCCGAAAATTACGCATTCACAGCCCGCCTTCACGTATTGGGGTACAAACCGTAGCGCAATTCACCAAGTGAAACTTGAATTCTTCATCTATTCCCCCCATAGGAAATCCCATTGCAACTTCTCTAACCAATAAACCACCTTGCATGGTATTGGAAAAAGAGATAAGTAGGTAAGTATATTGGAAAGAGTACTTTTTATTAACGTAACTCTACCACATTTGAACAAATAAATCCTCTTCCAACTCGCCAGTTTCCGCTCCATTTTTTTCAACACCCCAACCTAGATGGACTATGACTTGAAGGAGGCACCCAAGGGAAGACCGAGATACTTCATTGGTAAGGTGGAGACTTGCACCCCATAATTTGGTGAAGCTCAAAACACCTAGAACATTTCCAACCGGAACTAATTCTGACTTGGCTAGATTCACTTCCAATCTCGATGCTGCTTCAAAAGCCCGCAAAGCTTGAACGTGATTGTGACTAGCACCACAGAATAGAAGAGTATCATCTGCAAATTGGAGGTGGGTCATCTCAAGTGTGTCGATTCTTGCATCCCCTACTACAAAGCAATATAGAAATCTACCTTCCACAAGACTTGCAATCATTTTACTAAAAGCTTCCATTTTCAAAACAAACCATAGTGGGGTAGGGGATCACCTTGCCTCAATCCTCTCGAGCTTCCAAACAAGCCCCTTGGAGTACCATTCACAAAAATGGAGTAGCGTTCGGTGGATATACAAAATTTGATCCAAGAGCACCATCACCCTCCAAGTCTACACCTTTCAAGCATGTGCAACAAAAAATTCTAGTTTACTCAATCATATGCCTTCTCCATGTCAAGTTTGCATAATAACCTTGGAACACCCGACTTGATGTGACGACTCTCAAGGCATTCATTGGCAATGAGGACAGGATCAAGGATTGGTCGACCTCATATGAAGGCATTCTAGGGCTTGGAAATGATCTTCTCCAATACCGTACTCAAATGTATTAGCCAAAACCTTCGAAAGAATTTTGTACATTCCAATCACCAAGCTAATAGGGCAAAAATCCTTAATCTCCACCACTCCCAGCTTCTTTGGAATAAGAGCAATGAATGTAGTATTAAGGTTTTTTTCAAAAGTACCTCGTTCATGAAACTCATGGAAGAAGCTCATGATGTCATCTTTAACTACTTCCCAACATGCCTTAAAGAAAGACATAGTCAACCCACCCGAACCTATAGCTTTATCACCTGCCATACTTCACACTACCTTGCAAACCTCCGTCTCCTCAAATGGTCTCTCTAGCCAACTTGTTTCATGGTGATTGATCGACTAAAAAATAAGACCATCCAGGCATGGTCTCTAAGAGAATTGCTCCGAAAGTAATTGTTCATAGACGTTGGTAATATAGTCCGCGATCTCAAACAGATTCAATGTAGTCCTCCCATCTACTAATAATGACTCAATGACATTGTACCTTCTATGCAAGCTAGCCATGCAATAGACGAACTTGGTGCATTTATCCCTTTCTTTTAGCCATAAAGCCCTTGATTTTTGTCGCCATGAAGTCTCTTCCATTAGTCATCCTTTCAATATCCGATGTCACATGCTGTTTGTGAGTCTTCTCTTCTTCTGTGAGACTCCCTCTCCTCCACATCCTCCAAAACTTGTAATTCGTCAACGAGGGACTTTTTTCGATGTTCCACATTTCCAAAAATCATTTCATTCTACCTTTTCAATTCCCTCTTGAGAGCTTTTAGCTTGTTGGCCAGCACATAACTAGGGTTGACCTGTATAAGATAAGGATGACCACCATTGTCTAACTCTCTCAACAAGTCCTTCTGATTTCAGCCACATATTTTCCAACTTAAAATATCTTTTACCTCCCTAAATACCTCCACAATCAATGAAAATGGGAAAGTGATCCGAACACAACCTTGGGAGCCATTTCTAGATTAGCTCCGAAAAGCGTGCTTCCCACCCAGGCAAAATGAGGAATCTTATCAAGTCTTGACCGAGCTGGATATTCTCTATTGCTGGACCATGTGAAATTACCACCAACTAGAGGGATGTCTAGAAGGCCTTGCTCATAGATAAAGTCGGAAAAAAATCTGCCATTGCTAAACTAGAAGGCCTACTCATTCACTTGGGAAGCGTGTGACATTAAAACCTCCCCCATACACCAAGGAAAGCTCCATAGGCTACAAAGTCCAACCAATTCATCCCACAAGCCTCTTCTCTCGGTATTAGAATTAGGACCATAAACACCGGTGAAAGACCATTGATAACCATCTTTGACATTCTTGAAAGAAGTAGCCACTGTATATCTCCCCACACACTCATTCGTCTTTTCCACCACCCTTTTATCCCACATTACCAAAATACCTCTCGAAGCCCCCTTCAACGGCAAAAATGACCACCCTACATGACAACAATTCCGCAAACTCTGTATTATGGTAAGGGAGATGAGTTCCATTTTTGTCTCTTGTAAACATACCACATTCGCTTTCTAGCCACGAAGCTGATTTTTTACTTTGGTGCGCTTCTCTATCATGTTAAACCCCCTTACATTCCATGAGACTATTTTGAGCTTCATAAAACCTCCAATTTTGCCCTACCCTTTGTCCCTCCACAACTTGCACTCCCTTCGTAATTCACCGAACAAGGAAGCACTTCAATTCCCTTGCCCTCTTCTTGTTTGAGTGGCATTTCATGTCCGAATTAGACTGTCCAGCTTCGATTGCAGCAAGTAGAGCCAAAAACTGATCTTCAAAGCCAATGCATGGGAGTCCTACATACATTTGAATCTCCTTGGCTTTAAGTAAAACCCAATCTGAAGCTAAAGTCTGGTATTTCAGTGGAATGATTGAATTCAAAGGGGTAGGCTCATCTCAATCCTTGTTATTGTGTTCAATATTCATCCCATCTGCCACCACGACCTCCTTGTTATTGTGTTCAAAGACTCTAGGTGTGAATATTACCAAAGTGCCAGTCTCGGTTTGGGTATCTTGAACTCCCAATGTCTCAATGTTGTCCTCCATCAGCATCTCGGTGACCCTTTGAGGTTCTAGTGCAAACAAGGCAGAAGTGGGACTTCTGTCTATGACAGAGAAGGTCACCACCTCGTTCTGCCACTCTTCCTCTACCTGAGAGCCACTTACACGCCGGAAATGAGTTGTCTCGTCTTCTAACACCGTCGGCAACGTCAACTCCGGCGGCCTCAACTATGTGTGAGCATCGGCTCCTTCTAACCCTCTTCCACTGCTCGATAGCCATTCTCAACTTTGATCTCCATCGGCAGCCTCAACTCTGGTAGCCCATTGTCAAAAGTTCCTCCCACCATGTTGCCTGCTTCCTCCCACCAACCAGCGTTTGGGCTGGGCTGGTGCCTTACCTTTCTAGGCCCAAGTAAATCTTCTTTGTCTCGGCCCACTTTGGCCAAAGAAGTGTGGCGAGCTCAAGCCTAGGCCCAGGCCCCTGTCCATTGCCTTATCATTACATTGACCAAACTCCTCAATTATAGCAGATCTTGTCTAAGAAGAGGAAGATCTTCAGACCCTTCTATGCGTCCTCTCTCGGTTAGGGGGCCTTTTACCATTTCAGTGTTATTTCTTCAGACTTGCTCAGGTTATGCATGTCTCCGTCCTACATCCACAATTGCTACCTTCTTTGCCTTCAAAATTCCAGAATTGCCCTTCACCCCTAGTGCTGCAGCTGCTGCTTCTCCCTGAGCATTTGTTTCTGTTTCATTACTGCCAGCAGTAAGCCCCGATGACCGGACCACCTCTGCGTAGGACTTAGTCATAGTGTTCATCAGCACTTTCTGTGTTGGATATTGAGACCTTAAGAAAGCAACCTTTCTCCCCTTATCCAAGCTACCGTAAGCTTCCTTCATTGTTTCCGCCAATTTTTCCACCCTTTCCCCTCCATTGCTTCAAGTATGAAAACAAAATTCCTTTTGCCACCACCGCCATATTCCACCAATGCCATATATCGACCTTGAGCATTGGAACATCTTTGCGCAATGTAGCTTCTATTACCATCCCATGAGGTTGCAAAGAATTCCTTTTATCTCCAGTCGAGCATTCCTCAAGGGCTCCAGTAAACTAGTTCACCGTGAGCATCTCCAAGATCAGTGCTTTTGTAACCTTCCAACTTCTCTCTGTTAAGCAAATCCATCGTCTACCTTCCTCAGACAATACAAAAACCTTAGATTCTATAAGAATCTATCTTGAGTACACCATGATGATCTCGTTGTTAAACACTAAGATTCATCCTCAGTGCGAGAGTGTACAGAGAGAACTTTTTCCTACCACATAAACACCCTATGGAGCAAAACCATAGGATTTCAGCATAGCATTTTCAACCACGGTATGAAATAAGTATCAACCATTCAACTTTTGTTAGATCAGACGTGGATAAGCAACACCCTGCTAATTGAAGCATTATAAAATTCATAATCAGTGAATACAAACAACAAAAATCCAATCCAAAGCATTCAGCTCATCTGCCAAATATTCTGTATTTATTAAAACTTCATTATTCCATTTTGACTGCTTTAATATTTATTTTGATGTTTTTACTTTCTTCTGAATAAATGATGAGGCCAAAAGTTAAAAGAAATGGGAATATCCACGCCTGCATTTATACATACCACTCCAATTGATATCATACAACAAATTAAAATCTTTATCCCCTGTTTTGTATACAATTTACATATTCCCCACATCGCATCTATTTGTTATAGAGCACCCAATAAAATCTGAGCCATGCAAATGCATAGGCATGTCAAGTACCTTCTCCCCAATTGTTTTTGGGGGGCAGGGTCTATTCTACAAAATAAAAAATATTGGAACAATGGTTTTCTTGGAAGCTTGAGCATGCAGCATGCCATTTTATAGTCCCCTTAGAATGTATATTTGGATTGCGATGTCAAAATTGAAGCATTCCCTAGCCAAGGATGTTATTTCAACTTAAGGTTGGTGATGTGGCTAACATTGTACCTTTGTGCATTAGTCAGAGCTCTCATAGGAATTGGGAATTTGGGAGCATTCGAGTTCATAGACTAATGAACTTTGGCCATCTGTAATATAAAGGGAGCTGCTTGCATTTCCAAGTTAAATGCATGAAAGACTACAAGCTTCATGTGCAAAATAACCATTGCATTAGTTACTATAATCACATCATGACACCTCTGGCTAATGAGCCACATGAAGCAAAACTCTGATAAGCAAGAAAGCGCTATGGTCCTTTTGCTAGGTGGCACCTCAACCCATCCCAAGTATGGAACAGTGTGGGATGTCCACAGGGCAAATCCCCTTAATTCCAATTGCCTAGTTAAAAAAATAAAATAAAGAAAGCATGGAACTACATAACTAACTAACACACAAAACAACAGTATATCGAGAAGCACTGATATCAAAAGGAAAAATAAACCTTTACCACTTTGTTACGTTCTATAATTTCATTTTTCCCAGCTTCCACTTCCAACTCACATGCTTCCCTCCACCTAGCAACCTCGGCATCGATTTCTTTTATTTCAACCAATAGTTCTTCAACCTATAGCAACAAAGAATTGACATCAAAATCGGCAAGAGTATGCTCTAGGAATTCACCCAGAAAACTTCCAATTTCTTGGCAAAATAGATAATCACATTTTGAGCTAACACCCTCTCTCTATCTTCTAACTCTTTGATGTACAGAGTATTTTCAGTAATTTGTTGAGCTTGTTTTTCTGTAAGACTCTGTAGGCGCTCGGTGTCTGACCTGGCATAGAAGAGAAATAAGTACATAACCAACTATACTAAATAAAGAAAGAGTGCGGGGGCAGAAGGTGGTTGAAGAAACAGATAATTATAGTGAGGTCCTTAGATGATAAATCAGAGATTAATTGCTGATCTTCAATAGTACATCGTGCAATTCCTTACTAATTTACCAGATCACACTTTGTCTTACCATTTTAATGGATTATGAGTAATATCGCATCTCCAGTATGGTTGGATCCAAAGGATTCTTTGGAAGCCTAAGTTGCAAAACCAAGCAATAAGCCCGCTTGGTGAGAAAATAAGTGTCCATGCTAGTAAGTTTATTACTATTTGATTTTTCTAGAATTAAGTATATTTTCATCATTCAACTGCTTGTGGGCCACAGGTTTATTTTCCATGAAGGAGTTTTATTTAATTTATAGGTTCTTATGAGTGGGCTTTCGTCTAGTCTAATTAGGAGTTTATTTACTAATAAAACTAGGAGTTCTAGTCCTATCAGCGAGTGTTAAGATCTAAAGTATACATAAATGTGCATTTGATCTCAAATAATTTCAGAGAGATAAAGTGATAAACAGAAAGAATGAGAGTTTTTCAGGTTAAATTACACTTTACCCCCTAAAACTATTACTTCTTTTGCAACATGACAACCACACAACCAAAGTTGCCTCATCACCCCAAATTACCACTCCTTTTCCAATTTCCCCCTCCTTTAACATCCAACCATTAAGATCATTCGATGCCCCTGAATTTTTTGTCCATCTTAACGGTTAGATCATAACGAAAGGGTGTAATATACGGTTTTGATTATAAGTATTATTATTATTATTATTACTAGTATTATTATTAGTTTAAAATCCAATTTTTAAGAGTTTATTTTTATTTGAGGATTCTTCCACCACCCTCTTCACGCCCCTATCTCTCGGGATGATTTGTTTCCTTGTCCAAAAACCTTCCAAAATTGTAACTGTGGTTTTACAAGCACAAAACCCTCACATATATACTCTATGTTTCCCCCAATTTTGTTACAGAGATACTTTTACAGAGATGCTTTCTATATCTAGATAGTATAACAGATAAATAGATAACATATACAGTAAATAGACTCTTCGTGTACAGTAAATAGGCTTAACATGTAAATAGCAGCTAACGTGTATAGTAAGACAGCAGCAATTAAGCGCTGGAATTAGTGCTCGGTTGTAACCCCTTTCTATATAAATGAAGGAACACAATGGAAAGAGGTATTCAGACCAATATTGACATGGTATCAGAGCTTTTACTCTGATTATCATTTCTCTGTGGTCTTTATCCTTGAGAGTTTATGAGTTGCGACAGTAGGAATTATTTTCCTTCTCTGTTTTCGCACGTTGGTAAGTTTCTAAGTTTGTGGTGAGTGTTTTCTCACACGTCTGGTGAGTTTCGACTTGAGGGGTCGTCACCTTGGTGGCTTTGAGGTTGTCGGCAGGTTCTATACCCGTGATCCTATTCTGGGCAGTGCAGTTTGGTGCTTGTCGGCAATTTCTGGTGGCTGAAGACGTGCGAGTGTCTCCCTTGGTGAGTATCGACAATTTCTATGGAGGTCTTTGGGGTGGTCCGAAAGTTTCTAGGCAACTGTGAGGCAGTCGACCATTTCTGTGGCAGACAACACTCTCTGTGGTGGTGGGTTCCTTCCGTGTGGTGGCTGTGTGGAGGTTGGCTAGGTCTCGGTGATCTCTGTTTTCAGAAATACTCTGGGCAGGTCTGTGTTCCTTTTTTGTTTTGTGGGTTTTTCACGTGGGCTTCAATTCCTTTGTGTTTTTTTTGTTTTACGGGTTGGGCTTCTCCTTATCACGTAGACTTTCTACATACGGGTGATCTGGTTTACGTGTTTGGGCCTCTTATCATTTGGATTTGGACCTAATTTAAGTTAGGCTTGCCGCTTATTTGATTGACTACTTGAGCATATTTCTGTAAGTGTTTTTCATCATATCTATTGAAAATACTATTGTTCGCTTTACTGGAAAGAATTTTCCTACATGGGAATTTCAGTTTAAGATGTTTTTGAAAGGAAAAGAATTATCAAATCATATTGATAATTCTGCTAAAGTTCCCACTGATGAAAAAGAATTTGCTCAATGGGAGGTCAAGGATGCCAAGGTAATCTCTTGGCTATTGGGGACGATTGAGTCTCACCTTGTGACCAATCTTCGCTGTTTTACTACAGCTCAGGCTATGTGGGATTATCTTCACCGTATTTACCACCAAGATCATAGTGCTCGGAAGTTCTAATTAGAATTGGAAATTAGTACTTATAGTCAAGGCAATTTGCCTATCGCACAATTTTATTCTGGTTTTATTAACCATTGATGCAAGTATTCTGCCATTGTTCATGCTAAGGTTCCCACTACGGCACTCACGGCTCTTCAAGCAGTTCATGCTGAGAGTCAACACAATCAGTTTTTTTTTTTTTTGATAGGTTTATCCGTTGTTTCTCTCCAAGTAAGACTTTGTAGCTTTCGATCAGTTTTTAATGAAGCTTCAATCCGAATTTGAGCCCGTTCGAGCTGGTTTGTTGAACCGTAATCCGATTCCTTCTTTGGATATTTGTTTGGGAGATTTGTTGCGTGAAGAACATCGATTATCCACTCAAATAGGTATGACTTCAGAGAAGGTCTTTTCTGACACTGTGAATGTAGCCTATGCAGCACAAGGGAGAGGGAAGAACAAGTTGCAATGTTTCAGTTGCAAGGAATTTGGTCATATCGCTCGCAACTGTCCTAAGAAAGTTTGCAACTACTGCAAGAAAGAGGGTCATCTCATCAAAGATTGTCGAGTATGGCCTCAGAATCGCCAATCCCAAGCTTTTCAGGCTGTTGTACAGTCTTCTTCTTCATCTTCTGCGCCCCCTACTGTAAGCTCTGATTCATCTGTTCTCACACCAGCAATGGTCCAACAGATGATTGTGTCTGATTTTACGGCCTTAGGCCTGCAAGGTACGGGTACTAACTCAACTTCTTGGATTGTTGATTCGGGCGCTTCTAATCATATGACTGGTAATATGACGGGTCTCCATGGTGTTCGTAAGTATAGAGGCGCGCAAAATATTCAGATCGCTGATGGCAGTACTCTTCCTATTGCTGCTATTGGTAATTTGGGCTCTTCATTTCGCAATGTTTTTGTCTCTCCTAGATTGTTTACCAATTTGAATTCTGTTGGACAATTGGTAGATAATAATTGTGATATTCACTTTTCTGGTGGTGGTTGTCTTGTGCAGGATCAGATGTCGGGGACGGTGATCGCAAAGGGGCCTAAAATAGGACGTTTATTTCCCTTACAGTTTTCTATTCCTAATGTTGTTTCCCTTGCTTGTACGGCTACTGTCAATACTAATGAAGTCTAGCATAAGAAATTAGGTCATCCTAATTCTGTTGTCTTGACTCATCTTATGAAACATGGATTTTTGGTCAATAAAGATTCATTTTCTTCTTCTCCTGTATCTTTTGATTGTGCTACTTGTCGTCTTGGTAAAAGTAAAATTTTCCATTTTCCTGCACATGGTAGTCGTGCTTCTAACTGTTTTGAGATCGTACATACTGACGTTTGGGGTGTGAGTCCTGTTATTTCTCATGGTCAGTATCGTTATTTTGTGACGTTTATCGATAATTATAGTCGATTCACCTGGATATATTTTCTCCGTTCTAAAGCTGACATATTTTCTGTCTTTCAAAAATCTTGCACTTGTTGAGACACAATTCAGTACTTGTATCAAAACTTTAAGCTCCGACTCAGGGGGAGAGTACATGTCTCATTTTTTCAAACTTTTCTTCAACAAAAAGGGATCATTTCTCAGCATTCTTGTCCTTATACTCCTCAACAAAATGGAGTCGCTGAGCGTAAAAATCGTCATCTCTTAGATGTCGTCCGTACTTTATTGATTGATTCTTCTATACCTTCTAAGTTCTGGGTAGAAGCTTTATCTACTGCTGTCCATTTGATCAATCGTTTGCCTACTACTACTCTAGATTATGATTCTCCATATTTTCGATTATTTGGCATATCTCCTGAGTATCAATCCTTTTATACATTTGGGTGTGTTTGTTTTGTTCATCTGCCACCTGTTGAGCGTCACAAGTTTGCTGCACAGTCTGTCACATGTGCCTTTATGGGATATAGTCCTACTTAGAAAGGATTTGTTTGTTATGATGCTCATGCAAAAAAATCCCAAATCTCACGGAATGTGATTTTCTTTGAAAATCAATATTTCTTTCAGTCTCAAGTTATTTCTACTCCTCCTATTACTCTTCGTCCCGCTTTTGATGATGTGTCTTCTTCTATTAAGCGATTTCAACCAAGCATGGTGTATCATCGACGTCTTCCCCCTTCTTCAACGCCCCTTCCAGACACTGATCCGTCATCTGATTCTGCAATTCCTATACCTTGGCAGTCCACCCGGGTTACACATCCACCAGATAGGTATGGTTTTCCTCACATCTCGCTTACTGCCACTTTCGACACTATTTATGTTCCTCACTCGTATACCCAGGCATCCACCCAAGCGTGTTGGCAGCAGGCCATGCAAGAGGAAATCCAAGCTCTTCAAGATAATCACACTTGGGACCTTATAATTTATCTCTCTGATGTCAAACCTATTGGTTGTAAATGGGTGTACTCAATCAAGTTTTGAGCTGATGGCTCATTGGACAGATATAAGGCTCGTCTTGTGGTTCTTGGGAACCGATAGGAGTATTGTATTGATTATCAAGAAACATTTGCACCTGTTGCCAAAATGACTACTGTGCGAACTATCTTGGCACTTGCCACGTCGCAAGGGTGGTCTCTCCGGCAGATGGATGTGAAAAATGTTTTTCTACATGGAGATTTGAAGGAAGAAATCTATATGTCTCCACCTCCCGGCATGTTTGCTACACCTTCCTCAGAGGTTTGTCGGCTACGCCGATCCTTGTATGGACTGAAATAGGCTCCGCATACATGGTTTGACAAATTTTGCTCTAACCTGCTTGCTTTTCATTTTACTCAGAGTCAGTTTGATTCCTCTCTTTTTCTTTGCAAGAATCATATTGCTTCTCGTATATGTCGATGACATTGTGATCACTGGCTCTGATACTGAGTTAATTAAGCAATTACAACAGCATCTCAAGGCCTCTTTTCACATGAAAGATCTTGGTCCCTTGCACTATTTTCTTGGCCTTGAGGTACAGCTTACTCCAACTGGTACATTGTTACACCAGCACAAATATACGCAGGACATTATTTCATTGGGTGGTCTCCAATCGGGTAACTCTGTTGTTACTCCCTTGGAGGTAAATCTTAAGCTGCGTCAGGAAGAAGGGGAGCTTCTATCAGATCCTTCCTTGTATCGGCAGCTTGTTGGGAGTTTGAACTACTTGACGATTACTCGTCCTGACATTTCTTTTGTTGTACAGCAAGTTAGTCAATTTATGCAGGCTCCCCGACATCTTCATTTAGCCGCTATCCGTCGCATTATCCAATATCTGAAAGGCACCTCTACACACAGTTATTTCCTAAAGAATCTTCCTTACAGTTGGTGGGGTATAGTGATGCTGATTGGACCGGATGTGCAGATACTCGTCGCTCTGTTATTGGCTGGTGCATGTTCTTAGGCAATGCACTCATTTCTTGGAAGAGTAAGAAGCAAGACAGAATTTCCAAGTCCTCTACTGAGTCTGAGTATCGTGCTATGTCTTCCGCATGCTCTGAGATCACATGGCTTCGTGGGTTATTGGGTGAACTTGGTTTTCCTTAGCTACATCCCACTCCTCTTCACGTTGATAATACCAGTGCTATTCAGATCGCCGCTAATCCTGTCTTCCATGAGCGTACGAAACATATCGAAGTCGATTTTCATTCTATATGTGAATCATTTGACAAACATGTGATTACACTCCCTCACATTTCCACTGAACGTCAAACTGCAGACATATTCACTAAAGCTCTTTCTCAGCACCGGCATTAGTTCTTGGTTGACAAATTGATGTTTCTTGATCCACCAGCATCAATTTGAGGGGGCATGTTACAGAGATACTTTTAGAGAGATGCTTTCTATATCTAGATAGTATAGCAGATAAATAGATAACGTATACAGTAAATAGACTCTTCGTGTACAATAAATAGACTTAACGTGTAAATAGCAACTAACATGTATAGTAAGACCAGCAACAATTAAGCGCTGGAATCAGTGCTCGGTTGTAACCCATTTTCTATATAAATGAAGGAAAACAATGGAAATAGGTATTCAGACCAATATTGGCAAATTTCCCTTCACCAAAGCCACAATATTCTGCGGCTAGAACCCCCATCGCATAGTGAAAGCAAATTCCCTCCTATACAAAAAAACCACCGTAGTCTTCCTTACACAAACCAAGACTCTCACCTCGCCGGAATCATCTTGAGGACACCGTCAGGAAGTCAGAATACCACTCGGCAACCCATAAACTTCTAGCCAGTCATCTCCTATCGAACTCGCATTGTCCGGGTGAGCCCAAGTGTTACGGCTGGGAAGGAAACCCTAGTCTTTAGAGTCTTGTCTTAAGCACGTGGACTAGGTCAGAGGAGAGGGCCCGTCAAGTTATCTATTTTACTTGTTGCAATAAGTCCATTTGAGTCTGTTATGTTTACTGGGCCACGTTGGCTGAGTGCCAGTTTAAGTCCATTTCTATTTTCATGGTCAGTTATTTAGTCATGGGTCAATTATGAAGTTGAGTCTGTTGTGTCCGTTGGTCATCACTTGACCAAGTCTACTTGTAATTGCTTTAAGTACTTTTCAGTGCTTCAATAATCAATTATCCAGTTTCTACAATAATTTGTGTTACAAATTGGAGGTCCAAGCCCCTCGAAGTGCCTATAGAAATTACATAGTGAATTTTATAGACCCTAACACCAAGCCGGAATCTTCCTCTTTCTCTTTTCGTCGTGGTTCTCGGTCTAAAGACCACAAAATTCATTTTTCTCTCACTTAGTGTTTACGATTTCCTTCTCTCTCTTAGAAACTTGCGTCTCGGGTTACTTCCTCTCCCTTGGTGTGTCTCAGACCTCGTCACATGGCCCTTCTTTTCTCCAGCGAGTGATTGTTTCCTTTTAGTTGTTCATGCCTTTTTGTTTTTTTTTTCGCTTTACTGAAAAGTACATGCAAGTTTTGGTTATTACACAAATACCCTTCAACCCATTGCCCATAGCCCTTCCATAAAATGTCTCTTGAAGAACCTTTCTTGAGTAATTAAGTTTTTTGCTCTTCTATGACAGATTTTATGTTTTAACCTTGTTCATTACGTGGGCTGATTTCCTTATGTGGGCTGGGCTTGGCGTTTAATCGGAAATGTATTTTTAAGTTGGGCTTGAGTTTTATATTAGACTTGCCTTAATTGTGCGCCGTGTTTTAAGTATTCGAATTTACATAGCAATTTCTCAAGGGTCTACATTATGTTTTTACAAATCATTTTACAGCAGTGATTTTATAAAGGGTTAAATTTTATATTTAAAACGTGTGAACATGATTAAACCTATTTTTTAAATTGAGATTTACTCGGCATATCTAATAGATTTATATTAAGCCTAATTACACTACTAAGTTATAATTTTAAAGTTAAGATTTGATATTAGTATTTAAATAATTATATAATACTACTATCTATTAAATTTAGTATATAACTAAATATTTTATTAGATTAATTTCCCTAGCGTGTGAATAATTAATTAAGATATTACGACACGGTTTCTAGAAATTTAGTAACGTTTAGTGCTTTGTTTAGATATCGAATTGCGAAGTGAGATTCAGGAAGCAGCGCTAAAAGGCAAGTAGCATGATTATAACTTTATGTGTGCTGTAAATATTCTGTTTTTGCATGAAAAATGTGATATTTACCTATGCTACGCTACGAGCCAATTCAAGGTTAGCCCCTTTTCATAAACCTAGATGAATTACAATGATATGCTTGTGAATGAGACTATGTTCTATGTTGATATGGATTGTTGTTAGAATGGATGATATGTCAGTTCCCGTTACGTTATGTAATGCTTAGATCATGTTATGCCATGTCCATGCTATGCTATGCTACGTAAGGCTCATGTCAATAGGCCATGTTTAATGTTATGCCATGTACATGAATATGTCACACCATGTAAATTCATGAAGTCAATAGATTCACATGGATTATGAAAGTTAAGGAGACATATGAATGATGAGCAAGCCTTAAGATTGTCCTTATGTTATGGGTGGATGTGCAAGCCACGAACTTAAACGTGGTTCACTACATGTATGCTATGATGTTATGTGATAACACAGACCAAAGCGTGTTTCACAACATATTATGATATGAATGCGGTGCCACGGACCCAAACATGGTTCACCATATGTTATGTGATAACACTAACCCAAGTATGTTTCACTCCTTATCTTATGGGTGGATGTGCAAGCCACGAACTTAAGCGTGGTCCACCACATGTATGCTATGTGATAATACAGACCAAAGCGTGTTTCACTGCATATTATGATATGTATACAGTGTCACGGACCCAAGCGTGGTTCACCATATGTTATATGATAACACTGACCCAAGTGTATTTCACTACATGTTATGATACGTTATGATGTGCCATAGACCCAAGCATGGTTCACCATATGTTATGATATGTTATATGCAGTCAATGACAATTGGACCAATGCACGTATGTTATGATAGCCACTAAGTAAGTGAAAGACAAGATGAATAAGCCATGCGTGGAGTCAATTATTCATGCATCATGTTACATGTATTGCTATGATTATGTTAATTCCACCTACGTTACTGATGAATGTCTACGCATGAATGTTTTCTTAGTTAAGCCTGATGTTAAGTTAAGTTTATAGTATGATGCGCTATTACTGAGTCTTCGACTCATTTGTTTCTCTATTTTATGTGTTAATGTCCCAGATGATAATTGTGTGGATACAGAGATGGAGTGCCAGGAGTAGACTATTTTCAGAGACTTAGACCTTGAATAAGTGTTATTTTCACATGGGCTTAATTTATGATTAAGACATTTGAATAAGTGACTATCAGTCATTTTGTTATGTTTCAGCTTTTCTATCATGAAAGACTATCATGCTAGACAAGTTTACCGGGCATTCTGTTATAAATGTATGTGACATTCCTGACCTATGGGAATGGGTGTTTCAAAGGGTAAATTGCAACTTATGTTTCAAATTGGGGCAAATTGGCAATTTTGGTTGGTTGATGGTAATATTGCAAAAGAAGTGGTAGTTTGAGAGGTAAAGTATGTCCCTTTTTTATTTATGGAAGGTTTCAATGTCTAGAGTGATTCTTATCATCTTTTCTGTTTAGCCTTTGCACCTTAACCAAAGAAACAAACCGTAACATATGTAATTTTATTGCTGCCCAGAATTCTTGCTGTCTTTGTAATTTTTTCAGCTGAACCATAAACAGTAATAACTGCCTTTAACAATTCTAAGTTGTAGGCCCTTAATTTGCTTATTGTGCCAAATCTTAAACCCAGGAAGCACATTTAGACAGGTTTTCCAAATCTGCACCAAGTTAATTTCCCTCCAACGTACACAAATTTAACAGAATCTTAGGCTAATTTTTTTTTTTGATAAGGAACCTTAGGCTAACTTCTGCACAATATATATAATCCAAACATTTTTTTGGTTCTTCCAGCCATTTTATAATGTCCTTGAACTGGTCATTAAATTTCTAACCAAAATAGATGCAGTAAACCATGCAAAGCTGACAGGTATCTAAGATTTATTATAGGTGCCTGGAGGAGAGAGAGGGACAGAAGGTTTTCCACACTACAATAATAACAATCCAAGGAAAGGTCCTAGGGTGGCTTTTTATTGGCTCGACCAAGACTTTATTTATAAAATAAACTTGTTTGTTTAATGATGTTTCATCTCACGTTCCAAGTGTTTAGCTGATCAATTATATTACTTGCATATGCAAACATTAAGTAGAGTTGTCTAAGCATCAACTTGTGAATCGACACACCAAGTGCATTGCAGTGGATTGAGTTCACCTGAACTCTTAGTCTTACACACTGAAGGTCCCTAGTTCGAGGGTTTACGTTAATGGCGTTAATTCCTTGCGGAGATCAGCGTGTTGTTTCTCTTGGTTTGTGGTGTTGGTTGGTTGCGATGAGATTGTGCAGAGAGGCTACTCATTGATCAGAAGTCATTTGCGTTTAAGAGAGAAAACGAGAGGTGGTGGAGAATCACGAAGAGCAGTCACCGTGTGGTGAAATATATTTCTATTGATCATGAAGCTCTGGGGTGGTTGGGTTCAAATGGTGAGGGAATGTGTAGCTTTAGTGGGTTCATCTGAGTTCCTGAGAACTTGTAGAAAAGGAAACCAAGTGCTTGTGGTGCAAAGGGACTGCAATCACTATGGCAGGATCATCTCTTTGTCGGAGTATGGCCAACAGAAGAAGAGAGGCCTGGTTGTGGTGCCGAAAGGGAGAAGGGAGAGGGATGGAGGAATTTCGAGGAAACCTTGAAGGAGATCTTTTCTCCATACTCTGTTTCGGGTGAGGAAAACAGAGTGAAAGGTGGCTTGGGTAGGCTACAGCAGGCAGGCATGTCGAAGGAGGTTGGAAGAGATGGTGGTGCATCACGAGTGTTCCCACCTTCGACGATGGCAGATGGTTCTCAATTGTACAGGGTAGGGGTCAGCAGCGGGGCCCCGCCCCTGCTACCCCGCCTTGCTTCCGCTCCGCTCCGCCCCCGCATGGCAGGGCGGGCAACCCCGCTCCGCTCATGCGGGGGCTGGGCCCCCCGCCCCGCATCTAGGGCCCCTAGAGGGGACGGGTGACGGGGAAGGCCCAACCTTGCCCCGCATTTCCCCCGCCATGCCCCCGCCCCCATTTTTATATATATATATATTATATACATATATATAAACATAAATATATATTTATATTTTACAAATTGTGTATATATAAATATATATTACAATTTGTTATACTTGTTCACAAAATATGCATTGGCAAACTTAAAAACTACATAGTTTAAAAACTAATACACTACAATTTACACAAAATATGCACTAGCAAATTTAAAAATTACATAGTTTTTAAATTACAGTCATATTTACAAAATTTAAATTTATAATTTAGATCTAAAAATGTATTTTTAATTACTTTTGCACTTATAAATAATTTTTAAATAAAATAAATTAGTATTTTTTTTTAAAGTGAAAAGAGGCAGGGCGGATTGGGCGCCCACCGGGGCGGGGGACGGGGGTGAAAACCCCACCCCCGCCCCCCCATGCGGGGAAGGGAAAGGGGTGCCCCCGCCCCGTAGGGGGCGGGTAGCACCCCTAGTACAGGGACGTGCTCAAAGTCCAAAGGGTGCTGCCTCAAGCCACGAAGCATGCAAGGAGGGTAGAGCTGCCAGGCTTGGCTATTTCGAACATCGCATAGAGGCGTGAGGGAGATGGCAGAGAGATGGTAGGTTCAAATGAGGAAAGGATGTTACAGGCGTTGGCTGATATGGAGGAAAAAGTGGGGGTATTGTTGGAAGACATAATCTAGATTAAATAGTGCGTTAAAGGGAAGGGGGTTTCGCTGATGGGCCTAGGCCGAGAGTTGCGCTCTAAAGAAGGGATGGGAAGCCTCAGTGTCATGGGTCAAGGGGTATTGCAGATGGGCCTGGGCCGGGATTTGGGCTTCAGAGCAAGGAGCGGAATACTCGATGTTGCGGTTCATGCTGGACCGTCTAAGGGAACTGGGTTGGGCTAGGGTTTAGGCCCAAAAAGGGTATGGAGGCAAACGAATCGGGTGCCAGCCGAAATTTCAGTCCGGGGCTTTAGACACCCTCTCGCGGCGCCAGCACGTGACCTGTCGAACCCCACACCGGCATAGAAAGTTTTGCCGGTCGTCGTCGCCCCATCATGGTGGGCTGGCACAGTCACATCAACGGGAGGAACCCGAGGAAGGATAATTGTTAAAGGAGTGATGGTGGGGATGCTTCAAATGAGGAGATCAGGCTGTCTTCTGTGCAGTTCAGCCCTTCAATGGGGGAGGTTCCTTGAAGGGAGCTTGTCATGGATGGGTGGTATGGCTGACGGTGGAATGGGCGAGGGTGGCATCGGGAAATCAGCAGAGGTGTCGTTTGGTGAGTTACAGTTGACTCGATCAATAGGGGCAGGACTGTTAGACGATTTTCAGAAGGCGATTGAAAAGGGTGGTGGAGCTACAGGGGATGTGGGGTTAGAAGGATATTCAGAGGGTTTTCAGATAGTAATTGGCGAGTGTGGGGGAGATAATCTAAAGGAGCTGGGTAGTCCCATCCCTTTATGTGTTATTCCACCTAATCCAGCTCCTAAGTCTTCAGATTGGGTGCTGAAAAAGGTGGCGGAGTTACAGCAGTGGGAAGGGATATCTTGTGATGGCTATGAGGAGCAATTTAAGGCCTTTCTAGTGGCTATCGAACCAGGCAAATCAGCGGCTTTGAAGTCAACAGTTAAAAAAGATAGAGAGCTGAAAAGATTGTTGTGCATAATCAACTATGACAATAAGGAGGGTAGTGTTGGGAGGGAAAGGGTGAAGGGGCGGGGGAGTTGCTTATCTTATGAAGCCTAGAATTTAATCATGGAATGTTAGGGGGATCAATGATGTTAACAAGCGACTTCGCATTCGATCCCTTCTCAGTAGTTGGAAAGTTGACATTGTGTGTCTTCAAGAGACCAAACTACATCTTGTCGACAGAAACATTATTCGTAGTTTATGAGGTTGTTCGTTTGTGGGGTGCAGCTATTTAGCTTCTTTGGGAGCCTCAGGAGGGGTGTTGTTGATGTGGGATAGGAAAGTGGTGGAACTAGTAGAGGTTTGCATTGGGGACTATTCTATTGTTGGTTCTTTCAAGAATATTGAGGATGGGTGGGGGTGGGCTCTTGCGGGAGCGTATGGGCCTAATGTTGATAGAGAAATAAGTTACTTGTAGGAGGAACTGGCGGGTTTGTATTCTTTATTGGAACTCCCTTGGGTCATGTGTGGGGACTTTAATGTTGTTCATTTCCCTTGTAGAGGGAGGGGGCTTCTTCGTTGACAAGGGCGATAGAAGACTTCTCAGAGTTGATTTTTATCTTAACTTGATTGATCTACCTTTGGTTGGGGGTTTTTTATGTGGTCTAACAATAGAGGGGGGTCTACTTCTTGGGAGACTCAGTACTCGGACTTATGTCAGAAGAGATTGTCACGGGTATGCTCAGATCATTTTTCCACTTTGTTAGATTGTGAGGGCATTCATAGGGGTAGATGTTATTTCAAATTTGAGAATATGTGGCTACAAACGATTGGTTTTGAGGAGAGGGTGAGGAATTGGTGGGCTTTCTATTCCTTCCATGGCACACCTAGTTTCATTGTGGCTAGTAAGCTTAAAGCCCTTAAGCTGGACTTAAAAAGGTGGAATATTGAGGTTTTTAGACATATGGATGAGCAAAAGAGTCTTCTTTGGGAGGAGTTGCATTCTCTAGAAGTTGGGGGATCAATGAAGAGTCCTCGTTGAGAAAGATTGAGGTGGCGGCAGAGATAGAGAAGGTTTTGTTGTTGGAAGAAATTTCTTGGAGACAAAAATCTAGGTTGACATTGTTGAAAGGGGGCGATAAATGTACTAAGTTCTTTCACAAAATGGCAAATTCACACAGGTGTAATAATGTAATTTAGGTGATTCATTTTGGTAATATGGTGTATCAGTCCCCAAAGGATGTTCAAGACCATATAGTGTGCTATTATGAAAAGCTCCTCCAAGAGACGGCGGGTTGGCGTCTCAAACTGGATGGGTTGTCTTTTGGCCAGCTGGATGATAGTGTTGCATGTTGGTTGGAGAGACCATTTGAGGAATCCGAAGTGCATCAAGTGGTGCGTGGTATGTGTAAAGACAAAGCCCCGAGCACAGATGGATTTTCGTTGGCTTTCTTTCAAGAGTGTTGGGATGTAGTGAAGGATGATGTGATGCAGGTTTTTCAAGAGTTTCATCTTTGTCACAAGTTTAAGAAGTCCCTTAATGCCACTTTTATCGCTTTCATCCCGAAGATTGCGAGGTCCATGGAAATGAAAAATTTCCGACCTATAAGTTTGGTAGGCAGGATTTATAAAATCATTTCGAATGTGCTAGCAAATCGCATGTGTTTGGTGATAGATAAAATAATCTCCAAACCTCAAAATGCCTTTGCTCGGACAGCCGGTTGATAGCAAATAAGTGCTTGGACAGCCGGTTGAGGGATGGTATACCGGGAGTCCTTTGCAAGTTGGACATGGAGAAGGCCTATAACCACGTGAGCTGGGATTTTTTGCTTTAATGTTAAGGAGATGTGGTTTTGGAGATAGGTGGTGTGGCTGGGTTAAACATTGTGTTTCAACTACCCGGTTCTCTATGCTAGTCAATGGCAAACCTTGTGGATTTTTTCAGAGTTCAAGGGGTTTGAGACAAGGGGACATGTTATCTCCTTTTCCATTTGTTTTAGTAATGAAGGCTTTGAGTCGTCTGGTGGAAGTTGCTGTAAAGGGTGGTTTCTTTGCTGGTTTTTCAGTGGGAAACAATAGTAATGGGTTATCCATCTCCCATTTATTGTATGCGGATGACACGTTAATTTTCTGCGATGTTGACAGCAGATATGTTCAAGCTTTAAGGGCTGTACTTTTGTGTTTTGAAGCGGTTTCGGGTCTCAAGGTGAATTTGGGAAAGTCAAAATTGGTCTCGGTTGGGGAGGTGGAGAATATTAACCATCTAGCTAATTTGTTGGGTTGTAAAGTGGCTGCTCTTCCTATGAGTTACCTCAGACTTCCTTTGGGAGCCTCTTTTACAGCAAAAAATATTTGGGATGGAGTAGTAGAGAAGGTAGAAAAAAGATTGTCGGGTCGGAAGCAGCTTTACCTTTCAAAAGGTAGGAGATTAACTCTTATCAAAAGTACGTTTTCCAATCTTCCTACATACTATCTCTCTTTATTTCCTTTACCAGTGGGGGTAGCTAATCGGATTGAAAAACTTTTAGAGCTTTTTTGTGGGGTGGTATGGGTGAGGAATACAAGTTTCATCTTGTGGGTTGGCCAAAAGTGTGCAGTCCAAAGGAGATGGGAGGCTTGGGGGTGCATAACTTGATTACTTTCAATAAAACCCTATTAGGAAAGTGGTTGTGGAGATTCCAATTGGAAGAGGATTCGTTGTGGAGAATGGTAGTGGATGGAAAGTATGGTTGTGATTGGGGGGTTGGTGTTCTAAGGAGGGTAGGGGGACTTATGGAGTGAGTCTTTGGAAGTTTATTAGAAAGGGGTGGAAGGCGTTTGCAACACACACCAGTTTGGAGCTTGGTGAGGGCACAAGAATTAGTTTCTGGTTTGATGAATGGTGTGGAGAGAGAGCTCTGTTTTTTGCATTTCCAAGAGTTTTCAAATTAGCCAGAAATCAACAGGCTGCTGTTTCAGATGTGATATGTCGAGCCAATGGCACAGTGTACTGGAATCTGACCTTTTCCAAAAATGTGCACAATTGGGAAGTTGAGGAGAGAGCAGGTTTTTTCAGTTTTCTTTATTCCAAGAAGCTAGGAGGAATTGAGAGAGATAGAATGTTGTGGAAACATTCAGGAAACAAAAAATTTTCTGTCAAATCCTTCTATAAGATGCTACAAGACCACCAACCCATAGTGTTCCCATGGATGGGTATATGGAGAGTTCCAATGCCACCTAAAGTTGCCTTTTTTGCTTGGACTGTTGCTTTAGATAAGATTTTGATGGCTGACAATTTAAGAAAATGAGAGATGATTGTATTGGAGTGGTGCTACTTGTGTAAGAAATATGGTGAATCGATTAATCATATTTTTTTGCATTGTGAGGTGGTGAGGGAGTTATGGGATGGCATTATTAGTAGGGCTGGGTTGACTTGGGTTATGCCCAAGAGTGTGGTGGACCTCCTAGCATGTTGGAATAAGCAACATCATAGCTCTCAGCTGGCTGCGACGTGGAGGATGGTTCCTTTGTGCTTATTATGGTGTATTTGGTGTATTAGGTTGGAAAGAAATGAGAGATGCCTCAACAACAAGGAGAGAACAATGGGGGAAATCTGGAACTTTTTGGTATTTTCTTTGGTTCCATGGTTTTCTGCTATTGTATAAAAGGGAGGGAATGTTCATGAGTTTTTGCTTTCTTTTCAGCTTGCTAGAGTGTAATTAGGTCTCTTTTGTATACTTCATGTGTACATGGGCTTTGCCTAGTTGCATTCGATCAATAAAGTTTATTACTTATAAAAAAAAATACAATCCAAGGAAGACCCAAGCCACATGTAAGTTCATACTCCAAAACGACTAGTTAATGTTACACTTCAAGCCCTTGGGATTCATTATAAAAGGCAAGAACTTCTCTTTCTCTAGAGATGTGGAACCTCATTTACCACCTTTCGTCATAGATGGCACGACTCAAGTCCCACACTTCTAGTCAGACTGACTCTTATATCATTTGTAACAATCTAAGAAAAGCTCAAGCCACATCTAGGCCCATACTTCAAAAGTACTAGTCAATCTTACAATTGGAGTACTTGGAATTTATTACAAAGGGCAGGAACTTATCCTTCCCAAACAAAGCAAGATCCCATTTACCACCTTCTCTTTCTATACACAACTCGTGGGTATGACAACAACGGTACTGAGTCGACCTCTCTTCACTTATTTCTTTGAAACTACATAAGATTTACTTCTATCTCCTATTCTGCTATGACGCAATTAATTGATGCAGTTACGGGATAAACATATTAATGGGAATGCCAAGTGAAACTGCAGGTATTACAGGTCGATAATGAAGTATGTACCTAGATTCTTCCAAAGATCTCCTTAACTGAGTGATTTCCTGCCGCAAATTCTTCATTATCCTCTCTACAGTTGAAGCCTGGTAATTAAGAACAATGATGGATGAATATCAGACCAATTGTCGGAAATATATTCTCTCCGACAATTTTTTCTTTTCCAAAAGAACGCAGAAGACCGTGTCTAATGTTCAACAAGCACATGAGCTTTTGATATCTGTATATATATAAAGCACATGTGAAAAACAAGTTGTGTGTGTGTGTGTAAAGCACCATACCAAACTATCGTTGATCTCTTCCTCTTCACACTCGCTAGTATCTGAACTAGGCTGAGGTTGTTGCTCACTACTACTGGTTGTGGTGGTCCCAGCTCCCATCATGAAGCCGAACCCAACTCTCTGCAATCCCCGCTCTGCAATCTGCAAAAGGGCCACCCTTTTCTGCTCATTATTGTTAATCCCCTTCAACTTACTCAAACTCTTCTCCACAGCCTCCTTCTCCACCAGCGCTACCCTAAGCAAACTGTTGATGTCTCTGTTCTCCTCTGTCAAACTCACCACACTCTTCTCTAACTCCCTCTTCTCCTTCTTCCACTTCTCCTTGTACTTCGCCACCTTCTCCTCCGCCTCCAAAGCTACCCTCCTTGTTTCCATTATTTCTTCTTCTTCTATGCCTACGCGTGCTACACTCGCCGGTTCAACGCTCACTACCTCCACCTTTTCTTCTTCTTCTTCGCCCACGCTCTCGATTATCCTCTTAAAGCTGACCTTTGATTTCCGGAGAAAATCCAAAAAAAAATCCTTTCGGTCTTCCATTTCGGTTTCCAATTTCTGGATTATTTCTCTGGAAACTTCCACCTGGCTCTCGAGCTTCTCTGTTTTTTTCAATTTCTCTTCGGACTTTTTAGCGAATTCGTCCTCCTTTTCCTTCAAAGATGCTTCGAATTCATCGACTTCACCGCGAATTTCCCTCGAGATTTCATCGATAAAAGTGGTGAAATCGGATACCGAGACTCTTTGGCGCTGGAGCAGAATTAGTGTTTCCTCCGTCGCCGGGGCCTTCGATTGGATCTCGGCGAGATGAACATCATGAACGGAAAGCTGTGATGTAGAAGTGGTGTTGGGTGAATCGGGGACGATGATTTCGGTCGCGGGCGAGTTCTCAGTAGGGTTGTCCATGGCCCATGGAACAGTGGATGATCAGGAATTTTCATTAAGATAGGAAAAGGGACGACAGGGAACTGGGCAGAGCTAACAGTCAAAAGGAAATGGAGGCGAGGACCGTGGTCAGGTAGGTGAGGGCGCGGCCTGGTTGTTTATCCTGTTGTAAAATAACGTAACATCACATCTATAGTTACCGATTGCACTTTCATTACGCACACAGGACAATTTTGAACTTTGGAGAGTGGCATAATTGGATAATTTTATAAATAATATTAATATATATTATTCAGAATAAAAATGAGATTGTTTGAGTTTAATGTTTTATGAGATTTTAACTAATAAAAATAAATGTTTTATGGGATTTTGATAAATGAGAAAAAAAATGAATAAAAAAAATTATAAAGTTTAAATATTGTTAAAATATAATTTTTAAAATTATTTTTATTTAGAGATTTGAAAAAATTGAATTATTTTCTATTTTTATTTAAAAGTTTGATAAAGTTATAATGATTAGTTTGAGAAAGTGTAATAATTAGTTTTAAAAAGTTGTAATAGTTAGTTTAAAAGTATTTGTATTTAAGTAATATTTGGGAAGGAGATTAGATGAGATGAGAATTTTGGAATTGAAACTTTTTTCCAAACAAGCCCTAATGCTCTCATAGATTCACATCTAATTACAGGCTACGCTTAGATGTTAAGAGTATTAGTTGTGGAATCAATCTAGAATTTAGTTAGGTTGCATAAAAACTAATTATAATAGACTTAATATATCTACAGTTTTTTTAACCAAAATTATTTTCATTGGCCAAATCTTATTTTAGGCATAAAAAAATTGCTCTTCCCGCCTGCTATTCTGATTTCATTTTTACTTCTTTTCTTTAACTGGGTTGATGGTGATGCTCTGTGTGGGAAATGGGTTTTTGAATTTCGATCATCGTCAATAGGTTTCTGGGTTTCGATCATCTTTGTCCACATATATCCTTTTATCTTATAGTTTGTCCATTTCTCTACCTATATATATATTTTATTACCCTGAGACCCTGAAAGTGGTAAATCTCAGTTGTGCTGAGATTGATAAAAAGTTTTGATAATTGGTATGTTTGAGGAATCATCATGTGAAGACTCATACAATGTGATCCATGTATTGAGAAATTGATAGATATTTCAATTACACTTAGAATTAAAATAAATGAAAATATAAAAATTAACATTTTAATATAATAGTGATAGATTTGGAGAATTTGTTATTTGGTATTGTTGAAAAGTGACTAGCTAAATTTATAAAAGTGAATTTTATAGTCAAAGTTTGGCCAAACTTTGGCTAGGCCACTACTAATGCTCATGAGATGAATTGAGTTGATTTATAAATAGTAATATTTTGTGAATCCCAATTAAATGAGTTTAACTTTTTTGGGTTGAAATGGGTTTAACATTTTAGATTGAAATGTATGAGGTATGTTAAAATGAGTTTAACTTTTTTATAAAAAGTTGAAAAGTAGTAGGTTTCATCAATGATTGACTTGAGATGAGTTGAATTTGATTCAACAATCAAACACAACCTAAGAGTTTCTTAATTACATTTCAGTAAAAGGATTTAACTTTTGGAAAAAAAAAAAAACTCTACAATCGACCTATTATTTTATTGAAGAAAGTTTTGATATTTGAAACAGTAGATTCCTAAATATGGGATATATGGTTCATTCCTAAATTATTTGCGAAAGTATTTTTGGAAATGAGTTTTTTGTACCCAGTCGAGCCAGGCTAGCCCAGGCTCGATCCACATCGTCGAAACATGAGGCCTATGACTTGGCGGGCCAAGAAATGAAAGGGAGTAAACCCAAGCCAGCCTAGGAAGGGAGAAGCACATAACATACACTTAGATGCGCCGCATTAATGAGGGAAATACGACGTCAAATAGCCAGCACAAAGCATTGAGTTCCTGTCGCTGACAAGAACAGCCACATTAAATGCAATGTCATGTCATTTGAAACAATGGGTGATCATTACAGTGATAGAGAAGCCAATGATCCCTAAGGGGACAGGAGTATAAATAAGAAGGAGCAAGCAAAGGAGACAGGTTAATCACTCTAAACAAACTCTTAGCTCTCTCTCTCTTATCTAATGGACAAATATTCTAACTCTGGCATCAGATGTGTCACGAACACACCGGACCATCTCTTTCTCTTCTTTTACAGGTACCCAATGTGATTCAGAGCTGGTGGTTACAAAACACGTTTTAACAATTGGCGTCACTATGGGATCGATAGTTATTTTGATCTAATAGCATCATCGTGCCTATTGTATGCTAGCCACGACACATTCCCAAGCAACCCTTGAGTAGTAAGTTACATCGACAGACATAGAATGAATGTTTGCATAAATGGAAGAATGCCTGAAGAAAATGGCCTCAACTATGGAGGCCTTCCAACGAGAGAACGAGGAGTTGAAAAAAAAATGCCGAGTTTAGAGAAGGCGCCAAACCAAGTCGGACTGAATGGATGGAGGAGGAATCACAAATGCTAGCAGGGTACTGCCCGAAGACAAAGAACGCAAGAGGATGATCAACGAGCTGCGCAGCCTCATGGGCAAATACAAGAAAATGGGGGGATCGTTGTCTGTGGACCAGCTACTCAGCAGCACAAACCTCTCTTACAGTGCAGAAGTGATGGTTGTCCCACAATGCAGAAGGACACAGAACTGAAGACTATCACCACCTGAGGAAGAAGATGGCAGAGATCAGAGAAGAGATGCTCGGACATATGGGCACCCACCACTTGTCACCCCCAAGCAAGCAATTGGAGAATGGTGGGACCCAAAGCAGGAGGATCATTGAAGTGAGAGTCTGAAGAGGAAGAGGAGGAACATGAGGAGAAGAGAAGAAAGTCCTCAACGACAAAACCAGAACAATGAGTCATTGGGTGAAATCCATTCCATAGCTAGCGAGCTCACCAGCGAAGGCAAGTCCGCATCCGATAGGAACACAAACACCCGAAGGACGAGATAAGAGGAAGTCTTCAACATCGAGAGGCCACTCAAGCAAGCCTATACCCAAAAGACCCCATCAATCTCCTTTGATGATGCAAATTGCGAAAGGGAGACCTACCCGCATGATGACGCCTGGGTAGTAACGATTCTAGTGGCCAACTTCACCATTAAGAGGATATTAATAGACAACAGTAGCTCAGCCGACATCCTCTTCTGGGAGACCTTCGTCAAAATGGGGATTAGCCGGGATTGATTGCAACCGTCTCTCATTACACTGAAGGGGTTTTCTGGCAAGACGGTACAACCATTGAGTTCCACAACTCTTCCCATGACTGTCAAAACAAGAAAACTCACCATGGTAGATTTCCTCGTGGTCAAGGCCCACTCCTCTTACAACGCCATAATCGGGCAGCCAACGCTGAATAACTTGAAGATGGTGACCTTAACATACTATTTAAAGATAAAGTTCCCAACAGAGGTGGGTGTATGGATGATACATGACGAATAGGTGGTGGCCAGGGAATATTCCGTGTAAGAGCTAAAGGGTAAGAAGGGTGAAGGGCACAGTATGGAGTAGCTGAGGGGTAAGAAATCAGCCTTTTTATCTAAAGCAGTTCAAAGCTCGACAAAGGGCCAACCAAGTAAAGGCCCATCGAGGTGGGAGGTTAGGATGTAACGAGGACAAAAAGAAGTTCCCTCTTTTGTTAAATAGCTTCCCATATAAAGAACAGTTGATAATTTAATAAAAAGTATAATATGTGCATATGTATATGTGTGTATATGAAGGAATGTTACATCATGTTTTCTTGCCACCTAGTGAGATCGAGTCCATCTCCTATTTGGCTATCTAAGTCGATACTTCACGCTTGTAGCCTAGCGATTATATGAGGGAACACATCTCCCAAGTGTCTTAGTTTCTCCTCGCCACCCAGCATAGTCAAGTCCATCTCTCGCTTGACTATCTAGCATATGTCCAGCATTCGCAATAGGCTTGGTCGAGGACTCCCACCCACGTCAAGCCCTGGTGAGCAGTACACACATTTTCGAGAGACATCCCGCAGTGTATAGGCTCAGTCAGGTCCTAAGTCGGGTAAGGGACTAAAGACATGCAAACTGCTAAAAACAATGGTAGGCTAACAAAACACAAAGTGCATACCTATATAAAGAAAGGATGCCAAGAATCACACTTATTATACATTCAAATGTTGCCAAATACAAAATTCTCTATTCTCAAGAGGGGAGAAAGACAAAAAAATTACAAAAAAAAAAAAAAAAAAGGAAAATATCTACACTTAAGGGTAGGGAGCCAGTTTGAGAAAAGCTTTAGGCATTAAGTCCAAGCCCAAGGAATCAAGGGAGTCAAGATCATCCAGGGTAGGAGCAAACACGGCCAAGTCCAAAGTCCTAGAATTATCTTGAGGGTTTGCCTCCATGTGCCCCCTCATCCTTAACTTCTGGGTGTACCCTCGACTCTAAGCCTGATTACAAAGCCGCTTGACCAACTAGGGAGAGAGCTTGGCAAGTTCCTCATTGGCGACGTTGAACTCGGCCCCTAGTCCCTTCACCCGCTTCTCACAGAACCTCAACTCCTTGAGTCGCGAGTGGGACTTGCCCAGCTCCACGTACAAATCCTATGCCTTGTTCTTGTATCTTTGGAGCGAGCTGTTCTTCACCGCGAACACCTCATTCTTGAACAGAAACTTGCCAATGCGCTTCTCCAAGTCTTGGCAGGCTTCCCCAGCTTTTCTACCAATGAGGCGACATAGTCTAGGCAGCGCTCTTGGGCCTCCTTTAACTCCTCCTCCAAGGGAAGTGCCTGCCTCTACTCCAGGTGCCTTTCCTCTTCAACAACCCTAGCTTCAAACTGGTGGCGAGATGCCTCCTGTCGCAACTCTTCCATGCCTTTGTAGAGGTCAGATGCTTCCTTACGGAGGTGAAATATGAGCTCCAACAAAGATGCATTGCAAGCCTCGACTTCAGCAAAGGTCATCTTGGCATGCTCCTATGTAGCCTGAAACCTGAACATTTTGTGAAATGCCCACTCATCAAGACTATGCATGGCAAGCCTCGTCTCCACCTCGGCTCAACCATCCATGACTCCGACTCCCAGAAAATTAGATCCATGCTAGGTAAGTTGGTTAAACCACAACGACAACAAAAACTATTACTACAAATTGAAGATTGAAGAGGAAACAAAAGCCCTACTAGAGAAATGATGCTCCTAGGCTGGTCAGCCACCTATTGTATAGCCTAGGTCCTTGCCCTATCGATCCCCAGCCCCAATGGTTGAGATTTGGAAGGACCCTCTCCATACCAAGGCGCTGAGCTACATAATGGCTCAAGGGAAAAAAGTAAGGGAACTTCGAATGCTTGCGACGTTAAGGGCCCATTGGGAGCTGGCTCATTGATTGCCCCACCCCCCAACTGTAAAGGAAGGCTAACATGCACGGAATTGGCATTTGACAAAACTTCCTCTAAGGTAGTGGTGGGGGAAGCGTCCTACTTAACAGACTCACAGAGTCATCGCGAGAAAAGCCCTTGGGGCAGTGGTTTCGTGAGGTGCCTCATCGTGAAAGGTTGTTGCACAACTAGCGCCCCAAGGGCACGAGCCGTTGTCAGCGTCGTTCTGGACAGTCCCCTCCATCTAGTGGGAAGGATCCTTAGGAATAATCGGCTCCCCCTTGAAGGGAGCGCGCGACAGGGTGGAAGGGATGTCCAAGTCAGTTTTGAGGTCCACCCAATTGGCGATAGCCTTTTCAATCCCCGAGAAGGAGGTGGATCCAACAAGAATGGCGACCCGTCACATGAAACCGATCCAACACCACCAGGAATAGTCAATGTTGGCCCCAGACTATAGGGGTCATTCCAAACCTCCTCCTGGTGATCCCAGACCCAGGAATACACCAACTGTATCCGAGCCTACTATCACTCATAAAGATCCACCATGATCTTCTTGCTGTCTGGGACGATCCCCCAGTCGGACTGAATGGGAAAGGCCAGGGTAGCAGCTTCATTGGCAGGGAACTCCCATCTCTGTCGTCCAATAGGAAGAAGAATTTATGCTGCTATTGTTTGGTGTTAGAGTGACGCCCCTCGAAGCAAGCGATTTGGAACTTGGGGCAAGAATGGAAACTGCAAATGTTCCCATCTAGAACTCAAACCACGTGGATAAACACGAACTCTCAGGTGGTCAAATCCGGATATTCCTCCCCAACGGTCTCTAAGACCACGCACCAGGCCACATAGCATGACATTAAGAGCCTTTAGGTGTTGGGGTGTGCCTGAGCCATAGCCAAACTTAAGTAGTCCAGTGCGTCACGGACAAGGCAACAGAACGGAAGCCTTAGCCTATTCGAAAAAGCAGCGGCGTGCAGGGCAACATTCTCGAAGTTGCTTTCTAGGTCAACAACCCTGCAACGAGGCTCTAGTACCTCTAAGATGACGGAATCTAGGACTCCAGACGTACGACAAAGTGTAAGGAGAGCCACGAGGTCCATGATAGTAGACCAACTATATCCGTCGAAGAACGGAAGCTCGTGATAGGAGGAATATTCAAGTCCTTTTTGGAATTCACCATGACCAGATGAGCTCTTGGAAGCCATTGAAGGAAGATCTAAGGGGCAGAGAGGAGGAAAGGGTCAAAGTCGAAGAAAATGGCATCTGGTGAAATATGCAAAAACTAAAAATGAGATAGAAGTCATTTAGGGATCAAGATGGGAACTTAAATAGAAGGACGGCGGTAGTTTAGAAGTCTCAACGGGAAGTTGATAGAATGCGTAGATGTGGTTGTTGTGCTTGTTCCCAAGCATGGGAATATGCAGTGACAAAATAAATTTATGGTGGGGAAGCTGAAATGTGCTGGGGAATAAAATTTCCGCCCCGTCCACATGGCAGAAATTTGTGAGGTAACTGGAAGGGAGTTTTTGTACCCAACCGAGCCAAGCCCAATCCACTTTGTCGAAATATGAGGCTTGTGAGTTGGCTGGCCAAGAAATGAAAGGGAGAAAATCCAGGCCGGTCCAGGAGGGGAGAAGCATGTAGCATACACTTAAACGCGCCGTATTAATGAGGGAACGGTTGGTCATTAGCATTAAATACGATATCAAATGGCCAGCATTAAGGGTCGAGTTCCTGTCGCTAACAAGAAAAACCACATTAAATGCGACACCATGCCATTCGAAACAGAGGGTGATCATTACAGTGACAGAGAAGCCAAGGATCCCTCAGGGGACAGGAGAATAAATAAGGAGTAGGCAAAGGAGACAGGTTAATCACTCTAAACAAACTCTTAGCTCTTTCTCTATTTTTTCTAGTGAAAAAATATTCTAACTTTGGCATCAGAGGTGTCACAGACACACCAGACCATCCCTTTCTCTTCTTATACAGGCACCCAATGCAGTTCAATGCTGGTGACTACAAAACATGCTCTAACAATTTTACTTGACCAACAAAACAAATTTTTTCTCCAATTATCTACACTTTCTTTTGTGCTTATATTTGTTATAGTTAAAATTTGACAAAAGTAAACCCATAAATTGACATGATTTCATATGATATATTTGATTTACTTTATAATAAATGTAGCTTTACAATCTAACGTACCATATTAAACCATGCCAGTTTGTGTATCTATTTTTGTGGAATTCTTTTATGGTTAAATCATTTATCTTTGACAAAAATGTCACCATTGAGATGACCCAGTTTCTTTTTTAAAATTGGACCATTTGGAAAAATAATTTTTTAAAAAAGATTATCACCGTTTGGAGAGAGAAATAATTTTAAAAAATCTCGTTATAGATAAAAGTTGAAAATACGGGCATAATAAATAATTAAAGTAATTACGAAAAATGTGAAAAGAATTAAGTTAAAAAATAATAATTTTAAAAAATAAATAAATATTATTTTAATAAAGTAGATAAAGAACAGAGAATGAGATGTATGAAGTTTTAGGAAAGTGAGGAACTAAGATAGATAAATGTCTTTTTTTTTTTTTTAATCTGGCAAAAAATTAGTGTCCAACATGGACTTTTTATGCCAACCAAAATGTGAACTTTATGCCCCTAACTAGGGGTGGGCAGCGAGGGCCCGCCCCTCGCTACCCCGCATGAAAGATTCCTAGCGGGGGCGGGGGGCGGGCTGACCCCAGCGGGGCCTCGCCCCGCACCCTCCCATATTTATAATAAAAAATATTATTTTTTATATTTATATAAATGTATTATATTTCTTAATGATGACTATTTTATTACTTTGGTCTCCTATATAAAGGTTGGCTTAGGAGGGTAAGACAATCTAAAATACAACTCTAATGAATTTATATTTTTTTTGAATAAAATTTATAATTATTTTATATTATTATTTGGGTTTAAAGAAAATTTTAGACCTAAAAAAAAGTTATAGACTCAATAAATTATTGGGTTGAGCGGGGGGTAGGGCGGGGTGTGGTTTCAACCCCACCCCTAGTACCGGGGCGGGGTTGAAAACCTTCCCCCCACATGGTGCGGGGTAGGGGCACCCCCACCCTCCCCCCCCCACCCCACCCCACCCCATGCAGAGGGAGGGTTTTCAACCCCGCCCCCGCCCTGGTACTAGGGGTGGGGTTGAAATAGGTGCCCCCGACCCGCACCATACGGGTAGCACCCCTACCCCCAACCTCGCAATAAGCATGGGATACGAAACAAGTGGCGTACAAATTGAAAACAAAATTAGATGGACTTAGCCCAAAACAATTAGATGGACTTATAGATAGAAATAAGGCCCACTCAGTGTCTAAATGGCCTTTGAACAAGAAGATGATAAGGAATATAATATCATCAATTCATCCAATGAATATCTAAGTTTAAAAAACTTCCAAAATCTATTTTTATGAAACAACCATTAGATTCCATAGATTCATTACATACTGATCTTATTTGTCGATTACACAAATCGATCTTAGTTTTTTAGGCAATGCTGTCTTTCTTTTCAGGAGTATTTTCTGGCAATGTTGTTAAGTTGTTAACACCTATTTTTGTTATTCCTGAGCATTCAATGCATATATTTGTATTATTCTGTGTTAATGAAATCATTGTTTATTACACAGTTGTGAAGGGAGCTTATTGTGTAGGATTCATGTCCACCTTCCTTTTCCTCGATAGCCAAGCTCATCGTGAAGAATATGGACTTCATTTAACTCGATCGAACAAATATCATATTTATTTCATTGGGCAAACAAGCCTGGTGGTAACCTTAAAACTCTCCATGTATCATGTATGTATCTTGCAACAAATTATTAAAATATGATGAATTTCTTTCTTAAATCGGCATTTCGTTGTACTCTATAATACTATGCATCTATTAGGCTAGATAGTCTATTTAGTGGCAACCAACTTTGACAATTTCTCCATGTGAAATGGATTTTGTGACTCTTCATTAGACCTGTAGACCTAACGATCTGGGCTCTACAACCGGTTACAAGTATTTATCTAGGTCTTTGCTTGGTGTCATAATGCCATTTGAGCAGCCAAAAAGCAATTTGTGGTGACTTGTTATGCTATTATAAAGGTAAAATATCAGATTATGGCTATTGCAGTTGTTGAGATATGCGACTAAGTTTGGATGTTAAGGTAATTTCATATAATCTGTAAATAATAGTGAATAGTAGTGAAAAAATAGTGAATATCTAAGAGGAATTGAGAAGAGGGTTGTTATTCTGGGTTGCTGGAGTGAAGGAGTTGAGGGAAGTCTGATGTGTAGCTAACAACATTACTAGTTTTAAATGAAGTTATGCTTTTTATACGGGCAACAATATTAACAGAAGTGGAAGTTCAATGCGATTTGTATTGATTTTTAGTGAAACAGTGCATCATGGAGATAGAGGAAATGGAAATAGAAGGCTCAATGGCTGCATTCTTACTTTCATTACGATGTCATTTTTACTTCCTTGTAAAGTCTTGTATAAAAGGACTGAACTTACGATACTTGTTTTATGTTCATAATTGTTGAAGATTGATTTCACGTTGGAGGTTAAAGGTTCCTTTAAAACCTTTTGCAAGAATTAATGCAAGGGATTCTTGGTTCATTTTTCTTTCTTGTTTCTTGATTATGTGCTCTAGGTTGAGTTCATGTGAGTCTTTACTGTGTTCTTGTGTGGATTTTGAAGTAAATCCATTACAATTGGTATCAGAGAGGCCGGTTCTCTCATGGCGGAAGGTACTCGAGCAGTAGCTCTGAAGATGTAGCAAGAAGGTTCACAGAAGCAATAAAAGACCTTACAAAGGAAATTGGATGATCATCATCATGCCATTCATGGCATTACTGAAAAGTTAGAGATGCTTATTGATATGATTAAGTCTCTTGTTGAGAATCATCAAATGTCTCCTCCTAAGGATAATTTTCATGAGCATAGGAGTGGAAATAATGAGCAAATATTTTCTTTGCTATGTGGAGTATGGCTAGAATTTCCTCAATTTGATGGTAGCAACCCTGTTGTGGCTCCAGTACTTTGAGTTTCATCAAACACACTTGAATCAGGCTTCTAATGTCATCGTATCACATGGAGGGTGAAGCATTAGTGTGGTACCAAGATGCCATAGATTGTGAAATTTTTACTGGATGGGATTCTTTTGTAAAGGTCTCGAAAGTGAGATTTGGTCCTACAGCTTATGGTGACCTTATGAAGTCTTTGACTCGACTCAAACAGACAGCATTTGTTGCTCTTTACAATGCTCAATTTGAAGTCTTGCTAACAGATTGAAGGACTTGACTGAAAGGCACAAGTTGAGTTGTTTTTTAAATGGGTTAAGAGATGAGATTCGCTTGCCAGTGCGAATGCTCAATAGTATTAACTTTAATGTAACCTTTGGGCTAGCAAAAATTCAAGAAGAGTACTTGTTTGAAGAGAATGGAGGGCGTTAAGCCTCGCTCTGCTTTTCCCCCTTCCCTTTTCCCCCCGCGTCCTTCTCGAAGACTCGAACTCTCTTCTCTCTCACTTTCTCGCGCTCTCTCAGTCTCTCTCGCTTGATCCATTCTATTTCTCATACGACTGCACGAGCACCACCGGGACTCCAGTCACTCCATCGTCGTTTGAACTTGTTATTTTGAAACTTCGCATTCGCTGCTACTCAAAGGTAAGACATCTGAAACCTTAGATTTTTTTTATATATAATTTTGGATTGTAGATTGGAGGAAGGACGGGTTAAATTGGAGATGGAGGGTGGGAATGATTGTGAATTTGTGTGCTGTGGATTGATCTGTGCATGTGTTTGAAATTTATCTCCTCTCCGTTTGTTTGTTTGTTTGTTTTTTTTTTTTAATTTGTATTTTACTATTTCTGGGTGTTCGGATTTGGAACCCTAAATTGAGTTAGGGGTTTCGATTGAAACCCTAAAGTGATTTCAGGGGTTTCAATCGAAACCCCTGAAATTTCAATTTTGGGGTTTCAATCCAAAACCCCTAAATTGTTACGACTTTGCACTTTGCCTTGTTTTTTCATATGTAGTGTATTATTATGATTTTCTTATGTCGTGTGTTGATTGGTTTTATAATTTTTTTATTGTGTTGTGGAATCAGGAATATCTTCTCAAAGGGATTTCACCGATAGCTCTCCTACCCCTACCAGTACTCCTGCCCTTACCAACACCCCTGCCTCAAAACCTAACCCTACGCCAACCCCTGGTAGTGGGAGTACATCTTGCCCTGCCCCCAAGCCCATACAAAGCAAGAAATTTGTTTCCGTAGTTTGGTCTCATTTTACCAAACTAGAAGGTGATGACCCCAATAACCCCCAAGCTAAATGTAATTATTGTGGAAAAATATATGGATGTCACTATAGGAAACATGGTACATCCCAGTTAAAGGTCAATTTAGAAGAATAATGCAAGAAGAGTCCAATATTAAGATCCTTACTGGAGAAGAGTCAATCTATACTAGAAATTGGACTAAAAAAAATGGCGGATGAGAGTAGTGGGGATCCAACATTGAAGGGTTATACGAAGTATAATGCTGATGAGTGTAGAAGGAAGTTAGCTCGTATGGTTATCATAGAAGAGCTACATTTTCAGTTTGTGGACGAGAGAGGTATCCAAGAATTTATCCAAGAATTGAAACCTAGATTTACGCTTCCTTCTCACCACACTGTGGTAAAGGATATTAAAAAGATGTAGTGAAAAGATAAAGATATTTTGAGGGGCCAATTCGCTGATTTGGTAGTTTGCCTCACTACTGATACTTGGACTTTTATCCAAAATTTCAATTATATGTCTTTGACTGTTCATTTCATTAATTTTGATTGGATTTTTCATAAAAATATTATTAGGTTTTGTCAAATAACTAATCACAAGAGTAAGATGATTGGGAAGGCCTTGGATGCCTTAATAAAGAAGTGGGGGTTGGCACGGGGTTTGAAAGTTTCGATTGACAATGCCTTGTCTAATAAAGTCACCTTGGGATATCTGAAGACTTATCTTAGAGAGGCAAATAAGACATTTTTGGGTGGTGAATATTTGCATGTTAGATGTTCTGTACATATCTTGAATCTAATTGTGACTGAGGGGTTGAAAGATGTCGATGACTCGGTTGCACGAGTTAGACTGACTGTGAAATTTGTGAGGTCTACTCCTTCTAGATTGGAGAAATTCAAGATTGCTGCAAAAACTGTGGGCATAACATCAAATAAAGGTCTTTAGAGGCAGCCCAAGAATATAAGACAGTCTTTCAATTAATGGGTGATGAAGACATTCAATATGTCAAATATTTTGATGAGCACGAAGGATTAGGAAAACCTAATGATGATGATTGAGAGGTAGTTTCTACTTTTGTTATTTTCTCGGGTTTTTTTACAGTGTCACATTGAAGTTGCTTCTTTGCACCCTACATTCCATGAATTTTGTCAACAAATATGTAGGGTGAAAGAAGAATTAGACGACATGTATAGGGGTTCCAATCTAAGGATGAGGGGATGACATTGACCATGAGGGTCAAATATGACAAGTATTGGGGAGATTTGACTAGACTAAATATTTTGTTATTTGTGGCTGTTATTTTTTATCATCGTTTGAAAATTTCAGGCATATTATATGGTGGAACTTGCGCATGATCAGGCATGGACTGATTTTATTGGTGTGATGGCCCGAGATATCCTTTATAAATTATATGATGAGTTTAATGCAATTAAGGGTGGTACTGCATCTACTACACCTACACCTACACCTACACCTACACCTACCCCAACACCAACACCTCTTCTAGACACCGGAGCAACAAAGAAGCTTGATTAGCATGGACTAAGACACGCATATAATCACACACTAGTCCGTCAATCTACGGAGGTGGTTTCAGAGTTAGACAATTATTTGTTAGGGGATCTTATTCAAGATGATGATGGTTTCGACATATTAGGATGGTGGAAGGCAGCATCAAAGAAATATCTCATCCTTTCTGAGATTGTTCGTTGTATGTTGGTCACTCTATTAGCACCATTGCCTCGGAATCTGCCTTTAGTACCGGAGGGCGCATATTGGATCCTTTCTATAGTTTATTGTCTCCTACAACTGTAGAGGCATTGATATGTACAAAAAGTTAGACGATGGGAAATGATATTTTTGTTTCGGATGTTTTAGAATTTAAAAAGACCGACGAAGAGGGTGGTGATCAGTCTGGATCTGGACCATCTGGTAATTGTTGTTTTTATTTTATTATTTTGATTTATTTATATTCATTTCGATTTCATCAGTATTAATTTTAGTATTGATTGTTGTAGCAACACATGAGACGACTCAAACGATGTCTACCTCCACTGCAATATAAATATGTGCCCAAGTCTCAAAAGACTACCCATCCGAGCTGCCCTAAATGTCACAGTCAAAGACCCAAACAACTCGCCTCTATTTTTAGATTCTTAATTTCTTAGAATATTGAAATCTGAATTAGTTGTACGTATTATGTATTTGATTCGTAATTTTGTAATGTTGATACAATGTCTCTTGGACACTTTTTTGTTTGTAATCTTGTAATTGTTTAAACTTTCTATTTTATTTTTGTAATAGCTTAGTTATTAGAGTATTGCTATAGCATATCCACTGTAGCTATGCACACATTGCACACACTACGTGGTTGCTTCTGGTTTTTTTTTTTTTGTGCAAAACGCACCAAACCTTCTGGCTTCTACCCTCTCTCTTCCTCTCTCTCTCTCATCATCTCTCTCTCCAGCGTCTCTCTCATCAGCGGCTCTCTCTCTCTCATCGACTTTTTCTCTCACCTACTCTTTCTCTCTCCTCAACTCTCTCTCTCTCATCGTCTCTCTCTCCTCGAGTCTCTCTCTCATCCCTCATCATCTCCCTCTCTCTCATTAGATCTCTCTCTCATCTTGGTCTCTCTCTCTCATCTTCGCCCTCTCTCTCATTAACTCTCTTTCATCCTCTCTCTCAGTTCGATAGTAATTTCGAATTTGGGAGATGTGTGGTTTGGATGATACCACGTAGGGTGTACAAAAGTGGTTGCTCCCAATATTTTTCCTAGTTATTATTATTATTTATTATTTTATTAGTTAGTAGACTTGTAGTCTCTAGTAGTACTTCATTTGAGTCTTAATTCCATAAATTTATATTATGTATATATTATTTTTATTCATATAACTTTTTTTCTTTTTTTAACTCTTTTTTTTTTTAAACTTCTTATTTTATGGGTCTAAAATGGCCCATAAGCTGCTTATGGGCCATTTTAGGCCCATTTCAACGGTTTCTAGGGCCCAGTAGGGAGCAGGGGTAGACGGATGATCCTCACCACCCGCACCCCATTAGCCGGGACAGAGTACCCCGCCCCCACACTCTGGGGCTGGGGACGGGAACGAAACACGCCACCACGTCCATGCGGGGGCGAGCCTATTACTTTTTATAGTAAGGCCTTTAAGGTTAAAGCATTGTTGTTATCTACATATGAGAAAGAGTTTTTAGCTGTTGTGTCTGTTGTAAGTAAATGGAGGTTGATTACGCCCAAAGAATAATGTGGTTATGGTGGCAAAGTTTTGGGGTGTCAATTACACAGAGAGATAAATTAAAAGAATAGTAGAATGAACAAAGAAATTAAAGAAAAATATTAAATGATTAATGAGAACAAAAAATAATTTTAATTGTAAATTAAAGCGAAGCAAAATGACTAACAGATAAAGTACTCAAATTTGACAAACGGTAAAGTATCGGGAATCTCTTGCACAAATATGATATTTTAATTATTCTTAATTCATTGAATAACTCAATTAGGAACTCAATTTCCAAAATTTCCAATCGGAAGATATAGATTTATAAACCAAGATTAAACGAAATGTAACCCTTTGAAAAATCATTTACCACTTTTAAAATAAGCAAATTATTATCACTATTGAAAAAATTCAACGACGACAATATACTCAGGAAGTGATATTGTAATAAAGAATTAAATCAATATAGATAAATAATTGATCCAAACATAATCAAAGTGTTAATCCATTTAATAGAAAAGCATGACTGAATCCATAAACAGAATAAATTCTATGATTATTCGGAGAAGAAAACATCACCAATGAATTGAGAATGATAAAATAAAAGAGTTTTAGTAATTGGAAATCAAATACATAAATTAAAAATAAATAAAAGTATCATCTACTTTGCAAGTTGATCCCTAGCCCTACTTTAGAATTTAGTTACCCATAAATATAATGAGCAACAAAAATCTCTAGAGAAAAATGAAGCAAAAGGTAGCCATGGAGGAAATTCTCTCTCCTCCCCTCAATTTCGTGCAAATGAAATGCTTATATAGGATAAGAAAGAAACCCTAATATCTTCATATTCTCGCATACAAAATTGCCTAAATTTTAGGACTCATCTTGGTAGCCACGTACGTACTTTAGGAGTTCGAATTTAAAAATATTTATCAGAGACAAATTTGTATCCCTTTAAGATAGATTTCCAATGCATCAAGAATCACATTAATCCGATATTTGAATGGAAAGTTACGATCAAAATACTAAAGTATGTACATGATATTTTCTAGTGAATTTTAGGCTGAATTTTTCTCTTGATCCGAATTACTCTCAAAGCCCATAATTATCATTATTTGAATAGTCCTACACTCGTTGAAAATTCTTAGGTTGTTCCAACGTCTTGACTACTTGAAAGTTTTTTGAATTTGACTGGATTTGGACTTGCTCTTTTATATACTCTGAAATTAAACATAAAAATCTGTTTAAGAGTATTCCAAATTAAATAGAAACTCAATTCAAGAATACACTTTCGCACACTCATCATAGGTCTTATTTATTGGGGCAGCCTTTCAAGATCAAGATTGATCAATAAGCCTTAAAGTACTTGTTGAAGCAAATGGTGGGTACTGAAACTCAACATAAAAGGTTGTCAAAGCTTTGGGATCATGACTTCACCATTGATTATAAAAGGGGAAAGTAGGCCTGCAACTTGAGCTCAAAACATCTGGTATGCGCCTGACCCGAGTACCCCCATATAAATTCGAATCGTCAAAACAAAAGCGAGTCGAACCTATATGACCGACTGATCTTAAAAAAAAAAAATTGAAAATACTGCCCTCTAATTTCTACTTCATCAGCAGAGGGACTTTTACCCAGTTCATCTTCATTGAGATCAAACGCCATGAAGATCCATTTGCCTTCAAAATAATTCCCGTAGAAGAGGCCCCAACAACTCAATATTTTGGCTAGGCTCTTCCAAAGTGTTCCCATCTCTCATTAGCAAGTCAAAAAGTAAATCCAGTAGCCACTTTTGTGATCTTGACCTCAATGAGACGAATTGGATATTGATTTGGAGATTGTGCCTGAAGAGAATGACGAGGAGAAACAGAAGCAAAGCCCATTTCAAGACCTTCGGCTTAGTCACACACCCACCCAGCTCTCTCGATATTCCTTTGAAGAAAATTCATAGAGAAAAAAAATTCCAGTCCCAAACCAAGATCCGAAAGATCCTTTCAGAGTCTACCTTCATTTTTTCTTGATGGTGAGAATCGTTAGCAAGATTTCTTCTCCGACTACAAAGTCCCAATCCCATTTTTTTCTCACTATCGTTAGCAGATTAGGTTCTTTACGAGTGATCAGTTTCAACTGATAGATGATGAAATGAACCCGTTATGGGTTTTGACCTGTTGAACCTGATTTTAGTTTGGTGGGCCCATGTCGGGCTTTTCAGTTTGAACGGGCCAAGCCCTTTTATGCACAGGCCTAGGGGAAAGGATAACAAAGTTACAAATGCTCTCTCGAGGAAGTATGGGGAAGAGTAAGCTGTTTTAACTTTAATAATTTTTCCAACTCCACTGTGGATTGAGGAATTGAAGCATAGCTATCAGTTATCTCTTATAATCAGCAACGTTCATTCACAGCTCTAGCAAGGTTTACAAGTTCCAAAGCATTATACATTGCAGCAAGGTCTTCTATTAAGGAAAGGGAAGCCGGTTGTGGTTCCTAATTCTCCTTTTTAGTTGAAGTTACTACAATATATACATCATAGCCCTCAGGTTGGTCATGTGAGTTATCAGAAAACAATACAAAGGGCAAAATTGGATTTTTTTTTGGAAGGAATGCGCAGAGATATAAAAAACTTATAATGGATTGTGATGTCTGTCAAGCTAATAAACATGAGAATCTCCATCCAGTTGGGTTGCTGCAATCCTTACCAATTTCCAAATATCCATGGTTGGATATTTCCATGAATTTTATTAAGGGTTTGTCTTCATCTTGTGGATTCACTATTATATTTTCAGTGGTGGATAGACTCACAAGGTTGCTCATTTTTTTCCTTGTCTCCCCCTTATTCAACAAGTAAAATGGCTCGCCCTTTTTATTTTTTATTTTTTTCTAGGTCGCATGGGATGCCTAAGTCCATTGTCTCGAATAGGGATCCAATTTTTACAAGTTCATTTTGGAAGGAATTGTTCAAAAGTCAAGGAACCTCACTGAATTTCAGCTCTGCATATCACCCCCAACCAGATGGACAAACTCAGGTGTTGAATAAATGTGTGGAAGGGTATTTGAGGTGTTACATTGGTGACAAACCAAATGAATGGAGCTTGTGGATTCCTATAGCAGAATGGTGTTATAACATCAGTTGTCACTCTTTAATTGGAGTTTTTCCTTTTGAAACTTTTTATGGTTATTTGCCTCCTAAGTTGTTGCCTTACATTTTAGGAACAATGGCTAATGATGTTGTAGATTAGAAGTTGAAATCAAGGGATCAACTTTCGATCATGTCAAGGGAGAATTTGCAGAAAGTTCAGCAAAGGATGAAGTTGTCTGCTAACAAGAGAATGACTTAGAGGAGTTTTGAGATAGCAGATTGGGTATTTTTTAGGCTTCAACCTTATAGATAGAAGCCAGTCTCCATGAGACATAACCTGAAGCTATCTCCAAGGTTCTATGGGCCTTTTCGAAAAATTGAGAAAATTGGGTCAGTAACATATAAGCTGGACTTGCCTACTTCTTCAAGGCTACACTCAGTTTTTCATGTCTTCTTTAGAAAAGAAGTTAGACCAGCACATTACTCCCCTACCTACGCTGCCTCCACTTGATCCACAATGTCAGATTCAACTTGAGCTTGAGTTGATTTTAGAAGGAAGGATGAAGAAGGTGGGTAACCAAGCAACAACTGAAGTACTGATTAAGTGGTTGGGGCCTCTATTGAAGACAGTTCATGAGAATTGTTGTGGAAACTACGCAACCTTTTATCCACACCTTGTGGGCAATATTCTTTGAATGAGAGGGGAATTGCCAAGACCTTTAAGGGGAGGAGAATGTAAGAGGAATTGAGAAATATGGTTGTTATTTTGGGTTGCTGAAATGAAAGGGTTGTGGGAAGTTTGATGTGTAGCCAACAATATTACTAGATTAAAAGGAGAAAACACAACATTTGATTAAATGAAGTTGTGCGTTTTATATGGGCAATGGTATTAACAGAAGTGGAAGTTCAATGCAATGCTCATTGATATTTAGTGAAACAATGCGTCTTGAAGATGAATGAAATGGAAGCTAAAGGCTTGATGGCTGCATTCTTACTTTCAGTATAATGTCGTTTTAACTCTCTTGTATAGTCTTCTATAAAAGAACTGAACTTACGATACTTGTTTGCTGATTAGAATTATTGAAGATTGATTTCATGTTGGAGGTTAAAAGTTCCTCCAAAACCTTTGCAAGAAGTAATGCAAGGGATTCTTGGTTCATTTTTCTTTCTTGTTTCTTGATTATGTGTTTTGGATTGAGTTCTTGTGCGTCTTTACTATGTTATTGTGTGGATCTTGAAGTAAATTATTTGTTAATAATAATAAATTATTTGTAAATAGTAATAAATAATGATAAATTTAGACTATTTCATTTATCAAAGACAACAAATGGAAGCTTCTGGATTTTTTTACCATGTTTAGAAAAAGACAACCCCATAGTGCTTTCCGAGAGAAACAGTCTGTCATAGGGCCCAACCGTTTATTTGGGCTCAAACGTATTATAGGCCTAGTTTTCTAACACCGCCACGCACGACATACTACCGAATAGAGGGTTGGTTCACCCTTATTTTTTTCCTCTTGCGCGCTGCTTCGTCTTTGGTTCCATCACTATTTTATCTTTTTTTTCTCGGCCGATCAGTTTCTCGGACTTTCTAGGCGATTCCCTTCCCCCCAGACGTTCCCCTGACACTTTCTTTGCCGCCTTTTAGCTCCTCAGATCTCCGAAGGCGAATATTCACTCGCCGCATCGATCTCCACACTTCACCACTGGTGCGTGAAACCGATCACTCCACTCCACTCATCTCTTCTCGCCGATGCTTACGTACACATGTTTCTGCATATATATATAATTATATATTACATACATCGCACACTCATCTTAGATCACGTGCGGCCAAGCCCTAACGAGGTCACTTTCTCTAATTACGCCTATCTTTTTTTTCTGTTTTCGCCTTTAAGTGTGGTTAGCTCAATTTTTACTCTGGTTTTTAGCTTACAAAATGATTAGTGAACACTCGGCTTGAGTAAGGGGTGACGTTTTTTAGGTCCAGCTAAGAGTAGCATTGTGTTTGTGTTTGTGTTTGGACAATGAAAATGAAAGATACAAATTTTTTCGATTTTGATTCCTTCATTTCCCTGGGAACCTAACAGATGCCTAGACTGTAATTTTGGAGATCTGGTGTATTCCTTTGGGTTTTGATATGATTAGCTCTCTTTTTCCCATAAAACTCAATTTCTCGTTTTTCTTGTAAGATTTGTTTTGATTGTTCAATTTTATTGTTTTTGCGGATCAAGCAATAATTGTAGATACTTTTTTTATGGATTAATTTTTTACTACTATTTCTTATATGATATATTTATGATATATTTGTTTTATAGTGGATCTTGGGCTTGTGAGGTTTATAGCTTACAGCCTTACATGATAATGTTGAGAATTCGGGTTTCAATTTTCTACTTATAAGGTTGCCGCAGTATTGGTCACGGCAAAGTTTATATAACATTATTTTTACTTTAGTATTGGCGAGGATAAAATAGCTTATGTTGACTTTTTTCTGTTTATATTCTTGAGGAAATTGCGTTTTCTATTGAAATTAAAGTGCTTATCTAGTCTTCTATTTTTTGTGCCATTATTAAAATCTCATCATCTTAGGATGCTTGGATTTTATTTTATTTTTATATTTTAAAGAACTGTTGTTTGCCCTCTTACTCGTTGTTAAGTGGAGTATATTTGATATTTTAGATATGATTCTTAGGATGCACTTGAGTGGCCTTTGTTCTGGAATGGAGATGGACTGTCTAAACAAAAAATTTAATATCTAGGTGCTGGACCAATGGCTAACTAGACCTATCCTGTATCCTGATTTTGATATCAGTGTCACAAAAATCCTTGTTATGAACATTTGAAATGGTGGATAAAATTATGTTTTAACTTTACCATATAAAAAATCGATATTATATTTTTCGATTTTTTCTGTCAGTGGAATTATTATTACTACGATGATGGTGAAAGCAGTGACTTCAGAAGAGTTTCCACAGTGAATAAGTGTTACGCACTATGAATCGATCTTTTGAAAACATATCAAGTTTGTTACAAATTTGTTACAAATTGATCTAGGATCCTGGACTGTGTCAGTAACTGGGGGACAGGCAGCTAGCTATCTGAAAGAATGTGCGTTAGCGTAATCACAATGTCATAGGCATTCTTTAATGGTAATAACTAAATGATCTGGTAAATTTATCTCTGTCTTTGGAGGGAGAGGAACGAAGGAAGCTTTGAAGATCATGAGTGGTCAATGTATGGGCTTAGATTTTTCTTTTATAACACTTTACTCCATTGGTCCTTTGCAAAAGATTCCAATGGTTTGAATATTCATGAATTCCTTTATGTCCCGTGTCTTGGGCTATGCCTATACCTCATCAATAAAGTCTTTATTTACTGATAAAAAAATCTGGTAAATTGATGTCTCAGGATATGATAATATTTGTACTTTTAATTGGATGTAAACATGAATGTTCTTCTTGTCTAGTCCAGATACTTGATTTTTTTTTTCGTCTTACTATTTCAGGGTTCATAGGTTAGTCTTAGCATATCTCGTGATTGAAATAGAGCATGATTCAATATGTGTGATTGATATATTTTTCAATTTGTGATATCTACTGCCATTGTATGTATCATCTTCGACTGTACGTTTAGATGCATAGTATGGTACTTGTATAATTTAAGTTTTAGCAGTGCTGGATTTATAAAGAAAGAAGGCCCTTGGCAGTGTTGGAAAGGGGGCAAAAGGTCAGTTTAACATTTTTCCTAGATGGTGGCGTTCAAAGCTGGTGACAATTAACAGCATTTCTCTTTTTTCCTTGAAAATGAACATATAGTTGAAAATCACTATTCTGTTTTAGCAGTCATGCCTTTGTTTAGTACTGATAAACAGTCTAGTCAACGGATCCAATTACTGCAGTGTAAAATAATATATATATATATGTATATTGTTCAGTCTTGTAAGCTAGCAGCTTTAAACTTTGTGTGTGTAGATGACAGTTGCAACACTAAAGGCCTCTAGTTCTACAGAATTGATGAAATCAGAGGGAAATGATACTGTAGACACCATCATCAAACAAACAATTGGAAAAGACCCACTTTTGTCTTTCTCAAGGGCCGTGGACAGCCCGGCGCAATGGATCCAATTACTTCATGCTTTGGATCAGCAAGGTACTTGCGATTTGTCAATTGACAAGTTCTTAGATGGGGAGGGGGGTGTGCATTTCCGAAAGCATTTCAGTTACTCTCAGTTAATATGTCTCTCTTACTTATCAAAAAAATATCTCTCTTGGGTTTACTTATTAAAAAATGTTTGTTTGGTTTCTGAAAAATGTTTGTTTGGTTTCTGAGTCAAAAATCTATTTATCACATTAAAAGCGGTGGCCTCCATGTAAAGAAACAAAGGATGCCTCTGAAAATGTGAATTCATTCAAATCAAATACTCTTGTTTCTTTTGCTTGGGCCATTGATCTTGCAACTGCTAAGGCCAATGGTGACTCTAGTTAACGAACTTCATAAGTTGTGTTTAGGATTTTGGGTTATAGCTACCTCAAGGCATTGTTTGATGTCATAGCCATGTATTTTGATTGTATGCCTTCTATTATTTTTGACAGAATTGCAAGGTTGGCCCTTTCCCTCTCTGAAGGTGCAGATGCAGAATTGTGACAAGTGTTCTCGAGAATTCTGTTCACCCATCAACTACAAAAGGCATATACGTGTGCACCACCGGTTGAAAACGCTTGCTAAGGTTTCTTCACTGTCTTACAGTTGTGGTTTTGTGTGTATGCAAATTATCATAAAAAAGGTTAGGAGGGAGGTGGTGGAACCTCTAGCCCTGGCTCCAAGAAGACATCCCTGAGAAGGGTGTACCTGACTGACCCTCTAGAGCTAGGTACAGACCTGCTGAGACACGTGTAATCGGGACTGAATCTAAACATGGACAATAAAGAACCAGCACATTTTATCCTCCTACAGATGTGTTTTATTCGTACAATTCTTTCATTTTTGAATGTTTTCTTATGAACCCTCTTTTTTTTTTTTTTTTTTTTTGGTCTCCCAGGAATCTGGGCATTAACCAATTGTTAGTAATTTTGATGAGCTTCGTCTCATTGTGTATAAATCTTGTTTCTTCATTTTGGTTGTTTCCTCAACTATGCCTGATGTCAAAATCTTGTAGGCTTCTACTAAAGATAGGGACCTGCTGGGAGTGTTTTGGGATAAGGTAATTCATTCTGTTGCCAGTTCTTTATAAGATAAGGTAATACACGTTCTTGGATGTCATGCTTGTGTATTTTTACTGTATGCAGCTCTCTTTGGAAGAGGCAAAGGAAGTTTTGTCATTCAAGAACGTGATATTTGAGGTGAGAAGTCTTTTTTTTTTTTTTTACCTGCATAAGTTATGTCCAAATAGGTTTCTACTTATTATAGAACAATAAGTTATGTCCATGTTGCTTTCCGGCATGCATGCTGTCGTTATACCATACACCATTGTTTTAGTTGGGTTGCACCCTGTGCTTGTGAACAGAAACTAGAGCTACGGGGACATATTCTTCTAGTTTGGAAAAAGGGACATTACAAGTTGATATTAGGGAAAATTTTAGGTATATTATTTCTTCCTTTTCAACCTATCGAAAAAAAATTAGGTTGAGTAATTCTACTCTTAGGCTATTAAGTCTCCAACACCACACACCAGCTGAGCTGGCTTTTTTATTTTTTTTTATTTCAAAACGATTCGTTAGACAACTCCCTCCCTAACCCAACCGAATCCCCTTTCCCTCCCTAACTCAGCCGAATCCAAAAGAACCCAAAAGAACAATTTCATCAAACCAGAAAGTTCCAGAAATTCAAAGAACCCATGTAATCATAACGTCTACGAAGAAAAAAAAATTGCTAAAGTATCCAAATACATCTTGAATACAATAGGAATTTTTTTTTTTTTTGATAAGTAATCAAAGATGTATTAATAAAGATAGCCAAAGTCCAAGTACACAAGATGGTATACAAGAGATAAAACCTATCTTAGGACGAAGTAAGGGAAACTAGAAAGTTGTGAAAATTCAGGCCATTAAAATCTAAAGCAATGGCCCATAGAAATAAAGTATGGAAAAATAGTGTTCTAAGATCCTCCGGGGACCGCTCTTTGTTTTCGAAAGTCCGATCGTTGCGTTCTTGCCATATACACCACATAATACAAATCGGGATCATATTCCACACCGCCTTGATTTGTTGTGCTCCTCTCGGAAGTGTCCAGGTGGCCAATAGATCTACCACTGTTGCAGGCATAACAAAGGCTAACTCTATCCGGCTAAAGGCTTTGACCCACAAGGCTCTAGTAGTCTCGCAATGTAGCAATAGGTGTTCCACTATCTCACCAGATCTCTTGCACATGCAACACCAGTCTAGTATAACTAATCGACGCTTCCTCAAATTGTTGGTAGTTAGAATCTTCCCCAACGCTGCTGTCCAAGTAAAGAAGATCGCTTTCGGAGGCGCCTTATTTCTCCAGATTCTCCTCCACGGGAACGGGGTAGTGGCGGCTTGGGAGAGGGTTTTATAAAAGGATCGAACTGAGAAAATACCCTTACCCGCGGGAGTCCACCATAGCTTATCGACTTGCTGACTATTTGGCTTCACAGAATAAAGAAAGCTGAAAAAAGCCTCAAAGATGTCCACTTCCCAGTCTTGCGTCGCTCTACTAAATGTAACGTTCCACTGCACTTGGTCCCCTGTTTGAAGCATAAGGTCCTCTATCGAAGCTCCCTGGTTGCATGCCAACTGAAAAATAGCTGGAAATGTATCCTTTAGGGCCTCATTCCCACACCATATGTCCCTCCAAAACTTAATGCGAGAATCCCTCCCCAACACCAATTTAGAATGGCTACTAAAATCCCCCCACCCCTTCCTAATGTGTTTCCAAACTCCCACACCTCTAGCCCCTACACCTCTTCAGTACACCATCCCCCCCACATGCTTCCATATTTACAATCAATCACCAGCTTCCATAACGCTTGTCTCGTTATTATACCTCCATAACCACTTCCCAAGCAGGACCCGGTTGAAAGTTCTCAGAATTTTTATACCTAAACCACCAGACGAGAGTGGTGTACACACCTTATCCCAGCTAACTAAGTGGAATTTGAATTCATCCCCTATCCCACCCCATAGGAAATCACGGTACAACTTGTCAATCCGAGCCGCTACCCTAGCAGGCAACTGAAACAAAGATAGGAAGTATGTAGGTAAGTTAGAAAGGGTACTCTTGATAAGAGTCAAACGGCCACCTTTCGATAAATACAATCTTTTCCACTCTACCAATTTCCTTCCTATCTTCTCTATGACTGAATCCCATATGGATGAGGCTCTTGCTGCCGCCCCCAACAACAATCCCAGATAAGTAATAGGAAGAGAGGCTATCTTGCACCCAAGAATACTAGCTAGCTGTCTGGTATTACTCACATTCCCCAATGGCACTAGCTCTGACTTGTCAAAATTCACTTTCAAGCCTGATGCTGTTTCAAAGCATAGTAACAAAGCCTTCAAATCCCTCAACTGGTTTTGATCTGCCTCACAGTATATGAGTGTATCATCTGCAAAAAGTAAATGAGACAAAGTAATAATGCCCCTATTGGGGTCGCCAATCGGAAATCCAGTCACAAACCCATGCGTAACCGCCGCCGATGTCATCCTACTCAAAGCCTCCATAATGATATCAAAGAGAAGTGGGGACAAAGGATCTCCTTACCTTAGACCTCGAGAACTATTGAAGAAGTCGGTAGGACAACCATTAATCAAAATTGAGAATTTGGCTGTAGAAATGCACCAACTAATCCAATTACGCCACCTAGGCCCAAAATCACATCTCCCCAACAGATACAAGAGGAAATCCCAATTTACATGGTGGTATGCCTTCTGAATACAATAGGAATTAGGAAAAAAACAATAGACTTCACAAAATATTTTCTTCTTCTATTAGGTTTCCAGCTTCACGTTAAATCTTATAAAGAAGCTTTAATGTCGACAGTGACCTTTGTTGAGCCAAGAAATGGGGCTAGCGGAGGAGAAGAGCCTCGAGGTCCTTAGAGTTACTTTCGGGAAGGAGAATACGAGAGAGACGTGCGGGAGGTACACTGCATGGTGAGGGACTTGCAGTGGCAGTTGAGGAATTTGCAGAGGGAAGTGGAAAAGGTGTTGAGTATTGTCGGGGATGGAATGGGTCTAGATGAAACGAGGCGTTTAAGGGGTGGAAAGGGGGAGGGGCAGACAAAGGGTGGGCTTTCTCACGTGGGCCCGTATGGGCCAAGACAGGCCCGAGACCCGCATGGAAGATGGAGGCCCAACTTCAAGACCCGAAACATCTGGAGGCCTAGGGCAGTTTCTGCGAAGGGAGGAAGGCAGTCGTCATCGATGTCGCCGCACCATAAACAGGCGGAGGACTTGTCGGAATCCTCATCGCGACAAACTCAGAAGTCGCCGACGAAGGTGTTGATTAATCAGGAGGGTGGGATGTACATGTTGGCGATGAAGCAGACAGAGACAGTCCTAGAAGTGGATCTTCCACCACCACCGAGCGCACTTCCTCTTCCTCCGAGTGCACAGAACGTGCCGATGGGGTGTGGGGGAAGTAGTGAAGGTCCGAAGAGCACCTCTGAGCCATACAACGAAGACGTATTAACGAGGGACAGTGAAAAAGGAGATTCGGCCAGTGAAGATTTATTCCTTTCGGATGAAGAGAATTCCCAGAGGCTTATTCAGGTGTCAAATAACTCTATTGATGAAGTAGGTCTGGAGGAACTATAGGAATTTCAAATTCAAAATCCTCTCCCGTTGAAGTGTCTCTTCCCAGATCAGTCGAATGCTTCAGATTGGGTTTTTAACACAGTAAAAGATATACAGGAAATTGTGGGCTTGAAATGTGAAGGTTACGAGGAGCAGTTCATGGCACTACTCACGGCCATCGAAGCAGGCCATCAACAACAAAAGAAAATAGGATCCAAAAAACAGCGTGAGCTTAGGAGGTTGACATGGTCAATGAACTTTGAAGGTAGCTCTAGTAGGGAAAGGACTAAAGGAAAGGGGCTGACCCTTCCCAAATGAAACCAAAAATAGTATCATGGAATGCCTGCGGTCTAAATGTGCTGAGTAAGAGGCTTCAAGTGAAAAACTTGTTGAGAGAATGGAAGGCGGACATTGTTTGTTTACAGGAGACGAAGTTGAAAGCTATCACCACAAGAATTGTAAGAAGTTTATGGAGCTGCACACATGTGGAGTGGGCATACTTGGCAGCTAATGGGGCCTTAGGAGGTGTTTTGGTGATGTGGGATCAAAGGGTAGTGGAGAAAAAGGAGTAGTTTATTGGGGCATTTTCGGTAGCATGCTCGTTTAAGAGCGTCTCGGATGGATTTTTGTGGGCATTTGCAGGGGTTTATGGTCCAAATTCAGACATTGATCGTAGACTTTTGTGGGATGAATTAGCTGGAGTATACAGTTGGTGGGATCTTCCATGGTGTATTGGTGGAGATTTTAATGTAACAAGATTCCCTAGTGAGAGCTTCGGTAATAGAAGACTACGCCCAGCTATGACTGATTTTTTGGGATGTATTTTTGAGTTGAATCTTGTGGATCTACCTATGGCGGGAGGTTTATGTACGTGGGCTAATAATCAGACTTGGTCTCGACTAGATAGATTCTTAATTTCCCTTGAGTGGGAAAGTCATTTCCCTGAGGTTTGGCAAAAAAGATTGCCTAGATTATGTTCGGATCATTGGCCAATTATGTTGGATTCTGGTGGGATTCAAAGAAGACGTAGGTATTTTAAGTTTGAAAACATGTGGCTGGAAACAGAAGGTTTTGTTGATAGGGTCAACCAGTGGTGGTCATCTTATCATTTTCAGGGCACTCCAAGTTTTATACTGGCGGGGAAATTGAAAGTTTTAAAACAAGATTTAAAATTGTGGAATAGGCAGTCTTTTGGAGACATTGGGGAACAAAAGAAAACCAAGACAAGGGAGATCGCTGAAATGGAAAGGATACAAGAGTCCAGGTCTTTATCACAAGACGAAATGATTAAAAAATTAGAGTTGGTTGCAGATCTTGAGAGGATCATTCTACTAGAAGAGATATCGTGGCGGCAAAAGTCGAGAGCGCTATGGTTGAAGGAAGGAGATAGATGTACTAAGTTTTTTCATAGGGTGGCCAATTCTCACAGAAGATCTAATAATATTGAGATGCTAAAGATAGATGGGGCAGATTGTAAGGATGAGCAGAGAATTAATGATCATGTAGTTGGGTTCTTTGAACAACTACTTACTGAGCATGAGGGTTGGCGACCGAAGCTTGATGGATTAGCTTTCGACTCTATTGGGCCTAGGGATGGTATTCACTTGGAGAGGCCGTTTGAGGAGGGTGAGGTTTTTGAAGTGGTGAGGAAGATGGCCAAAGACAAGGCTCCGGGTCCTGACGGGTTTTCTATGGGTTTTTTTCAAACTTGCTGGGGAATACTAAAAGATGATCTCATGTTGGTGTTCCAGGAGTTTCATGAAGCTGGACATTTCGAGAAATGCCTAAATGCCACATTTCTTGTTTTGATTCCAAAGAGAGTTGGGGCTGAAGAAATTAGGGAGTTCCGACCCATTAGCCTAATAAATGGGGTTTACAAGATCCTTTCTAAGGTACTTGCAAAACGCCTTAGTGAGGTCGTGGGAAAGATAATCTCAAAGCCTCAAAATGCCTTTGTGAAGGATAGACAGATCCTAGATGTTGTCCTTATTGCAAATGAATGTTTGGACAGCAGACTGAAAGCTGGTAGTATTGGGGTCTTATGCAAACTAGACATGGAAAAAGCGTATGACCATGTAAATTGGGAATTCTTACTAGACCTTCTAAGGAGGTGTGGATTTGGGGAAAGATGGAGATCATGGATCCGTTGGTGTATATCTACATCAAAATTTTCAGTTATGATAAATGGAAGTCCAATAGGTTTTTTTTAATGGAAAAATCTTATTGCAAGCAAGTTCGTGCACCAATTCGTGTACCAATATTAATATATAATACATATGTTAACGAAATGATGTGAATTAAAGACGAAAATAATTTTCATGATATAAGAGATTTTCTTCTTCTCTCAAAATTTTTTTTTTTCATTTTTTTTAAATTAAAAAAATTATCGGTACGCGATATGGTGCACGAACTCGCTTGTACCTAGTAAAACTCTTTTTTAATAGTACACGGGGCCTTAGACAAGGAGATCCGTTGTCACCATTACTATTTGTCATTGTAATGGAGGCTTTGAGCAGAATGATCTCAGCCCTGGTTGCAAATGGGTGTCTGAATGGGTATTCAATAGGATCCCCGGGGGGAGGATCAATTAATATTTCACATTTATTGTTTGCAGACGATACTCTTATCTTTTGCGAGGCAGACAACAATCAGATTCGTGTTTTAAAGGCCCTTCTCCTTTGTTTTGAAGCAGTTTCAGGGCTGAAAGTGAACTTGGATAAATTAGAGATGGTGCCTATTGGAGGTGTGCAACGGCTAAGACAATTGGCTAATACTCTGGGTTGTAAGACTGCTTCACTCCCTATGACATACCTTGGTCTTCCATTAGGGTCCGTCTCACGAGCGACTCCTATATGGGATATAGTGATTGAGAAAGTAGAGCGTCGATTAGGAGGATAGAAGAGAATGTATTTGTCAAAAGGTGGTAGAATTACCTTGATAAAGAGTACGTTATCTAACTTACCGACATATTTTCTGTCCTTGTTCCCTATCCCAGCAAGTGTGGCAGTTCGCATTGAGAAACTACATCGAGATTTCCTACGGGGAGGATTGGGGGAAGAGTTTAAATTTCACCTAGTCAGGTGGGAAAATGTTTGTAGACCTATCTCTTCTGGTGGTTTGGGCATTAGAAATTTGAGAATCTTTAATCGGGCATTACTTGAGAAATGGTTGTGGAGATATCATAAAGAACCTGAGGCTTTATGGAAACTGGTGATCGAGAGTAAATATGGAGAATTATGGGGGGGATGGTGTACTAATGAAGTGAGTGGGGCATATGGTGTGGGTTTGTGGAAGCATATAAGAAGAGGATGGGGGGTCTTTTCCAGGCACATAAGATTTTGTCTTGGAAATGGGACTAGGATCAAATTTTGGTATGATAATTGGAGTGGCAATGGGGTTTTAAAGGATCTATTTCCTATTCTTTTTAGGGTGGCAAGTGATAATGATGTCTCTGTGGCAGAAGTTATGGTAATAGTGGGGGAACAAATTCAATGGAACATTAACTTTAGCCGGGCGGCACATGATTGGGAAGTTGATAATTTTGCAGCCCTTTTCAGCCTCTTATATTCGCTCAAACGCAGCAACCATCAAGGTGATAGGTTGTGGTGGATACACACGGGAAAATGTGTATTCTCGGTTCGCTCGTTTTATAAATCTTTATCACAAGAACATCCAACCCAATTCCCTTGGAAAAGGATTTGGAGACACAAGGCGCCCCTCAAAGCAGCGTTTTTTGTGTGGACCGCTTCTTTGGGTAAGATACTCACAACAGATAATTTGAGAAGACGAGGGGTGATCATCGCTGATTGGTGCTGCATGTGCAAGAACGAGGGTGAATCGGTGGATCATCTTCTACTACATTGTGATATAGCTCGAGGGATTTGGAATGAAGTATTCAGAAGATTAGGCTTGGGGTGGGTTATGTCCGAGTCTGTAGTGGAGATGTTGGCTAGTTGGACAGATTTAAGAGGTAACAAACAGATCAAGGCTATATGGAAGATGTTGCCTATTTGTGTCATGTGGTGTTTATGGCAGGAGCGTAACGAACGAACTTTTGAAGACAAAGAAAGATCAATAGAGGAACTAAAGGCTTCCTTGTTTAGAACTCTTTGTACTTGGGCCAATTCCGTTAACTTTAATGGCCAAGATTTCCATGCTTTCCTTATTTCCAATGTTCCTACTTAGCTAGGACATTCTTTGTACTGAACATGGCTTTTGCCTATTCTTTTATTAATTTACTTACAATTATAAAAAAAAAAAAAAAAAGGTTTCCAGCTTCACAAACTCTACACTTCGTTTGCCATAGTTTTTTTTTTTTTTTTGATATGTAAGAGATAAATTTTATTAATGAAAAAGGCCTAAGCTATGTACACAAGAAGTATACAATAGAACACCTAAATACATTCTAAGAGCGATGAACTAAAGACAAGAAGTCATGAATATTATCCCCAACTAAAACAATAGCAGAAAACCAAAGCAATAAGGTATTTAGAAAGAAATTCTTCAGCTCCACCACTGTGCGTTCCTTGTCTTCAAAACAGGGCGCATTCCTTTCCATCCAAGTGCACCACATGATACACAACGGAATCATATTCCATACTGTTGTCACTTGACGACAACCCTGCAATTTCCTCCAACAGCCCATCAAATCCACTACCCTCAAAGGCATTACCCAAGCGACACCAACCCTCCGAAAGATCTCATCCCACAACACACTTGTTACCTCACAATGTAGTAAAAGATGATCCACCGATTCTCTATTCTTTTTGCACATGTAGCACCAATCCATCACAACACATTCTCTCTTCCTCAAATTGTCGGTGGTCAAGATCTTCTCAAGGGCGGCATTTCAAACAAAGAAAGCAACTTTGGAAGGTACATGAGATCTCCAGATGTTCTTCCAAGGGAATGGAGTATGGTCCTGTGTTATCAAAAGGTTATAATACACCTTAACAGTACATAACTTATGATCCTTAGGCTTCGTTTGAATGCTAAACTTCTCTCAACTCATCTTAATCATTATTACAACTTTTTCAAATTCCAACACAAAATATAATAAACATTTCAACTTTTTTAAATTCTAAAATAATAATAATATTAAAAAATAATATTCTAACAATATTTTATCATCTTAACTCAACTTAATTCAACATCCAAACGCAACCTTAGACCTCCACTTCAAGCTATCATGTTGTGCCCTAGTAGTCTCCAAGGAATGTAATAGGCTGAAAAAGTCAGTAACCATATCTAGTTCCCAATTTTGAAAATCCCTATTAAGCAGAATATTCCACTGATGCAAACCATGAGAAAATAACTGAACATCAGCCACTGAAACCTCCCTATTAGCTGCAATACGATATAAAGCCGGAAAAACCCTTTCCAAAGTCTAATCTCCACACCACACTTCTCGCCAAAAACGGATTTGGTTACCCTCACCGGCTACAAAGCGAATATGATTTTTAAAACATATCCACCCCTTCCTTATATACTTCCATAACCTCACTCCATACCCCCCTTTCATTTCGTTGGAACACCATCTGCCCCATGCAATACTATATCTCGCGTCTACAGTTTCCTTCCACAATGCTCCCCCCTCCTGATGATATCTCCAAAGGCATTTCCCCAATAGTGCTTTATTAAAGGTTCTCAAGTTGCAAACACCCAACCCACCATTCACAATTGGAGCACATACCGTCTTCCAACTAACTAGGTGGAATTTCTTCTCCTCCCCTAGGCCTCCCCATAAGAATGCCCTAAAAAGTTTCTCAATCTTATTCGCCATCCCTGCAGGCATAGGAAAAAGAGATAAGAAATATGTGGGTACGTTAGTGAGTGTGCTCTTGATAAGAGTAAGATGCCCCCCTTTTGATAAATACACAATTTTCCATCCCGCCAGCCTTTTCTTTATCTTCTCCACCACCCCATCCCAAATAGCTCTACTCTTGAAAGATGCTCCTAACGGAAGGCCCAAATATTTCATTGGAAAAAAGGAAACCCTGCAATCCAAAAGACTTGCTAGACTGCGGATATTAGAAACCTCACCCACCGGTACCATCTCAGATTTGCTAAGGTTCACCTTAAGCCCTAACACTGCTTCGAAACAAAGTAACAATGCTCTTAGAGTTTGGACCTGACTGCTATCCGCTTAGCAGAATACCAGAGTGTCATCTGCAAAAAGAAGATGTGAGATGATAAATGGGCCACCAGAGCCATTTCCCACCATAAAACCTGATAAAAGACCCCCATCAACAGTAGTCTGCACCATCCTACTCAATGCCTCCATAACGATAACAAATAGAAGAGGAGATAACGGATCTCCCTGTCGCAAACCCCTCGAGCTATCAAAAAAACCAGCAGGAGTGCCATTAACTAAAACTGAGAATCAAGCAGTTGAAATACAATGCCTCATCCAAGAAATTCACCTATTTCCAAAGCCACACCTCTCAAGCAGGTACAAGAGGAATTCTCAATTCATATAATCATAAGCCTTCTCCATGTCCAGCTTGCAGAGAATACCTGGGCTTCCCTCCCGCAATCTAGCATTGAGGCTCTCATTTGCTATGAGCGCCGAATCAAGAATATGTCTCCCACGAATGAAAGCATTCTGAGGCTTGGATATAATATTTTCCAACACTGGACTAAGCTGGTTGGCAAGAACCTTCGAAATAATCTTATAAACACTACTAACCAAACTTATTGGACGAAAATCCTTAATAATTGAAGCCCTGTGTTTCTTGGGAATGAGGCAATAAAAGTCGCATTAAGGGATTTTTCAAACTTCTGAAAAGCATGGAATTCACTGAACGTCTGCCATAGTTACCAAAGGGGAAACCAGAAAACAAACAGCGTAGGTACTCTCTTTTCAATATTCTCTCTCTCAACAAACAGCCGACAAGGATTACCGACCGACGAAAACGATTGTCTGGGATTGCGCTCAGCTTACACAAGTTTTCTCTCGCCAAACTGCTCCATAGTTCTTCATTGTCTTCATTGTCTTTGTTCTGATAGGTGAGCAACACTCAAGAGGAAAAAAAAAAAAACAAGAAATAAGATATAAACTAGAGGAACAACGTTGAGAGCATAATGGATCATTTATGACATATCATAAATTTCCATTTGATTGAGATATCGTTTTCGGTCTCTTTATCCTTCATGGACTTTTAGAGCTCGTGTGTCCGTGAAGTTGGGTCTTCACTAATGAACAGGAACTTATCAGTTGAGGAGTAGAACAAAATTAGGACGAAGAGTTCGGCAAGTTTAGGATGAAAAATGATTTTTTTTCAAAAAAAATATTTTGACATCAAGAAATCACAAGGGGGAGAAGGATTTCTCAAAGGGGATGGGCAACTGGGAATCAAGGGGGAGAGGGGATTTCTTAAATGGGTAGAGAGAGCTAAATGAATCACGAGGGAGAGGGATGAAAGATTTCTCAAATGGCGACTGGGGACTCACGGAGGGGTGTTAGGGATTCACGATTTAACAACTGGACCGGACAATTTCTTAAATTGGGTTTGCCACATCATAAGTGTGTAGTGTCTGATTTCAAAACCGGACTAAGAATAGAATTATTCAATTAGGTTTACTTTAAATTATTTTGTGAGATGACGACTTTCTTCTTCTAAGGGCGTCCTCTTCCTCTAAAAGTTACTTAATTTTAATGTAGTTTACCTGCTAGTAGAATTGACATGTCTGATGAAGTAATTAATTTCCCAAAATCCTTTCTTTCTCATGCTTTCAATATGTAAATCTACTTCTGGCTGATGATTCCTGATTAGTATATTTTCTTATGACAGAAGACTCGTACATTGTGTGGATAATATTTTCTAACTTACAATTCTTAACTAGTTTTGTCCAAGTTTGTTCTCCTTCCACCCAATAATTTGTTCCTAATTGAAATTACCTTTCTAGGGAGTACCAGGGTCTTCAATTGTAAAGTCATTGACAACACTTATTAGGAGACCAGGGGTTGCAACTTTGCCACAAGTTTATTTGAGGGCTGGTTCTGCCCTTTTGGTGAGGGGACATATTTTTCTTGCTTATCAATTTTGATCTTCGCTAGCCATATTTTCTATTCTCTCTTTGTGATATATCTGAATCATTGCAGGATGTTATCCATGCTCGACCTTCTAGATTACCTATGTCATCCTCGGAGTTATTTTGTATCCTTGATGATGCGAGTGAGAAAACATTTCTGTGTGGGACAGCCGACTTGATGCAAAAGTATGTTTTTCATGGGGAAGCTGGGAAGAGTGGCCTTGAAACAAAAAACTTAGTTGCTTGCACCAGCTTCTTGCTGGAACAGAAATTGGTGCTATTCTTTTTTCCTTTTTCTCGTTTCAGCTGTTTGTGATAATCATGTTGTTCTATCATCATGATTAACGTGCTTTTTGTTCTCGATTAGGTCAAAGCATGGCTTGCAGATAAGGATGCAGAGGCTTTAAGGTGCCAGAAGTTACTGGTGGAGGAAGAAGAAGCTGCTCAGAAAAGGTAGATAACATCTTGTACATTTTCAACCTTTTTATGTTCATTTTCAATTTCTTTCTTTCTTTTTTTACCCCTCATTAGTTTCTCATTGAGGTCAGCTTTCAGTTGTTTAGAACAACCTATTCTAGATATCAAACTGAAATTTTTGGATCTTTAAGGGGCAACATAAATACATTATGCTGGGAAAAGGAGCAGAAGAGTTTTTTGGTATAGAAATTGAAAAAAAAAGAAGTTTTTCACTTGCTTCTCTTGTGTTTTATACAACCATGATATTATGTGGTCATAATTTAAATACTTGTTTTTAAGTAAAATAATTTACATGGTTGAATCAAAATATACCCAGAAGGCAATGACCAAGAAAGCACAAAAATGATAGGTATCGACTTCTATGCTAACATAAGAAATACAATGCAATCCTGAAATATATAAGCATCTTCATTATCAAGCAACAGACCATCGTCATTGTCATTTGAAGAAACCTATAAAAAGAAACCGTTGTCATTAGAAGATCTGTAACTATCGTCATATTCCTTGTCTACTTCATTTAACTTAATGGTCCAGACAAACAGTGATGGTTAAAACTGACATTATATTTATTGTTTTCGAAAAACTAGCAAAGCACACTCTTGCCCTTTAAGCTTACTAAAAATAGTGTGCGCTTTTATAAATGCGCTCTGCTTTTTGTAAGAGAAGCATTTCGGCCTTACACTTTAAGCTTGGATTTACAAACAGTGTTTCGAGTAGCATAGGCACAGAACTACAAATTTAATTGAAGTTGCTTGCTGACAGCTTCATCTGAACATAAATACCCTCTCTTTTTAATGGTGAAATTGCTGAGGATCTACAATGTCTTGCAATGTTCCAGTTCCACAGGGTGAAATTTAACTGGTCTTATCTGACTCCTCGTGTTACAGTGACCACTAGTGGGAATTTGGTTTGCAAGTCTGCCTCTTCATGAAAAGAGTATTCTATGGAAATTGAGATTCTTATTCTTTATTAATTTTGGTTCTTGAACTACTTTTAGGAAAGCTGAGCTGTTGGAAAGGAAAAGGAAGAAGAAATTGAGGCAAAAAGAACACAAAGCAAAGGAGCTTAAACATGTGGAAGCAGATGTTAACGAATGCATCAGTAATACTCTGGAGGCACCTATAATGCCAGCTGAAACATCCAGCTTTTTAGCCACATGTGATTCTGGTATGCCCATCCCAGAAATGCTGCCAGATCAAGTTCACTTATCTTCTGAACCATTCGAACTCTCAAATTCAGATGAAGAAGCAGGTCCTGATTCTCGATCTGGGTATGGCTGTGACTGTACTAGTCAGAATGTTGAACGGCAGACAGTGCCGGGAAGTGGTCGCCGGCATGGAGTTGTTGTTCGATGGCAATTGCCCCCAAAATCGCAGAGGGGAGTGCCAAGTGGCTTCCATTCAGGTCAGAATTCTCAAGCATCAAAGCTTGGTGCCATGCAAAAGCTTGGGATCCACCGGGTTTTGAGGACTTCTCCAGTAGCCAACACCAATAAAGTATGGAGTCGAAAACCTAAGCCTGAAAGTGGTGGGGAGGTTTTGAAAGCCAGAGTACAGGAAGAGGAGATAAAGCGACCAGAGCAAAGTAAGACTAATGAGGTTTTGATTGGCTCTATATGTGTTACACTTGGAAATTGTAGCCAAGAGGGTAATAATCTTGCTAGAGCTGGTGAAGATAACCTGTCAGAGCATCAAATACCAAAGAAGGCTGGCATTCAGGAGAAGTCCGCTAAACCTGATTCTCTTCAGAGTGGCACAAATCAATCAACAGTTAAGCTCCGGAGGCCAGTGAGCCAATATGGAAGAAAAGATCCTATGTCTGTTCAGAATGGCAATATTGAATCTGAAGCGGATACAAATGCTGAAAAGGACAATGATCAAAACCCCGAGGAAGTTTGTTTAAGATGCTCTGCTACCGTGGATGATGGTAATGGTGGCGGTAAGAACAGTAATAAATTCTTGGAGGGAAGTGTCTATCCTGGAAGCGCTATGCATGCAAAAGTTTTTCTCGCACAGAGTAAGTTTGTTACTTTAGCTATGCAACTGTGTTTGTGCAGTAAATTGGCTTTGGCCATTAACTGGTTACAATCTCATGTACAGAATGGAAGGAAGCTATAGCAGCCGACCATGTGAAATTGGTTCTTTCCCCGTGTTCTGAACCTCCAGGATGCCCGGAGGCAGGATGTGGGGTAGCGATTCAGTCATCAAATTTCCACAAATGCAGCATTCTTGGCATTGCAAACAACTGGTTGGTTAATGCAGGTGCAGGTGGTTTTGAGTCTTCACCAGCCAGGAGTGTTAGACATAACTACAGGACTAAGTCTGAAAAGGTTATGAACAGAAAGTACATTCCCAAAAAAAGCAATGCAACCTAGTAAGGTGGGAAAAGAGAGGAGATTTGTTTCTTTTACAAATGTGCACAGTTCAACTCACTGTCGTGTTGTTAGCCAGAGGTTCCAGTTTTACAGATGGTCTTCTGTCGGAAAATTGAAAAGAAGTTTTGCCGGAAAATCTTTGTACAATTCCGTCCTTTTTCTGCAGATTTACTAGTGAGGTTTTTTTTTTTAAATTTTTTTTCTTAATAGTCTATTTTTTTGTAATAAATTTGGTGTTTAATTAATTCAAAGGTCAACCCTTTTTGTCTATTTTTCTTTACTCCCTGCAAATTGCCTACGGAACTTACCATGGAAAACACACCTGTCCATGCTTTTCCTTCCTTTCCCATTTAGGAAGGTTGAGTGTTTTTATTTTTTATTTTATTTTTTAATCTTAAGCATGCATTTCAATAAATAGAGGTAAGATATACGAGGAGAGGGTGGGGATCCTTAAAGAACACTCAATTGTAACTACTGTTGGACGGAAAATGTGCAAGGTAGCCCAATTGAAACCAAGTATGTCTCTTAGGCCCAGAGCTAGGAGGGCTTTGGGGAACAGTGGACTGCCAAAAGTGAAGGCCCAAATAAGTGTTCGTTAGGAACTAACCTCGCCCTAGTAAGTGCTGGTTAAGAGCGAACCTCGCCCCGAGATGTTCGTTTATGACGAATCTCGGCCAAAATTGTTCATTAGTGAGGAACTTCACTTTGAAGTGTCTGCTAAAAATGAGTTTGTATCCTAAAACTCCCATTGTAAGGAGAGCACAGTGGAATATCCCAGTGGGTACGAGACAGGGAGGTCCCTAGTCCACGACTCATGACTTCCTCAACAAGCGAGCTAGACAAAAGTGACCTAATGACACATTAAATGAATACAAACATAAAACTTGCTGAACAGACGTAGATCCGATTGACCATAAGCATAGGAAACAAAGGTGGCGGTAGTACCTCCTATCAAGAATAGGTTGAGCATTTAAAGCTATCAATTTCGAGACGGGCATAGCATTGGATGGCTTACCCAGCTCCATGCAAACGTTTGGAAGCCTATAAATACCCACCCAAACGGCCCTGAAGGAAATGTGGGGTGCAATATTCCATCTTTTCTCTTGTTATCTTCATTTTGAATCTTGGTGCCTAAGAGGGTGGATGATCTATTGGTTGGTTGGCAAGGCATTGAGGGTAGTCATAGTATTGTCGCTATCTGGAGGATGATTCTCTTATTCCTAATGTGGTGTTTATGGTTAGAAAAAAAATGGGTGGTGCTTTAAAGATAGAGAATGTTCGTCGGGAAAAATTAGAGTTTTTCTTTTGTACTTTATGTTTTTGGGCGAAGATTAGTGTTTTGAATGGAGACAATTTTCATGATCTTCTTTTAGCTTCTACTAGTTTTTAACTTGTATATAAGTGTTTTCTCTTGTATATTTTTTTGTGTACTTGAGCTATGTTTATTTACTTTACTAAAAAAACTTCTTATTACTTATAAAAAAAATATTCATTTTGAATATATTTGAGAACTGACTTAGGCGTCGGAATACTTGCAACCAGCACCACTGGCAATTCCTTCATAACAACCACGAAGGAGAAAGCTTGATATCTTACTGGGAGTCAAACTATATCAACAACTGTGTTTAAAAAGATAATTTTTTTGAAAAAAAAAAAAAGCACTCCAAGGCTAAATGACGATTCTAAATAATCATCTGGTTGATTATCGTATCTTCAACTAACGATTTACTTCAATTGATTTTGGAGAATTATGTGATGATGTCGTGTTTTTCTTTTTTCTTTTTTTTTTTTTCCTAAAACCGTTGTAAAAGTTGATATGTCAATTTCCTTTTGGGTAGTGTAGTGTAAATTAAAATATTCTCATGTAAGAATAAAAAATAAGCTTACAAAAAGAATCGTAAAAAAAGTTAATAATTAACATAACCTAATACATTAGATTGTAATCTCTTTATTATAAAAGAGATACCAGATCACCTCAGTAACTTTTTATAATTCTTTGTGCCTAACATAACATGGTAAAATCATACCTATACGCAATAAGTATATGTTGAGCTTTCCATTTGCAAACGTGACACAAAAGAATAAGGATATTCTTGATGTTGTGTTTCGTAGCCTTAGTAACTTTGTGTACTAGGTCGATTTGTTCCTGTGAATATAGGAAATGAGGGCTCGAGGTGGTGGGAGATACCTTTAATGCTTAAGTCAGCTTGGGTTATGGGTTTGTAATTCAATGGAGCTTCAAATGAAAGAGTGTGTCCAGAGTTTTTTTCCCCCCATTGGAGGGGGAGGGGGGGGGGGGGGGGGGGGGATGTATACACCTGGTAGGGGCGATCCATTGACAAGCTGATCGTGGTGGTGCCGCTCCATACTCAAGTCGTGTCCTCTACCAACTCTCTACCAGGCGACAGGTTGTCCATACCTAATCATGGTGACCGCTGACAGCCCTAGGTCCTTGTCGTGGCGTGCACGCCCTCGTCCTTCATTAAATGCGGCGTGGCCTCGGCTAGGCGCGCCCACCTTCCAAGTCTATCCAGCCATTGGTGCCCATGGGCCAGAGTTGTCCCTGACCCAATGCGTGCAGATTGTCAGCTAGTAGAAGTGTTAGGCCTTTTGACTCAGTCCCATGTCCCACGCATGCTACCTTGCGGCTTATTTATGGGCTTATTGGGCCGTCCTCGCCTTCTTGGCCAAGCCCGGCCCATCCTATTCTCTCATACCAATTTCGTTCTACTGGACTATCCTTAGACTCATCAATGCTTGTGGGCTGGGCTCGTGCGGTCTAGCCCAACACTATAAACGGCCCCCCTTACAGTACCAAGTGAATTCCCACCATACACGTATGGTGAGAATTCAAAATGTTTCCTTCTGCCTTTCCTCCGGTGCACGTTTGGCACTCCACGACTGTTCGGTTGCATCATCAATGACTTGACGGTGCCTTGGGTTCTTCCCACCCCCTCGTTATTCGTCGGTTTGAGGTAGTGGGAAATCTACCAAAGCACTAGGTGGGGTATTGGACCATGCTTCCCACTTTTCTCGAGACTTGGCGTATTCCTTGGGTTTCTGGGTCAGGGTCGCTTCATTGCCCACAGATGGCTAATCGTCGTGTCCCCCTCTATATAAACTCCCTCCCTTTTCCTCATTTTCTACCATTTCTTCTTTTCATCCTCCCACATTTTCTTTCGAGCCTGCTTTCCCAATTTCTCCCTTCACTCTCTTGCTTCATTCCCTCTTTCATCTAGTTCTCAATGGCTCAAAAAGGTTTTTTTAATACTCGTTATTTGTACATCGCTGGGTGGAGTTGGGAGTCATTAGTCTCTGCTGACGACCTCCATGCTTTGATTAGGAAGTATGACATTCCAAAGTTGGTGGTTTTGGAGATCCCTGGGCGCCGCGTTGCCATGGTGGACTCTAATGGGATGGCGTCTCAAGCGGCTCTCTATCCCTTTATGTTTGCGAACGATCTTCGTCTCCTGTTCTGCCGCCCTATTTGGGACGTTATCAACTTCCTAGGGTTGGCCCCAGCGTAGCTCCACCCGAATGCCAGGTGGATGATCTTTTGAAGGGTGCTTAGCTCCGATCTCGAGGACTATCTTGATTTGACAGCTCGGGAGTTTCTGTCAATATACCGGATGCTGCACCTCGATGGGAGCTTGTGCAGCTTCTAGGCGCATTCCTTTGAGAAGCACATTGCCAACCTGGAGAAGCGGCATTCCCACATCTCCAGGCTGTGGGAATGGGAGTATCTCGAGGCGGAGGAGCTCCACCAGGAGTTACCGATCTGGGCCATCTGGTCGTACATGCCCAATAGCAAGAGCTTGTCTATCAGGTTGAACAAAAGGGAGGAGGCCAAGCTGGTAAACATGCAAGCCTGGGTAGCAGCCCACCCCCTCGACTGAAACTGACATGGTGTTAACAGAGGCCAACATCCAGAGATTCTTGTCTTCTCTCGACCGTTCGTATGTGTTGGGTCGGGACTTCTTTGGGGATTCCCCTTTGCCCCTGGGTCAGAAATGTCATTCTAGCCCTCTCTCAGCCGACGATAGGGAGAAACGACATCAGGTGGGCCACAACAATGTTGGTGGGGCATCCTAGAGTGGGGCTGGGGGCTCCAGGTCCTGTCCTACCCTTGGAGGTGGTAGACGGTTCGACCGCTCTGAGGTCCTAGCCTCCTCCTCTCGTTAGGCCCTACGCAGAAGGCACAATGTCCCCAGTTTGTGCTGCTCGTGGTCCTGTAGACCTCGGGTCATGCTATTGTTGAGGAAGAAGGTGACAACAACCTTTGGGCAACCTTCTTCAATGCATTTATCAAGCTCACACCCTGCGGGCCCACGTTGGATGTCGAGTCGTTCCCCTCATTCAAAGAATCACTCTCACAAAAGGAGGTCGTTCCTCCCATTTCCCTAACCACCATGACGGAGGCTCCATTTTCCCCTACTGGTCCCAAGCCGGTCGAACGAGAGGAGGTCGGGCCAAGCTCTCCTTTCGTGGTGGAGTTGAGCGATGACTATGTGTCAATCCTGTCCCCTTCTCTTGGCCACTCCTAGGAGCAAGACGCTGACTCCTACCTTGCTGTAGATGAAGCAGTGTTGCAGTCTCCCCCATGGGTGAGCATGGCTCTCTTGAGGGAAAGGCCAACCCCTTGCCCAAAGAGGAGCCCGTGACGATTAAGGGACCCCCCTTAGGGCCTGTTGCGCTTGAGGAGTCGATGTTGGTGGAGCCAACACCTGAGCTAGCGGAGGCTAACGTCTTCAGTGAAGCACCGAAGGATCCAGGGGAAGGCCCTTCCTTTGAATCCATCCCAGATGTGCCTGGGTCTTCATGGCAATTAGGGGGGTCTCGGTCCGTCCTCCTATGCTAAGATAAGGAGGGCCCAAGTAATGAGTCTGGGCTTTGAGAGGGCTCGGGCTGATGCGATGCAGGAAGCTCAGAAGTTAAGGCCTTTCTTCTCCTAAGTATTTTTTGTTTGCACTTCGTTCAATCCTTTGAAACTCTTCTCCTTCTAACGCTGCTTGTGACACAGGCTGCAGACCAACTGGCCAGTGTGGGGAGCTCGAGGATGAAAATAGGGCACTTCGGTCCTTGGCCTTCCTTGCCCGTATGGAGATTCTCAAGGAGAACCAAGAGGTGGATGAGCTGACCCTTGAACGCAAAGCCCTGGTAGAAGACCTAGACATTCTGAGGGAGTGTAACAAACTCTTGCGGGAGAGGGGCAAGAAACTCCGCGATGGGAAAGCCCTTATGGAGGGCTAATTAGGTAGGACCAAGGAGGAGCTTTCCTAGGCCCAGTCGCAGTGCAGGCATATGAGGGACAAGCGCGACAGGGTCCAGTGGGACTTGCAGAAGCAGGAGGAGAAACTAGAGTTAGCGCGGAGGGGGCTCCTGAAGCTTTGGGAAAAAAAGGGCCTATTGCTTAAGCAGGGTGCTTCGGATGCCGGGCGGCATTCGCAGCTATTGTTCAAGCACTTTGAGCTGACTTGGTTGGTCTGCTGCCAGAAGGCCCTCGTGCAACAACACGAGGCCCAGGTTCGCTCCTTCAAGGTGAACCTGTTGCCGCGACCAACACCATCTTGGCCAGAGACGTTAGCATCTTGGCCCTGGAATCCAGTCGAATAGCCAATAGTGCCTATTGGGGAGCGGTCATGTCCCAGCTTCAGGACGGGCCCTGGTGATATGGCTTCAAGGAGGGTCTCGAGCGGCTAAGGGATTATAACAGAGCACCCCGCGACCGATCCCAACACTCTGAACTTGGCTTCCCTAGAACCCAATTCCCGAGCCTTTGTGTTTGCCAGGACCCTTGGGAAGGATGTGATGCCACTTGCATCTCGGGTGCCTTTCTGCCTCTTTGATAGCTGCGCATGTCTAAACTCTTCCTTTTTTTTATTTTTTTTTTTGTCGTTGTTGTTTTTTTTCTTTTCTTTTTTTTTTCTCATTTTGTTTCTCGCCCGGCAGGGCTTCTGGATGTAACGTTTGTACTTATATACGCTTTTTCTTGTCTCTACGCTTTTTTTGTTGGACTGTGTACTTTCTCTTGTCTCTATGCTTTTTTTTTTTTACTGGCCACTTGGGCAGAGCTCGGGTTATGGGTCATGAAGTTTGGCAAGTCAATGGACTTGTATTTGAGTAGCAATGTGGGCAGAGCTCAGGGCGCTCTGGCTTGACTACTTCTTCGCGGCGAGTCAAAGGACTTGTCTTATGGTTCACAAAATTCGGCAAGTCAAGGGACTTGTACCCAATTGGCTGTGTGGGCAAAGCTTTGGATGCTTTGGCCCAACCATTTCTTTGTGGCAAGTCAATGGACTCGACTTATAATTCATGACGTTCGACAAGTCATGGGACTTGTGCCTGACTGGTCCTACGGCAGAGCTTGAGATGCTTTGGCCCAACCACTTCTTCACGACGAGTCAAGGGACTCAGTTTATGGTTCACGAAGTTCGGTAAGTCAAGGGACTTGTCTCCAAGTAGCCATTTGGGCAAAGCTCAGGATGCTTAGATTTTTTTCCAATTTTTTTTCAGTTTTATAACCTCACTTGCCCACCCCTAAATCTCAATAATCTGATCTTGATAGAAAGACTTGCAACTACAAGCTTATGATCTCATATTGTCTTTAATTTGTTAACTTTGTTTCTTAATTATTTGTAGTTTTAAGTTTTTAAATTTTTTACATATGTATATAATATTTGTAATTCTAATTTTTTTCCTATTTGTTTTAGGTTTTATAATCTCATTTGCGCACCAGTAATCTCAATGATCTCATCTTGCTACAAGCCTACAACTACAAGCTGATGATCTCATTTTTTTAAAAGATGTATTTCAAGTTTAGAAACTTAGAATTATTTTTGAAACATTGTTATTCATTCAATTCATTTAATAATTTGTAATATTTTTAAATTAATTTATAATAATTTTAGATTAAGAGAAATGCTACATGGAATCTTTACAGTACAAACATCTACATAATCAATATGTGATTTGTCATTTTTGTCTTTCTTTTTAAGCACACATGTTTAAGCATTAAGATAGAATGACAATAATGACAAATCACATTTTGATTAAATAGAGATGTGTGGTGTAAGACTTTTCATGTAGAATTTCTCTTTAGATTACTTTGTAATAGCTTAGAATTATTAGTTACGACTTAACAATTACTAGTTAGAACATATAACTGAGTAACTTTATTAGAGATCATTAAATTTTATGTTTGAACTTTTAAGTTTAACTTTTTGTATTATGTATTTAATTTTTTTTAAAATTAGACAAAAAAATGGCATTTGGGCCCAAAATGGCCCAAAAACAGGTTTTCAATGTTGATAGACCCATTAGGGCCCAACTCTGTAGAGGGGGGGTGCGGGGTGCGGGGTGCGAGGTCGAAGTTCGGGGGGCAAAACCTCCCCCGCCCATGCAGGGGGTAGGAAGGGGGTACCCCATCCGCACCATGCGAGTAACATCCCAAATTACTAAGCCAAGATAATGCTATTGAAATTATTAAAAAAACTACATTTTCTTCTCTAATCGTAGGCTCAAAAGGAGTCAAATACTCATACTAATAGCCAAATATCAGTCTTACATGGAAAAGAAAAATATAAAAAATTAATTTTCCCCATTTCTAACAAACTAACCACATTAGCACTCCAAAAACAACAAAAATATTTTATAACGTGAAAAAATGCATATAAAAGAAATATGAAAAGGACACATTAGCCTCGCTGCATCATCGACTTCTCTAGGGAATGTAATCCTCTATCCATTCTGAATACCCTTCTTAACAATAACTTCCAAAACCTCCTTCTCCTAGACAAGCTTCTCTCCCTTGCACTATAGGCAACAGTCCTTGTCATTGATGGCCTCACCATTACCCTTACACTCATTGCGAGCATGTTGCATTTGCTGGATCATAGAGTAGAGCTGAAAACCGAATATATCAATGTAATTTTGGTCCAAAACCAAAACCACACCGATAGGAAGAAAATATGCTATTCTCGACCGAAACCAACTGATAGTGAGAAAGAGAATCGGCCATAATTTGACGGTCAGTACCAATCGGTTCGGCAATTTGGGGAATCAAGTTTTCTATCATCAAACACAAAAAATGGACAAGCTCGATTTTCTCATCACCGATTCACCAAACACTAATAAATCCACAAAATAACAGCATTAAGCCATTAAACCACTTGAAGTCCCAGATTCTTCCATGGGCGGCGAGATGAGAGAGCTCAGCGAGATGAGTGATGGAGGAAAGGTTAACGAAAGAGAGGGAAAGGGAGGGAGGGGAGGTTAAAGGAGGTGAGCTACGCTATGTGAGAGAGAGGGTGAGCTGGATGTCGTCCGTTGTTCAAGGGAGAGGCTCCGTGGCATGAGAGAGGAGAGACTAGCAGAAGCAGCGGTAGCTGTGCGTGAGAGAGACTCTGAGAAGATTCAATCAGGGGAGAAGAAGAAGGAGATGGGAGGGGGGACACAAGGGTATTAAACCCTAAAGCCAAATGACGTCGTTTGGTGTATTAAACCAAACATCATCATTTCATTTTATTTTATTTTTAAACGGTAGGTGTAAAACGATGTCTTTTCACTCAAGTATATATATCAGCCGGTTCGGTGGTTTGGGTTTAGTTCAAATTGGGACCAAACTGGCCAGCGTCCATTTCATTAAATTTATACCGTCAGCCGATTGGTTCTCTGCTGGTTTGGGCCAGTTCCAGACTCCAATGGCCGGTCTGCGTTGGCGACGGTAGGTCCCATCGGTTTCTGTACAGCACTATCATAGAGGGCCCAAGGTGTTTGATGGAGATTTTGGTTCAAGAACCTTAACTAGGACATTCCATTGAAGCACTTGACTTGGAGCCTTTACTGCCAAATACCATAAAAGTTTCCCATATAAGAAGAATGGAAAGAAAATACCTAACATGTTAAAACGTATAAATAGAATACTAAACCCTTGCACTTGGAGCAGGTCACGTTATGAGAGAGGGAAAACTTCTTGGATGTTCCATTGTAGAGGTCCTCCAAAGAAACCTTGAGGGGATGGATCACATCATCTACCCTCCTTTGCCTTTGGCCTCTGTTGCTTCCACCACCTGGACACAAAAAAAAACTCAGCAAAATGTCCATATATTATGTTTCATAAACGACCGCATGTATTCCATGGCCCAAGATTCATACCTCCAAAAGGGCTGCCACCAAAAAAAGATTGGAATATGTCAAATAGGTCATGTCCACCACCCATTCCTTCCTTGAGAGTATCCTTTCCATACTGATCATAGATCTCACGCTTCTCTGGATCACCTAGAACCTCATAAGCTTGGGCTCTTTAAACTAAAAGTCTGCCCAAATTTGACATGATTCAGTATATCCACTCACAAAAACAATTAATAGAGCTAAAATGAAACTAAATACAACAATAAATTAACGCATAAAAGAATCATATTCTCAGTGTCTCAATGAGTTAGTGCATTGCAAAGACGAAAAGACCAAATTGAAAGTAACCATAACATCACCGAAGCATTGGCTCCCTGCTTAGCCATAACCGAATCTACAAAGGTAGAGCAGGGTAAATTCATTATTGAAAAAGTGTTTCATCACTGGTACTTCAAGCCATTCAAAATCCAACCAATAACACACCACAATAGATTGGAAAACATCTCCTATAATCAGCAACATCATCTATGGCTCAAGTCAGTAACTACATGGCAAGCACAGAGAACATAATCTCAAAAAATGAGCCACATCCATACTCACTATTGAAAGCATGCCAATTATATTTCCTCCCATCATTAATCTTACTACGAGTGGGAAGGATCCCCCTCACCCTCCTTAGCTCCCCTTGTCTGTCTTACTTGTAAAAAAAAAAAAAAAAAAAGGCTCCCCTTGTCTTACTTAGAAGAAAATGATATTGTATGTTATCACCCAGAAATAAGTTTGATGCCAATGCAGTGAGCTAGAAGCAAGGCGCCATACTTTTCACAAACATCACAACTTCACAAAACCAATAACAAAGCATACATATTGGCAATAACTAATTTCTCACAATTCCCTCAACCTATAAAGCACAAACAATCAATTCACAGATCCATGATCTCCATAATGACATTCATTGACCTTCGTATAAGTACCACAAAATTTAAAGAACCAAAGCCCACACTACAAAAAATATAAATCATAAAAAAGAGAATTACAATCCCAATAGATCTGTACAATTCGACATGACAAAACTAACACCAGAACAGAATCAATAAAAACTAATTGCACCAAAACCGATATATAATTCCCAAATCCGATTCGTCACAAATCGACTAACAAAAACCACATCTTAATTTAAAAAAAAAAATCGAAAAGAAAGAGAAATCAAAACGATCTTTTCCAGGTCACCAACCTTGTCCGAATGGTTCTTGATGGCTGCTTTATGTTAAGCCTTCCTTGAGATCATCCTGCGAATCGTTCTTTGACAATCCAAGAACCTCGTAGTACTCCCAAACATTTTCTCTTCTTTCTAAAAAACAAATCAAATCCCACCGTCTTACAAATTCTAATTATACAGACGAAACCCCAAATTTGAGATCAGATAGGAAAAGAGAGGAGGGCACTTACTGATCTTCAATTAAACAGATTGTAAGGGAGCGAAGAGAAGAACCACAGGAGCGGGCAAGATGGCAAGAGAGACAGAAATGAGAAATGATATTTAGAGTCATAGAATGCGCAAGCGTCGCCCAAACATTTTAAAAAAGATGAGTAAATATGAGATTCACATGAAAAAACTAATTTTTTAATAGTGAACTCCACTATTTTTCAAAATAAATTCGCGGCACATGCAAAACTCATGATTGTATCATTACTCGACAGAAAGGGGTATAATCATGTTCGTATCAGGTTTTGTAAGGGGAAGAATGGATGGTGGATATTGATTTTAGTGAAAATCTTAAAACCGGATGAGGTGAAAATGCAGGATTAACACCCTCCAATAAGAAAGAGACACGTCAACGGTTTCATAATCTTATCCTAAAATCATATACCTAATATCTTCTTTAGTCTCTCCTCACTCTGAGCAAACTCTCTCTTGTTCTTTATTAGGTTGGAGATAAGAGGGCACTCCATCAGCTTCAGTTTTCATTCCCATGTCCGCTTCCAAAGTATGAAGCTCTGCACCCAAATAAATTAGTTAGAATATATAGATGCAGAAGATGCAAGTACAATGCCTTACCCCTCCTTTTCTCTTGAAATGAAGGGATCTTTCCCACGGAAAAGAAAGTGAGGAATGGCTATTGAATGAGTTATGACTTTCCTTGCAATATTGGTCATACGAGTTACTTAAGAATAAGCAGATTAGATTAATGAATCCATTTCATCCTACTAATGAATGACCATAATGCCTATAATCTTGTCCTGTGGACACACTAACAAGAAAGCTTTCAACAGTACCTCCGGGATTTAGTAGTTCTGACATCAAATAGTCAATGGGCAAATTCATATCAGGAACATCCTGTTAATGTTTTAAAACAATCCTAAAGAATATTTCCCTCAAACTTTAACCTTTACATATATAAAAAGCTTACCACCCATGTGTTCTTCTTCATCAATGTCATCCGGCACACTATAACTTCTACCAGTACCCAGGGTCTCTTGAATTTCATTACTGACATCCATTAGGTCCATCACTCATCTTGCAAGTTCTACAAAGAACAAAAATATCTGTTCAGCACCAGAAAATTCCAAAGGAAAGAAAGAAACGATGGACAAAAAGAAGATCAAAAGATTACATACATCTATATCTTGGATCTTCACAGATTTCATCATTCCTTTCAACTCCTGGTTTGCAGATTTTAAAGCTGACATCTGGAGAGAAGATAAATAAATAAATTGTGGCAAAATACAAAATTGACTTCGCTATCTGGTTCCCTAAACATGACCCAGAGCATTTGTCTTACAACCTGATTGACTAGTAATGAGTGTTTGGGCCTAGAGCCTAGATTAATATAAAGAATCCCTCCCTAGTGATAAATGGTTCCTCCCCTACCTCTTGTGAGGTAGGCAGCTGGTTCTAGTCAGGTTACAGATTAAGCTCCACCTGAACTGTTTGAACCATGCTGCTTAGGGCGCCACCAAGAAAAAACAAATGTTTGCAGGTGAATATAACACAACCCCAGCACATTGGAACTTAATGCAGCATATAGCAAATCTTTTACTTCAACAACCAGGCAAGTTGACACTAGAAACTTAATCCAAATTGATTAATCATGTAAACCCAAGTTATAAACAGAGAATCTGAAAACAGACTTGTCATCATAAAAGTACATTTTCTGCATGTCACACTTTATAAATCAGACAGTATTATAAATTACGTTTTAAATGCATTTAACCATATAAATTGCACCAAGGGATAGAATTCTATATACAGTGTGGCCCATTCCATAGCATTAGTTTGCTGTAGTCCATGCAATGGATAAACATAGCTACAAATTAACAGCTACCGATCCTAACATTCAGTTGCATTTGCTCAGGCAATGGATGACACATAAGAATACTATTCACAAGTCTTAAAGGTCAAGTCAGTTTGTGAAGACCCTCCAGTTTTAAGTACATTCTTAGGAAGCCACTCAATTGCATGACATAAATTTGGAAACCACCCCCCACCCCCCTCACTCCCTGGTCTCCTATAAGACATCCAAAAAACTTCCACGCCACCCCCTTCCCAAAAAACTTGAAATTCCTCACTAAAAGCCTTTTTAAACCTCTTTTTTGCTTAGATGTATATCCTTCACACTTCCTATGCACCTTTAGTACATCCTTTTTTATTGTCGATAAAGCTCAACTTGTTATGAAAACAAAGATCTTTATGGTTGTAAAAAAATGGAAACAACCCCACAGTCCCTGAAACCCATAATAGCTTCTCAAAATTTGGAAAATTCCTATTTGTCCCCCAAGAAAAAACCGTTGCATATAGAAAAGAAAACTGAAAAGAAAAAACCGTAATTTCTCCAAAAAAAACTGAAACAGATGCATATAGATTGTGGCTAATACTCAAAAGCCTAGCACCAGTCCCAAATATATAAAAAAGATACTATAAACTAAAAATCTGGTTCAAAGCTTTCTAAAAAAAGTCAAAATGAATATTTTTTTGGAACCCAATAACTTATCCCTTTCCTAATCAATTCATCCTCCTTCTGAGTCACTTTAACTCTTTCCTTGCTATCCCGTTTTATTCTCTTCCACTTTGAAGAGAAGCATGGAGCTTTCGGTGTCATCTTTCATTTTTATAGATGTGCATCATGTAATCTTTCGGTGTCACCAATGCACATTTACACAATATGTTTTGCATCTTGAATTATGTTAGATGTATTTCTTATTACTATACATAACAGGTACATACGGTTTGTTGGGCATCTTTAATACCCTCAGAAGCAAAGGCAACTTGATCAAGATTGAATGTCCGATTGCACATCATGTCCCATTGTCCTTCATACCTGTCCGGAAGATTAATGGATTGGATAAATTCAAACGCTATATACACCATACAGACCAACAAAACAAACCATATCATCCTCATATTATCCATTCTCAACAAACTAAATTAACTTAAATATCAAAGGATCTATCTTCACTCCGATCATATCCTTAGCAATTTTACAATTCATAAATCAATCAAGAACCTTAGGGAACCACATAAGTCTAATGCACGTCCTGCAAGAAGTAGGAAGTTTTAAAATTGAAGTGGGTACAAATACTGGCATTAATACTAGTGTTAAAGTCGTGTTTCGTACGCCTTGGGCCTGATTCTAACAACTCGGGTTTGGGCCTTTATACCTGCACATTCAAGAAGACAAAATGGGGGCTTGGTGGTGGCCAAGGAGCCTCCGATGCTTAAGTCAGTAGATCTCTTTAGTAGTTTGCGCTAGAGTGCAAGAGCTTAGAGAGAGTCCTTCGTACGTGGGGGGTCAGCTTTTATACTAGGTTGCTGGGGGAACATCCCTTACCCCATGTCAAGGGGTTCACGTCATTCCCACTACAGCTCGGTCAAGATCCTCTAATGCAGCATGAAGCTTGGGGTGGCACCAGTAATGTGGCGTGGGGGCCAGGGATGGCGTTATTAATGCGGCGTGGCTCTCCAAATGGCGCCTTGCTAGTGGATGATCGGCACTGTGTTGCCCCATACCTTCTATCAGGGAATCAAGGGCTATCCGCATTTCCCGCCCACCTATTTGCACAAGTCCTCGAGTGTTAGGTGTCACCGGGGATACCAAGGCTCAAGTCCCATTTGTCCCTATCCTTCGTCTTTCCCGTGTTAGAGTTGTTTCTCGGGCTGGTTTAGCTCGTGGGCCAGGTATTCTCTAAGAGAAGGGGGGGGGGGGGTGGCTCTTGGAGAAGGAGCATTGTGCCGGGTTGGGCCCTTGTGGTTTTTCATGGGCTGCTGCATGGACCCTTGGGAGGGAAAATCCCCTTACAACTAGTACAACCGGTGAGCCAATATATGATTTCCATATCCCAGAGTAAGTTATTAGCCAATGTCAATTGTAACACCAAACTCAACGTGTCCTGATATCCTGAACCAAAGGGACACCATACGTATACCAAGCTGTATCCTTTAAAAAGACATCATAAAATAAACGTCGTTTTCCAGCAAGAAGATTAAAAAAATTCCTTGTCTGTGTTTTGCCCACTAGATGCAAATTTCTTTCGAGAGGAACAATTTTATATGAACTACCAGCGGTTACAGAATCATATACACCAATAAAATTGCAAAAAAGAGGAAATGACATGAGAAAAGACACCTACATTCGCTTTTGCTTAAGAACCCTCGCGGCTCGAGCTTTAATAGCTTCTTGAGCAGGACCAGGAGGTCTTGTTCTTTTTGTCTGTTCTTTATATCTACTAAGTTCGTCGTCAAGCCTTTTGATCTTTTCATCAACGGTGTCACCTCTTTTATTGATCTGGGAAGAATAATTAAGGAATTAATTATTAATAAAATTATATAATATTTAAATGCACTGTAGTACGCCAGCGGTACATGGCCCCTAAATTAATTGTCCATTTGAGAATGTGATAAAAAGGCAGGAAATTTCCAGAAAACATCATCCAAATGATGCCACGCGTCCTCCTTACAATATACTCCTACAAAACTGCCACTTGTCCACCTTCTTCACCTTTAACCACATGGAGCCCAACTCATCCGTTAACTCCTACTTCCCTTGCCCTTTAAATTTTCTCCTCGTCCCTCTTTGTGTTTCGTCTCCCCATCTCTCCTGGAGGAACTACTGATCAGAAGCCTAGTCTAATTCCTTCTTTCTCCCCCGTCCTACCCTTGAAAGAGGAGAAGAAAAAGAACAAGCCAGCAAGCTTCCGGGCCATTTCTTTTAGTTTAGCTTCTCTTTCATCCAATGACTAACCTATTTTCTCAGGCAAGAACATCCTAACCAAACTCTTTCGTCCAACCCATAATCAAGAAAAGCAGATCAAACACGATCCTCCCCAAGAAAATACAAAAAATGTCCGGCGAGGTTGGTCCAACAAGCAATGACATTAGCTTTCCAAAAGAGCAAGAATACGAGGCCTCGAAGATTAATAACAAGTTCAACCCAACCAGTCCACGGAAGGTCGGCTTCCTCTCTTTCCGACATCTCAACGCCGTCGCTCTCATAATCATCTTATCGGCCAGCGGCATGGTAAACCCTGAAGACTTAGCTTTTGTCTTATTTTCCCTCTTCTACATGTACTTTATCTCCAAGGTTGCATTCCCAACCCTCCACCCTTCAAAGGAACCTACAATCTTTAGCCCTCAAAACAAGCTTCTTCGCATCTACGTACTTGTTGGTGCCATCATTGGTCTTTTCCTCCCTATAGCATACATAGTTCATGGCATCTACGAAGATGATAAAAAAGGAATCGAGGCCGCTACACCGCATGTTTTTCTTCTCGCTAGCCAAGTTTTCATGGAAGGAGTAACATTCTCGGACAGGTTTTCGTTGCCAATACGTGTGTTTGTGCCGGTTTGCTTTAATACAAGGAGGATCTTTACCATCGTGGACTGGCTGAGGAGTGAGTTCTCGAAGGTTGAGGAGGAATCGGGAGGGTTTGAAAGGAGATCACACGCCGGCAGAGGGCTCGCCGTTGCTAACATGGCCTTTTGGTGCTTCAATCTTTTTGGGTTCTTGTTGCCCGTCTATCTTCCTAAAGCTTTCAGGAGATATTACTCTGGGGATAAGGTGTGACTCAGAGACTGAAAATTATTGGCGCTTTAAAATAAAATAAAATAATTGACAAGTGTCTGGTGATGCGAGCGTCGATTTATTTTACCGCATTAAGGAATGAGTTGTCGTCTGTATTCGTTGATAAATACATTTTATGAAGTGTTAAGGGCATTTAGTTTTTATTTTTTACGTTTATATAACGAAGCAAACAAGTGGACTTTGATTTATCATCCACAACGAACAGTATCCAAAAACAAGTTCAAATACAACTTGCTCAGGAAAAGTTCAAAAACAAGTACAACTTAAACTTATTTTCCTCTACAGGAGGAAAGAAAAGAGTTGGAAATCCCGCAATGTTCAAATAAAACATAGAACAAAAGACCGAATTTTGGAATCACAATGTTCAAGAACACCAGGAGCAACTTATGTTGCTCATAACACCCCAGTCAAAATCAAAATGATTTTGGAGGGTAAGATGACATAAGATGATTTTAGATGAAAATAAAAATTAAATAAAATATTATTAAAATATTATTTTTTAATAGTATTATTATTTTAAAATTTGAAGAAGTTAGAATTGTTTATTATATTTTATATAGAAATTTAAGAAAATTATAATAATCAAATAAGAGAAAACACTTTGGGACCTTAGTTTCCTTAGCCCCTGCTAGAATCTGATCTCCAGGTTAGCAGGATCATTTTTTGCAGCATAACCATACTTGTACTTCCGGTGAAGACCTGTGAACTTCCGTTTTAGGCCTACGTATTTTTCCCAGCAATGTATTTTTTTTTAATTTATTATTATTATTATTATTTTAGGCAATAGTCTTATTTATAATAATCTAAATTACAGTAAGTAGGGCTGGGAGTGGGGACTCCTATAATTGCCTTAAAAAATATAGTCCTAGATGCTTATCAGTCAAATAAATGTAAATAGAAAATACGAGAAATTGGGATTAACTTAGTAGAATAAATATTATGTTCTCTTGTCCAATATATTGTTAAGAGAAGAGTGATCATTAAGGGGGTGGTTTCTATTGGAGTCTTTGACGAGGCCTATCCAAGGTTTCTTAGTCGTGAGGTGCTGCAGTAGACATGATTGCGAGTAATACTACTTATTATCTCAATTCTTACCATCTCATAGTATGACATTAGATGAAAGATTCACAAATAAAATATAATAAATAGTCTCCAATCATCTAATATCACATCATAAGATGATGAAAGAAATGATGAAAGGTTCACAAATAAAATATAATAAATAGTCTCCAATCATCTAATATCACATCATAAGATGATGAAAGAAATGATGATGAATAGATTTACTCTTTAAATAAATATAATGAAATTGACATAATCTAAAGAAGTACATACTACATGAACCACCCAACGGCAATTGCAGAAAATTACAAACCACCTGATACAACAAATAACGTTAAGAGAAATAAACAGATCACGCTAGATTACCAACTACATTTTCCATTAACCTTATTTTGCCCTTTCTTCTTTTCCAACATACAAGACGCCTATGGAAAGAGATTGCATTTGGGTAATCGCAGAACGAACAAAACTACTCACATGATATACACAGAAAAATGTGAACTCTTCTAGCCTTTGACAGCAGCAACCTCCACATCGCCATCTTCTCCAAAACACCCAAGTTGCTGACCAATGGTAGAAACGAGTTATCTACCATTGATTCATCACCTCTGGTCTACACCTGTTCACATGAACAACTAATTAATATAAAAAAAAGAAACGAGTAACCAAATAAGAAACGTTTAAACTGAAAGCTTCAGCAGCAGGAAGTAAAGAAATGAAAAACTATAAAAAAAGTTGAAGAGTGAAGAAGCAAGATACTCATATATTTACCCATGCATATAGACATCAGCCTTCTTTCTTGGCCCAAAGATAAAATTTCTTGCATTCTTTCTGGCCAATCTGAATTCAATCTTCGTGCAAAATCCTCCACTTCCCTGCATAAAACAATACAATGCAAGTTTAGATGAGATAATACTCATTCTTAGAAAAAAAAAAGAGATTACATAAATACTATTAACAAATGATAAACTTTCTATCCAAGGAAAGTGTCAACCAAGACATGAGCAGGAGACTGGGGCTTCGGCCATTGTATTTAATGGAACTACTGTCCATGATTTTCTTGTTTCATTTTCTAGTTCCGTACTTGTAACTAGGTTCAGTATTTGTATACTTCCTATGTACTTGTCTTTGCTTTGTTACTCGACGCTCGTTTTAATAAAAATTTTCTTAATTCATCAAAAAAAAAAAAAAAAAAAAAAAAAAAAAAAAAAAAAAAAAGATGAGCAAGAGACTGATACATGTGATGAGGGCGCAAACCAAGTTACCTCTGACAGACAATAAATAACCACCAGTCCTTCAAAGACGTAATATTCTAACCAATTAACACTAACAGCATCTATACCCAAATTACTGCTCCTTAATTAATCTCCACAGATTAACCTGTTAACTCTGGGCCTTCATGAAGTTGATATCTTGATTTGTGGTGGGAGAGAAACCAGGGTGGCATCAAAATTGTTTGGACTAGAAACATGATTGAGGTGGAATTTAAGAAGCAAAACTAACTCTTCTAGTAAACAAAGATAATTTTGAGAAGCAATTCTGAGGCAATGAGTTGTATTGGCAATTTCACATTAGTTCTGATAGTCCTGAACCTAAATAATCTTCTGTTTCACGCGGAAATTAAAAACACAATTGAAATAATCTAATTGAAGCAAAAACCCAAATTCATCATGTTAATCTAGATACCTAATTGATATCTAACCTGTCAAGTTCTTCCTTCATAGCAGGATCTATACCATCATCAATATCACCATCATCAAACTCGACCTTTGGGGAAAAACTCATAACTGCAGAATCTTGAAATTTTGAACATGTACTGGAAGATGCCAACAAACCATTGCTAACCTTCCCAACATGGCAAGCAGAAGAAAGATCGTGCAACATCTAAAGCATCAAAAGACACCCAGCAACAAACAATGAGATAATAAATTAGGCACAAACACAAAGAACCTCATAATGAATGCACATCCATTCACACTAGCACCCGCACACACACAGAGAGAGGTGACAACCTTTGATTGATCTTTTCTCCTCCGATTTTTCTTTTTACTCCTGTTGGTTCTGGCCCCCTTTGTATCTGCAGAACAGAAAGATTAGGTAACAAAACGATTAACAAAATAGGCTATAATAGAATACGTACTCTCAAATGTTCCAACAAGCCAATGAATGCAGACAAAAGCAACAACTTCATCAAGTATCACCAAGAAATCAACGACTTTGATTGCACGAATGGGCAATGCTCTTGTATATGTCCTGTATACTTGGGCCTTTGTCTATTTTTATGATCAATAAAATTTGGTTTACTCCTTAAAAAAAAAAAAAAAAAAAAAAAAAAAAAAAAAAAAAAAAAAAGAAATCAACAAACTGAACCATTAACCAAAATAAAAAAATAAAAAATAAAAAAAAATCAGGGCACAGGCACGCAGTTCATTGAAGGAAGAGTTGCAGCCATGCCTATGCCCAAAGCAATATTTTTCCATATTATGGTCACCTTAGCTAGAGCATGATTGGCAAACTATATAAACTTACAATTGGACTACATCAAATGCTACAGAAAGCATAAACATTGAAAATTGTACAATTTGTCAAAATAATAACAGTAACCACAGCCTTCTGTGTCAGTCGTAAAAAAATCCATCCGCAATGCTAAATATATCATGTATAGTCGAACTGAAGTAAACATATTTGCAACCATGAATACCATAGAGTTCGACAACAAGGGAAAGGATAATTCTTGTAAATCAAAATTATTTTAATCAACTAATCTGCATGCAAATGCAGCTACAGCCCAAAATTTGTTCATTATTCGGTTACTATAAGTTTCAATAGCATCCAAGGTTTATGTGCAAATACAGAAAAATTAGATTGTCTGTACCATTCAACGAGATTGAGAGTGTTATGGGTACCATCTCACAAGATTCTCTACCTGAACCAGTTAACTATCTCACAATTGTCTCATATTTAACATCCAGAATTCATTTATACAATGTGCCCTTCTTTCTTCTTCCTCCATTAAGCATGGGAGAACAAAAATCCATCAAGCTATATAGGGGGACTTTAATGTCACCCACTTCCCAAGAGTAAGATCGGGTGCATATCACATTAACACTGCTATGAGGGATTATTCTTACTTCATTTTCAAACATGAGCTTATGGATATTCCTTTAATTGGAGGCACGTTCACATGGTCCAACAGTTGTGAACACCCCATCTTGGTTGAGGATTTATAGGTTTTTTATAACTTCAGATTGGGAGTTACATTTTCCAGATGTACTTCAAAAACGACTACCTCGGTTATGCTTAGATAATTTCCCTATCATCTTTGACAGTGAATGCATCCAAGGAGGCATAAGGTATTTCAAATTTGAGAATATGGGACTTAAAACTAACGGTTTTGTAGACATGATTAGACAATGGTAGTCGTCGTATTACTTCCAAGGTTCTCCAAGTTTCGTAATGGCCAAAAAGCTAAAAGCATTGAAGAATGATTTGAAGCAATGGAACAAACAAGTTTTTGGAAATGTGGCCCACCAGAGGTGCTCTCTCTTGGAGGAGCTACAAGGTCTAGAGGGCGAGGAGGAGGCAAGACCTCTCTCTGAATCCAAGAGAATCCATAAGAGCCAGGTAGTCACGGAACATGAAAGAGCAACATTGATGGAGGAGATCTCTTGGAGACAAAAATCGAGAGAGCTATGGCTAAAGGAGGGAGATAAGTGCACTAAGTTTTTCCATCTGGTGGCTAATTCGCATAGGAGGAACAACACAATCGAGGCTTTGATGGTAGATGGTGCCCATTCATCGAACCAGCTAGTCATCAAGAACCACATTGTATAGTATTATGAGCACCTCCTCTCAGAACAGTACACATGGAGACCAAAAGTGGATGGATTAACTTTTGAATCATTAGACCAACAGGGTTCAGGGTGGCTTGAGAGGCTGTTTGAAGAAGATGAAGTGGGTAAAGTGATCCATAGCATAGCTAGTGACAAGGCTCCAGGCCCTAATGCTTTTACCATGGGTTTCTTCCAAGTTTGTTGGGAAGTGATCAAGGATGATCCCGTAAGGGTGTTTCAATAGTTTCATGCTAATGAAAGATTTGATAAAAGTCGAAATGCTACTTGTTTTAGCTCTCATGCCTAAAAAAATGGGGGTGCTTGGATGTCAGAGACTACCGCCTTATTAGCTTAGTGAATGGAGTGTACAAGATCCTTTCTAAAGTCCTGGTGAACAGATTGAGTGCGGTGATGGAGAAGTTAATTTCAAAACCTCAAAATGCATTCTTCAAAGGTAGACAAATTCTTGACTCAGCATTTATAGTCAATGAAGTCTTGGACAAAAGACTCAAATCTAAAGAACCTGGATTATTGTGCAAACTAGACATGAAGAAAGCTTACGATCATGTCAACTGGAACTTCTTGCTCTATCTTCTTGCAAGATGTGGTTTTGGGGTGAAATGGCATGCTTGGGTAGCATTTTGCATTTCTAAAACTCACTTTTTTATCTTGGTGAAAGGTTCGCTAGTGGGTTTCTTTTACTCCTCCTGTGGCTTGAGACAGGAAAATCCACTCTCTCCATTACGTTTCATTATTGTCATGGAAGCTCTTAGCAAAATTATTTCGAGCCTTGTGGAAGGTGGCTTCCTCGATGGCTTCTCAGTGGGAAATGGTGATTATGGCTCTATTGATATTTCTCATTTGTTTTTTGTCGATAATACTCTCATCTTTTGTGGAGCAAATCATGGGTAGTTGTCTTTGGATTGAGAGTGAATCTTGCCAAGTTTGAATTGGTGCTGATGGGGGTTGTTCCCAATGCAATGAATTTAGCTAGCCTCCTGAGATGTAAGGTATCTTCTCCACCTACTAAGTATCTTGACTTACTGTTGGGTGCTTCATTCAAATCGGAGGGGATTTGGAATGTTGTGATTGCAAAGGAGGAACGTAGATTGGCCTCTTGGATGAGGATATACTTGTTTGAAAGGGGTAGGCTTAGGCCTCGTTTGTTTTCACAGATGAAATAAGTTAAGATAAAAGTTTAAAGTTGAATAAAATATTCTTACAATATATTTTTTTTAATATTATTTTTATTTTGAGATTTTAAAAAGTTGAATTGTTTATTTTATTTTGTGTGAGAATTTGGGAAAGTAGTAATGATTAGATGAGATGAGAATGGTTGTGAAAACAAATGAGGCCTTACTCTTATCAAAAGTATCCTCTCTAATTTACCAACATATTTCTGTCCTTGTTCTTAATCCCTACAAAGGTAGCATATCGTATTGAGAAGCTACAACGGGATTTCTTGTGGAGAGGGATGGGAGACGAGTTTAAATTCCATCCACTGGTCAATTGTTTGCACACCAATATCTAGGGGTGGCTTGGGGATTCATAATTTGATGAAATTTAATCAAGCTCTGTTGGGTAAATAGTTATGGCAGTACCAACAAAAAGGGGGGGGGGGGGGCTATGGAAGTTAATTATAGATTCAAAATTTGCGGAGTCTTGGGGAGGATGGTGGTCGAATGTGGTATGTAGACCATATAGGGTGGGTTTGTGGAAACACATTAGAAAAGGGTGAGAGACTTTCCTAAGCCATGCACGTATTGAACTATGTGATTGTTCTCGAGTCAAATTTTGGCACAATGTAGTGAACAAAGCCTCAAAGAAACATTCCCTAAAGTTTGTTACCTTGTACGAGCAAAGGATGCTTCAGTAGCTGATCTCTTGTTCTTTTCTCATGGCTCCCCTCAATGGAATATAGATTTCATTAGGGTGGCACAAGATTGGGAGTTGGGGCTTATCATCGAGTTTTTTGCCTTACTGTATTCCACCAAGGTGACTGAGGGCAAAGAAAGATAGATTCACAATTAGATCATTCTACCAAGTTCTAACTAGCCAGGGCATGACACCTTTTCCATAGGAATAGATGAATGACGAAAGCCCCTTTAAAAGCAGCTTTTTCTGTTTGGACAACATCCCTAGACAAGATTCTTACTACAAACAATTTGAGAAAATGTCGAGTAACGGTCTTGGACAAGTGTTGCATGTGTAAGAAAAATGGGAAATCAGTAGATCACCTGCTTCTACATTGTGAGATCGCCAGGACCTTGTGGGATAATTTTTTTGTGAAACTAGGATTATCTTGGGCCATGCCTGGTAGGCTGGAGGATTTTCTAGCAAGCTGGAGAGGACTCAAAAGCAATCCTCAAGTGGCGGATTTGGAGGGAGTAAAATGATAGAAGCTTCGAGGATCCCGAGAGGACAATGGATGAGCTTAAAGTTTTCTTCTTTAAAACCTTGTCTTTATGGGCGGGGGTCCTTGATTTTAGTGGTTTAAATGTCCATGATTTTCTACTTTCGGTTGTAAGCCCTAGTTAGGTACTTCTTATGGGTTTTCCATGGGTTTTTTTCAAACATGCTGGTAGGTATTAAAGGATGATCTCATGAAGGTGTTCCAGGAGTTTCATTCGGCTGGACAATTCGAGAAAAGCCTAAATGCCACCTTTCTTGCGTTGATTCCGAAGAGGACTGGGGCTGAAGAGATCAGGGAGTTCCGACCCATTAGCCTAATAAATGGGGTTTATAAGATCCTCTCTAAGGTACTTGTGAATCGCCTTAGTGAGGTAGTGGGAAAGATAATCTCAAAGCCTTAAAATGCTTTTGTAAAGGATAAGACAGATCCTAGATGCGGTCCTTAATGTAAATGAATGTCTGGACAGTAGACTGAAAGCTGGTAGTTCTGGGGTTATTTGCAAACTAGACATGCAGAAAGCGTATGATCATGTTAATTGGGATTTTTTGCTTGATCTCCTAAGGAGGTGCGGTTTTGGGGAAAGATGGAGATCTTGGATCCGTTGGTGTATATCTACGGCAAAATTTTCAGTTCTGATAAATGGAAGTCCAACAGGTTTTTTTAACAGCACACGAGGCCTTAGACAAGGAGATCCGCTGTCATCATTACTGTTTGTTATTGTAATGGAGGCTTTGAGCAGAATGACCTCAGCCCTGGTTGCAAATGGGCGTGTGAGTGGTTATTCGATAGGATCCCCGGGTGGGGGACTTATTAGTATTTCACATTTATTGTTTGCAGATGATACTCTTATCTTCTATGAGGCAGATAACAATCAGATCCGTGTTTTAAAGGTCCTCCTTCTTTGTTTTGAAGCAGTTTCAGGGTTGAAAGTGAACTTGGATAAATCAGAGATGGTACCTATTGGAGGTGTACAGCGTCTAAGACAGTTGGCTAATACTCTGGGGTGTAAGATTGCTTCACTCCCAATGACATACCTTGGGCTTCCATTGGGGGCTGCCTCGCGAGCAGCTTCTACATGGGATACAGTGATTGAGAAAGTAGAGCGTAGATTAGCAGGATGGAAGAGATTGTATTTGTCAAAAGGTGGTAGGATTACCTTGATAAAGAATACGTTATCTAACTTACCGACCTATTTTTTGTCCTTATTCCCTATCCCAGCAAGTGTGTCGGTTCACATTGAGAAACTTCAACGAGATTTCCTGTGGGGAGGATTGGGTGAAGAGTTTAAATTCCACCTAGTCAGGTGGGAAAAAGTATGCAGACCTATCTCTTCTGGTGGTTTGGGCATTAGAAATTTGAGAATTTTTAATTGGGCACTACTTGGGAAATGGTTGTGGAGATGCCATAAAGAACCTGAGGCTTTATGGAAACTGGTGATTGAGAGTAAATATGGAGAATTATGGGGGGAATTTAAGGGTGCTACCCGCCCCCGGGATGCGGGGGCGGAGTGCGGGGCGGATTGGTCTTTTTACTTAAAAAAAAAATACTACATTTATTTGATTTAAAAATTATTTATAAGTGCAAAAGTAATTAAAAATACATTTTTAGATCCAAATTATAAATTTAAATTTTGTAAATATGGCTATAATTTAGAAATTTGCTAGTGCATATTTTGTGTAAATTGTAGTGTATTAATTTTTAAACTGTAATTTTTAAATTTGCTAGTGCATATTCTGTGTAAATTATAGTGTATTAGTTTTTAAATTATGTAGTTTTTAAATTTGCCAATACATATTTTGTGAACAAGTCTAACAAATTGTATTATATATTTATATATACACAATTTGTAAAATCTAAATATATATTTATGTTTATATATATGTATATAATATGAGAATTGCTACGTACAACCGGGATTTGCAACCAGCGTGTAACCGCTTGATGTGGCACGTGAGTATCTGTCAGAAAGTAAAAAAGAAAAAGAGAAGTCCAAAACGCTTAACATTTATGGCAACACTAGAACTGATGAGGTCCTCTCCTTTTCATTGGATCAGATGGAGACAGAGGGACTTTGACTCAGTTCTCTCATAGAAGCATCAATATCGTCCTCTACTGAGGTCATCTTAGAAGAATGGAATGGTTCTTCTTCTACCAAGCTCTTCGGAACTGCCACCATTACCGCTTCCCCTTCTCTCTCCATCCAAAGGTTTGGGATTCACTGCAGGGCCTTTCAACGTACATTCAGACTATGCTCTCGACACAAGCTCTTCTTAATGCTATTGGAGCTAGAGAGAAATCTGCGACTGTAATTGGTGCCACATTTCAGTGGCTTTTTACGGACCTAACTGGAATGCTTGGAGGCATTTTATTCACATTCTACCAGGGCTCAAACTTGGATAGCAATGCCCAAATGTGGCGTTTAATCACAGATCTTATGAATGATTTTGGAATGTTGATGGACCTGGTTTCCCCCTTGTTTCCTTCAGCTTTCGTGTTTGTAGTTTGCTTGGGGAGCCTATCACGATCATTCTGGTGTTGCCAGTGGAGCAACTAAAGCTGCTTTGACGCAGCATTTTGCCCTTCAGAATAATGCTGGAGATATTTCTGCCAAGGAAGGAAGTCCAAGGAGAAGTCCAACACACCTAACTTCAAGTAAAACGGTGTGTTTTATTAAATTAGGTGGGGGTTACCCAGCGAGTGCACTGGGCGGTTGCATGTAGCTTTTTTCATATAATATATATATATATAAATGGGGGCCGGGGAAATGTGGGGCGGGGTTGGGCCCTCCCTGCCACCTGCCCCCACTAAGGGCCCTAGATGCGGGGCGGGGGACCCCGACCCCGCCCCGCAAGGGCGGAGGGGTTGCCCCCCCCCCCCCCCCCCCCACAACATGCGGGGATGGAGCGGAAGCGGGGGTGGGGCCCCGCTGCCCGGGGATGGTGTACCAATGAAGTGAGTGGGGCATATGGTGTGGGTTTGTGGAAACATATAAGAAAAGGATGGGGGGTCTTTGCCAGGCACACAAGATTTTGTCTTGGAAATGAGACTAGGATCAAATTTTGGTATGATATTTGGAGTGGTAACGGTGCTTTAAAGGATCTATTTCCTGTTCTTTTTAGGGTGGCAAGTGCCAATGATGTCTCTGTGGCAGAAGTTATGGTGTTAGTGGGGGAACAAATACAATGGAACATTAATTTTAGCCGGGCAGCACATGATTGGGAAGTTGACAATTTTGCAACTCTTTTCAGCCACTTGTATTCACTCAAATGCAGTAACCATCAAGCTGATAGGTTGTGTTGGATACATACGGGAAAAGGATTATTCTCGGTTCGCTCGTATTATAAATCTCTGTCACAAGAACCTCCAACTCAGTTCCCTTGGAAAAGGATTTGGAGACACAAGGCCTCTCAAATCAGCATTTTTTGTGTGGACAGCTTCTTTGGGTATGATCCTCACAACAGATAATTTGAGAAGACGAGGGGTGATTATCGCAGATTGGTGCTGCATGTGCAGGAACGAGGGTGAATCTATGGACCACCTTCTACTACATTGTGATATAGCTCGAGGGATTTGGAATGAAGTATTCAAAAGACTAGGATTGGGGTGGGTTATGCCCGAGTCTATAGTGGAGATGTTGGCTAGTTGGACAGATCTAAGAGGTAACCAACAGATCAAGGTTGTATGGAAGATGTTGCCTATTTGCGCTATGTGGTGTTTATAGCAGGAACGCAATGAACGGATGTTTGAGGACAAAGAAAGATCAATGGAGGAACTAAATGCTTTCTTTTTTAGAACTCTTTGTACTTGGGCCATTGCCGTTAACTTTAATGGCCAAGATTTCCATACTTTCCTTGTTTCTAATGCTCCTACTTAACTAGGACATTCATTGTACTGAACATGGCTTTTGCCTATTCTTTTATTAATATACTTACACTTATAAAAAAAAAAAAAAAAAAGATACTTCTCATGTATACTTCCTGTGTACTTGGGCCATGCCTCCTTATGAATAAAATTCTTGATTACCTTTAAAAAAAAATCCATCCAAAGTGTCATGCTTGTCTTTATCACCAGAGAGAGATGCAGAAAACATTTACAAAATGGTCTTCATATCTTCAAAATGTGAGCATATACAGATAATTACAAGCATCAATTGTTGACTCTTCACAATTCATCAATTGCACCATTGCAAAGTCTAACACAATCCAGGGATTGATAATCAAATGGATAAGATGCAGGAGGTTAAGAATCCCACACAAAAGAAGAAGAAGAAGAGAAGTAAGCTATCTATATTTGAAATTGAGAATTGATCGTTTATGTCATATACCTCCATCTCCACCATTTATAAATGACAAGAGATCATCAACCGAGCGGTCATCCAACTGCTCCTCCACAATTTCGACATTCTGAAACATACAGGATCCATTTTCTATTAATGCCAACATATAAATGGACATTCAAGTGCTTCAACCAAATAATTGAAATGTGACCATTTCAGTTAAAATTCAAATTTAGAAAATTCAGCAAAGAAAAAAAGAAAGAAAGAACTCAATTATAGTAAAAGCAGAAAACAAGATGAAAAGAAAATAAGCACCTTTAACTTCTCTCTCTCTTTTAATTCTTTCCTCTTTCTTGCATACAATCGATTCAGAAGCCGGATACGTGGATCAGCAGTGATGTTTCTCAGGGGCTCTAACTTCTCCTCCTGGAGAAAACTGAATATACATGAAAAAGCATTAACAGAGAAGGCATTAGAACATTGACTTTTTTCTAGCAACACACACCTCTGTTAGGTCATCAGGTAAATGAAATGTTTCCCGAATCTCCTCAGGAGTTTTTCCCTCAATAATTCGAGCAAGTGCTCGGCTTGTGATATCAACTAAAGGTTTCAATTGGAGGCTATCAGCTGCAGACGTCAACTCACATAACCTTTTCGTATCCATCCGAATAAACTTCTCGTCAAAATTTTTGCGTTCCTATATCAAGAGATATCAAATTAAAATTTTAGTTAAAATATTCAGTTATAAGATGTACCATCTACTGCATTCGCCATTGCCACAAATAGTTATTATAAGCGAGTAATCTTTTTTTAACAAACTTCGGGGAAAAAGTGATACTAAATTTATAAACGAATTAACTACAAACCAAATAGTATGAGAACCTCCCTGGAGGGATCATGATAAAAAGTTTTCATTTCTGAAGATTACTTAAATGTCAGAGAATCCTTAATCATAAAGTGGGGAATAAATGTTGTCTAAAAAGTGCAAAATACATCACCATAGCGAAACGGTGCATCAGACCTTATTAGAACGACCTGGTACTTGGTGAAATCGACAGTAATCAAGAACTAAGCCCAAGATGGCAGGATTGACTCGTTGTGGAAGTGATATAGCATAGTTTTTGGAAGATCCCATGCCTGTCTGAATTACTTCCCGGCATATCATAGGGCAAAACACGGCAACCTCTTCTTCTACTTGTTGAATTGAACCATCGGCAGTTTGAAGCCAAATGTAAGACTTCATCTGGATACACAATGCAATAACCATAAAGAAATCTAAAAGGAGAAAATGACTACAATAACAAAACTAAACCTTACTAAGTCTGACCCGGACACACACCTGCCATCCTAAGTGGGCTTAGCCTATGGAAGAAATATTGGTTTCTAATCAAAGGGCAACAATACCTTCAATGGAACAATGCAACAGTTTTATGTTATTAATTTTATACCTTATAGGAACTCATTATTATTATTATTATGGTTATTGTTATTGTTATTATTATTATTGTCATCATTGTCATTGTTGTTGTTGTTACTACCATTTGAAAGTTGGATTTATAGAAAGTTCAACATAGACAGGTCCAAATAGACCCCAGTCAAGCCCTCCATCAAATTCAGGCTAGGAGTAGTCCCAACAGACACCATGGCTCTGAAGCAACCAGCTGATGGAAATATCAGTGTCTTCAAACAAATAAATGATTTATCTGGTTTTTATCTGCATAATTAATCTAACATCATCCCAAAAGTAATTATAAAAAAAATACCTCAGGTTTAACGACTGCGATGACAGCTTCTGACATTTGATAAAGACACTGCAAATAACTTATAAGAGGTTTGAACAATCAATATGTGCACCTCCAGTATAATAAAAAAAGGGAAGTCATAAGCGAATGAAATACTACCTTATTCAAAATCTTAACTTCATTAGGATGCTATAAACTTTTACCAGTGCTTGTTGAATCTCAATAACATGTGTATAAGCATTTTTATCTGACTCCACAGACCTTATTGCTCTGCTCAGAAGTACAAAACAAGATAAAGCAACACAAGGTATAATGATGTGCCAGAAATTGAAAGGTGATTGCCAGAATCAACTGAAAAATAAATGAGATTTTCGTCAGAAAGGAAAAGAAGGAAAAAGAAAAGGAACTATCTCTCTCTTTTGATAGGTAGGAACTATCTCTCTCTCATTTCCTAGTCTTCTATTTACATTCTTATATAGATCATCATGCATAAAGTCCTTTAGAACCTTCTACAGCTCAGCTCAACTCAACTTAATCCCAAGTTCCAACCAATAGGTTCGTTGTTTGATTACTTGTACATATATTTTTTTTTATAAGTAAATGATTATATTAATATTAATATGAATAGGCATAGCCCAAGTACACAAGGTGTAATACAAGAGATAACACCCGTTTAGGAAGAAGAAATAGAAACAAGAAAATCATGAAAATTGGGGCTATTGAAATCTACAGCTTTGGCCCAAAAAACAAAGGTTCTAACAAAAAATAATCTAATCTCCTCCAATTAACGCTCATTGTCCTCGAACATCCGGTCATTCTGTTCCAGCCAAATGCACCAAACTCTTGTACTGAATGGGGATTCTTTAAATGTTTCCTTTTTAGACTTTGCTAGTTCCTAGTTTCATGGCTTGTATTTAGGTGTTTCCGCTTGTATACTTCATGTGTACTTGGGCTATGCATATCTACTTGCATTAATAAATTTCTTATTACTTATAAAAAAAAAAAAATATATATATATATATATAGAAATCATCTTCCATACAACTGATATTTGAGGAATATTGACCAAGCTCGTCCAACATGCCAGAAGTTCGACCACTGTTGCAGGCATAACTTAGGCTAGCTCTACCCGTCTGAATACATCATCCCATAACGCTCTAACAACTTCGCAATGTAGTAGAAGATGGTTCACAGTCTCACCACTTTGTTTGCACATACAGCACTAGCCACTACTATCACCTTGCATTTCCGTAAATTATCCATCGTCAAGATCTTTCCCAAAGACGTTGTCCAAACAAATGCCACCCTAGGAGGCGCCTTATTTCTCCAAATCCTTCTCCATGGAAAGTGATTATTTTGCGATTGAGTGAGGGCCTTATAGAAAGAACAAACCGAAAATATACCTTTCTTGGCAAGTACCCACCATAAATTGTCAGCTCCTTAAGTACTCGATCTCTTTTTTTCTTTTTAATAAGCAAGAAGTAAATTTTATTGATATGAATAAAATCGGCATAGCCTATATACACAGGAGGTATATAAAAGAACACCTAAATACATTCTAGAATTGCTAAATTAAGGATAAGAAGTCATGAACATTGTTTCCATTAAGCACAATGGCTGAAAACCAAAGCAATAATGTGTACAAAAAAATTCTGAAGCTCTGTCATTGTGCGCTCCCTATCTTCAAAGCACTACGCATTCCTTTCCGACCAAGTACACCACATAATGCACAACGGAATTATCTTGCATACTGCCGCCACTTGGGGACAACCTTGAGTTTCCTTCCAACAAGCAAGTAAATCAAGCAAACTCAATGGCATTACCCAAGCGACGTCAACTCTTCTAAAGATCTCATTCCACAACACTCTTGTAACTTTACAATGTAATGATAAGGGATCCACCGACTCTCCATTTTTTTGCACAAATAGCACCAATCCATCACAATAAGTCCCCTCTTCCTTAAGTTGTCCGTGGTCAGAATATTCCCAAGAACAGCAGTCCATACAAAAAAAACTACTTTGGAAGGCAAGCGAGACCTCCAAATACTTTTCCACAGGAAGGGTACATTACCTTGTGATGTCAATATTTTGTAATACACCTTGACTGTAAACTTCTTTCTGCCAATGGACCTCCACTGTATCCTATCCCCCTATGCCATTATACTTCTTGTGGAGTATATCAATACGAAAAATTATGAAACGGTATGCAATTCTCAAACATGAATATCCATATTAAATAGGACATTCCACTAGTGAGAACCATGAGAAAACGTAAGCAGATCCGCCACAGAAGCATCCATGTTAACTAACTATAGAGAGCTGGGAAGGCCCTATCAAGAGCATGATCTCCACACCAAAAATCATGCCAAAACCTGATTCTAGTACCCTCTCCAACCACAAAACGGATATGGTTTTCGAAACACTGTCAACCCCTCCTAATAAATTTCCACAAGCCCACGCCATACCGCCCCCTCACTACATTGGAACACCAACCCCACCAAGCACTTCCGTGTCTAAAGTCAATAACTTCCTTCCAGAACGAATCCCCCTCCAAGTGGTACCTCCATAGCCATTTCCCCAACAGAGCTTTATTGAAAGTCCTCAAGTTGCACACTCCCGATCCGCGAATCGAGATTGGGGAGCAAACTTTATTCCAATTAACAAAAAAGCCCAAAATAACTTCTCGATCTTACTCGCCACCCCTATAGGCAACGGAAATGGAAATAATAGGTCGGAAGGTTAGTTAAAGTGCTCATAATCAGTGTGAGTCGACCCCCTTTCAATAAATACAACTGTTTCCAACCAGCCAACATTTTCTCAACTTTCTGATAACCCCATCCCAAATAGCTCTAGCTTTAAAGGTTGTCCCCAACAGAAGACTCAAATATTTCATAGGCAAAGAAGAAACTTTACAACTCAAGAGACTTGCCAGACTGTTGATTCTAGGCACCACACCCACCGCCACCATCTCGGACTTATCAAGGTTCACCTTAAGCCTTGACACGACTTCAAAGCATAACAAGTGTGCTCATAAAGCTTGAATCTAGCCAAGATCAACTTCACAAAAGAGGACAGTGTCATCTGCAAATAAGAGATGTGAGATTATGATAGAGCCATTAGTACCATTACCAACCGAAAAACTGGCTAAAAAACCTCCTTCAACAACAACCTTCACCATCCGACCAAGTGCCTCCATAACAATAACAAAAAGAAAAGGAGACAACGGATCCCCTTGCCGCAATCCACGGGAACTTTTAAAAAATCCAGCAGGGGTGCCACTAACTAGCACTGAGAAGCGAGCGGTAGTAACACAATGTCGAATCCATGAAATCCACCTATCACCAAAGCCACACCTCCCAAGTGAATAAAAGAGAAATTCTCAATTCACATGGTCATATACTTTTTCCATGTCAAGCTTGCATAGAATGCTTGGTACGCCCTCCTTCAACCCATGATCCAAGCATTCATTGGCAATGAGAACTAAATCAAGTATTTGTCTCCCCCGAACAAATGTATTTTGAGGCTTAGAAATAATTTGTTCCATTACCAAGCTTAGCCGATTAGCAAGAACTTTCGAAATAATCTTGTATACCCCACTCACCAAACTTATAGGACGGAAGTCCTCAACTTTTGTAGCCAAATGTTTCTTCGGTATGAGAACGATGAATGTCGCATTGAGGCATTTCTCAAACTTTTTGAAGGAGTGGAATTCAAGAAAAACCTACTTAACATCACATTTCACAATCTCCCAACAAGCTTGAAAGAATCCCAAAGAAAAGCCATCCGGACTAAGCACTTTGTCTTTAGCCATACCACTAATGCCCTTATAAATCTCATCTTCATCAAAAGGTCTTTCCCATCAAAATACTAAGGAAACTAGAAATGCCAAGAGAGCTTTTGGAAAAAATGGCCATCTCGGTTCAGCCATTTCTCATTATCAAGGCAATCAGCCAATGCTTTACAAGGAAAGTAGATATTATGCTATACAAGGGAAAGTCTAAAGTATTCCTAATATTCGGCATCTATACATGGTAAATATATTGTGTACAGCTAATATTAACAGAGAGATAAATATACATGTAATAGCCAAACATTCCTAAATTGTATACGATAACATCCCCCTACCAGCATCAATTTGCAAACAAGGAATTGATGCCGTTGTTGAGTCATTGCTTTGGTGAAGACTTCGGCCACTTGGAGATCAAAAAAAATGTAAGGAAGAGATATCACCCGACTCTCCAAGGTATCTCGGATAGAATGACAATCAACCTCAATGTACTTGGTGCGTTCATGGAAGACAGGATTGTTTGCAATCTGAATAGCACTAGTGTTATCAACATGAAGAGAGGTAGAATTAGTTTGAGGAAACCCAAGCTCCTCGAGAAAACCACATAACCATACAATTTCAGAACAAGCAGTAGACAAGGTACGATACTCAGCCTCAGTAGATGATTTAGAAACACGATCTTGTTTCTTACATGTCCAAGAAATTAAGGCATCACCTAAAAACATACACCAACCCGTAGTAGATCATCGCGTATCCTAACACCCAGCCCAATCAGCATCACTGTAGGCAACAAGTTGAAGAGATGAGCCTGTAGGAAAGAATAACCCACAAGTAGGCGACCCTCGAAGATAGCGGATAATACGGCGAACTGCAGCAAGATGAAGGTGCCGAGAAAAAGACATAAACTGGATGACCTGATGAACAACATAGGAGATATCCAGTTGAGTAGTGGTCAAGTAGATAAGACTCCCAACCAAGCGCCGATAGAGAGTAGGATTAGGATTATCCAGAGGATCTCCTTCATCTTCCCTGTATTTGACATTTACCTCCATAGGTGTATCAACAGAAGAAGTGTCCTCCAAACCAGCCAAAGTAATAAGATCTTGAATATACTTATGCTGGTTCGAGAAAATACCATTGGCCTAATGATGGACCTCTAGTCCCAAGAAGTATGTGAGCTGGCCAAGATCTTTCATATAGAAAGCTACATGTAACAGCTTCTGAAGTTTATTAAACAAACCACAGTCAGTGCTAGTAATGATAATATCATCCATATAAACTAAGAGAAGGACTATACCTGCATCAGACTTGTGGAAAAAAAAAAAAAAAGAATCATACTAATTTTGTGTACTACAAAACTTCTCAAACCAAGCCTAGGGAGCCTGCTTGAGTCAGTACAGAGAACGTCTTAGCTTACAGACATCATGAGGAGAAGAAGTAGTCATACCAGAGGGAAGCTTCATGTAGATCTCTTCTTGGAGATCACCATGAAGAAAGGCGTTCTTCATATCCATCTGATGTAGTTGTCACGATTGTAAAGCGGCAATAGCTAAGATGGTTCGAACCGTGGTCATTTTTGGTAACAGGAGCAAATGTCTCCTCAAAGTCAACCCCATATTCCTGTTTGTTACCCAGAGCTACAAGGCGAGCTTTGTATCGGTCCAAAGACCCATTAGAACGAAGCTTTACAAATAAAACTCATTTACTCCTAATAGGTTTGACTGTAGGAGGACAATAAACAATATCCCAAGTATAATTCTCAAGTGATTGAAGTTTTGCTTGCATTGCAATTTGCCAACACTCATGTTCCATAGCCTGTTTGTAGGAAGAAGGAATGAAAATAGATGATAAAGTAACTACGAGGGAGACAGGGGATGAGAAACCATACTGATCAAGGGGTCGAGAAGGACGAGTAGACCCGCAAAGAGTGGTGGAAATAGGAGCAGGATCAGGCGTCGGGTCAAGATCTTGAGGGGGCACAGAGGAAGTGGAACCAGACTCATGACGATGACGTCGTTCATACACAAAACTAGGTTTAAACCTTTCCACAATTATTGGAGAATTAGAGAAGCTAGGCATAAGAGATAAATATGAAGATGGCAACTCAACATGAGATGGAAACAAATATTGATTTAAAAAAAAAAAACCACATTCATAGAAACCCATATACGACGAGCATGGGGATCATAACAAGCATAACATTTTTTAGGTATAGCATAACCAAGAAAAGCACTCATAACAGATTGAGTAGTAAGTTTATGTCGTTCATGAGCAGGGAGATGCACAAAACGAACACAACCAAATGCCTGAAAATCAGAATATGAAGGAGAATGGTCAAACAACTTAAAGAAAGGAGAAACATGATGTAATGTACAAGAGGGTAAGCAATTGATCAAATGAACCGAAGTAGAAAGAGCTTCACACCAAAAAGGAGGAGGAGCAGATGATTCAAGTAAAAGGGTTCTTACCACATTAAGAAGGTGACGATTTTTCTTCTCAACAACACAATTTTGTTGCGGTGTCGAAGGACAAGAATGCTAAGAGATGATCTCTTTGCTTTGAAGAAAGTCCTAAAACTCATTAGACATGTATTCTCCGCCAGAATCAGAATGCAAGACCTTGATGCTAGCAGAGAATTGAGTCTCAAGAAGTGCAAGAAAGCGCTTAAATACTGAAAAAAATTTTGGCCTTAGCCCGTAGGAAGTAAACCCAAGTAAAACGACTAAAATTATCAATGAAAGTAACAAAGTACTTATAATGCTCATGAGAAACAACAAGTGCAATCCCCCAAACATCACTATGAATAATACCGAAACATTGTGAGGCACGAGATGCATGATGTGGAAAAGGTAGACTTTACTTTTGCCAAGTTTGCATGTTGTACAATCAAAAGAAAGATCAAAAGAAGAACATGTTTTATTTCCCAATAAACCAGAATTAAACAAAATACGAAGTATATCGGAGTTTGGGTGGCCTAGACGTCTATGCCACATCTTATTTCCAGGACCAACATTACATGCAAAGGAAAGTAAAGGAAAACTAAGGATAATGGTGGAAGGAGAAACGTGGAGAGGAAAGAGTCGTCCCATTTTAGGCTCATTCGCGATCATCTTCCCTAACACTTGATCGTGTACAACACAATCAGAACAAGAGAAATGGATATTACAATTATTATCAACCAATTGAGAACAAGAGAAATGGATATTACAATTATTATCAACCAATTGACCAACAGAAATAAGATTTGTGAAGAGGTTATGAGACACAAAAAATTAGTTAAGGAAGAGGAAAGATCACCAACAACGCTGATAGGTAGAGAACTGCCATCAGCGGTGTTAATTGTCAGATTTCTATCATAATTTCTGACATTGAAAAAAAGAATAACGGTATTGGTTATATGGTTAGAGGCTCCAGAATCAAAATACCATGACTTAGAAGAAACTTTATGATTACCTGAGAACCCAAAAGCAAAAAAAGAAAAGAAATGATCATCTGTTATACCATTTCAGGAGTGAGTGTATTCGAGATTGCTAAGGCTATATGTACAGGAATAGGAATAACCTGCGAGGTAGCAGGCAATGCAGCAGAACTAAAGGCACCAGCGGAGGCATGATAAGCAATACCCAGCTTCCTTTCAGGTCGAATGGGACAAGCAGAGATGATATGGCCCTGTTTCTTGCAGTAGTTAAAGAACTTCTAGGGACAATCCCGAGCAATATGACCAAAAGATTTACAACTATAACACTAGACAGCACGCATGTCTCTACCCTTATTCCTCTCTTGTGCTACATAAGCCTCAAGAATAGGTCCACTAACAGGAGCCCGATGTTCCATGGAAGCTTGAGTGGCTAGACGCTGCTCCTCAAGAAGAAGTTCACTTAAACATGCATCCAGAGATGGGACAGGAGCACGATTCATCAGATTAGAACGTGCAATTTCTAAGTCTGGTCGTAGCTTCATCAAGAATTGATCTCTCTTGCTGGTTGCATGCACTGCTTGGACAGCAGAGAGAGCTGTAGCGGGAACATTAGCATAAACAATGTCGGAATAGTTAGCCCAAAGGTTCTGAAAATCAGAAAAATATTCCTCAATTGAGAGACTTCCTTGTGTAAAATTAGCTATCTCATACTCCAATTGAAATCGCCTAGCGGAGTGGTCTTGATTGTAATCGTGTTGTGATAATTCCACATGTCAGCAGCAGTTTTATACGGCCTCAGATTGAGAACAAGGTGAGGCTCAACGAAGCAAAGGATCCAGGTCATGACCCTAGCATCCTTGATTTCCCACTTTGACAAAGTCTCGACATCGTGAGGTGCAGAATCACTTCCATCAATGACCCCACAATTCTTTCCCTTGACAAATAATTGAAACTAAAACTCCCAAGCAGAATGGTTTTTGCCAGTAAACCGAATATGAAACGATTCTAACTTATCCGATGACATGATGCAACCCAGAAAAAAAAAAAAATAGCCCACCAGAAAATTATTGCAAGAAGCAAAAAAATATAGGTGCCGAGAACATCCTAGACCAAAGAATACAACCAGAAAAGTGCCGACAAGAAGTATTGCACTAGAAACGTGAACAGAAGGTGCCGACCAAAGGAAACCAAACAAGAACTAGGAAAGAAAAAAAAATCGCACCAAAAGCTAGAACCGAAGCAGAGAGTGCAACTGAGGGCGCCGAAGTCCAGAACAAGACCAGAAACAGAAACCAGCAACAGATGGCGCCGACCAGAATCTGCAACAGAGGATGCCAACGTGCAGGACAGAAATAGAATCGGCAACAGAGGGTGCAAAAATCAACCTTGGAACCAGGAACATGCAACAAATGGCATCGAAACCCACAAACGCAACAACAGAAAGGGTCGAAAGCCACAAACTTAGACCCTGAGAAAAAAAAATTCGAAACAGGTAAGAATCATAAACCTACTCTTGATACCATGTCAAAATACTAAGGAAACCATAAATACCAAGAGAGCTTTTGGAAAAACTGACTATCTCGGTTCAACCATTTCTCATTATCAAGGCAATCAACCAATGGTTTACAAGGAAAGTAGATATTATGCTCTACAAGGGAAAGTCTAAGGTCTCATTTGTTTTCGCAGATGAGATGAGATGAGATGAGTTGAGATTAAAGTTAAAAAGTTGAATAAAGTATTATTAGAATATATTTTTTAATATTATTTTTGTTTTGATATTTGAAAAAGTTGAATTGTTTATTTTATTTTGTATTGGAAGTTGGGAAAGTTGCAATGATTAGATGAGATGAAATGAGATAAGATGAGATAAGATGTTTTCTAAAAACAAATGAGGCCTAAAGTATTCCTAATATTCAGCATCTATACATGGTAAATATATTGTATATAGCTAATATTAACAGAGAGATAAATATACATGTAATAGCCAAACATTCCTAAATTGTATATGTCAACATTACCGACCAGCTCACACCCTGCAAATCAATAGACTCAAAAAACAAATCATCGAGCTTCGGCCTCCAACAGGTCAGCTCCGTGAGAAGGTTCTCATAATAATGCACATTATGGTTCTCTATTTCTGTGCACAGGGGGGGAGGGAGGAATAGAGCACTTGATTACCTGAATGGAGTGGCTCAATAGCATTGTTGCGCATATGTGAATTTGCCACTTTATGGAAAAACTTTGTGCATTTATCACCTATTTTTAACCAAAGGGCCCTGGATTTTTGTCGCCACGAGGTCTTGTCCAGCAACAATACCCTCTCCAGTTCAATCACAACCAAACTCTTCCTCAACAATACCTCCTCTGAGGTGTCTCCCGTCAATTCTCGCCCCTCTAACTTCTATAGCTCCTCCAAAAGGGTAGTCTTCTAGTTGTCAACGCTGCCAAAAACTTCCAAGTTCCAGTTCTTTAAATCTTGCTTTAGAGCCTTAAAGCTTACCTGCAAGAATAAAACTGGAAGTACCAGTGAACTAATAAGAAGACCACCAAGAACGAACCTTCTCTACAAAACCATCAGCTGCTAACCACATATTTTCAAACTTGAAATACCGGTGTTCCCTATGAATACCTCCACAATCTAACAAAATAGGAAAATGATCCTAGCAAACACAGGGCAACCGCTTTTGACACATCTCCGGAAAGTGGGCATCCCACGAAGGAGAGATGAGAAACCTATCAAATCTCGACCAACCCCGACTATTGGACCATGTGAACTCACCCCCAACAAGGGGGAGATCAATGAGATCCAAATCCAATATGAACTCAGAGAACTCAGGAGTTGCGATAATTCCCCGATCACTTGCTAGGAAAGTGAGTGATATTAGTCCCCACCCATACACCACGGCACAGCTCATAAACAATATAGACCCGCCAACTCCTCCCACAGCTTTCTCTTATCTCTATCCATGTTAGGCCCATAGATGCCTACATAAGCCCACTCCCATCCATATACCACATTTTTAAATAAACTAGCGACTGAGAAAATCCCAACACACTCCTCTACCGCCTCCACCACTCTTATCCCACATTAAGAGAACGCCACCTGAAGCACCCAATGAAGCCAAGTAGGACAAACCCACATAGAACACCCCCACAAACTACGAATGATTTTTTCATCAATGACGCAATTTTGTTTCTTGAAGACACACCACATCAACCTACCACATCCACAATAAGGATTTTATGCGAAGGCGCTTATTGCGATCATTAAACCCCCGCACATTCCAAGAGAGGATCTTAGGTTTCATGAGCAATGGTGACCCCCCTCCCTTTCAATCTATCCCTTCTATCACTCTCCTCCTTTGCTTCATAATTAATACTACATTTGAGCCTTTTAAGTTCCCTATCTCTCTTGGTGGCGGACTTCGATCGACCATCTTCAATGACAACAAAAAGGGCCCTGGACTACTCTTCAAAACCTATACAAGAAACCCCAAATGCAAGTTTGTATCTCCTCTACCTTCTTGAACACCCATTCCGAAGTGAACCTCTTTGAATTGGGACTAGGAGGGAGCGTGCATAATGGGGTTGGTTCAACAACACCCCCCCCCCCCCCCCCGCGTCAAGGCATTCTTCCTCCTAGTCTGACATGTTCGCAAGGCAACTCCAAAACCTGCGGTTGTTAGAGTACCTCCCTTTACGACCGAGTGTCAGAAGTGGCTACCGTCGTCACTAGCGATGACAAACAAGCAGGACCACCTTCTCTTCCAGCTTCTTGCAATACCTCCGCTAGCTTCCTCCAACCCATGCCATCCCTATCCCCATCCCAGCCCAGCCCATGGAGTATGAGTCGGAAAAAATCTGCAAAGCTGCTAACTTCCCAATATTGGACCGCCCTAGTGAAACTCGCATACCATTGGACTAAGTCACCAGCCATCACCTTGAGGTCCGCTACTGAAGCTTCTTTCTCACGTGCAAGCCCGAACACTGTAGGGAATTAAGTCCTTGAGGGCACTATCTCCACACCATATGTCATGCCAAAAATTAGTTCTTGAACCATCTCCCATCACAATTCTAGTATGACGAGCAAACACGCCCCACACTCGTTCCATATTCCATATATATATATAAAGTAATTGGGGTGGCTACATGGATCCTTCTATATCATTTGTTCTCTACTATTCATATCCAGTTATATTTCTAACAATCATTTCCTTTCCACCTAAATTCTACCCACATCATTTTTGGCCTCCTTTAAACTCTTTTTTGCTCCTTCCACAGTAATATCATCACCCTTTTGTATTGTTCGGTCTTAGGCTTTTGTTTCACATGTTCTTAGTTGAGATCCTTTCACCCTCTCATTCTTCAAATGATCCCTACGCACACATACATATGTATTTTTTCTATATTTACTTATGCTAAGAGAAGAAATGGGGAAAAAAAAAAATGAATGAATAAGAATGAAACTCAGATATAAACAAAACAGGCATTTATAAGATTTGAAAGAAAAAATAGAGACTATTCTATTTGGTTAAAAAAAACTGCTTATCAAAATAAAACTGTAAAATATTAAGAAATGTTAGGGGAACAAATAAGCAAGGAATAATTGTGCTACCAATAACTTCCACATTGTGTTCCAAATTCCAATTTGGTTCTCATCTTTGATTGACATGCATAAGCCACAATCTCAAGCCTGGATTGATTGAGTTACAGGCTTGTAATGATATTTCCATACATCCCACCACTGTCGTTCAAGCCTCTTATGCGAAGATCAGTCGCCTTGAATGGGCAATTGAGGGCAAGTATTATGCTGCAGATCTTGACACGATACAGCTATACCCAAAGTCAGGATTCTGTACTTAAGTGGCTAGAGATATAATATGAATAACGGATGGATGCCCCTAGGTCAGATTGTATGACCAAAATCTACATCCCATGTCTCTTAGGCCTTGGTTGGCAATAGAGATGAGAAGAGATGAGATGTTCTCGTCTCATCTTAAAACTTCTCACAATTTCCTTCCCAAACATCACTCAAACACAAAAAACTTTTCAATTTCAAATCTTCAACTTTTTCATCTAATCATAACCTAATCATTATCCAAAAACAAAACCCTATACAAATTTCTTAAACTTCCAAACAAAACACACAAAAAAAAAACAAGTTTTTCAAATTTCAAAACAAAAACTATCTTTTTAACTTTATAATATTTTTATTCAAGTTTTTTTCTCTGCTTTCCCAAAACCCAATAAAACATATTAACCCAGACCATTTCAATACTATTCACAGATCATTTCACTACTATTCACAAAATTCTCACAATTTCTCATCTCATCTCATTTCATTACCCAAGCATGCCCTTGATCTTTTTTATTCTCAATCAACAGTGTTATCTCTTAAAGGAAGATGATTCAAGTTCCTCTTCCTCCTCAATGTGGGGGTAGACGAGCCTAAAAACAAATTTTAGCCCTTCAAGTTTTAATATGGAGTCTGCAACTTTAGCTAGGAGATGAACCCAAAATTCGAAGAAATTCAGGTCACTCTAATCCACAGCAGCAAGTTTATAACCTGTCTCATATTCCAATTATTTTCTTGTTTTATCTTCTTCTTCATCATTGTCCTTTTGCATAAGTCTCTTGATAAATAACATATTAATGCCCAAGGAAAAAGATTCAACAAGCTCTATAGGGAATTAGATTGAGAAGGAATAGTTCTCCAATTTGATACCAACAGAGCAAAGGTCAATATTTAACCAAAAAAGACACAGCAGTAAGTAAGACTTATCGAATGCCTCATAACTGGAAAAATATAATACAAAACACATTAACCGTGTCGGTGAATTCATATGGAAAGCCAGTGATGTAGAGAACTGAAGCTCAAAACTTGCAGATGTGGTTCTCATCCGGCATTCTCAATACACGGGCGGTTCAGTTAATGCTGAGTTTGGTTGCTTATAATTAGTTTCAAATAACGAAAATTCAAATACAACTCTCGCTCTCATTATCCGGGACTTAATCAGAAACACCCAAATGACCCTGCCACAACTACTCTGAACAAAAAAAAAAAAAGTAAATAACTATATACACATCCATCCCAATGCAATAGTGAAGATAATTAAACTAAAGCACATAGAATAGCTAAGCTCATAATTTGTAAGAACAAAATCAAAATGGAAATACATAAGTGTGCGTGTATAAGAGAGAGGAGGAGATAGAGAGAGATGCGTACCTTGAAGATGAGGCTGTAATGCAGAGGCCAGAGCAAGAGAGGGAGCTAGGGTTTCGAAAAACGTCTGTTTCTTCTTCCTTTGTGCGTGCTCTACTGCTCTGTGTTCCTTTCCCCTTCCTGTAATTAACGAAGAACTATTAGTGTCCCGCACGTGACTTGTATCGAAGATGGTGCTGTCGCACGTGGTGGTGTAGTTAGTGTTATGAGTTTCATGAGTTTAGATGTATTTATGTAAAGTTTAAAAAGGTTATGTGTCTTAAGTGTAAAAAAAATATTGAATTGAAAAAGGTTGTGAATTTCACATGTAAAGAGATTTTGAGTTGATATGAATTTAGTAATTTGAGAGTTGTGTGTTTGAATGTTAGACTTAACTTAAAATTAGACTAAACTGAGTTGAATTCAGATGAGTTTAATAACCAAACGAGATCTTAGGGTTTTGAGTTGGAACAACGACAAGGGAATTTTGTCTTTTAAAAAAAAAAAAAAAAAGCATTAAGGTCTTCATTAATCAATCAAACAATTACATCAAAACACTTTTTTTCAACAGAATACAACTCTGAATAACGCCAGGATATTCTTCTAACCAAACAATCTCGGTCAACCTGTAATGCATACTTGGCAAGAAGATGAGCTGCCTTGTTACCTTCTCTTGGTGAAAAACTGATAGACCACTGATGTCTGCTCCTTTTGATACTATGCTATGACCAGATTTCATCAAGGCTGTTAACTTCATCAATGACTCTTTTGGCATCCCCTCTAACACTACATCCTGTAAATCAATTTTAGCACAAAACATCATAGCTCTCCTTAGTGCTTCTCCTTTTGCTATAGTGGGAATTGTGACAGCCTCTTCATTCAAACATAAAGCTGCAATTACCTCTCCCTACCAATCCTTTAAATATAAAGCCGCAATTACCTCTCCCTGCCAATCCCTTACTATGATTCCACACCCCATTTTCTTCCTCATTACATTCAAGACAGTATCCCAATTTACCTTATAAACATTTGCAACAGGTTTAAGCCATTTAATAGCTCAATCTACTCTACAGTTGAAATCAGAGAATTCCTCAACACACTCTGCATTTTGAAACTCTTCCAACTCATTGTGTGCTGCAGTGATTAAATTCCCTGGGCTCTCAAACTTCTGCTCAAAAGTAATTCATTCTCTGCCATATCCTTAAAAATGACAGCAATCTCCTCTATTTCCTGTTGTTTTAGAAGAGGTTTGTATTCGCAACCCATCTTAACTCATTTCAACTCATCTCACTACTATTCATTACTATTCATTAACTTTAACTCACAAATCTCACTATTATTCACAACTCATCTCACTACTATTTATAATCCATGTCAACTCATCTTCGAATCCAAACGACACAATTTTTTCACCAAATCTCCCCATATAATAAAGAAATCTTCCTTACTACTAGACCATTTATGAACTGGACTAATAGCTTCTGCCCATACGTCAATTGATGGTACACAACTCCAAAGAGCATGACAGATGGTTTCATCCATAGTCAAACATATTGGACAGATTGCACTATCTATTATATGTCTTTGAGAAAGCCTCTTCTTTGTTGGTAAAGCCTCACTCACTGCCTTCCAAATAAATACTTTAATCCCATTTGGGACATTGAAATCCCAAATTTTCATCTATACTACATTGCCCCCCTTACTACCTGATGATTCACTCCTTTCATTACTCTTCTTCTGCACTGCTAAATGGTATGCACTCTTCACTAAAAAGAGACCAGTTTTTGTAGGGGGCCCATATCATCTTATCCTCTGATCCCAATGTACTAAAAGGCAAGCTACATATGATATCTAACTCTCTTTCATAAAAAAACTCATAAATTAAAGCCTTCTTCCAGCATCCCTTATCATTATCGATCAGTTCTTTCACTTTGGCATCTTTGTTAAGAATTCTCACTGGAGATTGCAGTCTGAACGTACTAGGGATTGGTAGCTATATATCTCCCCATATATTGATCTTATGACCATTTCCTTCTCTCCACCTTAGGCCTTCTTTGAGCAGACCTCGAGCACCCCAGATACTTCTCCATGTCTATGATGGATTAGCACCTAATTTTGCTTCCCGAAAGATCCTCTTTTAAATTATTTCTCCTTCACAATTCTAGCTGCTAATGAGGTAGGGTTGGTAAGAAACCTCCAACATTGTTTTGCTAAGAAAGCTTGATTGAAGCTTTCTATGTCCCTAAAACCTAAACCACCTTCAACCTTTGATCTCCCCATCTAATCTCATTTCTTCGATTGTATCTTCCTTTCTTGTTCCAAATGGCCCCACCAAAATCTTGCCATAATATATGAGATTTCATTGCTTAACTTCTTGAGAAATTTAAATACACTCATTATATAAGTAGGAATAGCTTGAATCACAGCTTTAATAAGGACTTCCTTACCTGCTTGGATAAGAAATTTGTTCTTCTAGTTGTGCACTCTCTTCCATACTTTTTCCTTTATTCCTCTAAAAGCTTTGCATTTTGACTTCCCCAATATTGATGGCAAGCCCAAATATATCTCTCAATCCCCACTTAGCCTTGCACCTGATTCTCTGACTATCTGATCTTGAATCTGGAAGCATGTATTTTTGCTGAAAAAAATGTTTGTCTTCTGCATATTCAAACTTTGACCTAAGGCTTCTCTATACTAGTTCAACAATTGTGTAACATTCTTCCATTCCTTTGAATTATCCCTGCAAAACAATATGCAATCATCTGCAAAAAAAATGTGGTTTATTTTAATACCACATTTTGTCACTGCTAGCCCCTGGATATCCCCTGTAGCTTCATAAGAATTGATTAGATTGCTAAGCACCTCTGCAGATAAGAGAAAAAGACAAGGAGACAAATTTTTTCACTTTAGGACAAATAATTTCACTTTTGTCTTAGTCCCCTTTAGGACAAATTATTTCACTTGGTTGGCCATTCACTAACATAGAATACCTAACAAAAGATACATATTGCATGACTAAGCTCACCAACTTCTGTCCAAACCCCTACTTCTGTAGACTCTTTCCAAATACAACCATTTCACTTTATCATATACTTTAAATAGTAATTGGGCAACGATTAAGGCATGGTTTGATTTCACAAATTTTTCAAATCATCTCATTTCATCTTATTTCATCTCAATATCTAAACACTATTCAAATACAAACATTTTTCAATTTTAAATTTTCAATTCTTTCATCTAATCATTACCTAATCAATACAACTTTTCCAAACAATACATAAAAAATAATTCAACTTTTTCAAATCTCAAAATAAATATAGTATTAAAAACTTATATTCTAACCCTCTTTTAACTTTATAATTTTTTTATCCAAATTTTTCTCTATTTTTTCAAAACCTCATAAAACTCTTAACTCAAACTATTTTATTACTATTTACAAATTATCTCACTATTATTCATAATTTTTTTTTTTATCTTATCTCATCTGTAACCAAACAAGTCCTAAATGACACGTTGAAATAGTGTAATTTTCTTTTAGATTTGAACATGTTTAATTTAATTTTTCAATTTTTTTTAAAAGGTGTGAGGAACCAAAAAAGGTTCGAGACGGATTAAAAACTTAATTAAGCAAAGACTACGAATACAATTGATTATAATTTGCAACCAAAAAATTGATACAAATACAATTATTTTAAAACCTTTTTTCTAGAACCAATGAATGCGATAGTGCCACCTCATAAAAAAATGCTAAGATCTTCTTAAATAAATTTGATATTTCAATTTTATATAACTATCTCCAAAGTTGTATTTAAATAAAAGTTAAGAATTGCATTGTATCATTCTCTTTACTTCAAAGAATCACTTTTTGGTGCTATGCTTGGTAAGGGTGTAACCGATCCGATTCAGTCTGATTTTATCCATTTTTTAAAATTGAACCGGTACACATCAGTTTTAAGAATTTAAAAACCGATACCGGACCGGTTCACTATCGAAACCGGAACTTTCCGGTTTTGGTTTAGTCCAATCCGATTTTACAGATTATCTATATTAGTAATAATATGATACTTACATATATGAAACTATTAGTCTATTTATATTATAGTATAAATACATTATTTTATAATAACTAACACATACTAGCATAGTATTGAATTTAACTATGTCTATATAAATTATAGACTTTTTATATGAGTATATATGATCAAATGTGTAAAAATGTATTTACAAAATGAATATAAATATTATAATTTATTATGCAAAAAATGTAATTATCCTTGATATATATATATATATATATATCAAAAGTAAGTTTATATGAATAACTTAATATTAATGTTTATGTTTAAGAATAAAATTTTATGTTTTATTAATTTTTTATTATAAGATTAAAATTTATCTATTATAAAATTAATAGACTTGAATAATAAGATTTTAATTTCATGTTATATAATTAACAATTTAGTATATAATATAATATAAAAAATTATAAATATATATACCGGCTGGTATTATTTCATGGAGAATAAAATTTTATTACAAATTTTTATGTTTAAGAATAAAATTTTTTGTTATATTAATTAAAAATTATAAAAACTTCTTCCATGAAGAACGATATTATTTCTCACCATAACGCAATGTTAGAGACCTTATTTGCCACGAAATGAATATGTTTTCTCCGTCAATGATGTCGTGGCAAAAAGATGGTTTTTCCCATAAACTATGGTTTTGGTGAATAAAGGATCTTCCTCACCAATTATATGTGATGAGTTTCCCACGACGCCAAATTGGTGGAAAAAACTTTTTTTCCACTTGGCATGTACTTTTTACAACCACAGTCCCTTCCGAAAAAAAGCGGTATTTGTTGTAGTGCGGTCCAGTTCGGTTTAAACCGGTTTTCATATATCGCACTGATTTAGGACTAATTTCGGTTCTTAAGAACCGGTACCGCACCAAACCGCTTACAAACCGGACTAGACCGATGGGTTCGGTCCAGTCCAGTTCAATTGGTTTTTTTTTTTTTACACCCCTAATGCTTGGTTGTTTTTATCGTTTCCATTAGTTTTCCAACTTTCAGTACCCTTGACAACGCTCACTACAAAGCTACAACTTTTCTAATATTTTTTTCCACCAAACATACAAATAATGGCGCAGGCTGCAATGTTATTGAGTAACAGTCATGCTAAAGCGGCGAAATCCCTTACATTAATGCTATTATTGGGGTCAAACGGTTATAAACCCAACTAAGGTACCAAATAAAATAATATATCTAATGAGATATTATTGGTGCATATTTTCAATTAGCTTCAATTGAACAATTATCTATTTCAAGGAAAATAATTTCCTCCATGATATATTTTTTCCATATTAAGTAAAATCTATTGTAAATATATAGTTTCTTTATGCAAGCTGAGCTCTATGTAAATTGAATAAAAGAGTAAATAAAACTATTCTCTAGAAATATTCTCGTTTAGTTTGAAATTTGGAAGTCTGATTCCCTAGAAACAATCATTCCTCACTCTTCTCCTCAATCTATTGAAAAAAGGGTTCCAATACGCTCCATACCACACCATCTTTTAATAAAAGCGATCGATTGGTTTTACTCTGATACATCATCTGGATGCCAAATAAAAGGGATAAATGGGATAGACACTTTGAGAAGATCCTATATTCCTTCGACAATGAATCTACGTCACCAACACATAGTGGCAAACAATAAATATAATGGGGGGGGGGGGGTTGGATGTCAATTAGGAGATAACCGCCAAAGGCCGGTTTTTTACTCAAAAGCATGAAGATTTTGCAAAGCTAAGGCTAAAAGCCATAATGGGTAACGGTGCATTGTAGTTGACTGTTTTAAGATATCTGATAGAACTTTCCTCACTCTTTCCATATCTTTTGAAAATGGAAGTACAAACTGATATTTACTTCCAGCAAAAGAAAATAGATGGCTGCCTTTTGGCACAATAAACAAAACTGAAGAATCTCTCTTGGGCGGGGAGGTGCTTGGGCTTCGTGTGCGCGCGAGTATTACTGAGTGGTTGTATTTCTAGTTGAAAAATAATGAACACGCATCACTTTTCACAACACTTCACACAACAATGTTTTGAAATGAATGATATTTTTGTAAAATATATTAAAAAAATAACATCATTTTACAAAAATGTCCTTGTTTTACAACATGTATTGTGAAACACGTTATGAAATATGTTGTGTATCATTGCTCATAAGTTTATTTTTTTTTAAACCCACCAATAATCACACGGCATATATGGATTCTAGCAAAATATTGAATGGGATTGCATGCAAAGAATCTCAATAAATTTCATCCCCCCTCCCCCCCGAGGCGCGAGGAACCCATCTCTTTTTACCCCTCTCTCCTTCCTTCCCCCACCCCGTTGATCTCTCTCCCCTTCCTTCTCTCTCTCTCTCTCTCTTCCCTTTGAAGGCCTGAATCGAAGCCCCCACCCTCTATCCCATACTCAAGCCTCTCAACTTTACTTAATAACTCTCCCCTTAGTTGATTTCCGTCAGCCGGCGGGTTACTCTGTAAGTAAAGTTAATATTTGAGGCTTATGGTGTATTTTAGGGGTTGGGTGTATTTGTTGCTCTATAAGTAGTTGGTTGGGTGTATTATAGGGTTAAGTGGGTGTCTTTGTTCCTTAAAGGTGAATTTGTTACTTATGATAACTCTTGTATGGCTGTAATACATGGTTACTGAGTTTGTAGATGAACAATTTGCCATTGCAAGATTCTGTCATACAATACATTAAATTAGTTGGCTGTAGATATTTAATTGCTTTGTTATATTTATTAGACTATCTGACCCTACAGTGCATTTTGACAAACAGAAGGCGTGCACCACTGCAGCAACAACCATCTTAGAGCATCAAATACAGAGCACTCGCCATGTACAACAGAATCCCACAACAACTTCTAGAATAAAACTATAGAGAAAACTGTTATTCTTTCCTACGGTTCTTATGAATCTTGTAACAACCAATATTCCATTCTTCTCTCTCTCTCTCTCTCTCTCATATAAATACACAATTGTATACTAAAGAAATCAATCAATGAAGAATCATCTTCTCGAGTCATAATTTGTTCTAACATGGTATCAAGAGCCAGTCGACTACCATCACTTGATCCATGGCCACCTCCTCCCCTTCTCCTTCCTCCAACCTTTCCTCCTTTTCTCATATTGTCCCTACCAAATTAACAACCGATAACTACCTTTTATGGAAAGTGCAAATTACAGCCTATCCACGCGGACAAGTACTCTTCAACTAAGTTGATGGCTCTCTGTCTCGCCCTTTGGAAACTATTCCTGATTCTACAACTGGTTTACCGAAAACAAACCCCTCCTTCACTACATGGCGTCGCACAAATCAATTAGTCTTGAGTATTCTTTTCTCTTCTCTGTCTGACTCCATTTTGGGTCATGTCCTCTCTTTTACATCCGCTTGAGATCTTTAGGTCTCCTTAGAATCCATGTTTGCTTCCCATTCTCAAGCTAAAGAATTCCAAATTCGTTTTTCAACTTACGAATCTGTCCAGAGGAGACCTTTCCATGTCCAATTATTTTGGAAAAGTTCATCTTCTTGCTGATTCCTTGGCTGCAACAGGAAATCATCTTCCTGACAAGGAAATAGTTATCTACCTTCTAAATGGTCTAGGATCTTCTTATGAATCATTCATCACATCTATGACCACCCAAGCTGCACCACTCTCTTCTAATGAGCTATATCAGCTCTTACTCATTTAAGAAGCTCGTTCTTCTCATCTTACATGAAGTCCCATACAATCTATTGAACCTAGTGTCAATTTCAGTGCTGCTGGAGGACGGGACCAACGTGGTCGTGGTGCTCCTCGCAGCGTTATCTCCTTCAAAATCGAGGTGGCAAAAGCTTCTCCTCCAACAATCTTGCACCTCACTACACGGCCCAACGTCCCACTTGCCAGGTTTGCAACAAGTCAAGGCATGTTGCTTTACAGTGTTGACACAGGTTTGGTCATTCCTATCAATTTGACGCTACAATGTCTTTTTCAGCTAATTATACAGCTCTTGGTTCAATTCTAATTCTTCATAGTATCCAGATTCAACAGTTACGTATCATATTACTTATTATCTGAGTAACTTGAACATCTCTTCTGAACAGTACAGTGGTGATGATACAATCCGTGTAGGTGATGGCACTGGTTTACCCATCCAGAATTTCTTTGATTCATCCTTCTCTCCTAATTCTTCTATTTCTTTTTCTCTTCGTAATATGCTTCATGTTCCATCCATCACAAAGAATTTGGTTTCAGTCCTACAATTCTGCATTGATAACTCCTGCTTTTTTGAATTTCACTCCTCCCATTTTTCTGTGAAGGACAAACACACGAGGACACTCCTCCTCACAGGTCCTACGCGTAATGGACTTTACATCTTTCCTCCAAACTTGTCTTCATCCACCTCTCCGTCCATTCATGTTGGTGAAAGAACAAGTGTAGAACAATGACATCGAAGGCTAGGACACCCTTCCTTATCACTAGTCTCTCAAGTTCTGCATTCCAACTATTTGCCAATTTCTCACAAGGATCCCTCATTTCAATACCCCGAATGTCCCTTAGCTAAGAGTCATCAATTACCCTTTTGTAATAGCCAGACCCATTATACAAAGCCTTTAGAATTACTTTGTGCTGACTTATGGGGTCCAGCCTCTTATGTTTTCAGACTTGGTTTTAAATATTATCTCTTTTGTTGATCGTTACACTCATTATACTTGGTTCTTTCCTCTCAAACTTAAGTTTGATGTGTCTCAAATTTTCTCTAATTTTTTACCCTATCTTGAACTTTTTTCAATACTAAATTACTTACTCTACAAACAAATGGTGGTGGTGAATTTAAACCTCTAACGCAAATATGTCAAAATTTGGGAATAATCCACCGCCTCTCATGTCCCCACACACACACCAACAAAATGACATTGTTGAAAGAAAACATAGGCACATCATTGAAACTGGGTTTGCCTTCTTGGCCCATTCTTCACTCCCCTTTTCATATTGGGCCAATTCGTTTGAAACCGCTGTTTATTTAATTAATCTTCTCCCGTCACCTACTCTTAAAAACAAATCCCCTCATTCTCTTGTTTACAACTCAGATTCCGATTATAAATTTCTTAAGGTTTTTGGTTGTGCATGTTGGCTCAACCTTAGACCCTATCTTACCAAAAAATTAAATTTTCGATCTGACCTTTATCTTTTTATGGGCTACAGTTCATCACATAATAGTTACAAGTGTCTAGATCTTACTAATAATAGATTGTACATTTCAAGAGATGTTATATTTAATGAGGCCTCTTTTCCTCTTCAAAAGCCTGTCTCACACGCAAACATCCCTCCTACCCATCAATTTGCCTTCCATTCTTGAGCCCAGCCCAAGCCTAACTCCAATCTTATCCTCTTCAAGCCCACCCTCATCATCTACCTCCCGCAATCTCACTTCATCTATAGATTCCTCCTCATCCCAGATGGCACCCAATCACATCTCACCTTCACCTGTCTTGATCCCCCCTCGCTCCCCCATCATCACTCGTGCCCAAACAATTTCCACTCAACCTCAACAATTCACTGATGGTACCATACCATATTCTACACGTTTCTGTCTTGCAACCACTATCTCTGTTCCAGATGAGCCGTCTAGCTACTCCATGGCCTCAAAATTCTCTGAATGGAAAGAAACAATGTCATAAGAATATGCTGCTTTATAGTAAAATCGAACATGGAGTCTTGTTCCTCCTTCTCCCACTACTAATGTTCTCGGCTGTAGGTGGGTCTTTCGCACCAAAACAAATATTGATGGATCCTTCCAACGACAGAAAGCACGTCTTGTGGCTAAATGGTATCATCAACTCCATGGGTTGGATTATAATGACACCTTCAGTCCAGTAGTGAAGCCATCTACCATATGGCTTATCCAGCCCATTGCAGTAACTCGTTCATGGCCTTTGCAAAAGTAAGACATTCAAAATGCCTTTTTGCATGGTTCTTTGACTGATGATGTGTATATGCAGCAACCCCAGGGGTTCATTGATCCTCTTCATCCAACATATGTGTGCAAATTGCACAAGGGCATATATGGACTCAAGCAAGCACCAAGAGTATGGTTTGCTCAACTCAGTTGGTTGCTTGCCTACAGCTTCAATGCTTCCAAAGCAGACCTCTCACTTTTCATACTATGGCATGGTGATGTTCTCATGTATCTTCTAGTCTATGTTGATAATATAGTCATCACTTCCTCTAAACTCTCAACAATTGATCTTCTCATCCTGGATTTAAGTCATGCCTTTCCTGTCAAGGATCTTGGCATTTTATCTTAATTTCTTGGCTTGGAAGTTGATCACACAGCTCAAGGAGTCTTACTTTCTCAACGGAAATATATACATACTCCCTTACATCGCAGCAAAATGCTTGAGGCTAAACCAATCACATCTCCCATGGCTGCTTCTCTCAAACTATCCAAGTTTGATTCTCTTGACTTTGAGGATCCCACCTTGTATAGCAGTGTAATGGGTGGACTACAATATCTCCCTTTAACAAGACCTGACATTTCTTTTACTGTAAACATGATTTGTCAATTCATGCACTCGCCCAAGACACCTCACTAGAGTGCTGTAAAAAGAGTCCTCAGATACCTCAAGGCCACCATCAACTATGGTTTGTTGTTCAAAAAGCAGTCTTCTCACTTTTCAAATATATTCGGATGCTGACTAGAGGGGCTGTCTAGATGATAGACGATCAATTGGGGGCTTTTGCATTTACCTTGGACACCATCTCATTTGCTGGAGCTTGAAGACACAACGTACAGTAGCTCGTTCTTCCACCAAGGCAGAGTACAAATCCTTAGCCTCTTCAGCTACCGAGACAATTTGGCTTCAGACAGTCTTGCATGAGCTGGGTATTTCACTTGCTAAAGCTCCAATCTTGTGGTGTGATAACATCGGAGCTACCTACCTTGCAATCAATCCCTTCTATCACTCCAAAACAAAACATATGGATATCGATTTTCACTTCGTGAGGGATCGCAAGTTCTGTTTTCTAGTTCTAAAGATCAAATAGCAGATGTCTTGACTAAGCCACTGGTTTCTGATAAATCTTTTAATCTCAGATCGAGCCTCTATGTGGTTGACACCCCATTGGACTCAAGGGGGCGTATTAGACTATCTGACCATATGATGCATTTTGACAAACAGAAGGCATGCAACACTGCAGTAACAACCATCTCAGATCGTGAAATACAGAGCGCTTGTCATGTACAATAGAATCCCACAACAACTTCTAGAATAAAACTATAGATAAAACTGTTATTCTTTCCTACGGTTCTTACGAATCTTGTAACAACCAATATTCCATTCTTTTTTCTCTCTCTTGTATATAAATATACAACTGTATACTGAAGAAATCAATCAATGAATAATCATATTCTCGAGTCATAATCTGTTAATCCGTTCTAATCTATTGTTGTTTGTTCTTGTTTTATTCTGTAGATATTTTCTTGTTTTGTTTTGTTCACTCAAGTGCAATGTCGACCACTCCAAATGTATGTATTCTATATATATGCTGATGCACCTTAACATAGAATTTTTAACAATCCAGTTTTTAACGTTTTATAGTTCTATGAATTTGCATGAAGATGGTGTAGAGTTTGTAGTGCAGTAATTCTCTAAAAGACTGTTGTTTCATGATATTAGGTTGAGTGAATGATGAGTACTTCTAGAGATGATATTGAGATTTTGAGATTCTGGTAATTCTAATGCTAACGAAGTTGAGATGATTGAAGAGGATGATGAGTTTGAACAAGATAGGAACATGCCCAAGGAAAATAATACGATGTCATCTTCATATGTGAAGCCATATGTGGGACTACAATTTGACAATCTATAAGATGCACAAAGTTGCTATAAAGCCTTCTCTAAACGAACTGGTTTTAGCATTCGACCAAACTATACTCGATTGTCAAACCAAGATAGATCATTAATTGGGGTAGAATATGTGTGTTCGAGAGAAGGATTCTGTTGCCATAATTCTAAAATTAAAGAAAAAGAAAGACTCGAGGCTACAGAAACAAAGATTGGGTGTAAGGTGATAATGATAATAAGTAAGGATAGAGAAAAATGGTTGTGTCCAAGTTTATACTCCGACATAATCATGACCTGTTGACAACTAGGTGTACAAGTTTTCTTCGTGGGCATAGACGGTTGACACTAGTGCAAAAAAATTTAATAGCATGCTAAATGAGTCAGGGTGGTGACTATATTAATGTTGGTTGCATCGGTAAAGACAATCAGAGTTACTTGGGCAATCGAAGGAGGTAACTTCTTGGAGAGAGATATGCACAAAGCTTATACGCTTACTTTTTGGAAAGCAAACGTAATAATCCAGACTTTGTATATTTAATCCAAGTCGATGTAGATGAATCGATGTGGAATTGCTTTTGGGCAGATGCTAAATCAAGGACTGCATATTAATATTTTTGGGACATTATTACTTTTGATGCTATGTATCTCACAAATCTCTATAAGATGCCTTTTGTTCTGTTCATTAGAGTTAACCATCATCATCAATTTGTGATGTTTGAATGTGCGTTACTCATAAATGAGGCAACCGAGTCTTACACATGGTTATTGAAAACATAGCTACAATAATCACTGATGATGACAAGGCATGACTAAGGTCATTGCCTAGGTATTGCTCAATACAACTCATAAATTGTGCTTATGGCATCTCCTACAAAAAGCTCCTAAACATCTAGCTCATATTGATAACAAATATCCACAATTTCAAGACGATTTTCCCCATTGTATCCATGCAACACTCACTATTGAGGAATTTAAGTTGGAGTGGACTGAAATGTTACTGAAGTACGAATTTGAAGTAAATAATTGGTTGTAGAATATTTACAGCAAAAGGGAAAAGTGGGTGCTGGCTTACTTGAAAGGCATATTTTATGCTGGAATGACCATAACTCAACGAAACGAGAGTATAAACAAGTTTTTTAAAGATTGTTCGTTTAAGTACGATGGTTAGTTACTTCGTCCATCAATATGCTATAGCATTGAACGTATATTATCTCAATGAGAAAGAGAAAGATGTGAAGACAAAAACAACCAAGCCAATTATGAGAACTTCTTAAAAAATTAAAGAGGAAGCAAGAAAGATCTATACAAAGAAATCATTTTTTATCTTCCAAGATGAGTTATTTAATAGCCAACAGTACAAGGCATATAAAACACGTGAGGAAGATGGACGGAAAATTTATTTGGTGACTCCCAATGGGAAAGAAAAGCCAGCAGATGAAGTAACACTTGGGAGAAAGAACCACATTGTTTCTTGTACATGTTGTAAGTTTGAATTTATTGACTTTGTATGCCAATATAGCCTAAATATTTTGGCCAAAAAAAGTTGTATGAACAACGTACTACAATCATAAGTTTTAGAGAGGTGAATGGTCAATGCAAAGAGTCATGTGGTACATGGGATATGTGGCGATGAGGGGCCATTGGAGACTGTCCCAACTACATTAGTCATAAAACATCGTTTCATAAGGCGGTTTTATGAAGTTGCCGAGATGGGATCACAGTCTATCCAGAAATATGAGCATGATTCTAGGGGGATAGAGAATATCTAGCAAGAGCTTCTTTTGATGAATGTTGATGATGGTAACACTGAGGAAGGCCCAAATATCCAACAGAGCCAATTACTCTCAAACTTTTAGTTGTAAAATCCTCCACATATTGTCTAAAAGAAGGCCCAAATCGTTATGCAAAAGAACCTAAAGGAAAAGGTACCGATGAAGAAGCAGCGGTGCAACATTTGTAAAGAATATGAGCATGTAAGAAGCAAATGTCCATCACATAGGTACTTAGAATGATTTCATTATGTTTCTAATTTTGTGAGAATTTTAAATGCAGCTTTTAACTTGATGAAAGATATATTTTTCTATAGGAATATTAGAGAACCAAACTCAACTATATTTGGCATATCTCCAGACCCGGCCACTATCTCAACTATATTTGAAATGTCTGAATACTACGCTTATCTTAGTTATTTTATATTTAGACTTTTTATTTATTCAGTTCTTTTAATAGGAATCTTTTTTTTATTTGCGGGAATATGCAAGATCCGACCATGTCACAGAATGAAGACTTCGGTGCTTCATGGAATTTTCATATATCACATTAAGATCATTAATTATTGGGCTACTTTGATGATTCTCATTCAACATTTTTGGTTTTCTTGGTTTTGTGCCAAGATGGCATTGTAAGAAAATTTTAAAGAATATGACATTGGAATGTAAGAAGGCAGTTTACTAAGCCTACTGATACGAAACATTCTATTTGTTTTGAACTATTAGCATGCTCTTAAAAAAGTGTGAACTTAACATAAGCAGGAGAACTTTTGTGTTATCAGGTCTAATTGGATTATTGAAAATTTTGTGTTACTATGTCTCATTAGACTAGATTATTGAAAATTTTGTGTTATCAGGTCTCATTGGAGGAAAATTATTTTGCCAACTACAGAGAATAAGATTCATAAATGCAGTTTATAGACAAGAATATAATTTTACTAAATACCACACTCCACATAAACTAATTCGAAAAATAAATATAACTTGTCCTGATAAGCCAAGTACATCTTATGTAGTATTAAACGAATTACATTATCATTAGTTTTATAAAATCTCAGACAAACCAATAACGTAATAAATACAATCCAAGATGCAATCAATGCACTTTTGTACTTCTTCATTGATTGAAATTTTGTGTGTTCAATTCTTGGATGTTCATATGCTATCATTTCATTTATTCGTTGTGCTAATTCCAGAGTTCGCTTACAACAATCAAATTGTTTCATTGAAAGATCCACAATGTTTTTTAAACTTATAATATTGGTAATTGAAAAATCGCCAACCAAAACATTTTGGGTAGCTTGATGTCAACAGTTTGGAGGGAATGCCACAATAACATAGTGGTCTTCGTCCTGAGATCACTTCATCTTCTATCGTCATAGACCGTGAATTAGATATGGTGTCTAGACCACTACTTTCCATATTTCTTCAAACAAAAATAAAAGAATCTGCTCAAAATCGATGAATATTTCAATGAATATTTTAAGCCATGAACTACATGATAACAAGAAAAGTAAATTTATGTACAGTGTTTGTTTGCACTAAATTTTTTTATGAACTAGTATGTGTGTGCACTATATATATATATATTTGTAGATATTTTCTGTGCATTTGATGAAAAGTTGCAGGCTTCTTCTCTTATCCACCTCATATTCAATAGGGGAGAGTGCCTATATGACTTTGAAAGAATCGCTTTTAGGCACTTGAAAAAGCATACCAAAGGCAAAAAAGAGAGAAAGGTACAGAAATTACATAAGACTAATAATACCTCTGAGTTTTCTATCACATAAACAATTGAAATTACTAATATCACGAAAGTTATAAATACAATAATATGCCAATTTCCACGAAACTAAATCCATGTGAAACATATATGGCAATCGTACTAGAAACTAAATTGTCTCCATGTGATGATCCTCAAGAAAAAACAATGTAAAGAACAAAAATAACGAATGGGAAATAGCAACTAATATAAGCCATCAACATATATAAATCCAATTAGCAAAGATTTCCCCTCCTCTGCTTGAAATGATTCTATAGAAAACCAAGTACCGAAGTAATTGACTCTAATTATCAATCTTGGAGCCAATGGCTATGAACCAACTAATGTGCTCCGACCAATCAAGTGTGGGTACTTTCTAGCCAAGATCCTTAGCCAACAGATGCTTACTTTCTAGGTCCTCTTAAGTGCATGAGTTAATTGCAAAGGTACAGTAATTCATAACAGATAAAACTGAAGAAACAAATTCTTTCAAATCAATCTTTCTACAGCATGCCATACAAAAAACAAACCCACCTACAGATTGAGTAAAATAAACCACTTACAGAGCAAAATAAACCACTTATAGATACTTACTTTCTAGGTCCTCTTAAGGGTGTGTCTCTTTTTGCCAAGTTACAATAATTCTTAATAGAGAAAACTGGAGAAACAGATTCTTCAAAGTCAATGGATTTCATAGCATGTCATACAAAAAAAAAAAATCCACCTACAGATTGAGTAAAATAAACCACTTACAGAGCAAATCGAGTGAGTTGGCGGAGATGGGTTCCAAATCGAGTTGAGCGACGACAAAATGGAGAGAGAGAGAGAGAGAGAGAGAGAGGTCGTGACGAAATACGCTTGGTGATAGATGAGAGAGAGAGATCGAGTGAATGGGAAATGAGGGGGAAGAAAAGAGAGAGGCAAAAGTGAGAGATCATTGAACGAAATACGCTCCACAATAAAACAAGTTAATCCCCTACGTGTCCATTTCCTATTGGAGGGTGTAAAATGCAAAATGACACCTCGCCTGGTTGGAAGCTTTTCTCTTTTGAAAACTCAAACTAATTGGTATAATATAATAGAAAAAATGAACAGTTTGATTTCAATTATTTTTGTTCGGTTTATGCACGTTATGATATATATATATATATATCACTATGCTATATAACATTTTTAGAACATACTAATATATTATATGCATAGAAACAAACTAATAATCTAATAATAATAATCATAAATAAGAGTAAGTTTATATTAATATTTTTATAATATGTATAATATATAACAAATAATTCATTTCAATTCGGTTCAAATTGAGATGAATAAAGCCAAAAACCAAAAACTGAACCTAAAACTTAAAAACTTTGATATTCAAACCAAAATCAAACAAACTCATACAGTCAATCGGGTTGAACTGATTGATCGGTCTAGTTTTTATTATTATTATTATTATTATTTATAGGTTCGTGATGCTGGTAGCGCGATGGGGGCATGTGTCCAGACAACAATAAGAAAATAAAGATAAAATCAAAGTTGAGATGGTAGCTGCCACACGTACCTGTGAGGGTGGGTATCTCAGTTCAACATATAAGTGTTCGGAGGTTTGTGGTAGCCAATGCGGTAACCTTAGTTTGGTAACTTAGAATATCTCAATATATGGAAAAAAAAAAACTACTGGAGCTGGTCCTTCTTTCACCAAGTGAAAGTGATATTTTCTCTCTAGGTTTCATTGGAAACTTGGAATTCTTCTCTCGGGCTCTAGTCTATAGAGTTGTAAGGAATGGATAGTGACATATCCAGAATGTGAGAGTCTTAAGCTTACTGATGAAGAACAACATGAGGTGGAGATTAGTGAGCAAGACATCCTATTTTCGGCTGAGAAGAGTAAGAAATGCATCATGGCGGGTGTAGTGGTAGACAAAGAGATCAATATAGGTTCTTTCAAAGCAACATTGACAAAAGTTTGGCAAATAGAGGGTAAGGTAGTTTTCAATGAAACTAGAAGGAATATGTTTCTGATTGAATTCAAGGATGTAACTGACAAGAAAATGATCATGCATGGGCGTTATTGGTCATTTGACAAGTTTTTGACTTGTTTAGATGATTGTGAAGGGGAAGTTTCACCAAAAGATATGCAGTTTACGTATGAACCTTTTTGGATCCAGTGTCATGATTTGCCTTTCCTAGGAATGAATTATGGCACAGGTGAAAAACTAGGAAAGACTGTGGGAGAGGTTCTCAAGGTTGATATGCATGGGAGTGATTCCAGTTAGGGGAAGTATTTATGTGTAAAAGTCATGGTGGACATTACTAAACCTTTGGCCAAAGGCTGGTTTATATCTCTTGGGGAATCAAAGCATTGGACCCTTTTCAAATATGAAAAGATGTCAAACTTTTGCTACCGATGTGGGGTGATCAAATACTCAATTGGAAGCTGTGATAAAGTGGAGTTGGAGTTGATTACATTGGAGAGCTTTAAACATCACTATGGAGCATGGTTGAGGCAAGTAGTAGATACTCATATTCCAGTGTAATTCAGGAGAGGAAAGGTGATTCCTATGGAGTTTCATCGAAAGGTGATCAGAAAGAAGTTACAGGCGAGAATCTCAGGGAAGCTACTCCAAAAGGAAAGGTGATTCCGAAGGAGGCAATCTCGGAGGGTCATAAGCTTAATCTTATAAATGTAGGAGTTGATCAACAGTTTGTGGCCAATTTTGGTAACAACATTAATGCTTACTTTGTAAGGGAAGTTGACTAGCTAAAAGTGGGTGAAGGTGCAGCAGAGGAAGAGATTGAACTAAAATCTCGGATGGAATTAATTGGCACTCATCAAAGCATGATCAAAGGGGAACTAAATGACATGGAAAAGGTGGTAGCAGGCACGCATGGGGAGATTTTCAAATTTGCTAATGGACAGGTCAATAATGCTTCTCGTAATATGGGTAAAAGTAATAAAGGTGAAAAAGGCCAAAACAGGCTTTCTAGTTGGAAGAGGATGGCTCAGGTAGGGCTAAAAATGGTGGAGGGTATGACACTTGGTGATAGTATGGTGATGGAGCTAAATCCCTTAACTAGGGAAAGGAAAAATAGATGGAAGAAGGTGATATTGGCTATGGCTGTTGAGCAGCCCTGCTAGTCACCATGAAACTCTCATGCTGGAACTGCTGAGGGCTTGGGAACCCTCGGATAGTTTGTGAGCTTCACTTATTGGTGAAGGAAAATGTCCCAAAAGTAGTGTTTCTCTTTGAGACAAAATGTAAAAGAGAGAAAGTTGAGAAGATTAGAAGCAAGTTGGGTTTTGCTTTTAGCTATGTAGTGGATTGCAAGGGCAAAAGTGGGGGTTTGGCAATGTTGTGGAGCATGGATACAAAGGCTGAGTTGTTCTCTTATTCAAGAAGTCATATCTCCTTATTGATGTCCAATATAGAAGATGATAGATAGTGGCACTTAACGGGGCTTTATGGAAATCCAGCAATGGAGCAAAGAAAGGAGAGTTGGCAATTGCTGAGGTTGCTCAAGCCTAATAACCAATGCCCTTGGCTGTGTATGGGTGATTTCAATGAGATTCTGAGCAATGATGAAAAAGTTGGAGCAGCAAATAGACTTTTCTTTCAAATGGAAAGGTTTAGAGAGGCTCTTGATGACTGTGAGCTAAGTGACTTGGGCTTTAGTGGTTCGAGGTTTACATGGAGTAACAAAAGAAAGGGCACGGGATTCACAAAAGAAAGGCTGAACAGAGTACTGGAAATAGTTTCTAGCCTATTTTATTTGAAAACAAATTAATTCAAGTTCTACCAGTCATTAACTCTGACCACTCTCCATTGTTTGTTCATTGTTATAACAATGAAGAGGAGTTTATCCATCACAAGAGATTTTTCAGGTATGAGGCATTCTGGTCTAAGAAGCATGAGTATAAAGACATTATCAACATGGCATGGAGATCTTCTTGGGGTAGAAACAGCAAGATGGGCAATGTGAAGAAGGCTTTGAACTGTTGTAGGAATCATTTAAGTGTCTGGGCTAAAGCCTCAAGTGGGGGATCCTAAAAAACAGTTTGGACAAAAAAAGGACATGATTCAACAAATGCAAGATATGAATACAGGTGATTTCAATGATACTATTAAATATCTTCAACAAGAGGTGGATGTAATATTGAAGGATGGGGAGCTAAAGTGAAGGCAAAGGAAAAAGCAAAAGTAGCTTAAAGATTGGGACAGGAACTCAAAGGAGGCAAACCAATACCATTAAGAAGATTTCTAATGAGAGGGGTGCTTGGGCTAATAATTAGGTGGAAGTCAGTGAGTTGTTTCAAGTTTTTTACTAGAATTTGTTTAAGACTTGCAACCTAGGGGAATTGAGGAGGCATTGGAAAATCTTGAACCTGTAATAACTACTGAAATGATTTGAGGCTTATGAAGGTCTTTACCTATGAGGAAGTGAAAATTACAATTTTTTATATGAATCCTCTAAGCTCAATAGGTCCAGATGGGTTCTCTATAGGTTTTTATCAAGACAATTGGGTGTGATGGATAATGAGATAGTGGCTGCAGTGAAAGAGGTATTAGTGTCCAGAAAAGGCATTGAGGAAATTAATGAGACTTACATTGCTTTGATCCCAAATAAGAAGAACCCAACCTTAGTCTCTGAGTACAGACCTATTAGTCTATGCAATGTTCTTTGCAAGATAATATCAAAAGTTATAGCCAATAGATTAAAGAAAATTCTCCCTGATATCATTTCTCCATCATAGAGTGCATTTGTCCCTGGCAGATTAATCTCAGACAATATTATTATGGCCTATGAAGGTATGCATTCCATGAAACATAGGATGAGGGGCAAAAAGGAATGATATATGGCTCTTAAACTAGACATGAGTAAGACCTATGATAGGATTGAATGGAGGTTCTTGGAAGTTGTCATGCTCAAAATGGGGTTTGAGAATAATTGGAATGAGTTGATATTGCAGTGTGTAAATACTGTGAAATATTCACTTTTGATTAATGGTTCTCCACAACAAGGCTTCTTTCCCTCGAGGGGTTTGAGATAAGGGGATCCATTATCCCCTTATCTCTTTATATTGTGTTCAGAAGTGCTTGAAAACATGTTGGATAGAGCTGAGAAAAAGGGATTTATCTTGGGTTTTCCTTTTGCAAGAGGGACTTTGTTAGTGAACCACCTCTTTTTACAGATGACAGCCCACTTTTTTGTAAGGCCTATATACTGGAGTGGAGCAAATTATATAGTCTACTTAATGCTTATGAAATAGCTTCTGGTCAAAGACTCAACTTGGATAAAACCTCAATATACTTCAGCAGTAATACTAGAGCAACAACAAAAGAGGCAATTCTTTCATCAGCAAGGTTGAGAGAAGCCAAGTCTTATGAGAAGTATCTGGGACTACCATCCTATGTGGGGAAATAGAAGCTAACAACCTTTAAACCAATCTTGGACAGTATAAGGAATAGAATGCAGAATTGGACAATGAGGTTTTTATCATAGGAAGGCAAAGAGGTGCTCTTGAAGTCTGTTGTGCAAGCTATCCCAACCAATTGTATGAGTATTTTTTAGCATCCCAAAGCTATCTTGAATGGCATCAATAACCTCATGCAAATTTTTTTGTGGGGTACTATAGGGGACAGATCCAAAGCTAATTGGCTTCCATGGAAAAAGTTAGGCCAATCAAGAGAGGCGGGGGAGGGGGGTCTTGGCTATAGAGATTTTGAAAATTTTAATGTGACCCTCTTAACAAAGCAAGGATGGAGGTTAGTGCAATAGCCACATACTCTAGCAGCTAGAGTTTTAAAGGTAAAATACTTTTATAGAACTGACTTTCTGCATGGTAAGATGGGGAGTAACCCTTTCTATTTATGGAGGAGTTTTATTGTTGTTAAGCAAGTATTAACTGAAGGTCTATTTTGGAGCATAGAGAATGGTGAGTCAATTAGAATTTGGCAAGATAAATGGATCCCTCGGCCATTAACTTTCAGAGTTCAGTCCCAAAGGAAAGTGTTAGATGCGGGGTCACTGGTGAGCTACCTAACTGATAAATAAAGCTGTGAGTGGAAGGTTTCTATGGTACAGGAAATTTTTGAACAAGAAGAGGCAGATCTGATTAGAAGGCTCCCTATAAGTGTCAACAATGCCTCGAATAAACTGACATGGAGATGCATAGGGGATGGAAAGTTTCCAGTCAAGAGTGCATATCATTTAATAGGTGAACTGGAAGGTTGTGGTCAGGGTCAATCATCCAGTGGATTCTCTAGACCGAAGGTTTGGTCTCAGATTTGGAAAATGGAGGTCACTAATGCTACCAGAATGTTAATATGGAGGGCCTGCCATGAGTCTATCCCTACAAAGCAGAATTTATTCAAGAGAAGGATGGTTGAGTCTCCACTCTGTCTAGTGTGCAATATTGAACCAGAAACTGTTAATCATGCATTGTGGTCATGCAGATCAATCCAAGATGTGTGGGGCTTAAGTTCAAGGAAGCTATAAAAGGTTGTGGTAATGGAGTCTTCATTCAAGGAGTTAATATCTCACCTGTTATCAATCCTAGATAAGAATGAAATAGATGAGTTTGCTGCAATTGTATACTAGGTGTGGAAGAGAATGAATAATCTGGTTTTTTAGAACAAGTTTTGGGATCCATGAAAAGTAGTCAAGCTTGCTAACCTAGTTGTTTCAGACTTTAAGGTAGCAAACCTGGCACAAGAAGTTGAACTTGCTAGATTAAGACAGTTTGTTTCTCAATGGAGTGCCCCACCTCATAACGTATACAAAGCTAATTGGGATGCTATTGTTTATAAAACACATTGCAAAGTTGGGATTGGAGTAATGGTTTGAGATTGGGAGGGCAAGGTGGTGGCTTCACTCATATCACAAAAAGACTTGTTTCCATATGCTCATTTGGCCGAATCATTGGTTGCTCTTAAAGCTGTTATTATGTGTCAACAGTTGGGTTTAACTCATATAATGCTAGAAGGGGATGCACAACAGGTTGTGTTGGATCTTAATGGTTCAAACCAGAAGTAGAACTCAATTGGGATGATTCTTAATGATGTTAAATCTTTTTTGTTGAAGATGGAGCTGTGGTCAGTTCACTATGTCCCTATGACTTTAAATATTGTGGCTCATGTATTTGCCAAGTATGCACTTAAGAGTATTTCTATGCATCAACCTATAACCGCAGCACACCTCACATTTTTTTTTTCTCATGTGCTGCGGCTATGGGCTGATGCAAATACATTTTCATGCACTTAAACTCTATGAAGAGAGCATTATTTTGGAGGGTCTCCCTTCATGTATTCATCCATTGAGATTATAAGTTGAATAATATGGCTTATTCATTTAAAAAAAAAAAAGAATATATCAATATATCTATGAATAATAGTGAAATGATTTGAGTTAAGATGTCTATTGTATTTTGAGAAATAGAAGAAAAAAAAGTTGAATAAAAATACGATAATACTATTTAGCCCCATGATTTTGCCCCCTCAACTTGACCGCCCGTGTATTTTTTTTTTTCTTAATGGTTAAGAAAGTGACTATTAGTGAACTTTTGTATCTTTTTAAAATGTTTGAAGTATGTTTGAAAGAAAAAGGAAAAAAAAAAAGTGCAATTGCACTAATGGTAACTTTGAGAGGGCAAATTCATTCGTAGGATTAAGTAGCATTACCCATAAAATATTATAAAGTTAAAATATTTTTTAAATATAATTTTTTAATATAGTTCATTTTGAAATTTGAAAAAATTGTATTATTTTTTATGTTTTGTTTAAAAATTTGAAAAAATTGTAATAATTAAATAAAAATGTTAAAGATTCGAAATTATCTTTAATTGATGTTTGGAATGAAATATTTGAAAATATTTTATAATATTCTGTACAAACCATTAAATGGCAATCCGAGGGCAGAGATATCAGCTGTGGTGTCAAGGCCCCTTCAATTGTATGTACAAATACTTTTCTTTCTCTAAGCAATTGTACAAATACTTGGACAGTCTGTAATATTCATTGAGTTTGTTTAATGAAATCTTTACCCCTGGGAGTAGGTACTCTGAAAGTCTGAATATCCTCAATTTGCGAGTTTACTTCTTTGTTTTCTTACCCATTTTCCTTAATTCAGGTTGAATTTTAATTGGTGGATTAAGTCACAGTTGGAATATATGTTATACGTTCAAACAAGGCAATAAATCCACTTTCTTTTTCCTCGTGTGTATTTTTTTAAACAGAGATAAAATAGAACATGTTGCAGTATATTTGCTGATGTGGAAGTTTCCACCAAGCATACATGCAACAAATAAAAGAAAGAGAGCGAGAAAGAATAGTCTCAGATACCAATTCGATCACTATTTTCTTCTATACGATGACGATCTTGAAAAAAAAATAGTTATCATCGACGCGATTTTTCTTTTATAATTTTTATTTTAGGTACTGAAGGAACTGCCACGCATGTCACCAGACGTTCACAAGGAAAAAGAGTGCTTTACCCATACCTCAAATCCGTCAAGCATTAGGTGACAATTTAAGCACTCAACTTGTACAATGTCAATGCCGCATCAATCATGAGAAGCTACGCAAGACAACTGGCTCCCTTTCCAGGAAGTGAGCTCCATGTAATTGGCCAGGTCAAACATCCACTACCGTACTGGTTTCATTATATAACCTGGCTTGTTTGATCACTGGATGATCTGAATGCCATAAGTCTCCACACCAAGCCACTGCGCACACTTTTTCTGCCACCAGCCACTTCATTTGCCACGGATCCAACCTTATTCCAGGGATTCTGTTGGTTAGGAGTCCTTACTGGAAAAACTAGCTTCCTTGTCGGCTAAAATGATAATTACATTGATCCAGTGAAGCGGAAACATAGTCTGACAGGGCTCTGAAAGGTAGTCCGCGACTATGTGTCAAGTTATATACCATTGGTGCGACTGGACAAAGGAGAGCTGGGACTCAGGAGCTGCCTAGACACGCGATCAGCCAAGACGGACTGTCCATCATACAACTCGCCATGAGCAGGCCTTCCAAATTGCTTTCCCAAAACACCATTTTCACTGGGGACCAGTTCTGAGAATATATAAGGCTCCGTTTGAATTCCTTTAAATATGTCCGGATTTGACTCATGATAGGAGGGGACATTGATGTAGAAACCATTTGGGGGCTTTTGCATGCTTCCAAAATCCTCTGGCAAATAAACTGACTGTTTCAGTTGATTAAATGGAATGCCACTACCACCACCTGTGAGAGGTGTGGATGAGCCTGAAGTGGTTCGCGGGCTAGATATAGGAGAAGGAGACATTCTTTCATTCAAGTGTTGTGGTGATCTTGAGTGCAATAGAGGGCTTCCAATAGGTGAAACAGGGCATGATATGTTCCTTGGAATATGGATCTCACTGTAAATAAGGACAATAAAATCAGACAGTTGCTATTGTGAGCGCAAGTGCCCGTGTGTGTGTGTGTGTGTGTGTGTGTGTGTGTGTGTGTGTGTGTGTGTGTGAGAGAGAGAGAGAGAGAGAGAGAGAGAGACCTGACATGGGAACCGGTTTTTGGGACTCTAGATGAGTGAAATGCAAGTCTATCAGAATCCAAGGTGGAAAGATTTCTTGCTTGCCCAATGCCCTGAAAAGATCAGTAAAGCAGAGCAACAGTTGAAAATTGGAGGCATATATAAGAAATCAAAAATAAGAATAAACCTATTTGCAGCCTGTTTATTGACACACCAAATACACTGCTGATGTGGAAGTCTGCCGCATCAGCTTATATAAAAAACTGTTAGTATTTTAACCCTTTTTTTATAAATATAAAGGGTCTCACTAAGTGGTATGTTATGCACCAAGCCAATAAATAGCACAATCTATGCATACAAACACACACTCGCACAATGCAATAGAATTACATCCACATGAACCAACTAGCAAACAAAGTTTTTATGTAAGCATGCAAGTGTATTTGTATACATACCAGAATTGCCCCTCACCACACCTTACTAAGAAGTTCTTGGATCACTTGGACTTGGACTCGAACCTTTTTTGTTTTATGCATTCTATTTGGAGTATATTTGCACTACAATTATGAACTCTTTAGTATCTCATCTTTTATTTGAACCACCCAAACGCACAAAAAACCTCACCAGTGGTCTTGTTTTCCTTTCCTGCACAATGACCTGACAATGCTCATCAGCTTTTCTTTTCTCCTTTCTTATCCCACTATTTACCTCACTCCTGCATATGTCCTTCTCCTTGCATTATATATTTGCCCTGATGGTCCTGCAACTTATCTGCCTGTTCTAATAAGGTATATTTATTTCCCGCCAAATGACTTTGATTTCCATTCTCATGCACTGGATGTAGGCCTCCCAACTGGACTAATGTCCTAGGAGTTTTGAGCTCCCAAGTTCTTTGAGCTAAGCTCCCCTGGTGCCCAGCCAATACGGTTGTCCTTAAAAAAATAGGACACTTTGTAATAAGAGAGGATCAGCTTAAAACTCCTAAAGAAAATTAGCAAACTTGTGGTTTGGATAGTGAGATGAGATGAAATGGTTTTAGATGAAAGTTGAAAGTTGAATAAAATATTGTTAGAATATTATTTTTTAATATTATTGTTGTTTTGGGATTTGAAAATGTTGAATTCTTTATTATATTTTAATGATGAGATGATATGAGATGAGATGAGATGAGATGAAACGCTCTCACTATCCAAACGGGACCTAATCGAGTTTTATGAGCAGCATCCTCTAATCTAATATCTCTCTCTTTCTGATACTCGGCCTAATACAATCTGTCTCACGCAATGTCTTATCACCACACCAGCCCAACTCACTGTTGTTTCCCACCAGGCCTAGACTTCTGACTTGTAATGGAATTTATGTTAAAGCAGGGTCTCTCAATTTTGTCATTCTTTGAAGACAAATCTAAATACAAAGTCTCCAAAGTCAGGAAAACGAAGTTGTCTAGCCTTCCATTCCCAACCTCAAAATGGACAATATTTTTGAAGAGAAGAGTTCTACATACATTTGATATAATATTTCTCTGAGCCAAACCCTCCAGTCATAAGACATATAAAGCACTCAAAGTAATAAAATACATGTGAAATCTTCCTACCGTACACAAGTTATTAGCCAAGTTCATAGAGATTCCACTCTGACATAAATCATACATGTAATTTGTAACAAAAACAAAGTGGCTAACATCTATAACATGTATAATTTCTGAAGCATGAGCTTCGCTCCCCATTGAACCACGTCATCCAATTTACTCTACAAATTTAAATATTTTGATTTAAAGAAGTTTTGAAGACGAAAAGTTTCCCAACATTTTACGATAATTTATTCAATTAAAAAACAGAGAAATGCTTAATGTACAAAGGAATTTTATAAAAAAAATAATAATAAGTGCTTACAAACTAATGTGGCTTATGTTTTATATTAGATTTATCATGGCTTTAATTTTTTTAATGCTTATCTCTCCGTACACTTCTCTCTGGATGGGTGTTTGACCGTACCATTGGTTAATGCGCTCCATGAAACGTGTAGTGATTGAGTCTAAGTTGTTTGAGGTGAGAAGGGATGGTCGACATGTTTTATTGTGTGAAAAGGGATGGAAAGTGGTGAAGAATATGAGAGTGGGGTTGGAAACAGCTCGGTGGTTTTACAGAGCCTTGGAAGGGTGTTTGAAGGCAGCAGGCAAGGGGTTTTATTCTGCCCATAGGGATAGGGACAGAGGCTACATTGTGCAATGTGCTTCAACTCCAGACGCACATACTTGGCTTTGGTGGAGTATGGAGGAGGGGGGCGATAGAGCTTCATCTTTGTCCCCGAAGATAGAAATGGTGTGGGATGGAGGAACTTAATGGTAGCGTTGTAGGAAGTCGGTGGAGGTGGTGGTCCTGTTTCAAAGGAGAGGTCTACATTAACTCAGCCGTTGTATGGGGAGCATCATTCTTCGTATAGGGAGGCTCTCCTAGGTCGGAAAGAGGGGCCTCAAGACGTGAAGAGGGCAGAACTGGCAGGGGATTTTGCCCAGGCCAGGCGGTGCTGCATTTTTGGAAGGGGGTCAAAGTCACGAAGGGGAAGACAGAATTGTTGGTTTGTATAAGGAAATCCACTCTGCCTTGTCAGTTATGGAAAGTCAATTGGGTGAGCTGACTGATAAAGTTCAGTGGCTGAAACGATGTGTTTTGGGGCAGGAATTTGTGGGACTCGGTTTTAACTAGTCAAGGGGCCTTAGCGAAATGGGCCAGGGTCAGCCCAGAGGGCCCAATGAGGCACTGAAGGGGAAGGGGAAGGTCTTGTCTGGAGGGGAAGGGGAAGTGGGCCTAGGAGACGGACCTCAGCCCATGGGGATGCAGCCTAGAGATCGAGGCAGCGTCTGGCGAAGGAAGTTGCAAGCTATTGTTGGCCCATCTGCAAGTGGGCACAGGCCATCATCGCCGACGAGGCCTCAGACGACCTTGCTGCAGGCTGTCACTCCTTCGGCGGCAGCCATGACACCAACGGCACCATCTATAGTGGACGATGAATATTCACAAAAAGGTTCGATGGAGGTCGCCGATGGTGTACCTGCTCTCAAGTCATCAGGACCTGCACAGAAAGGTTCGACCGAGGTCGCCAGCATCTCCTCAATGTCAAGCAAGGGGCTCTGTCTACTGGGGAATGAAGTTTCAGGGGAGATGGTTGCGATCTAGTATTGCAGACCATTCTCTCGTCAAGGAAGTTGAGGTGTGCACAGACCATGTTGCCGATCACCAGCGAACCTTCAAGCATGCCTCAGGTAATGCCCCTGGCGTCAAAAGTGACAGAGGAGGTCTTGGAGGCACTAGAGGTCGAAAAAGATGTGTCCTTTGGGAAAATTTTGGAGGATGGGGAGTTGGTTGAGGGGTATTTCAATTAGGAGCTATGGTTGGTGGATATGGAAGGGGGGATTGATGAGGGTCCTGGGTCATCATCAGAGGTGTTGAAGGAGGCTGAGGCTGCGTTTGGATGTTGAGCTGAGCTGAGCTGAGTTTGAGTTTTTTATAAATAGTAGTGAGTTGAGTAGTGGAGGCAATTATGTGGGGCCCATCTAAACTGAGTTTAAAGTGTGTTTGGATGTTAAGATGAGTTTAGTATTTTTTATGAAAAATTGAAAAAGGTTGTAGGTCCCATGTATAAAGATGTTTTAAGTTGAAAAAGGTTGTGGGTCCCACGTGTAAGAAAGTTTTGAGTTGAAATGAGTTTAGTAATTTGAGAGTTAGGTGTTTGGATGTTAGACTCAGTTTAAAGTTAGACTGAACTCAGCTGAGCTCAACTGAGTTTGGGAACCAAACGCAGCCTGAGTCTATAGTTCAGTCAGTGGATCAGCTTATGGTCAGCGACATAGAGGGTGATAAGGATGAGTTGGAAAGCCCTATCCCGTTACCCACTCTCTCTCCAAAGCAAGTGTACAATTTAACATCCGACTAGTTGTTAAAAAAAGTAGAGGAAGTTCAAAAGTGTGGGAATATCGTTTGTTGGGTATGAAGACCAGTTTAAGGCCCTTTTAATTGCGATGGAGGCAAGGAGACCTACAGCCCTGAAATCAGCAGCGAAACAGGACCGGGGGTTGAAACATCTCAAAAGTTCTATTAATTACGACAACAAGGAGGGAAGTGTGGGGAGGGAGAGGTTGAAGAGTAAGGGGATTTCGTTATTTAATGAAGCCTAAAATCCTTTCTTGGAATGTAAGGGGGATCAATGAAGTGAACAAACGTCTCCGCATTAGATCCCTCCTTCGTAGCTAGAAGGTTGACATTGTTTGCCTTCAAAAGACTAAGTTGTGTGGTATAAATAGATACATACTCTGTAGCCTGTGGGGTTGCTCCTTTGTTGGGTGGTGTCATTTAGCTTCATCAGGGGCTTCGAGAGGTGTGTTGGTGATGTGGGATAAGAAAGTGATGGAGATGGTCGAGGATTGCATTGGGGTGTTCTCAATGGCTGTATCTTTTAAGAACATTGAGGATGGGTGGATGTGGGCTTTAGCTGGTGTGTATGAGCCCAATGTAGATAGAGACAGAAGTTTTTTGTGGGAGGAATTGGAGGGTCTTCATTCCTTATGGGATTTACCTTGGGCTTTTTGCGAAGATTTTAATATTGTTCGGTTCCCTAGTGAGAGGGCGGGGGCTTCTACGTCGACATGTGCAATGGAAGCATTTTCAGAGTTTATCTTTGACCTGAATCTTGTGGATCTTCTACTGGTAGGGGGGGCCTACACTTGGTCCAATAGCCGAGGGGGGTCCCGGCTGGACAGATTTAGTCTCTTCTTCTTGGGAGACGCACTTTCTGGACTTGTCACAAAAGGCGGCCACGTGTTTGTTCCGATCATTTCCCAATTTTGCTTGATTGTGATGGGGTATTCGTGGGGGTAGGCGTTCCTTCAAATTTGAGAATATGTGGCTGAAAGTTGAAGGATTTGTGGAGAAGGTAAGGGCTTGGTGGGATAATTATTCTTTTGATGGTACCCCTAGCTTCATAGTGCCGGGTAAACTTAGGGCTTTACTACGATTTAAAAAAGTGGAATGAAGAAGAATTTAGACATACGGAAGTGCAGAAAAATATCCTTTAAGATGAGTTGCAGGAGGAAGGGGTAGTTAATGCGGATTCCTTGCTAAGAAAGAATGTGGTGGTGACCGAAATTGAGAAAGTTTTGTTGATGGAAGAAATATCTTAAGAGGCAAAAATCAAGGGCACTTTGGTTGAAGGAGGGGGATAAATGTACTAAGTTCTTTCACAAGGAAGCTAATTCACATAGGCGCAACAACGCTATTGAAGTCCTCCATTCCGGTTCAAATGTGTTACATTCTCCCGAACAAATCCAAGACCACAGTGCAGTATTATGAGGATCTCCTTGTTGAAAAAGTAGAATGGCGCCCCAAACTTGATGGTTTAATCTTTGACCAGCTGGATTCAGATGTAGCAGGTTGGTTGGAGAGGTCGTTAGATGAAGAGGAGGTGCATCTTGTGGTGAGAAGTATGTGTAAAGACAAAGCCTTGGGTCCGGATGGTTTTTCTATGGCTTTCTTTCAAGAGTGTTGGGACATAGTGAAGGAGAAAGTGATGCAGATTTTTCTTGCTTTTCATTCTAGTCAAAAGTTTGAGAAGTCACTAAACGCCACTTTCATTGCTCTTATTTCGAAAATAGTTGGTGCCTATGAATTGAAAGACTTCCGGCCTATTAGTTTGGTAGGTGGGATCTACAAAATCATATCAAAGGTGTTAAACTCATTTCCAAACCTCAAAATGCCTTTGTAAGGAGCCGGCAAATCCTGGATTCAGTTTTAATATCAAATGAGTGTTTGGACAGTCGGTTAAGAGAAGGCATCCCGGGGGTCCTTTGCAAGCTCGACATGAAAAAGGCCTATGACTATGTGTGTTGGGATTTTCTCCTCTATATGCTTAGAAGATGTGGTTTTGGGGATAGGTGGTATGAATGGATTAAACATTGTGTTTAGACCGCTCGGCTTTCGGTCCTAGTCAATGGAAGACCATGTGGTTTTTTTCAGTCTTCAAGGGGTTTGAGACAAGGGGACCCGTTATCTCCTTTCCTTTTTGTTATTGAAATGGAGGCATTGAGTCGTATGGTGGAGGCTGCCGTAAGGGGACCCGTTATCTCCTTTACTAGGTTGTAAAATTGCCTCTCTTCCTATGAAATATCTTGGACTCCCCATTGGGGGCGTCTTTCAAAGCAAAGAGTATTTGGGATGGAGTGGTTGAGAAGGTTGAGTAAAGACTATGATAGAAAGCGGTTATATCTATCGAAAGGGGGGAGATCAACCCTCATCAAAAGCACCCTTTTCAACCTTCCCACTTACTATTTTTCTCTCTTTCCATTACCGGTGAGTGTGGCAAACCGTATAGAAAAGTTGTTTAGAGCTTTCTTGTGGGGTGTCATGGGGGAGGAATCTAAATTTCACCCTGTGAGTTGGCAAAGGTTGAGCTGTCCAATTGCGAATGGGGGGTTAGGGGTGCGAAATTTGTGCGTTCTTAACAAAGTACTATCAGGGAAGTGGTTGTGGAGGTACCAAATGGAAGGGAACTCCTTGTGGAGAGAGGTTATTAATCATAAGTATGGTTGTGCATGGGGGGGATGGTGCTCTAAAGAGGGTAGGGGGTCTTATGGAATAAGCCTGTAGAAATTCATAAGAAAGGGATGGAACACTTTTGAAAAACATCTCAAGTTTCAGGTGGGCGATGGAGCACGAACCCGCTTTTGGTTCGATGTATGGAGTGGGGAGAGTCCTCTTTGCATAGCTTTCCCAGTTGTTTTTAACCTGGCTGGAAATCAGCAAGCTCCAGTTTCAAAAGTACTATGTCATGCCAAAGGGATGGTCACTTAAAATGTCACTTTTACAAGAAATGCTCAGGACTGGGAACTTGAAGAACTGGCAGATTTTTACAGTTACTTGTATTCAGCAAAGCTAGGGCTAATGCGGGTGACCGTATGTTGTGGACTCACACGAGGAGAGAAAATTTTACTGTTAAATCTTTTTATAAGGTCTTGACAGTCCTACAACCCACTTTCTTTCCATGGAAGAGTATATGGAAGGTATTAGTTCCATCTAAAGTTGCTTTTTTTACTTGGACAGCTGCACATGGAAAGATTTTGACGGTTGATAATCTAAGAAAGCGAGGTATGATGGTCACGGAGTGATGCTACGTGTAAAAGAAGTGGGGAATCAGTAGATCACTGGCTTTTACATTGTGAGGTGGCTGGAGAGTTATGGGCTAGTATCCTTAGTAGAGCCAGGTTGAGTTGGCAAGAATGTGGTGGACCTATTAGCATGCTAGAATAGGTCTCATAGTAGCGTCCAACTAGCAGCCGTATGGCGGATGATTCCTTTGTGCTTAATGTGGTGTTTATGGTCGGAAAGGAATGACAGGTGCTTTAACAACAAGGAGCGTGCAACGGGGGAAATCTGGAATTTTTTTGTATTCTCTCTTTTCCAATGGTTTTCTGTTGTTGTATTGAAGGGAGAAAATGTTCATGAGTTTTTATCTTCTTTCTAGCATCATAGAATGTAATTAGGTGTCTCACTTTATATACTTACTGTGTACTTGGGCATTGCCTAGTTTCATTCACATCAATAAAGATTATTACTTAAAAAAAAAAAAAAAACTAATGTGACTTTATATGATACATTGGGTTGTAAAACACATTTTGATGTAAAGTAGATATCACGTATCACATTTTTTTTATCAGCAATCTGAAGCATCACATTAAATCACTCAGTTTGTAAACTTAATTTTGTAAAATCAATTTGTAGATCTAGCACTTCTAAAAAAAGACTCTTTCACCCTATTGTAGTTATTGATTCCCCATTATTTAACCCTTTAGCTTCCCCGCCACTTAACTCTTCTATTCTTTTATTATTACTAATTTATTTTTTTATAGGTAAAAAAAAATGTTATTATTACAAATTTTTCAATAAAGAAAAAGAGATTATTTATCTTATTGTAGCCATTGACCCTCCATTACTTACCCTTATGACTTCCCACCATTTAACACTTCTACTTTAAAATCTTTGTATACTCGACGGTTAATTGTATACTTGCCATGTACACATGCTTTGCCTAGATTCTATTAATAAAATTCTTTCGTACTTCTAAAAGCACAGCTAATTATACTTGCAAAAAGAATTAAAAGAATACTTATAAAAAAAAAATTAATTCTGTTGTTTAAAGTATTTTTCAATTTATATGACTCCCAAGTCCAAATACCTTTTTTGAAGGGTCATTTTTCTTTTTCCTGTTTTTATGAAAAGAAGATTATATGAATGTTCTTGCATTCTAGACTCTTTGAGACTGATTTTGGACAATTGATGCATGACACTCGGGTAAACATACTCACACATCGTGCGGGTCCACAACTAGTTAAAGTAAATTGAATTTCATACCAGAGCTTTCACTCCATTTGTAACCACAGCAGGCGGAGACGAAGGCTCTGGGCCCAAAATAGGTCTTTCCAATGGTGCAGCATATTTCACAAAAGGGTGCTCCAAAAGCTCGGCAGCTGTAGGACGATCGATTGGATTGCGTTGCAAACATCGCCAGACAAAATCCTTCCCATCTCTTGAGAGGTGATCTGGAATTGCTGGGAGTTCCTTGCTATTACCAATCTTAAACATGGCAGCAACCTTCAGACAATAACATGCAAACATTACACGAGAGATTAAAAGGATCAACACCAGAATCTAAAAAATTCACTGAGATTCATGCTTCCAATATGTTAGACAATCCTTGACTAAGTGAAACTTTGATGAAAACATTCAAGGAAATAGCGCCCCCCCCCCCCCACCTCCCCCTCCCCCCCCCCCCCCCCCCCCCCCCCCCAAACAAATGCTGGCAAGAGATGAATTTAAAGCTTCTATCTTTGGTCTAAATCACTACCCCTTCGTACTGGCTCCAAGGTGGTTTTGTTGTAGCCATTTCCAAAACAGTGCACCCAAGACTCCAAATATCCACAGCAAGGTTGCAACCATTTGAATTTTTTATAACCTGGGCAAACAATGCACGAGAGTTTTGAAATATACAATTAAGAAACATGTTGCTATTAAGGGAATATGCTAGCACCAGAAATATTCTGACCTCAGGTGCCATCCAATAAGGACTCCCCTTGAAAGATAATGGGCACGACTGCCCAGCAATCTACAAGTCACAAACAAAGTAAGTTGGGACAATCAGTGTTGACACAACCTTGCAATGAATGTTAAACATGCATTAATTCGATGTTAAATGTTTTTGAGAAGTCTGGGAGGTGATGTTGAGGGTTGTGTAAGCACAATCTTCCATTTTAATAATAATTCCAATTCACAAATTTCATATGCCAGAATGAGCACTCATTTGCTTTTATTACAATCTCACTTTAAATAAAAAATTGATCATGCGTACACTTACATGCTTGGCCATCCCAAAGTCGGCCAGCTTCACACGGCCAATTGGGTCTACGAGTATATTTGCTCCTTTAATATCCCTGAAAGAAATTCAGCTTAAGAAGATTAATGATGTTTAAAACTTTGGTCAATTACAGCAGAAAAATTTTATATCTTGCATTAGATAAAAAGAAATTGGGTGACTCAGTTCACCTGTGAACGGTATTTTTTGCATGCAGATATGCAAGCCCTGACAAGATTTGTTGAGTATAACTCCGAATTGCTAGTTCACCAAATTGTCCATAGTCTTGGAGAAGTTTAAAAATGGAGCCACCAGAAACATACTCGAGGTATATATAAAGTTTGTCACCCACCTGTCCAAGGAATTTATAAAACTAATGTATATGGTATAGAAAATTATAAATATGATGTTGCACATGATGACACATGATGAGCACTACCACACACCAATATATAGCAGGGTGTAACTAGGTTATTGAAGTGACCAAAAAGAGTCAGAATCCCAAGTTTTTGAAAGTTGGGGACCACCTAGGGGCAGCTCAATAGAAATTGAAGGCAAAATTTAAGTGAGTTACTATTAATTATAATATAATAAAATACAAATTATTATATCAAATATTTTTCAAACTTCTCAATAAAACGAGGCTTTATTTAAAATATTTAAATAAACTTTTTTGAATTTATATTTAATACAATAATTTAAAATGAGGCCTCATTATAAATTTTGTGCCTCAATTTAGCAAGATCTTAGAAAATAATTATTTAAAATATAAATTATCCATTGTATTAAATATTAAATTTAGTATCATGAGGCCTAGCACACATTGAGAAATATAAAAATAATTTAAATTTCTATTTAATGAAATGGTTTTTATATTTTTCTAACAAAATTAAAATAAAAAACATCTTTATTTTTAATTTTGGGGGCCTTGCATAGGGTGGGGCCTTAGGCAATGGCCTAAGTGGCCTTACCCTCAAGCCGGCCCTGGGACCACCATCAAGCACGGACTGTTTCCAGAGTTTATGCAGGATGCTTAATGCATCAGATGTACATTAGCAAGATATAAACATTAAACCTACCGTTTTAGTCCCATAATACTGCACGATGTTTGGATGTCGTAAACGGCTCAACAAAGCAATTTCCTGCCACAACAGAATGTAAGAACTTCTTTCAAGCAAAATATCAAGCAGCTAAATGGCTTGTTTGGGCAAAGTTATAGAAATTCACCAACTTAATGGTTCAAACAATAGACAACCTCGGATCTTTTCTTTTTGTATAAAAAAATATATATCTGAGATTGTAGATTGTTTGAACTATTAAGTTGATGAAAATCTCTAAAATCTATTGGAAATCAACTTGCCTGCATTAATTGCTTAGCACTTTCCTTAGACTTCGCATCATCAGAAAATAATGTGACCTCCTTCATTGCACACATTTCGCCACTTTCACTAAATCAATCAAGATTAAAATTAGATATTCATAAACTCCATTAATGAACAATAAAAGGGGAGGGGGGCAGGGGAATGGGGGATATTGGACTAGGTATGCACAGAAAACATCAATCTTATTGGACAACACAAATGATCACTGATGCAATGGATAATCGAAGGATTAGGCTAACATCAGACTTGTGTACTCATTTCACTCGCATGTTGAAAGTGAAATAAGGATCAAGAAAGTGTATTCCACAAACTTTATTTTATATTTTGATACATAGACAGCTCAGCTAGGCATCATAGTGAGCCGAGAGAAAACTGCAATGGGAAAAGTGGCTTTCTGAGAAGCCATTTTTTTTTTTTTTTTCCTTTTTATCAGATCCTCTAAACATAGACACCTTTACAACATCCATATTAAGGGATGAGGACCCGGGTATCCTAGAGGACCCATTGACATTTACGGGTGACTAAGGAAAAATTTACAACATAGTGGATCAAAGCATCTTGTTTTTTTGGGTATATACCTGTTAAAACCAACATAAACATGTCCAAAAGTGCCTCTACCTAACAGCTTCCCTTTTTTCCACCGGGAGCCAGGACTTGCTGGATTCTCCGCCCTTCCTGGACTTCGTGGTACAGAGGGAGATGTTGCTGCTGAATTTGAGTGAGAAAAAGGAGAAGTATTGGAAATTGTTATAGGAGGAAGTGGTAAACGGTGACTTTGTTGTTTCGTATCATCAGGCCAACTCATCTGTGAGTCAGTGGATGTCCCTCCGGCTCTAGGATGAATAGGAGTAACAGCACCACTATGGATTCTGGAGCTTGGTCCAGGGCTAGTCATTCGAGGACTCCGCACAGGCGAATACTCTGGGCTGCCCCAGCTTTGTTGCCAAAATATCTGTCCTGACATTGAATTTTGCCCAGAGTTTTGACCTGAACCTGGACTGGAGCAGTGACCAGATCCAACAAAAGTGATATCTGGATAAGTCTTCCCAACGCAAAAAGCAGAACTCGTACCTTGCTCACAGCCAGAAGCTCTAATTGGACTTCTGGAAGGACTTGACATGGAGCTGTCGGGAGCACTGAAGAAAGCACCATTATAAGGACCCTGTAGATTTGGCACATGACTGCTTAAAGGTCTTTTTTTAGGTGATGTAGGGGAAGAAAGATTACTGAAAGGAAGGTTAGGTGGTTTTTTTCCTTCTCTTGAGTTCATTTGCGCAATGCTAGAGGATTGATCCTTGAGCTTCAAGCTTCAGAAAATATGCAATAAAATTGTCAGAGATGACTAAGATAAAAGGAAGATGACAGGTAAGCATAAAAGCTAAAAACAACCCATAGAAACCTATGTTTATATGAGTAAATATCAGCAATGCGGTGTTAAAGTGGGCGTGTTAGATGCAACCACACCTGGAAGGGCTGCCTGCAGCAGCTCTAGTCCCAGTGTCAAAATCAGTTGCCTGAGGACTACGATGATGTGAGTCAGCTAGGTCATTGCTATCAACGGAACTCTCACTAGAAACAGAAGCATTGACCACATCTCCATCTAAATCCACAGGATTTGACCTGCCATGAATGCATCCAGGTCTTGGAAGAGGCAGTGGTTTTGAGGCTTCTTCTAACCTAGGTTTTATCGATATACTAATTCCAGAATCTGTACGACCAATACTGGCAGAGTGTACACCAGGAAGTGGAAGTGGATGAGCATGAGCCCTTTCAGCAAAACTTTGACACCTTGCCACATGTTTGGAAGGAGAAGGTGATCTTGAATCTAGGGGGGATCGAGACCCCTTCTCTGAAACCGTGTCACTGCAATGTCTTTGAGACCCTCCTGATCTATTGTTTGCTTTAACTTCAGATGGACTCTTAAATTTTTTGTGTAATGTGTCAATGAAACTTTCCTTGCTTGTTTTCTTCTTTGCTTCTTTGGATGATGACTTCCCCCACCATGAAGGCATATTTTTTTATACTTTATATTGAAAATTTAAAGAATCAGCAAAGTATAGTTCTGCAGGAGATCCGTTTTTCAGTAACCAGATTGATCATATAACACCTATACATGAAGTTAATAACCAAGTACACAATTTCTACAACAATGAGAGATTTGGAAGGATCAATTATCTCCCTTCCAATCTAGTCCAAAAATGACTTCCACCAATAAGAAGCTTTGGGAGGACCACAATTACCAATTCAGAATTTTAGGCAGAATTTTGGAATAAGGTTCACAATTAGTAACACAACTGAAACCTGCAGAAAGAGAAGCAGCATGTTAGTTTTTTTTTTATCAGTAAAAATTAAAAAATTAAAAGAAGCAGCATGTTAGTTTTGGAAAAAGTTCATGTATAGAATTAATGAGCACCAAAGCTATGTTTACTTTGTTAATCATGCATGAATTGAAATGCCCAAAGAACTTCTATAGAAGAAATAAGCACAAATTACATATAAATAAATAAATCTTCTCAACAACAAAGCACATGCCTGTGCGGATGAGTGCATGGTTGAGTGCATCTATCACATTTATCAGTAATCTGTCATATGGATGTTAAAAAATGATAACGATCAGTGTGTAACAACATTTCCGACAACAAAGTCTTTCAAAAATTTGTTTTGATCTGAATATATTGGACACAGGCACCAGCACAACCAACAGACATACCCTATTTGCGTGATACCATTGGTTTAAAGTCAAAACCTATTTGACCTCGCTTTTGCGTCACCCAAATAGCACTTAAGAGTAATAAACTGATGGGAAAATCAACTTCTTGGGTACAAAACGTCAGCATCTACTCCCTCTATTGAAGAAAAATAATAATTTTTCTCCCAATACATATTCAGGTGCATTTTCTTAACATAGATCTTCCCCACTCTTAATTCAAAATATAAATCAACGTGAATGTTTCACTAGCTTAAATCGGATCAAACTCATTCATCTCCAACCCAAAAGCATTAATGCTCTATTGGTTCCCAAGAAGATATGCACAACCAAGCATATTACACGATCAAGTTTCAATGTTGATCATTCGGGTTTTCGGGCAACCAAAATCCCACTCTACCGAGAGTTACTAATCCACGCATTTGGCTCAGTTGAGAAAGCTACTCCATGAAACAAAATACAAAATAACGCAAAAATAATACTCCCAACTTTATTTATAATTTTCCTTCCCTCTTACCGCAATTTTCTTCCAAAAATAGGATCCTAATTTGCTCAAAAACATTTCCTCGTAACACAGATCTACTAATAAACTTAAAAAATCAATAGAGAAAAGAAGAGAAAAACTACACTAACTAGTACTAACTATTCAGGAAAAAAAAACTAAAATCAGACAACAGCAGAGGTAGGCTTACAATAAATACTGAGAGCTGTGAATCTTTGCTAAACCCAACTGATAAATTTAGCAAAAATCTGAGTCATATAAATTCCTTGAATCTTTCCGTGATTGGGGAGGTTGAGAGCAGAAAGAAAGAAAACCCTAGAAATGTGAAATGAAGAAAATTTGCATACAGGGATTTGGAAGGAATTTTTTGAATTGAAAGCTTAAGAAAGAAACTAGCAGAAATAAATAAAAGAGCTTGAAAGAGATCGCGTTGGGGGTGGGGGTGGGGGTGGGGGGGGTGCGGGGGAAGTATGCTGTTCTGAGCTGAGTTAAGACATGGTGTCGTGTCCGAGCGTTGATTTTTAAGATTTATAATATAATAAAAAACTATTGATGAAATATATAATTGAGATTATTTAGTTATTTGGGATTTTTGGTTTCTTTTTTAGCAGTTATCCTTCTTCTTTATCTACTTACTTTTACTTTATCTACTTACTTTTACTACCTTACTCTTTTTTCTTTTTTCTTTTTTCTTTTTTGTTAATGCTCTTTTAGTTTAGATTCTTGTTTTCGATTTTTTTTCTTTGTTTTTTTTTTTCTCGTTTTTTATTCCATCCACCTCCCATATTCTCAAGCGAACAGGCACCAAATTTTGCCGTCTGCCGAAAACAATAAACTAAATAAAAATAATGTTCTCTCTCTATTTTATTGTTAATTTTTGTTTCTGATCCGGGAAAGAAATATTTAGATATAGTTTGATTTCACAGATGATCTTAACTTATTTTATCATATTTTATCTCATTTCAACATTCAAATTCTATTTAAATATAAACAATTTTCAATTTTAATTTTGTTAATTTTTTCATCTAATCATTACAACTTTTCTAAACTTTTAAACAAAATACAAAAAATAATTCAAAATTTTCAAATCACAAACAAAAATAATATTAAAAAATTATTTTGTAACAATATTTTAACTTTATAATATTTTTATTTAACTTTTTTTCTCTCGTTTTCCAAAACCTTATAAAATATCTTAACTCAAATCATTTCAATATTATTTACAAACTTTCTCATTACTATTTACTGATTTCTCATCCCATCTCATCCGTATAACCAAATAAGATCTTAGCCTACGTTTAAGTATTGAGGCAATCTCAGATAATTTGAATTGATTTGAAAATAATAGTGAGTTAAGATGTATGAGTGGGTTTTGCTTGTCCATTGAGATATATTTGAATGTATGAAATAGGTTGAGATATGTTTTAACTTTTTATGGAAAGATAAAAAATATAATAAATATCATCAATAATTAATTTTAGATAGGTTAAGATGAGTTCAACCCAAACATACCCTTAGTACAAAAATGCAATTCTCGACGTGTTTGAAAGTCCTCAAATTAGCCTAAATGACACCTGCGGTTTTACTTAGGGCCCATTTGGATACAGAGGTGAGATGAAACTAATAATCTCACACCATCTCATCCCATCTAATCTCATCTCATTTCAACTAATAATCGTACTACTATTCACAAATTATCACAACTTTTTTTATCTCATCTCACTATCCAAACATACCATAATAAGTAGTTTTTAACCCTACTCCCCCAACTTTTGACAATTAATTCACTTCACCCACCAAGTTTTGAGCTATTTTAGGTAAGCGGCTGCTTAGAAAATATAACTCATCTCATCTCAAAATTTTTAATAATTTTTTTTTCATACTCCACTCAAATACAAATAATTTTTAATTTTTAATTTTTAACGTTTTCATCTAATTATTACTGTTACGAGGGAGGGGGGACGAGAACACAGAGATCATCTTCAACTTCACAACGAGAGCTCCAGAGAGAGGATCTTCTCTAGAAAAGAGGTCTCTAACCTTCATAGTAAAGAGAGACCATGAGAGACCATGAGAGACTGTATAATAATCATATTATAGTGGATTTGCCCTCCAAACAACTCATGGACGAAGGCCTTGTGCCGAACCACGTAAAGCTGTGTTTTCATCTCTATTTATATTTCTTGTATTTATTTTTTTTCACTGACATGGATGTACGTATAGGCATTGTACCATCGCTCAGGACTACTATCCTGGGCTTCAAACCACCTCATCTAGTCTTGGACAACCTCAGTAGGTCAGGAATGATTATTTCTCTCATTCCGGCTTTTTGTGCCATTTTTTGACATTAACATTTGGCACCGTTTGTGGGATCTCGATTATTCTCTACACCGAAAGTGGGAGAAGAAGGATTTTTCGGCACACAAATTCGTCCTCAAACGAGCAGATGAAGTTCCCCTCAATTAAAGGAATATTTGGATAATGAATTGACATAACATGAGTTGAGATGAAAATTAAAACTTGAATAAAATATTATTAAAATATTATTTTTTTATATTATTATTGTTTTAGAACTTGAAAAAGTTGAATTGATTATTATATTTTGTATGAGAATTTAGAAAAGTTGTAATGATTAGATGAGATAAGTTGAGATGGGTTTTGTATCCAAACAGGGCTAAGTGTTCTCAACTTACAACTCTTATTTTCACAAATACTGCTGCTGAAAAACCAAGGAGCGAGGACTCCAAGCTCGGGCATGTACTGTGCACTTAAGTGAAAGGTGGGCAGTGCGTGGGTAGAGATCGAGTGTGCATAGTGCACGGTGCACGTGGGAGCCTCCTGATCGTGCATGGCATGCACAATGTAACACAGGTGCACGTTGCCATGCACCCGAGATCCCTCCCCTCGCCAATCGTGGGACCTACAAAGACGCCAATGACCACCATGTGGACCGCTGATGTGGGTAACGGATGCACGTTGCAGTGCACCCGAAGAGGCCCCCTCTTCGAGTGGCACCCGCTAGCTGGCGAGCAACTGCCGGCTACCACCAAGACTACCGGTAGGGTCTGCCTCAGCCACCTCCCACTCGACCAAAGCATGCCCACCCAGAGTTGCTCACTGAAGCACTACTCGGCCTAGGCATTGCTTGGCCAAAGCTTGCTCAGCCTGAGGCACCTTCCATAACTTGAGCACTACTTGGACTGGGCATTGCTGGCCAAAGCTTTCTCATCCTGAGGTACCCTCCACGGCTTGAGCATTGCTCGTCTAGATCTCCTCAACTTAAGTTTGCTTGGCCTGATTGTGCATGGCACCCACTGCCAGGGCATGCTCAGCCTGAGGCACCCTTCACGGTCGAAGCACTACTCAGCCAGATCTTCTCGGCTTGAGCCTCCTCGGCCTGAGCTTGCTCGGTCAGATCTCCTTAATCACTACAGTTCTTCAACCACACATGCAAGCAACCACTTGCTCGGCCCGAGCTCTCCTGGCCACACCTCTTCTCAACCCTAGTGGGTCGCACAGCCACTCAAGGCCCTCGGCCATAGAAAGGTGTCTGGCTTTGCGCAGGCAAGCCCATGCAATGTGCTTCACTGGGGCCCTTCCAACTTACCCGAGCATGGAACACGCCCATGGAAACCAGACCACACTCCTCCACCCAAAAGTCATCGGCAAGTTTAGCTAAGTCATGCATCTGCAACTAGAATTGCTCAAGTATTCACGACTGTATCTTCTTCTCTTTCGATTTCAAAGCAAGGACCAATAAAACAAAATTAGCAATGAACAATCTCAAGCAAACGGGAATAAAAAAAAGCAGCTAAGTGGCCCCGGTATGTCTCTCTCAAAATTTTCTATATAAATTTCATTTTTACTAACAAAATTAGTTCATATGGTGCGAAACATTGGCTATACAACCCTATTGGGTACCATTTGGATATCTTAAATCTGTCTTCATCAAAATAAACTACTCAAATTGCTAGCACCCCGTATCTTCACCAAAGCATGGTTGTCCGCAACCCTTGCCGATGCACCTCAAACCTCAGTCACGCTTTAGCAAAGCGATTCAGGTTTGCAAATCTCACATTTGTGATTTGAATTATCTACACTAACCGGTTTGGATTTTTTAGCGCAATTAAGCATCTCCTTCAATAAAATCCAAGTCATTGGACTTGCTGCAAATCAACAGGTAGGACAAGTCACTTGGCTACCCAACCTCCCTTAATAGACGGGACAAGTCACTTGACTGCCCGACCTCCCTTAATAGGCGGGACAAGTCACTTGACTGCCAAACCTCCCTTAATAGGCGAGACAAGTCACTTGGCTAACCGACCTCTCTCAATAGACGAGACAAGTCACTTGGCTAGCCAACCTCCCTCAACAGGCAGTGACAAGTCACTTGGCTGTCTGATCTCTCTCAACAGGCAGGACAAGTCGTTTGGCTACCCAACCTCTCTCGCGCACATAAAAGTCGAGTCACTGGACTCACACATGGACAGCAACACCAGCACAACATCTTCTCCACCAAATGCCAAGTGTATGCACTCACACCGCAACTGCTGCCAGTAGGTGACCTTCGAGAATGAGCCTCTGAGCTCTGGCTGCCCAATCTCTCTTGCGCACATAAAAGCCAAGTCACTAGACTCGCATCTGGACAGCAACACCAACACATCATCTTCTCTAGCAAACACCGAGTGTATGCACTTACGCTGCAACTGCTGCCAGTGGGTTACCTTCGGGAATGAGTCTCTGAACTCCACAAACCGCCTTGTGTGGGTTACCTTTGGGAACAAGTCAACGGGCTCAATAACTTTTTGAGATAGACCCAGGGGGTCGACGGGCTCCCTAACCACTTAGTACGGGTTACTATAAGCAAACTCTAGCATCAATACCAAAATGGAAACATCAACATCAATACCAAAATGGAAACAACATCAATACGAAAATTTGCTAACTCCATCGAAAACAAAAACGATCAGGAGAATATAACTCTTTTTTAACGATAAACAGTCACATGCAACATATCAGGCAAACGTTCATACAAGCAAAATCAAAGCTGAGTCTATTGAACAGCGGCGATGATAGTCCCTTGATTGCTTCGACCCTCGCTCACGGGTTCAGCAAAGCAAAGTCTCTTGACTCGTGGCGATAACAGTCCCTTGATTGCTTCGACCCTCGCCCATAGGTTCAGTAAAGCCGAGTCTCTTAACTTGCGGCAAATAACGGCGATAACAGTCCCTTGACTGCTTCAACTCTCGCCTACAAGTTCAGCAAAGACGAATCCTTAGACTCACCACAAACTACGAGCGGTGAAGGTCCCTTGACTATCCGACCCTTGCGTACAAAGTTAGGTCCCTAGACTAGTTGCAAACTACGGGCGGTGACAATCCCTTGAATGCCCAACCCTCACGTACAAAGCAGGGTCCCTGAATCGCCGTGAACTATGGGCGGTGATAGTCTCCTAACTGTCTGACCCTTGCCCTCCAAGTTGAGCTCCGCACTCATACCTAGTCATGTAAATCTCATGCTTAGCTTCATGCTGGAAAATCTTCATCACCTAACACAAACAAACAAACAACCGGGGACCTACTCCTAAATTTTTTTTTTTTATAGTTTTCTACAGGCTATTTCAATCGTTATTTAATTTGAAGATTCTCAAGGCCTTCTTGTTGAGCAAGCCAACCTTATGAAAATCGAGCATTTGTTAGAGGTTAAAACCCTTCAGGCCCAAATAAACCAAGTTCAGTCCATCAAAGGGTCTCCATTAGGAGGCAAGTGGGAAGAGACAATGAGGGAGACAAAGAAAAGAGTTGTCAGATGGGAAGAGGAAAGCGATAGAAAAGAGAGAAAAATGAAGAATAGTGGAAAGCAAGTGATACACATAAAGAGGAGTGAGATAAAGCTTAATTCCTCGCCTACTACTGATAGGGGTCAGAATGAAAAAGACTTCTTCCATATGGCTAGGGGGACGATAACACAGAAGCCATCTTCAACCTTACGACAAGAGCTCCATAGAGAATCTTCTCCAGAAAAAATGTCTCCAACCTCCATTGTACAGAGAAATAAGAGACCATGAGATATTATAAAATAGGGCTGATACCTGCATGGTGTGGGGTGGGGGGTACCCTTCCCTACACCCCGCCTCGCACCATGCGGGGGTGGGATTTTTTCCCCTGCTCCCGGCCCCGGGGGCAGGGAAAAAAACCCCCATCCACCCCACCCCCAGCCTAGGGCAATACATTGGGCCTAAAAAAAAAATTGGTCTAAAAATATTTTTTTAGACCTAAATTATAATAAAATTAAATTTATAAATTAAAATTATAAATACAAAAAGAACTTAAACTCATTAGAGTTAGATTTTGGATTGCTTTGACCTCATAGACTAACCTTTATATAAGAGATAAATGCAATACAATGGTCATCTTTAAGTAATGAGAGATTTACCAGACTTGGAAGCTTTACCCGCTGGAGAAGCTTTTCGCCAACACCGCGAAAACTTTGCACATCCTGGATGCTTCATTGCCCATGGAGAAAACCTCAAGCAACCCAGGTGGCGGTCAACCGAGAGGAGGTGAGCAAAAACACACGGATATACCACACAATTGAATGTGGCAAACAAAGGTGGCGAGCAAACAACCTTAGCAAGAAAGATTTCAAATGAGAGATTTATTATTTGATGAAGAGCAATCGACATGGCAAGCAACCAATCATGCATGGTGAAAAGGAAAAAAAAAGTGTAAAAAAATAATACTTAGGGGCGAACAACCCCCATTATGCAAAAATCACTCGGCAGCAAACAACCTTAATCAAGGAATAGTTGAACGCAATAACCAAATTATTCTGGTTTGTCTCTTTCAAACTTGTTATTTTATTTTTACTAACGAATATGATTTTTGAAAGATCTTCCCCACAAAGATCCTCGAGTTTCCATGGAAAACCTAGTGGTCGTACGCCTCGAGTATATACCTCGCTGGGAATCATCTGCGTGGCATGGAGCATTGACTGCAAAGCCCCTCTCAAGCATCGCTCACCATCTTAATTTGTTGTCATTAGAACAGACCATTCGTTATCGCGGGCATCCCGTTTCCTCATTATTGCCAAAATATGGCTGCCACAGGCATCGCCCATGTGTCACCAACTTTCACCACACTCAAGCGAGATGACTCAAATTTGCGAATGTCTACTTGTAATTTGGATTATTTAATCTAATCTATTTAGTTTTTATTTTGGTACGATTGAGCTCTAGCTCTCGTCATAGAGTGCAATTGCGTTTTTTCGCCCACTACAATAAAGCAGTTAAGCTCAACTTTAACATCAATGCGGTCAAGGCATCCTCCCGCTACACTCACTTCGCCAGAGTTACGCGGTCGAGGCATCCTACTACTACACTCTCATCGCCAGAGTTAAGCATTCGAGACATCATCGCATTACACTCACATTGTCAGAGTTACGTAGTCGAGGCATCCTCCTGCTACACTCACATTGCCAGAGTTATGCAATCAAGGCATCCTCTCGCTACATTTACATTGCTAGAATTACACACTCAAAGCATCCTCCCACTACACTCTCATCGTCAAAGTTATGCAGTTGATACATCCTCCCACTACACTCACATCGCTAGAGTTACCACATACTCCCGCCAAGTACAAGCGGAGTGTCTCCACTCGCTACAACTGCTGTCAGCGGGTTACGTTCGGAAATGAGCATTTGGGCTCTACAACCGCCTCGTACGAGTTTCCTTTGGGAACGAGTCGACAAGCTCGACAATCGCCTAGGATGGATCCAAGAGGTCGATGGGCAACCTCCCAATTAAGCGAGGGTCAAGCAAACTCTTATATCTACATCAAAACGGAAAAGCACCAACATAAAATCGCAACACGGGGCAAAATCAATTGATGCCACCTAAAACCAAAAACGATCACCGAACATGAAATTTTCTACACTTTGCTACGATAAACAGTCACATATAATCATTTGTACACTCTATTATCACGCAAATATTATTACAAACAAACTTCACAGAATTGTTTTTTCTGCAGGTTTTTACAAGTTACCTCCATTATGATTGACTTAAAGATTCTCAAGATTTTCTTGATAAACAAGTCGACCATAAGAATTGCATGCATCTATTAGGGACTAAATTGATTAGGTCAAACCTATTGAAAACCTATTACTAATAATAAGAGAAGAAATAAAGTCAAAAAATAAGACATGAAAGAGATAAAGTAAGCAAGAGATAAACTAAAAGTAGTTGGCTCAGATTCCTAAAAGAAAAATGTTTCACAAGGCAAATTGAATTCAATTACTCCAAGAAAGAAAATAGAATCATAGATCTCTATAATAAGAGGTGATCTCTACAAAGGAAGGTGACTCTCTACGTATAAAACTCCACCACACATAACGACTCCATCATATCTCTCTTAAGGGAGGCATTATCTTCAACTTTCCGAAACTCTAGATTTTTCTATTATATTGTGAGATATGTGAGGTCATAAAAAATTGTAAAATCACCTATTATAGTAGATTTTTTTTCCAAATAACCTGTAGACGTAGGTTTTTATGTCAAATTACGTAAATCTATATTTTTATTTATTTATTTATATTTAATTATTTATTATTATTTTACAGATAAACACAAAGTATCGACCCCTGAATTACCATGTGATCGGGGGGTCAGAAATAATTCCTTTCTTCCGTTCGGTCTTTTTTTCAATTTTAGGCATTAACAGAACCTAGAAATCGTAAAAGACAAGCTCAAGATTTGTTGATGCGCACGAGAAAACAAGAAAAAGAAAAAGAAAACCGATACAGGAACAAAATCTAGGGGAGATGTATAGGGCTATACAGGACACCTGTGGGGTCCTCAAATTTAACCATTCCTCCACTATCACCTTGCACGTGTCATGTACACCTTCAACTTTCTTATCACGTTTCTTTGGCAAATTTGCTTTGAACCTTGCGTTCTTACCATCTCGTCGCGAAAACATGCCCGTGTAGGTAGGCTAAAACGTATCTCACTGCTTAATGCCATTCGAATCAGGGTTATATATGATGATGCAAGTTTCTATTTCCACCACATGAACTCCTTTTTTATCATTACATATGATTGATTAGGTCTCGTTTTTATTTAAAACTCATCTTAACTCATCCTAATTCATCTCATCTCATCATTATAATTTTCTTAAATTCTCACGTAAAATATAATAAATAATTTAACTTTTTCAAATTTTAAAATAATTTTTTCAAATTTTTACATAAAATATAATAAATAATTTAACTTTTATTTTACTATTCACAAGCCATTTCAATCTATCTCAACTCATCTCTAAATCCAAATCATTCCTTAGTTGGTCGTGTGTCTGCTACTGCCTGTGATCAACACAAAAGAACATAACGTTTACATAGAGCCATAAGTGAAAGGAAATAAAGTGATTTAAAGGCAAAGCAAACTGTCTATATGTGTGTGTTGTGTGTTTGTAAGGCCATTTCATGGTACAAGAGGTTAATTCATGTTACATACCATTTCAATTCATGTGGTCCGATGAAATGGCAATGCAGATGACTGATGATATCTGTTATCGTTTACCAGTCTGCAACACAAAGTGAACAAAGAGCAGTAATATATCTTCCGAGAGATGTAGCCCGAAGGTCCACCGAACAGGCAAAAAGTATTTTTTTTATTTTTTATTTCTTTTATTTTATGTATTTTTTTAATCCTTATAAACATTTATAAAAAAAATAAAAAATTTATAATATCATTAAAAAATACTTACTTAATCATTAAGTAAAAAAAAAAAATTTCGGAACACATCTTCGAAATATTTAATATTTCTGGTGAATAAAGGGTTCGTTTGTTTTCAGAGATGAGATGAGATGAGATTAAAGTTAAAAAGTTAAATAAAATATTGTTAAAATATATTTTTTAATATTATTTTTGTTTTGAGATTTGAAAAAATTAAATTATTTATTTTATTTTATGTGAAGATTTAAAAAATTATAATAATAAAGTGAGAAGAGATGAGATGAGACTTTACCATTAAATGCCCCAGTGCGCAGAAAACGTAACAGACTAACAGTAATAACCCAGCTAAGTTACACAGGGAAAACCCATTTTGAAAGTTCGTTGAAGATCTTACTTTTATTGTCTTTTCGTTAACTTTATCAGCATTGAACACAATACAGCATACTCGGAAGCCAACAACTTGAAAGGCCCTGCCATTCAGCCTAGCATTAGAGGTGAGCATTCCAAGTTGGCCTTTCCTTTAATTTGGAATTCATTACCGTTCCGTCACGTCGCTAATACGAAAAACGTTTGAAAATATTTCATTTTTTATTTTTATTTTTTGTTTTCTTCGCTTTCTTTTTCTGTCCAAGACATGATAAAAGCTAAATTAATCGAGAAAAGAGTCGGAGTGAATCGAAGAAAAGCATTGCAGCCCCACCCATCCAATAGATCATCAACTGAAGTGTCGTTGGTCAGTGAATTGTGATGAAAATTGAATATTAAATAAAATATTATTTTTTAATATTATTATTTTATAATTTAAAAAAAATTGAATTATTTATTATATTTTATATAAAAATTTGAAAAAATTATAATAGTGAGATGAAATACTTTTACTATCCAAACAGTGCGTACTCACAGCAGGTCCTCAATCTGGAAAACTGACCTCTCTTATTATTACATACGACTAGAAATAGTAACCCACAACATAATATCTATACGTGAATGATATTTCTAGTATACATCAGCAATGAAGTACCGAAAAGAATAATCTATTAGTGTACCCACAGCAATGATCCCAACAAACTGTTTCAGTTTCTCCCTTGTCTTTAGACTTTAGAGTCATTATAAGGGATTTGAAAACAGTAATCTCACCTCTGCCTTGAAACCCTATGTCAATCCTTTTCTCCCTAGCTTGCCAGACTCGTCTTCCACATACTAATACCATCGGATATACATCGGGTGAAAAGTACAGATTTTAGCAACCAAAGTCTACCTCAGAAGTTGTGGAGTTTAAACCATGTTGCCAAGGTTGAATGTCAGCTGACCCCTGGTTGCAGCATTGGGAAGAAAGCCAAGTTGTTGCCAGGCCTGGCTTCCTTCTCCATTACCTTTTCGTTTGCCCACCACTCAGAGCCAATAGCGGGCTTATCAGACACTTCCCTTTCTGAGTTGTCAAAATTAAACTCTTTGGTCGAGCCAAGAGAAATAGAACGATGCTTCCTGTAGCTCTGCTCCTCCCCTTCCTCAGAACTTTTTTCAGGCATTTCATTGGATGTTTCTCCAATAGACAACTCAGAGCAATTTTTGGTGTCCGTTATTATCCCTTCTCTATCAGTTGGGGCTTCTGCAACTATATCCCGTGAAGCTTCTGATATGTTTCTAATAAATGCCACTGGTTTATTAGCAAGACAGCGTGCAACATCTTCTCCAGTCAACTCAAATGATACTCTGTGATTCATTACAGTTCCATTATTTTGACATCCATTCCCTGAATTGATGAGGGACGCCATTTCAGATATTTGGTTCTCCAAAAGGCAATTCTCTCGAGAAGCAAGGCCCATAGCATCGGGCGTCAAAGACCCAGAACCCAACCTTGAGCCCTGCCCGGCACCCTCTGGGGTCAAAGATCCAGAATTTAACCTTGAACCCAACCCCATACCATTCGGAGTCAAGGATCCTGAACCTAGCATTGAACCAAGCCCCACGCCGTCTGGGGTCAAGGATCCAGAACCAAGCCTTGAACCCCATTTGCGAGTTGAAAAATATTCAAAACCCAAGATTTTGGGAGCCTCCCCCATGCGGAACTCCAGTATAGTGCGTCTATCAGGAAAAGGAGTTGAGGTTCCAGAATTTGAGATCACTGATCCAGGTGATATGAGGTGGCCACCTGGACTTCCTGGGTACTGTTGATAAGGCTGGAATTCATAATGGGATAATGCAAACTTCAGATTGGTTCCACTGTTTCTACGAGTGCGGTCAAGCGATGAAGTAAGCAGTTGAGCAAATGGCACTTCAGGGGATGAAGGTGTTGTCAAGTGCATGGATTCAGGAGGGGGAGTGAAAGGAGCAGTGGATGGTTCAGTGGTAAAGGTAGAAAATACAGGGGGTGAGACTGACTGTGTCTCATATGCATATGGACCTATGGCAAAAGAGGATGCAGGTCCACCTGGTGAATAAGTATTGACAGAAAGAGAAGTGAGGGGCAGTAATCCAGCTGGTGATTGAGTAGCAGATGGAGGATCAGATTGTAGGAAGGATGCAGGAGAAGAGGGTGGGGCAATGAAGGGTAGTACAACGGCAGTTGAGGGTGCGGGGTTTTCATTAGCAGGGGCTGCAACCCCTGGTACCACTGGCTCTGGAACAAGGACAGCATGGCTAATCCGCTTGCTGTTTTTATGAGAGCCAAAGCAACAGTTCAAGTTCCAGCAGCTTCCCCATCTTCTTTTCTGTATTCAAATGAAAAATAATATTACTAATAATAATAGTGATGATAATAATAATAATAATAATAATAATAATAATAATAATAATAATAATTGTGAATGTCTTGGAGTTTGAAGGGAATCGTGATTTGGTTTCTTATCTAGCTTGTAAGATCCACAAACATTTAGTACGCAATAGTCAGAGAGCAAAAGAGGGGAAATCCAGCAAGAATTACTGAACTTAATCACAGACACACATACACACACAACCTGTTACACACTTTGGTACGGTTATGGATTAAAACAACACAGGTAGTTGATGCATCAGCAGCAACACTCACTACAATAAAAGCACAGGTACAGCCCTCATCATCACCAGAGTTGGACATCCTATACTAACTGTAAATCAATTTCAGCACTTGGCCACTTAATCAAGCCAAAATCACCATCCAATACATATGTAAGCAAGCAAGAAATTTATCACAGTAACTTGAAAGAACAATTAATGCCACTTTTTTTATAGGTGATTAATGCCACTTAACATATAGAAATGTTAGACAAGATCTATGCCAATTGCCAGCTTCCAAGGTCCTGCCATTTGCCAAATACGAGTCAGAATGCTCCTTCAAAACTACAGATGCAACCTGATTTTGTGCAAAGTTAACTACAGACAACATTAAAATTGAGAAAGAAAATAAATTTCAGTCTAAAATTTATATATTTTGATCATCTCTTCTAATTTTAGAATATAATGTGTGAATTCAGCTTCTTCTTCTTTTCTTCTTCTTTTTTCTCTGTGAATTTGGCTAATTCTAAACGCTGTCAAAGTCACTTTTCCTTAAAAAAAAAAAAAAAAAAAAAAATACAGACGCGGGGGGGGGGGGGGGGGGGGGGGGGGGGGGGGGGGGGGGGGGGGGGGGGGGGTGTGGGGGGTGTGTATAGGGAAACAATAGAGAAGCCGGAGAGAGAAGAAAAAGCACTTCTCAGGTTTCTGTTTTAAGTCCTTTTAAAGGATCCTTGAACGCTAGTATTACTTTTCTAAAGCAGTCTTACTTTTCTAAAGCCGTCTGAGCTATGCGTCTTAAAAGGATAGCGATATTACCTCCATTACACAGCATTATTGTTTTCATGATTATGGCAACTGAAAAAAGTAGAGATTAAAGGAATGTGTAGTCTAATCCACAGAATGAACAGAACAGGTGGTGTCAAGGATAGACCCAGCCAATTTCTACAAGACAGGAGGGACGCTAACAAGTTACACAAGATGAAAATATAGTTGATGAGAAAAGAAAGAAACCAACTAAATTGAGCCAAATATGTTTACTAGGATTATTTTATAAATATTATAGCTTTTATATATTCTTCCGTTTTCGCCCTTTCCTCGGTTTCTCAGCAGCCAAACGCAGCACAAAAATAAATTGACTAATATTCTAATGATTAGCCGCCAAAAAAGAAACGAGAAAAAGCAGAAAATATGCCTAAATCGTATTTCTCCGAGCACCATATGATAATTGAGATATCTAGCCAATAGCGCACTGCGCCTCTCTCATGAAATTTTCGGGATCGACTTCCTATACCCCAAATCCAGCTTGCCGAGAGAGAGAGAGAGAGGAGGAGGAGGAGGAGGAGGAGGAGGAGGAGAAAACTAAAACCAAATGAGATTTGCGAGATTTAAAATCTACAAAAGAAATCGAACGTACCATTCAGTTTCTTTCCTCGCCCACCAAAGAGAGCTTAAGAAACATGAAATGGAAGTAAGCGAAATGAATCCCCCCAACCGGCATTAGAAGGAAAAAAAAAAAAGAAGGCAATTTTCTTTCTCTTTCCGCATTTTTGCAGCAGCTAAACAGAGTAAAAAAAATGACCGAACAAACGAAAAAATAAACAATTGAACGATTTTGGCAAAACCAATCATTTAACAGAGAACAGGTTCTCGCCGAAAACCAGAATAGCATCCCATGTAGCGCCCGCTCCTTTTTTTTTCCATTTTCTCAGCTCCCAAACACAGACCAGAATTAATGGAGAAAACAATCATATAAAAAGCCAAAACATGCGCGCGCGCACACACTCTTACAGTAACAGTGGTAGGCTGGACACGGGTCTCTGCGGAGACGATGGCAGTGGCTGCAGCGTTTATGGTCTCCACGCTGTTACTATTTGTGCTTCTCATCCTTCTGGTTTCGTTTCGATCCGGAGCAACCTTTATTACTATTGTTTTATTTCAATCGAGAGAGAGAGAGAGAGAGAGAGAGAGAGAGAGAAGAGAAGGCCTGATTTCAACGGTGAATGGATTTTCCGGCTGCTCGAGCCTGAGAGGCGGCCGAAAATGATTGAATTTCCAGTTTCGGAGAGATTAGAGAAGATGGAAGATGGATTTTGATGATCTACAAGTAACTACAGAGACACCATCAAAGGTATTTCTAAACTATTTTGTTTTTTGTTTTTTTTTTTTTGAAAAATCAGCAAACTCTTCCTATATATAAATAAAAATTAATATGTGTGAATGGATTTCCTCCAAATTTGCGCTAAATCCTGACCACGACAGCATGGAAGGATAATTGAGGGGGACCCACCTGAAATTATTGCTGTTTTGTTTTCCCCCTAGATGAGCATATTATATCAATTCATCACCATTATTATTATTGTTTATATTATATCTTCCATTTAATACAGTTATTATCACTTCTTGTTCTACATATAATTGATATTACCCGATAACAAATATATATATATATATATATATATCTATTTCAGCTCAAACGCATCCACGAAAATTATAAAAAAGTTTGAAAAGAAAGACAGAGTCAACATAGTAAGGAAGAAGAGTCAACATAGCAAAGAAGAAGAATGGAAATCCCCTCTGTCAAATTATCAAAGCTTCTCTTTCGATGTAGCAGTACGTGATCAATTTTCAGTAGGCTCGATAATACAAAGAAATCACAGTGCAGACATTTTGGGGATAAAAAGAGAAAAATTTCAAACCACTATTCCTCTAGTGGCGGAAGCCTTGGCAGCGTTGTTAGCATCCAACATGACTTCCAATCAGAATTTAGCAATAATAAAAGGGATGCTTAGTCGGTATTTACATCTATTGAGAATCCAGATTCCACTCAGTTCTGGAACATCTTAACAATTATTGGCGACATTCTTCTCATCTCCCAATCTCATTAAGACTGTAAATTTACTAAGATACATTGATCTCAAAATCGATATGCGCATTCAATGGCGCAATGGGCAGCTACCAATCATGTTTTTGGAAGCCTACCCTTAGATAATATTTCTTGTTGTTTCTTGTATATTGATAGTGGAAATGATCCACCTTAAACTTTTGTACTTTTTTATATATAATATGCTTTTTTAGAAAATATATATATATATTTTGTTTTTATAAATATTTACTTTGATTACTAATCGATTTTTAAGAGAGCTTTTTAAAAATGGATTTTTATTAAAGATACAATTTTTTACATGTTAGCTAATCTATTTGAAATCAAATTACTCATATTATTATTAGTCAGCATTCTCTCCAGTATTATTAATTTTTATTATTTTAATACATATATATATATATATTAAATCCATCAAATTAGTTTCACTTTCATTATTTTTAATGCATCTCATTCTCATGAGTGTTTGCTTATTTTGTGTATATATATATATATATATATATATATATATATATATATGTATTTTGTAGGCTAGACATGAGGTAAGGACCAAAGATTGTTTAACTATTAATAATACAAAGGATTATAAGAGTAATGATAAATATACAATCGTGTATATATATTAAAATGAAGATATTTATGTAAGATGATGTTATTTTTATAATTTATTTTATCAATGTACCTCTTATTTAAGACGTAATTGTAAAAGATTATAAAAATTAATTGTACATATATCATTTTTTTCTTCAAAGGTAATATTGATGTTCGTCCGAAGTAATACCAGATGGATTGACAGAAGTGCGCATGAGCCATTAATCCGAAATTTGCCATCGACACCAACATAGAATTGAATGTGTGTGAAACGGTGAGCTCGAAAGCCCTTAATAAATAAATTTGTGTTGTTGTTGGAGAGGGGGGGGGAATCCTCGTGTGGCGAACGATACTATTGTCAAGTCATAATTAATTAATTGATGATGATGTGTCCGTTAAGTTATTATGAGCATTCATTCATACAAAATCGCACGACTCTCGTGACCAAATATGAATGGAATTCAATTGGTGAATTGCGGATGGCTGTGGCTCTCGATTCAATTCCATGCATTGCTAACCCAACGTTGATTTCATTAAAAAAATATATATTGATTTTCTTTTCTTTTTATGGTAAAAACCAATTTCTACCAAACCAAATATCAGCAGCTAGTACGTAGGTGTTTCTGTCCAAATGCATGAATATTGATTTGTTTATTGAAGTTTTCTTTTCATTTGGTGAAAGATGCGCACGTGTGCGTGAGGATCCCGTTGTTTTAACTTTGTTGGGTTTTTGTGCAAAAGTGAGTGCCCCTCGTGCACTGCGTGAGATGGTGACCTTCCTCCTCCTTTTCCTTTCCCTCTAAATCAATGTATTTGCTTGCCCCACAATGCCTTTCCTCTCAACCATTATCCTCTTATCCCTTTTTTCCTTTCTGATAATGATGATTTCCTACCATTCTCTATCTCTCTCTACCAACTCTTTTTTTTTTTTTTTTGTTACGAGCTTCTCCTACCTTTTAACCTCTCATGAATGTGTCACTCGTTTTTCTTTGCTAGCTTTTTAACCTTTTTTTTGTGTTACTTTCATTAGATTTTGGACTTATAATAATAGCTTTAAGGATTATTATGATGATTCACTTTTATAATTCTAGGACATGTTTGGATGCCGTCAACAAACAATTCCTTCCCTTGGCAGGAGTCGCATCTTTTATACATGAAATCGACAGCTTATATATATAATATCCTGATTACTCAAAACTGGTATTGGTACAAAAGTGAATCATCTCCCATAATATCCCATCTTTTTATATTGCCATACTTAAAACTATCTTTCAACCTTTTCATCTTTCACAAATTACTTAATTTGTTATTACAATTAGTACTATATATATTTTTGTGAGAGAAGTAATCTCCAAGGTCTGGGCTAGGCTAAAGCGGACTAGCCTAAGTTGCCTGGGGGTATGGGCCAGGTTGGCCCAGAAGGCCCATAGCAGGAAAGGGCGGAAGACGTGCCTCGTGTGTGGACCCGTTAGGAGTGCAGATTACTCCTGACCACCCACAATCCAGTGTTAGGATCAAATCGAGGTGTCAGGAGGGACACTGACACCCAGGCACTGAAGGCAGCACACATGAAGCCCCCTACACTCGGGTAATGACAGCGGGCTCACTTGACATGACCATGCCGCATTAATGGAACGGAGATGGGCACGCCACAACAGGGAGTCACTCCGCATTTAATGCATCCTGAGGCTCGGCACGCTAGTACGTGCTTCTTGGGGTGTCAGTGACAACCGCAACCAAGTCTGGCAAGTTTGTATCACGGCAGGGAAGTGGCAGGGACACCCGACCTCCGTACAGAACTGCACACCCACGATACCTCATGGACTAACCCCGCCAAGTATAAATACCCTCTTCCACAACCAAGAGAGGGGTTCACACTCTTGAGTACTTCAACTCTCATTCTCCTTGACTGAATATATCTCTCTTTCTCTCCTTCCTAATCACTAACTTAAGCATCAGAGCTATCACGGCCTTCGACCCCCCCCCCCTCCCACAATTCTCCATTTCAACAGGAACCGGATTGAGTCTAGTTACGTGTAGTTGTCCAGGTCGCGAAACACAACATCAACAATACCTGCACGTGTGTAGGAAGAAGAAGAAGAAATTATAAACATATATATACACTTACTAGGAAAGGACAATGTGCCCTACACGTGTGTCCAGTTTAATTTTACATAATTTTTGTTTTCTAAATAAAGAAATTACTTTAAAAAGTAGAAATAATGAATTATAGAAAAAAAATTTAGTTCATCATCTCCTATACTATACAGTAACATGTAATTTCTCATTTTGACCATTCAATTTAACCATATATATTGATGTTTAAATATGTGTGTTTACACGTCAAGAAAAAAAAATAAGAAATCACATATTGGTGTGTGATGTGGAGATGATGAATAACATTTCTTTAAAAAAAATCATTTTAAATCTAATATCTTTATTTTAAATCTAGTTGATGATTTTTAAATTGAGTCAAATATTCTAAAATCTTCTAAATATTTTATCAAAATCATTTTAAATGAGGTATTTATAGTGTTATTGAACAAAGACTAATTTTAAAGTAAACCTTTTTTATATTTTGGAGTGTCGAAAATAATATAGTTTTAAAAAATTAATTTATTTAAATGATTTTATTATTTTAAAAATATTATTTAATATTCATTAATTTATTTGACCCAAAAAAATTGACCCAAAACATTTCATTAAATACCATTCGCCATTTACCCAGAAAACGACCCAAGCATAAACCGACCATTTTCCCATAAACCACAAATCACCATTTTCTTAGAAAATAGCCTAACATATTCATTTATCAATCATTGTAGGTGGGAATCGCAGGTGGGATTACCACCATCCCTACTTACCACCATTTCTACCGCTAACACTGTAGGCGGGAATCACAGCCGGAACTTACCACTATATCTGTTTACCACTATCCCTGTTTACCACCATCTATACCGCTTGCACTATAGGCGACAATCATAGGCGGGACTTACTATCATTCCTACCGCGTGCACCATAGGTGGGAAACACAAGCGGGACTTTACCACCATCCCTGTTTACCACCATCCTTACAATTCCTTTTCATTTATCTTATTCCTTTCAATCCATTCATTTTGAACATACCCAAAAATTATCTCTCACATGAAAACTCAGTTTTCATTCACGACACATGAGTATGCATGAAATGATACAATAAATGTTATGATGCCAAACACAACATAAATGCATGCAAGCATAATTCAATTAAATAAACAATACATTCTCACATCCAACTGACATCCATACTCCTCGGACTCAAAGTCTGGTACAATCAACCAGACTGTAGAAAATTTGTTAGTGCCAAAATATATTCAAATCTCACAAAGTTCTTTTAAAAATTACTTCCAGTGGTGAAATATAATTTTTGAATGATCAATGAGGTGCAAGAGGTGGTGGCACAATAACGTAATAGTGTATTTTGGGCTATGATCGTGGGTTTCAAAAGGTCAAATTTTGAATAGGAACAAACTAAGAGTTGGGATGGTTAGGAAATGACTTAGAGGTATTGGTAAAGCAAATGGTGATGGTGGTTGGCCGTGGGTGGCAGTGTAGGCAGCGGTTGGAGGCCAAAATACCCAAATCGAAAAATGAGCTAGGAGGGCTTTAATAGTGGCGGATCGGAGCTGAGGTTGGGTGGTTTATGTGGCAGGAGGGCCGATGGTGGTGTGGTGAAGAGATTGTCCAACGGCAATGCAAAGGCGGCGCTGGAACAAAAAAGGGTCGCGGCTTGGATTCCTTCATGGTGGTTAACGACGACACGAGAGGGGTTGAGATTGGAAGGAGAGGGACGCCGGCTGGAGGGGAAGAGAATGGGCAAGGTACTGTTGGCCATGCCAGCGTGCAGCGATGCACTGGAGGGGACGAAGAAAAGGACAGGGGAGAAGGGAGGAGGGGCTCGTGTGCAGGAGAAGACCAGGGGCAAAACATAAATTTGGGAATAGAAGTAGGGGCAGAATGAGAAAAAAATTATTAGATGAAAATACTGTTCATCTTCTATTCACATTTATATATATAGTAGATATATATATGAAAAAGAAAGACATAACTTTTAAAATTGTAGGCTCCACATGCAGGGAGGTGCAACTGCTGGATATTTCACAAGGTGAGCCTGTTATGGGGTGGCTTAGTGTGGCTATGGTCCCACAAGGCAAAAGCAAAACCAGCACACCACATGTTCCAGTTTTATCATGTAGATGGGGGGGTTGATTTAGAATTTATTAATATATATATATATATATATATATATATATATATATATCAACGACAAGGAAAAAAAAAAAAAAAGTTCAACTACTCAGATTGCTTTAAAGACCCTCATTGATACTGCTTGCGCTTGTTGGCATTGGCACCCACTGAAAAATGCTAGGTTCCCAAGTCGCATGGGAGACTATCATCGCAGGCACATCCTACGCACCCATTACTAATATCACGAAACCCATCGCATATGTTACTTGCACCTATTCTAATTCAATGGGCCTAACAGCACAGACCCATGGTCCTGGGTTTTTATTTACTTTCCTAAAATTGAATTTCGCAATGAGTGGTGTATTGTATTCAGTAGGCACTAACGTTGTTACTTTGGTAGAATAATTAACTATCATTTTTTTAATACGACATCATTAACTATCATTCTTTTTTATTACGACGTCCAATAATTAACAGATCAAAGAAATAATGAAATGATGGTCATTAATAAAATGATCGGTAGAATCGAAAGTTGATTGCTCAATCGAACGATTTAGTTTCAAGTTTTCACATATATAAATTTCAAAAACTGGAGTGACAATTCGTGTTTGCGAGTCTTGCTTATGTTGTATCAAGTGGAGGGCATTTGATTACATAGGTCAATCCTAACTCGATCTATCAAGCTAAACGCGTCAAACTTTCAAATCCCAATCCGATCTATTTAAGTAATGAGTCATGTCATGTCACTCATTTTGACCCGTTTAATAATTAATTATAAATATGTTAACACGACATAACTCATTTGAAACTGTTTCATACAAATGAGTTGAACTAACATATAAGATTGAGCAAAAATTCGAAAATCTGACTCAACCATCGGCTCCGCTCCGGCTCCAACAAGTTGGAGTTGAAGTCAGAATTTTTTCTCCCAGAAATGTCGGAGTTGGAGGTGGAGTCGAACCAACTCCAACATACCGACTCTAACTTTGCTCTCCGACTCCAAAATTGTACATATTATAAAAATATACATATTTTTCTATACATTCATCATATATATTTTACATAACTATAACTTATATAGTTAGTTAAATTCAATAATAGTATGAGGTAATTATTATAAAATAATATACTTAAACTATAATATAAATAGAATAAATTGATTAATATACTAAACTTTTATTAGTATTTATTATAATTTTTTTCCTGATTGTTAGTATTGATTAATAACTATAACTTGTAATACTAATATATAAAGACTAATTGTAACAGTAATACTAATGTATAATAATATATTAACATGTATACTAATGTATAATAACACTAGTGTAATAACATATAATACTAAATTTTAGTATATTATTAAGTTAGGAATAAGTTAGAGACTAATATAATAACATGTAATTAAATAATATAGTACAAGTTGATTTAAATAATAATTGTTATTAATCAATACTAACAATTAGCAAAAAAATATAATCAATACTAATAATAGTTTAGTATATTTAAACATCATAAATATACTAAACTATTTGTTTATAGTTTATAATAACATGTAATACTAATGTATAAACACTAATGCATATTAACATGTAATACTAACGTGTAATAACACTAATCTATAAATTTGGAATAACATGTAATACAAGTATATATATATATATATATATATATAAACACTAATGTATAAATTTCTAAAAATATGTAATACTAATATATAATGACTAAAGTATAATAACATGTAATAGTAATATATAATAACCAATGTATACTAAGAACATTTAATACTAATTTATAAACACTAATGCATATTAACATGTAATGAAACTAATCTTTAAATTTAGAATAACATGTAATACAAGTGTATATATAAATATAACAAGAAGTAATACAAGTTAGAAAGTAATAAAATAACCGTAAGAATTTAGTATAATGACATACTTTAGTATAATAAATACTTTGAAAGTTATTATTGTTTTTAGTTGGTAATCTTGTCATCTTTCTTTTTTTTTTTTTTCGGGTACAACTTGGAAGTTGGAACATTTAATTTATTTTGGTTTATTTGTTGGGGAAATTTATTGATGTTGGTAACATTTAATTTGGTTGGCACAAAAAAATTGTTTTGTTGTTGATTTTCTTTTGTTAGGTTTCTTTTGTTATTGTAGTAGTTGGAAGGAAATATTATGATGATGAATGTGGATGATGAATTGGATGAGAGGGGTGATGATTTTGGATGTGGATGATTTTGGGAGTATTATTTTGTAGTAGTTGGAGGAAATATTATTATGATGGATGATTTGGATGTGAATGATTTTGGGTGTGGATGATGGATATTATTTATTTTTAGTTTGTAATTTTTTGATAGCTAGAATGCATGTAATATATATTATGAATTACTAATTACTATATTATTTAGTTTGACTGTAATTTTTGAAAAATTTGAAATTTGAAAGTTCACACAAAAATTCTTTTTTAAAAAGTGGGCCAAATATAAAGTTAAAAAAAATAAAAAACCCCAAAATTCGATTTCGCTCCGACAAGTCAGAATCGGAGTCAGAGCGGAGGATGCATATCTCGAAACTAAAGTCGGATTCAACCTCCAATATAGTCGGAGTTGGAGTCGGTGGTAGGCCATACCAACTCTGCCTTGGGCGGTGCTCAGCCTTACTAACATATATAACCCATTTGACCTGATTAATATAATTTCATATAAAAATTAAAATGTATATTTATTAGTAGTTATAATATCTAAAAAAAAAAAGACTACTGACAAAAAATATCAATATTTTTTAAATCTTAATGTATAATAAAATCAATATTGTAAGCCCTACAATAACAAGTATGAGCATAGGTCTAAAATTACAATTTCAATAATAAAAATACAAATATTATAACTCAATAATAAAAAAATTATAATTTTAAAATAAAACTTAAATATATTACTGCAAATAGATTTTGGATTAAGCGATTAACCCGTTATTGACCTATTTATTAATCGTATCTTAACTGGTCAACCCGTTTGAATCTGAACTCATTTATATCAAGAGTAATGCTACATACAGTCGTGGAGTACGCAAGCATCATACAGTCACTTTAAAAAAGAATGAGATCGACTATTAAAAAATTAATTTTTTTTTCATATAAATCCGATATATATTCACTTTTTTTCAAAATAATTGTGTAGCACTTACACACTCACGACTGCAACTATCATTTCTCTTATATCAAATCCAAATCTGCTAATTTCATGTCGTGTTGAGCTCACATATCGTGTCACATATTACCACCATTAAACAGATCCTGCTTACACCGACTTTCTCGTTGATTTAAAACAAATAAAAGTTGCCATCAGTGTAGACAATCACACACCACGCATTCAAACCAGCAGATATTACGATACCTAAATCAAATTAGCATGCGCTCACTGAACATGTGGAATTTTCTTTCCATAATACTGAAGGGCTGAAAAACAAAAATTACAGGCTGCATCAGTGCACATTAATATGCCGAGTTTTATGTTACAACAAATTCATTTGTCTGTGAGACTCAAAATCCTGATAGTCTTGGTTTGCCTGCCCACCATACCCATACATATCAAAAACCTTATCATCTGGGGGCATAATGCTGCCTTCTCGTCCTCTGAAGCCCTCCATTGGTGAGGCCCACGGAACTGGAGTTGAGGGGTTCGAACTGGAAGCTTCTTGGTTTAGACCAAGAGCACCTGGAGTGGAAGGTGAGTTTCCAGCAGGCCTTCTATTGGAGGAATTGGCTGTTGTCAGAGAGATAGATGTTGATTGTTGCTGTTGAAGTTGCTGCTGATTCTTCATTGGTGACTTGGGCCGAAGAGACTCTATTTCGGGGGTTGTCATGACAAGATGAGGTGCCTCTGGGGGTGGATTTCGTCCTCCACCTCCTTGCCAAACTTTCCCATCTTTGTCACCAAAGTTCCTGACATATGCCTGAATGCAACCAAACTCAGCATAGAGTTTAGGAAAAAAATAAATATAAATAGCACTCAGAGAAACAAGCACGGACAAAGGATTAGGTCTAACACTTCGTTCGTTTCACTTATAAAAAAATAACTCAGTGATCTCTAACAAAAGACATTTTGGTAGGTTATTTTTCCACAATATAATTCGACTATTAAGGCAGATCGAGCAGGTTGCATGGGAAAGCATGTCAGATCCTGAAATTTGAGTTGTGCTGCATGCTCAAGTAATTTTGTGGTGTAAGATGATTCTATTTAAGGCGTGGCAGCTAAAACTTGGTGCATGTGAATATCTAGTATTTAATTTTGATACATAAACCCAAGTTAAATCCTATATGGGATAAAACCCACGACTTCACCCTCTACCCCTCCTTTATAATGGAAGGAGATGCTGTTTAATTCAAGGACCACTGACCTAGACAGCAGCTCGGCCAAATAATATTCTGGGGGAGAACCACCCCAGCGCGGTGGGCGAAAAATTTTTGGTCAATAAAGCATTTATGTCATCGAAGTTTCTGTTTCTATTTCCTTGAGATTATCTTCAACTCTTTCCAGAATAGGTCAAAGGGAAATAGCTTTAGGCTCGGTTTGGATTGAGAGTTAATCTCAACCCATCTCATCTCATCATTACAACTTTTACAAATTTCCACATAAAAGACAATAAATAATTCAACTTTTTCAAATCTTAAAACAATAATAATATTAAAAAATAATATTCTAATAATATTTTATTCAATTTTCAACTTTCATCTCAACTCATCTCATTTCAACTCACTATCCAAACCTAACCTAGACAATATAGATGTTGTCACTTTCCCTTAAAAGGTCTTTGCTTCCTGAAATACTTTTAAGAAATTAATAAGTCCAATAGTTCTTGGAGGAAACTACATTCCAAAACATAACCCAAGACATCATTTTTCTCATGTTAAAAGAAATATGGAACAAGTTCTGCTACTTATAAGCTGGTGTGTAAACACACCAATTATTGTAAGACCTATTATAGCGATATAAAAAAGAAAGTCAAAACACAAATACATTTTAATGCTAGATGATGTGGTAGGCTTCTGCATCAGTAGTGTGCTTATTATGTTAAAAAGTTGGCTTGCAAAATAAATTTTTTCAGCATGAACTCTAAGGGCTTGTTTATGCTTTAGATGAAGTGAGATGATCTCATCTCATCTCATCTCAAAACTTCTCATCATTTCCTTCCCAAACATTACTCAAATACAAACACTTTTCAATTTCAAATCTTCAACTTTTTCATCTAATCATTACCATTACAACTTTCCCAAACTTCCAAACAAAACATAAAAAACAATACTGTTTTTTCAAATTTCAAAACAAAAATGATATTAAAAAATTATATTCTAACAATATTTTAACTTTTAACTTTCAACTTTTTCTCTCTCATTTCCCAAAACCCAATAAAATATCTTAACTCAAACCATTTCACTAATATTCACAGAATTTTCATATCATCTCACTTTCCAAACTAGCCCTAAAACAAAGACACTCTTAAGACCGAGGTCATTAATCATGCATCCACCAGCCCTCAGTTTTTCCATCTCAAGAAAATGATTTCCATTGTAATAATAATTGAAAAAACGACAGACAAAAACATCAATTCTTCTAATTCAACAAAGTGAAAATCACTAACGCTCCCATCCCATAATATGGCAGAAGTACTAAAACTATCATGTTAATCTCCCAAATCTATATTTCCACTCCAAAATAAAAGCCTACATAAATGTTCAGTTCAACAAAAATAAATTGAACTATAGTGGTCTTGTTTTCAATGAAATTATCATTGAGAAATATACCTCAGCATTAAAATTAGATGAGGATAGTCCCTTTCCAACTGTCAGCCAACCAGACCGAATATTGTGGTCTTCACCGAAGAGCTCGAGTCTCCTGCGGCCAAGTGCAAAATGCTCAATAATTCTATACATGTCTTCCGGCTTAAGAGTTGAACCTGCAATTCCATAGGTATACACCTTATATCATTAGAGCTCACTCCATCCCTCAAAACTGTAAACTAAAGGTAGAAGGCCTTGATATAGATTCCCTGGGTAAAACAAAATTTTTCCATACAAGTCATTATGTCATTATGTTGCAATTTCAGTCAACAAACACATGCCAAAATTATTAATTATTAAACTTAAGAAAAGATTAAACCCACAAAAACTTTGTCTCAGTTCAAGACATTCACGAGAAAAAAAAAAATTCTAGAAAACTGTACAAAAGAGGAAAAGCCTTTGCACAGACCCACATAATACCTAAAACAGAAAACATGAGAGCAAATGAGACGCCACAATTAACAATAATGTCTACAATATTTCACAAAAAGGTATTAATTTCTTCTATAAGTAATCGAAGATTTTATAAAACATAAAACCAAGTAAAATAAAAAAGAGAGAAGCATATAAGAGAAGGTACAGGTATCATGTGTGGCTCAAGTACACAGGTTGTGTACAATCGCTTGTCAAAAAAAAAAAAAATGGAAACAAGATAATCATGGAAACTCAGCCCATTCAAATCTATAAAAGTTGCCCAAAAGGAATAGAGCATCGAAAAAGAGAACATCACAAGAACAGTAATGATGATACCGACCATAAGGAGGTTCCTCAGCAATTATAACATCAGTATCAATGTTGGCATGGATAATGTGACCATCAGTGCTGCGACGAACAGTTCCTTTTATGCCCATCAAGCAGTGCTCCTTTACCATAATGACAATACAACAAAAAAATTTAGGAAAATTGTCCACACATCAGCAAGGCATTGAATGAAATAGGAAGGAGGTGAGGCAGAAAAATAGGCTGTAGACATTCAAAACTTGGAAGGATAAAAAATCAAACTGACCTTTGAGTGCTGAAATAAAGTATGTGAATCATGACGCAACCCTGGTGTTGCAGTAGTTTTGTTTGTCTTCACCCAACAAATATCCTCACACCTACGAAATCCCCACTATAGCACCACAAAAAGAATGATAAACATCAGGAACACAAAACATTCCTATCATATAAATTACAGCCAAAAAGGTAAGGCTACTCTGAATATCTACATATAAATTTTGAAGGCCTGGATATGTACCTTCTTTAAACATTGACGGCCCTGCTCAAGGCCCACACCATCACCAACCCAAAGGAAGATAAAAGAAGGTGTGTCTGCTATTGCCTGTAAACACAAAGGACATAAAGTTTAGATGCCTGAACCAAAAGTGGAAGGAAATTAAGTCAATTAAAGCAAACTGTGTATAATTTCATTTCATGGTATAAGAGGTTAATTCCAGTCACATAATAATCTTCCAATTTAGTTTTGTCGGTATGATAACGAAGATGTTATGAAATCATACCAGTCTGCGACAGGAAGTGATTATAAATACTTATTAGCAAGTTCTTTTATAAATGCACATGCAGAAGAAGCTCAAATAAATAGCTTAAATACAAAATTCAAAAAAAAAAAAAAAAAAACGTAATGTGCAAAAAGATCACCTCAATCTTAAGATTCATTATTTCTTCAAATGTCCAGTACTCCATATGGTCAGCAACACCAGGAGCACGATGAACATATTCCTCCCATGGGGGTCCACAAGAATGACGTCAAACTTGGTTCCAAAGAACTCTGGGGACAGCTCAAACTCTTTTAGGTCGCACCTATAATACATGGGAGGAGACGCAGACTTAGCCACAATCTCATCCTTTTTCTGGATAAGCTCCCTAAGCTTGGGGTAATCTTCAACAACATTCGTAAGCTCTAGCTCTCTGATGAAATTCTGGGGTCGCATACCAGTGTCAACAAAATTTTGAGAGTAGTCATTCTGCTCTCCTCTAGAAGGAGCTTTACCAGGAGGCCCACTACTTTTTGGAGGAACCCAACCCCCAGGAGTTTTATCAGGTGGATTTCCTCTTCCCATTGGTCCGGCAGCATTAAAACCAGGGCCAGACATGCTTGGAGGAACTCCCCTTCCAGGAACAGGTTGATTAAAATACATGGCAGGGGATGAGTTTCCCATATTAGGAGGAAACCTTGGACCAGATGGTCCAGGAGGAATGGGAGAGAGACCAGGTGCAACAGCTAGCATATTCATATCAACACCTCGAGCCCCAGGCCAGATGGGTGGAGTAAATGGTGGAATGAAGACACCTGGTGATATTGGTGGACCTGGAGCAGCTTGCATACCTGGGGTAAGTGGCTGCATTGGTCCAGGTGGGGGTATTCCGAGAGGTCCAAAAGGCGATCCCATTAGTGGCAACGGGATTGCCACCTGCTGGTTTTCTCTCCCAGTTGGCCGACCCCGTCCTCCTCTTCCAACTCTACTCGACTTGACTCCTTGTGAGGCAGCTCTGTTGAAGGATCCTGGATCCTGGTTTCCATATGGAGGCATTGAACCACTAGAACTTTGGCCACCAGCACTGCGACCAGAAATAGCACCTTTCTGGCCTCTTCCCTTTCCTCCTGGGAAATCATAGTCATCCCTCCATGAATTTTGATCACGAATGGAGGTACTATCATCTGCATATCTTTCCTTTGAATCTTCACCAGGTGGGCCAGAGCCATATAAATCACTTCTTCTTGCGCTTTCATCCAGCATATATGCCCATTCTTCATCATTTGGTGTTGATTTCAAGTCAGACTGCTGAACAACTTCAGTTCTCCTCGCAAAGTTGGACCCAGACTCTACTCTTCCATAATCAAGAGGCTTGGTTTGAATCTCTATTACGTCATAATTCTCATTTGAAATTCCAAAGTTTGATGAGGTTTTTACAGCTTCACCCCTGCTTCCATCTTTCCTATTACCAGATCGACCATGAGGCCTTTCATTGTCAGTTCTCTCACGACCATGCCTTGGCAACTCCCATTCTCTGCCATGATCATACACAATATCCCCATTTTTTGACTCCTTATCACTACCGCTGGGTTGCCTTCTTTTCCAATTCTCTTTGGAACCTTCATGGTCCCTGTTTCTGTCACTCCAGCTATCATCTCTGCCTTTTGATCTATCATCACAGTAAGCATCCTTTTCCAGTTCCTTCCGCTTGAGGTTGAAACTTCTTTCATGATTCATCTCAGAATGATCTGTTTCTAGATGACGCCTCCCTTTCATATCAGGGGTCCTTGACCTGCTCGAGTGCCCTGTTTCTCTCACACTTTTATCCCTCATCCGCATATTTCTGTCTTCATCTGCATTTATTGTTCTCTCCCGGCTATCGGGAACATCCTGAATGGGAGTTCTCTGTTGTCTATGCTTGTCTGTTGTCTCCCTGCCTGATCCGTCTTCACGAGTAATAGGACTGCCCCTATTATCTTCTTCCAGTGCCTCTGCCCTAACTTTGTTTTTTCTCCTCTCAGCATCAACTCTTTTCCCTTCTCTGTTGTCAGATTTGATACCCTTCTCACTGTTTGAATCTGCACCACGACTTTTACTCTCACTGGGGTCATTTCTAGTAGACATACCTCTGTCTCTAGTACTCTCATACTTAGGATCAGAAGCCTTACCACTTGTCAGATCAGCTCTTTCAGAATGAGTACCTTCAGCTTTCTTGACTGTATCAGACTCGTCCCATTTTCTCCTTGAGTTTCTCACCTCCTCGGAAGACCCATGACCCTTCTCTCGGCCACTTTCCCTCCTCTCCGAATACCTAGAATCTCGATCAACCACCTTTTCAAGCTCTCCATCTTGGGACCTTTCTTCTTTGCTTTTACTTCTGCTCTGAGAATTCTCATGATCCGAAAACTTAGAAGCCATTTTCCTTCTTTCACTTTCATCAGCTCGACCGTGCCCTCTGCTCCCCAACCTATCTCCACCATCTTTCCTGTTCTCTAATTCACCATCTTGGTACCAATTACTCAATTTTTCCAATGTATTCTCTTCTTGTCTTTTCTTCACCTGTTTAGAACGCGCCTCTTTTTTTGAGTCATAATCATCATCGTCACTACCTGCTCTGCTGGATCCACCCGATCGTTTCCGGCCCTCATTATTATCCCTAGAACTTTTTCTTCTTCCATTTCCATCTAACACATTAGTGTCTTCCCCATTCCCCGGTTTTCTTGATCTACTTGACCTATGCTTTCTCTTATCAATGTTCTCCCACTCTTCATCATCTCTGGCCCTATCACTCTTCACATCTGAGCCATCCCCTGTATCCCGTTTCACATAACTTCTACCACGTTCAGGTGAATCCATATCAAGCAAAAAGCTTCCTAACTCTGTTTGTGTATAAAATAATGATTTTACCTCTGGAGCAGATAGACATGTACAAAACAAATCCACTAAAAAGAATCCTGAAACAGAGTTAAAAAAACTAAAAGGAAGCCAAAAAGATTGCAACATACTAACTAACCCAATCATACATGAATTCACAAAAATGTCTCACTCGATAACCTTTTGAACTAGCAGTGCCAAGAGTTGTGCATAAAAGAACGCTGTGACAAATTGAAAGCAATATGATTCGAATGACTCTAGATCCAAAAGCATCAAAGCACAAGACTGCCTAATCTCATTCTAACAATGTTTGGTGGCAACCTCAACGATAGAGCACAATACTGAAATAATATCAAACTCAGACCGAAATTAAGAAGCAAAGCAATTCAATGAACCTTAAAACGCTTGAAAACCCAACACTGAAACCAATAGAACAACAAATCAAATCCACGGTCTGGTTTCCAAGGAAGTAAACCACGATCTTGAATCCCAAACTATACCATTGAATGCGCCAGTGCCCAAAATACGTAATATTCATAATCCAGCTAAGCTATACAGGCAAAACACAGTTTGCAAATTTGTTGAAAATGACGATATTGTCATTTTTTTCTTAACTTTCTCAGCCACCCAACACCTCGCAGCATTCTCGGAAGCGAAAAACTTAGAAACCCCGGCTTCTAAACTCATTAATAAATATAATTGAATATCACCGAACATAAAATAAAAGGATCAGAATTTGAAAACAAACACAAAGCCCGCATGAAACCGAAGATACTAGCATTGAACTCCGCATAATAATAAAAAGCTTTTGTAGAGAGACAAAGAAAGTACCTGCGATTCGGTAATGTAAGGAAGAAGAGATGGGAAGCCGGTAGAAAGTGGAAGACCTACGATTAGGGTTTCAGTCTCGGACACGGAGTTTCTCTTTCCAAGGACCCAGCAAATTACAATTGAGACGACGCAGAGTTTTTAGGCTTTGCTCTTTTTCCTTTAGAAGTATTTTTTTTTTTTTTTTTTTATTACACCTACTTGATCAAGGATTTTTTTTTTTTTTTTTTTTTAAGAAATGTTATTTACAATCTGTTTGCAGTAGCGTATTTTCATTTTTCTTTTTTTTTTTTAAAAAAAACTAATAGGATTGTTATTAAAAAAATTATTTTTATATATAAATTTTAATTATCTAATTTTTTTAAAAGAAAGTACGTAGAAATTATATTAAATATCATTTATTTATTTTTTATTTATTTCTTAAATTATTAATGATAATATTCTTTTAAAATTTTTATGTTTATGCTTTAGTTGCAGATTTTCTTTGCAGTAACTCGGGGCTTTGAAATTTTGTAGGCCAGAATAAATCTAAATATTTATCGTATGAAAGTTTATAACAAATTTCTGTAAAAAGATCTATGGATTCATAAAATTAGGGTTGAGCACCGACCAAGTCGGAGTTGGCATAGCTATCCTCCGACTCCGACTCCGACTTTGTCAGAGCTCGAATCTGACATCCGACTTTGACTTCGACATGTTCTGATGTTCATTCTCCGCTCCGACTCTGACTCCGACTTGTAGGAGCAAAGTTAGATTTTGGTTTTTTTTTTTGGGCCTTTTTTTACTATTTTCAACTTCATATTTGGCACACTTTCTAAAGAATTTTTTGTGTGAGCTTTTAAATTTAATTTTTTTCAAAAATCACCTAAAGTAAATTTACTTTTTACTAAAACTAAATAAAAACAAGTAACATACTAAGTTACTAACATGCTTCAAAAAATTTTAAAAAAAATTAAAAATGACTAATCACTGCAATAAACATCCATTCCCATCAATGCATCATCCATCATCCACATCCAACTAATCACTTCAAGTCTACAATAAACATCCACACCCATTATCTATGAACCACATCCAAAATCATCCACATCCATCATCCACATCAATCATAATAATACGTTCTTACAACTATTACAACAAACATTTTTTAAGTTCTAATTTTGAAAAAAAAAAAGAGAGAAACCCAACATTTTCTAAGTGCCAACCAAATTAAATGTTCCCAACAACAAACATATTACAACAAATTAAATATTCCAAGTGTCATATTGTCATTCCAACTTCTAAGTTGTGCTTAAAAAAATATGAAAAGAATTTAGTTAGAAAATATTTTGCTATGCCAACCAGAAAATGATAATGACAACAGAGCTAACTATGAATTTTGCTATGCAATAAATATCCATTATCCTCCATGAATTTCACAGAGAACAACATTAATACCATGAAATTTAGGAGTTCTCGAACTCCAAGAACTATATAACAGTTCAAAGATACTAACAAACTCCAACCATTAACAGTTCAATGAGCTTACAAACTCCAAAAATCCAATGCAAGCATTGTTGATGGTCCTCTCAATTCAACCAAGGAATGTGATATAAGTTATCCAATATTTCTTTTTCTTGATTTTCAAGATTGTCAACCACAAAATTGACATCAGTAGGACTTTCAGGGAATAACATGACAACTTATGTCGTATATGCACTAAATTAGTTTATCAAAAAGAGGTGATTTCCTCAAGTCTAAATTTCTAAAGGTGATAAAACTTCAACTTTGTACTTATGAAAATGTTCAACTTTGTGGAACACAGATTAACTGTCCAGCCACGCCATCAAAAATAGAAAGAAAATAAAACATCCCACATGTTCACTAAAACAGTCCCAACTTTAGCATTGTATTAATGAGCCTATAACTCGCGCAATGCACAGATCATTATTTATGCTAAATTTTATAACTTTAAATAGTTCATTAATATACATAATCAATATCATAACTATTAATAAAATGTATATCAAATATATATAAAATGGAGCATGCATATATAAAAGAGTTCATTTTAGCAATAAATATTTCATGGTCAATTTACAACATTAAAGATGTAATATATATATATACATATACATATATATATATATATATATATATGGTTGTTCAATTTAAAACAATGCAAAATAGATACAATTAATTAATATGAGACACGATTGTTCAATTAATATTTTTCTGGATTTTTCTCCTCTTGGATGATGTAGCCTGAGATTTATGATCCTCCCTTTGTATTTGAGTTGATGTCGAGATCGATGTCTAAAGCAATTTCCTGAATATAAAACATTTAAAACATTATATTTCTAGTAAAGTATAGTATAGCAGTGTACTGATCAACACCCCCAATGAGTTTTATTTTTTATTTTTAAGAAAGAGCGAAATATCACATGTCTAATAGTGACATGTCCCACATTTATTAAATAAAATCTTCACTTGTAGTAGAGAAATACCGTGGTAACAAAAGCAAGGCCCATGGAGAAACCCAAAGAGACCACAACCAAGAAAAACAATATATGACAAGCCTATGGAATAAAAAATAAAATAAAACTATAAAAATCAAAACCTAACATTGTAACGAAGTAAGGCTTAAGAAATCCAAACGGAGTAGTCCTCTAAGAATCCGAGGCATATTATAGTTATTAGAATAAGCCAATTCAACACCTAAAGCCCTTTCCTTGGCTAATCATTCCATCACCTTATTACCTTCACGAAAAACATTCTGAAAATGACAATAAATAGTGCGGGACAATCCAACAAGTTCCTCCAAAAAACCCTCTAGGTACCACACATCACATCTCCCTCTAAGCCACCAAGAGATAACCACCATCGAATCCATTTCGACTATCACAGTAGTAATATTTAATGATTTGCAAATTCTCAAATCTTGAATGAGTGCCATGAGTTCCACTTTATTATTATAACCAAAACCAATATGAGAGGCATAAGTCTGGATATGTCGATCTGAATCATTACGAATAATCTCACCAATGCCACAAGAACTAGGTTTACCAAGATTACTACCATCCGTGTTCAATTTGTACCACCCTGACAACAGCTTAACCCACCTTACCACTTTGCAATAAGAAACTTTAGGTACCATCGGTTTAATCCGTAGGGCCTCAAGGATCATGCCGTCCCACCTTAACACCCCAATGAATTAATTGAATAATGAGAATTAAAACCATTATAAATATAAAATCTGATAGAAAATATGATTAAATACAAAATCATATAATTTATTGTTATATTTTTAATCGACTTTGATTCTATTAATTCGAGATCAAATACTCACTGAATCGTATAGTTTTCACGTCCATATTTTAAGTTGTACTCATCAAGTCGTAGTAGAAAAATGTATTCTTTACCAACAATTTGCTGTAAATCATTTGAGAAACCATCATCATTCTAGTCCCACACAAATACAAATATATATGTTATAATAATGATATGTCTAATATTTAATGTACTCATTATACTTTCTATAGCAATATTTAGTTTAAAAATATTATATTTACTATTTTGTTATCTAGTCTTCTTTTGCAGTTTTATATAAAATTTTCTCAACCTCCTTGTACTCGATTGGGATCGTACATAATATTTGTGTGATATATATCCATTAATCCAAGATAAAATATTGTCCCTAATTAATTAATCACTATAAATATACTTAATATTAAAAACCTTATATTAATGAAATTTATAAATATCCGCAAATTAACGAAAGACCAAAGATGACTGGTGGAACAATACCCAAAATTTAATTATAATTAATTACGTAATAATTAATTAGTCGATCAAATTATATATATATATATAGACCAACGGAAGTAATTAATAAACCATAAGATTTAAGAAATTAAATAAAAGATCAGCAAAGCAGCACATACATTGATCATGATTCATGATCTCATCATCCCGATCATGATATAGAAATCACATGAATACTTATAGCATGGCCTTAAATTCCTGATAGATATAGTGCTCATGAATAAATATTAATACCTTAATTAATTTCCGTACACTACGCATATGATATATATATTTTTTTTCAACTTAACGCATAGTTGTGCTGCAGCTTCAGGCTGATGTGAATATTTTCTCATTAATTAAACCAGATGATGATCCATAAGAAACTCCTTGTCTTTCTCCAGCCTCTCCATGGTCCCAGCCTCCAAGGTAATCTCCGCATCAATGCTCCTTCCACCCCCTTTTCCTTGGTATAAGTACACCATTCCGTCGAACCTATTGTTGGACCCACCTCTCACTCCCTCCGGCTTCCCCCACCCGAAGTCCACTTCGTAAACCTTGAACCTTGGCGAGCTCCCACTGCCACGCAGTTCACTCCTGCATCCTTAAACTCAAATATCTTCGGTGAACTCTCCCACTCTTTGTTCCGCTCCTCTATCGCCTTGGCATTATGCATTTCTATCGCTTTTTGAATCATTGACGCACCAAACTCTGGCGGGTTGACCGATAACAGACCGGCTGCCGTCACTGTGAATGCGGCCTGGATTAGGTTCCCGAAGTAGCTTTCTGGCATCGGCGGGTCCACCCTTTTCCTACAATCGACAAAGACGGTGAAGACTGTGTAGTCTTCTGGTTTCAGTTCACGTGCATGGGTTACATGGCGCCAGATGTGGACGGAGAGGGATTGAAATGTGGAGAAGGGTTTTGAGGCGTCCCCTGATGGAGTTTTTGAGTTGACCGTTGACTTAATCTTGTCAATGGCTGCCTCGGAAAACCTGAAAAGTTTATCCCGAAGTTGGGGTTGGGAGCCCGGCTTTGCGTCGCCGTTGGATGAAGCAAGCGGGTCCGAGTTGGGGAGTGAGAGGTCGAGCTTCACGCGTGTGCTACGGACTTTGGTGCGGTCCAGAAAGGGTGGGACAGAGATGGAAGGGGACCCACCGCAGATCTGGGCCCAGGAGCTCATGAAGTGCCAAGTGGAGGTCCCGTCGAGGATGGCGTGGTTGAATGCGCATCCTATCGCCAGTCCGTCTTTCAATTTCGTTAACTGGGAATTAAAAGAAGGGAAAATATTTAGATCAGCCACTCTTGACTGCAGGCCATCACACTTAAGGTTTTGGGTTAAAAAAAGAAAAAATACCACTTAAAATGTGTAGAGAATGCAGGTTAATGTATAGTCGGTCTCTTAAAAGAAACATTATTGTTGTTATCGTGAGATGGGGGCTCCGGTCAAACGAGATGTCAAATAATGTTTTTGACCCGAAATGTAAGCTTCATATATATATTGAAAAATATTTGAATTATATAAAAATAAATTTATAAATTAATGTAATTTAATATAATATGTCAAAATTAAAGTAAATCTAACAGATGTTATATAACTACGTCAATTTGTGTACTTTTATATTGTTTTTTTGCATCTATAATAATTGTATATGTGTGACTGTCAACAGTTTTTAATGATATTTAATAAAATAAAAAACAAAAGGGTGAGATGCATCAAGAAGTACTTAAAGAATATCGATCTGGTTTGGACAGCTAGCTGGTAGACGTTGGTACTTGTCTATTTATGTTTGACAAGTGAAAATATTTCAAATATTTTTATTATTATTTTTTATTTTATTTATTATTATTTATTACTTTTTATTTATTTTTTACTATTATTTAATATTTTATTATTAATTTATTATTATTTTTTCACTATTATTTATAAATATTTTCAACTTTTCAATATTTTCACTATTCAAACCATTAATTATGACGGTGGAGGTAGATAGCATTTATTTGTCTGGACCAAACTGATATATATACGGCCCAAATTATGATTTGGCAATTCTTTTCCTAGCTATTAATGGCTAAGAGTTTTGCGTTTTGAAATGTTTTGAGTCTTGGAAGCCTGATTAACTGGTGCATGGCATACACTATATAGTGTGTTAAGTAATATTTGAGAGTCGTAGAAAGTTACAGGGCAGCTGAACTAGTAGTGCCCATGAACAGTCACACAAAACAAAAAATAGTGAATGACAAGAAGAGAAAATACATTTATGAACTAGTAGTTGCCCCCTCACTAGTAGATGTATGCAACAAATCTGATCTCATTTTTCGTTGGGGGAAAAAAGACGTGCTTGATCTGATATTACAAAGAAAAGCCTTTGCTAAATCTATATATAAATAATTCTTTTAGGGAGACCAAATTATTACATGCAACTGCTGAAATAGAGGAAGCAGGAAAATAAGGGCGGATCAACCCTAATGCCAGGGTGGAAGTAGGATTTGGTCCTTGGGGCAATTAGTAAAGTGTATTGTATATAAGCGTGAACGGTAATCAATATTTAAGGTGGTACAGTGTGTCATTAATATTTAATATGTTGGATCATCCAGCAATGGTGACTGAAACTAGAGCTAGCTAGCAAGAATGGTTTTACCCTAAATTATTAAGCTTAATTAGAAGAAAATGGTTACAAAGCAGTATTTTTGTTGAAATTGCATGAAAAAGAAAACACGGCTGTGCTTGATCAAATTCAAGTACTGTTACCTGCACTGCCAACAGAGGCCTATGAAGGCCCTCCAAGTTCAAGATACCATTGTAAGGTGTCAACTCCTTCAAAGTGCCGGTGCCGTCCTCAACCGTCAGATCAGCTATTTCAATGCCCTCAGCGGTAGCTTCCATCACCTCCACGCCGTCCATTTCATCGTCATATTCCACCCTAAAGACCCCCTCCTCATCTTTGCCTAGTCTCCCTGCAAGCTGATAGAAATCTTCCAAAACCACACCCAGCCCATCTTTTAATTTCCTCACCATGTCCTCAAAGTCACTGATCCCCCTGTAAAATAGCAACTTTTGGTTGTAGTAGAAAGCTATGTATGGAAGATCAAATGTTACCAGTTGGCATTCTCTTCTTCCTAGTTTCTTGCGGGGCATGACATGGGTTTTGGAAGATATTCTCACGGCCCTCGTCTCCTCCTCTTGCCCAAATTCAGCTGCCATGGATGATGAAAACGATTTTGAATAAAAGAGAAGCTAGCTTTACTTGACAGGGCACATATGACTTGATACATGGTTCAAGATATACTTATAAGAAAAGACTAGATTTAATGTAGTTGAGGTGCATTAATGAGTTTTCATAGGAGCAGTTGTGACTCATTAATTGCTAGCCTGCTAGGTCTCCTTTCTGGCCCCTGTTGTTGGCAGTCGACTAATTAAACCACCTACTTTCAGCCTTGCGTAATTGCTCAAAGGAAAACACTATTATGCCCATTCTTTTTTACACTTTTTTTAATCGTGATCAATTTTTTTTTATTTAATAATTGAAAAAGTGATTTTAAATATATTAGTGTATTTTTTTTTACTTTTTAAATATATTTAAATAAAAAAAATATGAAAAAAAGAGATTTTTTTTTTTATTTTTTATGCGGGGCGATATGCCCAGTAGTCAAGATGGAGCAGTATAGTAGCCGCACCCTTGCTCAAAGAGTGAGATTACTATGTCGTCCCACTCTTATTGCTGGGCGTACCGCCCGGTATAAATTTTTTTTTTTCACATTTTTTAATATATGTAAATATTTTTAAAAATAAAAAAATATATCAATATATTTAAAATCACTTTCTTAATTACTAAATAAAAAATAAAATTTTACCAAGAAGCATCACAAATTAGAGGGTAAAGTAATATTTCTCTTGCTCAAAACTAATCACCACGCAATACGTGTACGTTGTTCGATCTGCACGAGCACGATGATCTGCCGTACGTGCAGCGATCAAGACCTCGCATTTTTTTAATCATTTTTTAAACATCATTAATCAATAATTAAAGAAATTTAAAAAATATTAAAAAAAAGAAAAATAAAAAAAATTCATTTGTAAGTACATTTGATAGTCAATCTAACAATGTCCAAAAATGTTGCGTACGTCCTGAGTGATCTTTTGAATAAAAACTATTAATCTACCGAGTTCTTGTAAGAAAGGAGCACCTATAGTGGGCACTCCTTTACCTCTTCTTGGGGGTTATGAAGTGGCTCTTAAGCCACTTCATGAGGTTTGATGGCTGGTCCTTAATGGCCAGCCATGGGGTTACACTAGAGAGGCTATTTAAGTAGTCTCTCCCCCTCTTTAGAGGATATACTTAGACAAAACAACTCTCTCTCAAATGGTTCTCTCTAGTCACGACATATAGGCTGTGGAATGTGTGAGTGTTGCTCTGGTATTACCATGTAGCACACTCCACCATTGATGTGAAGATCGTGGATGAACAACGACACTGGAGAATCCGTGGAACAATTGCACTAGATCCGAGATATTTCCTGTGAGGTAATATCGCTTCCGCTATATACTTTGATCTAGTATTTCTAACATTGGTATCAGAGCCTAATCGGTTGTTCCCGATTTGTGTTTTTTACGTGTGCATTATATTTTCATTTACTGAAATATTTATGCACGATGGTTTTTTTTTTTTTTTTTTTTTTACCAATGAGTTGGTTGCCGTTACGGTGGTAGCGTCGTTGTGGAATGGTTGCAACCACCCTCTTCAATCAACAAGAACTCGTGCACGTAGAGTTCAGATGATCAAGACGTTGCGCCGTGTAATTCAGGTGCTGCTAGCACCGAAGGAGGCAGCGACGCGCATCGAATGGGTGTTGCGTCGTGTTCACTGCTTGGATGGGCATGCTCCGACGGAGGCGCTGTCCTCTGCTGCGCACAGAACAACGAGCACCATGGTGGTGCTGCAATAGCTCGCGCACAGAGCACAGAACCTCCATTGTTTTTGGTGCTGCACGACTAGCACCGGTTGGGTGCTTTGTTTCCCATAATGCTGCATGGACAGGTAGCGCAAGTGCAACAGTGCACCCTGTACTGAGCTAAGCAGCAGCGCTCCGGGCCCTGCAGCAAGTAACACTGCTGCAGGCTGCAGTGCCTTAGGCACTAAAGGGCGGTGGCGGCGAGCACCAGGTGCTGTGCGCACCAGGAGCCGCGCTCACCTGGTGCGTGTGCGCACCAGGAGCCTCACGCACAAGGTGCGGCGAGCACCAGGTGCCGCTCGCACCAGTCAGCAGCGGAGGAAGTCAAGAACCCCCATGGAGGGCAGAGCCCCGTGCGCTGGCTGATATGGTGGCGACGAGCACTGCAGCTTCGGGACATCGCCCATGGCGCTGCCTGCACACACATCACACGCAGTTGTGTGACGCTGCCATGGTGCAGCGCTGTACACAGTGCAACCCACTAAATGGGGGCGGCGTTGCCATGGCTTGGAGGACCTTCGGTGTCTCGGTTAGATGCTAGCCACGCAGCAACTGGCGGCGGTTACAAGTGCATTTTTTTTTTTCATTAGTTACAAGCATTGTAACCGTCGGCTGAAGGAGGAAGATGAACAGTGATGTTCATGAGTATGTGATGAAATCTGGGCTGGATTTAAAGGGAGTTGGGCCTATTTTTTTTTAAGTTCTGGGTCTGGCCCATATTTTTTTTTTAGCAAAACCCATCTGTTTTAAGTAAAGGAAAACAGTTTTTGGTTTAAATTATTTATGGGCTGTGGGCTGCAAAACTATTTGTTTTATTTCGGTTGAAAAAGAGAAGCCCAACTAGTTTTTTTTTTTTTAAAACAAAATGTAGGCTAGCTCATTTAAAAAAAAAAAAAAAAAAACCACTGGAAGATTTGGGCCATGAGCCCAGCAGGCACAGGCCTGCTTTGCAATTGGGCGCCCAAGAAGGTTCGGCCCTTTGGCTGTCCAAGAACAGTGGCATAAAATTTTTTTTTTTTTACAAAATGCTTGAGTGGTGTTTTGAACCCAAGTCCTCACACACAAAGTCTATAAGCTCAACCATTTGGGCTAGAGCCTATTATTGGTAAGTTTGCTGATTTTAGTTATTTATTCAGCATGTTATTGTGGCATAAATGTTTTTTGAAATATTTTTGCATGTGATTATGGTTATTAAATACATGCTTGCCATGATATTTTTTTTTTTGTCACATTTGTTTGGCATTTTATTTTACGTTATAAATTGCCTAGATTATTATTTTTTTGTGAATAATAATTATTTGGATAAAATGTGATGTGATCATTTTTTGTACATGTATTGTGATTACATGTAATTGTACGAGCTTATTTTATCACTTGTATTGTTAGACTATTTTTAACAATTGTCTTCAATTTTTTTTTAGAATGTGATAAATTAGAGGAATAAGTAGCCCGAGTTTGATTAGTCCATGCTTCTGATTGGCTTAAATGAATTTCTTCGATCAGAGAAGAAATTTTTTTTATGTGACTAACTCGGTAGATTGCTTATCCTAGTGGGAGTATGGTTGAGATTAATTTGGAATTAATCTCCTATACGATATAAATTTGCGCGAAAATTAAATTAGAAATTAATAATTAGACATTGAGGCGCAAGAGATGATTAGAAAGCTTAGCGAATTTTCGATCTTGCGACATTTATTAATTATTTTTGTTCTGACTTAGATTAACGCGGCAAATTTCTTAAATGTGTGTACAATTAGATGCGCATAGTTTAGTAACTTTGAGATAACCATAAAAAAAAAATCTAGAGATTATTTATACGACTTAATCGTCGCATTAATCTCCTCCATGAGCAATAGTTGGAAACAAATAGAGATTATTTTGAGAGTCAGATAGTCTTAGACCTTCATTATTGTAAAACCTCTAAAATGTCTAGAATAAAATTGGAAGTGCGCGTGGGACGCATGCACTACAATTTTTATAGAAGTTGATGGGATCAACTATCATATAGAGCTAAATCACTATTTTGCCTTTAAGAATCTTGTGGGTAATAGAAGAAATTGCGCGTTATTTTTTGTAACGCAAAGATTAATTGCTCCTATATTTTGAGGTTGAGTATTATAATCTTAAAGCAAATTAGATTACTCACAGATAAGAACATACTCTCTAAAACTTGCTAGTATGTCTGGCGAGTAAGGATATTAAAATCTGAGTGTGCAAGCGTGTTGAGGACATTCTTGATTGGCACATTCATTTTTTTTAAAAGATTTTATCAGTGCACCTTTATGTGGTATTAGCATTGGTAATCTTGCTCAAGTTTTATTTCTCTTTAGAGAGAACAGATAGGTCCTTACAGATATATAAACTTTGGAGCACCCCTTGAGAGTTATACCAAGCACCTTGGAGGTTTGCATTGCAACTGTGGCAAAAGTCTGAATAATTAGGTATGACTTATCTAAACCTAAACTAAAAATTTTGCCCGTGGTGGCACTGATGCAAGATAGGTTTTAGATTAAGATAATTTCTCGCAAAATTTTTTCTTTTTCTCTCCTATAGTGGATTGAAGAATATGAAAAATATTGAGTAAGTGAGAAATGAAGAAATATTGCTAGTTAGCGACTAAAACGTCACACATTGCATTTTTTGTACAAAGTGATATTTTTAGTGCTTTTAATGCGATAATAAAGAAGTCTATACCCAATTTGATTTAAGACTTATAGAGTGGTGTTAGTGAGAATTTCTAGAGGTTTAGAAGTTGGATGGTCACTCATTGACTCAGTGATATTATTTCTCGAGTGGGGAAATGATATATTAAAATATGCCATGAAGGCATAGGATGATGAGTGTGAAGCTTGAGAAATTGAAGATTTTTTCGCTAATGAGATCCCTCTCCTTGGTTTAGAAGAGTCAAAGAGAAAAGACAATATGAGCATTTTCTATGTGAAAGTTCCTATACATGCATACTAAGGACTTAGATAATAAAAATATTGTTTCATCATATAAATGCGATCCAAAATTTATTTTTAGGAAAATATATTTTTCAGTTAAAATATTTTCAAAATCGCAATCGTATGAGTTATATGATGAGAACAATTATCTCGCAGTTTATTGACTTGCTGAGAATGGTGTTATGGCGCAAAGCAGTTGTTACATCACACTTGGGTTGATGTAATATGGGGTTGCGGCCGTACTTCTTATTTGTCGTCCTTAGATCGAGTTCATTCGCTTTTGAGAAAGGCTGTATTATTTTGTGCAAACGTGAATTCTATTAAAAATCGAGAGGATCTAAGCTTGATCATTTTTTGGTTGAGTCAAGTAAATTACTCGTATTTTCGGCGAGGGTGGGGAATTGTGGATTTTTTGTAACACTTATTTTTTTGGAAAGAACGTTTTCATCACGTTTCATTCCACATTACCTTAACCAAAATATTTTCAAAATTTTTTTTATATAAGATCGCCGAAAATAGTGGGAGTAATTCAACAGCTAGTGGGAGTATACTTTTGAGTTAAGGTGTACCATTAGTGATAGTGACTCCCAAAAGTTATAGAATATAAGGATCCTCTTAAATAGCGTGGTAGCTTTATATCAATATTCTCTCGTCGTTTAGAGACTAGAAGAAAATATTTGTAATATGGCTCCGCTAAAGGTATTGAATTCACATAGTAGGAATCCCAACATAAAATCTTAGATTCGCTTCACTTATATGATCCAACTTGGGGTTATTGATCTAATTGACAAAGGTAAAGTGGAGTTGATAGAGGTATAGATCCATCTCTTGGCACTAATTGAGTTGCATTTAGATAGCCATTGATCCCATATTCATTGAAACTTTTCTTGAAGGTGTTAAATAGCTGATTCTCATAGGAGAATTAGATGGTTAGCTTTTGTGATGTTTAGGCATGAAGTACTTTGAGCGCCTGATTATTGCTAGTACTATTTTGGTACATAAAGCGAATAAATGTTGCTGGTACTGTTTACATGCGACCTAAACAAACCATCTATTCAAAGATACCCAATGTACCTAGTCGTTTTTTTTATTAAACGACTTATTGAATAAAATGGGGTTCTTTGAATGCTGTTGACAATATTAGAAAAGTGTCATCATAAGAGATATTGCGAACTGGTTATCTTAAATAATTAATTGTCGCCTAAAAAGAGTTTTTCCATACTACGAGGTGATGGACATGGGTTTGTGAAAAGTAGCTCAGGCTTCATGTCTTGTGAGACTGTTTATAAGAAAAAACAGTTTCTATAAGCTCTTGTTCAAAATCTATAAACAATTAATGAGATGGAAAATACTAAAGAATCTAGTTTTGCCTATATTGTTTGATGTTTCCATTATGGTTTGCTCATGGGAGTTAGAGGTTAAGTTTTTGTTAGAGGGTAAATATGATTTACTTTGTTAAGTGAGTTTGTGATGCGATTGTCATTAAAAGTAATGATTAGACTATTATGATTGTCTTTGGGGGCAAAGGCCCTAATCGCTTTACCCTTAATGAAAAATAACTTATGGTTATCTCACATGCTTTTGTGAAACCTTGAAGTCGCAAATTAAGTTTACTGAATAACATTTGTGGTCACCTTATAGATTCTTAAAAAACGCAGTTAGATTTGCTGACTAGAATCTACGGCTTATATTGTGAGTCTGACCTAAATGAGATTCGCGATGAGTCATCGCTGACTTCATGATTGTGCAAAGGACTTTTACATGTAAAAGTTGAGTCTCTTGGTAAGAGCATGTTTTGGAAAGTTACTGTACATTAGAATGCGCATGGAGAGAAATGATCATTAAACACCACTTGAGAGTTGTGGTTTAATAATTTGTTGTTGACCATGTGATTTCTCTGTACCTCACAGTATTGCTCGTCATGCACATGATATTGATATGTTCTATGATCATGTGGCGTGATTGGAAGCATTATTTGGTATGCACACACATTCACCATAAATTTAGGAGTTATGGTGAAAAAGGTATATTGACAGGCTTAGATCGGCTCACTCACACGAGCGATCGCCTTTGGCGCTACAAAGAGGTAGTGAGCAAAGATGAGACAATGTGTCACTCAGTACTTGTCCAGAGAGGGATAAGTTGTAAGATACAATAGATATATCACCTTAGTGGGAGCTAAGATGAGGTCTAACAACCGTGCATGGTTTCCCACAATCCATGTAGCCTGTGGTTTAGCCAGATGCGAGATCCTCTTTGGCGCTTTGGATAGCGAGCAAATGGAGGGACTCGGGTTAGGCGCTGAGATAGCGACTAGACTAAGATATGTACGGTGTATTGAGATTAGATATACGCTTTTTCTTCGAAAAGAGAAATTCACCGTAACATGTATTTTATATTACATGTGCTTTTGCGACCAACAGTAGAGGTGAGTGAATGGTTCCCTGCTTCCTCACCGTGTGAGTCCTATAGGTTATAATTGATGACCTTAATTTATTTATGCCCTTAGGAGACCTTTGACTATGTTACGAGGTTGATGTTTTAGTGTCTGCTACTTTGGCATGTTATCTATGGCCATGTATGATGCGGTCTAAAGAGGCATTGCTGGGAAAGCGACTAGACTGAAACTAAATGACATGAGCGCGAAGGGAAGACTATTTTGTAACACATCGATAATGGTGTGTACTCATTGCCAGCAAGTTATGTTGCTTCTTGGGAGTTGCGATATAGCTGTGAGTACATCATGTTTTATGGAGATTGAGCATTGCTCTGAGTCATTTGGACTCGAGAGGGATTAGGGATGCTTGGTCTGATGTGACCAAATGAGTCGGGGCATAACGAGACACTTTTAGGGATATTGCTATGCTGGTCTTTTCTAGGAGAGATTTGGTATAGTGCTCCCATTTTTCTTTTTACAGCTGTGCTCGATGGTCGCACGGCCTATTTGCCAGTATGAGCAAGATTGAGAACATATTGGGGGTAAGAAAGTGGCTCTTAAGAACAGTATGAGCAAGATTGAGAACATATTGGGGTCTTGCCCACTATGTGTGAGTGGGAGATGTAAGAAAGTGGCACCCATAGTGGGCACCCCTTCACCTCCTCTTGGGGGTTATGAAGTGGCTCTTAAGCCACTTCATGAGGCTTGATCGCTGGTCCTTAATGGCCAGCCATGGGGTTACACTAGAGAGGCTATTTAAGTAGTCTCTCCCCCTCTTTAGAGGATATACTTAGACAAAACAACTCTCTCTCAAATTGTTCTCTCTAGTCACGGCATATAGGCTGTGGAATGTGTGAGTGTTGCTCTGGTATTACCACGTAGCACACTCCACCATTGATGTGAAGATCGTGGATGAACAACGACACTGGAGAATCCGTGGAACAATCGCACTAGATCCGAGATATTTCCTGTGAGGTAATATCGCTTCCGCTATATACTTTGATCTAGTATTTCTAACAGTTCTTATAAGTGACTAATGTACTAATTTGCACTGTGTTGCGATACAAACTATTTTATAATTTCCTTGGTTCTGTCGAGTCCATGCATGTTCTCGTGGACAGACTTCTGTAAAACCCGATTCTGACTCGTTAGATAACAAAACACACATATGATCCATACATGAGTGATTCATATGATATGTATGTATCATTATATATTTATAAAGTGCATATTAGTTATAACTTATAAATATAATTGACTATATATCTTACATTAGAATATACCATGGCGGACTTCCTTGAAGTCATAACCCATTCCTCATACTTTAAAAAAAAAAAAACCCATTCCTCGTACAACCGGCTCATAATCGGGCGGTTGATGCTGAACAACCTCAAGACCATAACTTTACGTACCACTTGAAAATGAAATTTTTAACATAAGCACTTGTAAGTGAAGTGCATGGCGAGTAAGTGGTGGTGAGAGAATGCTACGTGCAGGAATTGAAGGGCAGAAAAAAGGATGTGCACATGACAATGGTCATGCATCAAGCTAGCAGAGGAAGCTATGGATGTGCAAAACCTGAAGCAAGGAGAACAAACCCTTGGAACTTATTACATTAGACAAAGCTTGCCATGAAAAGAAGGCGAATAAGCATGTCGCCATGGCAGAGGAGGATGACCGCCTACTTGCTGCAAGGTCTATCAGGGAAGCTCACTATCCAGAGCTTATAGGTTTGGCAAGTGAGATGAGACATAAAATTCTCATTTTCTCTCATTTCATCATTATAAATTTTTCAAATTCTTATACAAAATATAATGAACAATTCTATTTTTTCAAATCTCAATTGAACTTCTTCAAATCTCAAAACAATAATATTATTAAAAAATAATATTTTAAACTTTTATCTAAAATTAGGTCATCAAAAGTTGTAAAAAAGGCTAGTTTCCACCTTACTTTCTTGCTCTTGTTTAATTTTTAACTAACTGTTTTTTGAGCTCAATGTACTTGCCTCTCAAGTTTAATAGTGGTGCTAGTTCAAGTTATTGGATTTCAAGAACAAAAGATGAAGTTTGGTTAGAGACACCACTTTGCCACTGTGGGATTCCATCAAAGTTAAGGATTTCTGCGAAACATACTATTTTGGCAGACGATTTTCCAATTATTCAAAGTATAAGATGGACAAACAATGCGAGTTTTTTTAATGACTTGATTTTGATTTGGAACAAAACAGTTGTTGCAAAATGATATTGGAGTTAGCTCAAAGAAGGAACAACATGATCAATCAAGAACGTAAGTTCGCTGAAGAAGAAAAATTCAAAGCTATGGAAAAGAAGTACAAGGAAACATTAAAAGTTTTATTCTTGTCATGATTTTGTATTGTTTTGGTTTGTACTGTAATTACTTTAACTTTTAAACGATAATCATGTACTAAGGATAACTGGTTTATATCTAAAATGACCCTTTATTAATTTACCTAGAATATAAAATTGGTTTATATTTGCCAGCTTATATATATAATAGCCATTTATTGTACTTCTTATTATAGATGTATTAAGATATGATAATCAATTAAAATCTTCAATATCACGATAGCCATAACCATTTAAATAGCATGTATCCAACATTTTGGGACCATCAAAAGGATTTTATTTATGAGGACAAGGTCGAGAAAAGACTGCTTATCATTTCACAACACCATTAAAATTGCTCATGTCAATGGCTTGATGCATCAATTAAAAGATTCAGATACCGTTAGTTAAGGGAATTGTCTAAAAAGGTTAACTGAGGCTGTTTATATATGGGTAAGATAGATAATGATTTCACTCCTGAGGAGAGGTAAGGCCATGGCATTCATCAATAAATCTTTGGTTGAGGGCGCTATACCACCCAGTAGCATGTGTCCAACCTTTTGGAACCATCAATGGTGTACGCAAGGCATTATGACATGTCAGTAGTTTTGTGTGGTCTGTTGGTCTGTGTATTGCCTCTGCCCTGTATACATATTTAACTTAATAGTCCCTAAAAATATTATTATGGGTTCCTCCAATCTTTGTTCAAATGAAGATCTTCCTCTTCCCCCTGCAGTGTTGTTCACTCGTAGATTTGATGGTCCCAAAAGGTTGGATTCAAGATGGTTCCATATATTTTGATACATAATATACTTAAATAAAACCTTCAAAGGCCAAAAGAATTAAAAACTGGAAGTAGTATGGACACTCTATCCGAAAGTCTATAAATGCCAACAAAAGATAAAGAACTAAATCAAATAATTTTCTTACTTGATTTCTTGTCCCAAACATCCAAGAAAAATTAAAAAAATTGAAACATTAAAAAAAACCAAATAAGTTTTGGCATTTTTTGGTACAGTTGTGTTGCAAAAAACTAAAACAAAAATAGACAAAACAAAATGTCACTGGCGGATTGAAGTGTAATTCCAACAGTAGCAATAGCACTAGCCAAGACACCACCACCAGTGGTTGAATTTTCAGAGGAATGGGGCTGGTGAATCAGTGAATTTTCAGACCTATAATCAACTGTGAATTACACTTGTGAGAGCAAAAAACTCATCAAATTACAAATAAAGAATAATTTGCCAAACATGAAACTAACCAACAAACTCATAAATTTACCAAACATTAGCAAATGTACCAAAACAAATCAAACATTAACAAACCCAAATTCATTGATTTCTTGTATGTCATTTGCCTTTATCTCCATGTTTCTTGTTCAAGATCCACCATTTGTGATATGTTGTCATTTATATTTTCAACATCCCTACATGAAAGACAAAAAAAAAAAAAAAAAAAAAAAAAAAAAGGGTAAAAATTAAGTTATTAAATTAAAACACAAGCAAAGAAAGGATCTTTGTACTATACCCCAACGAAAGACAGTTGTTCTTGGTATGACTTTCAATCTTACAAATGCTATAACGTCTTTTCTTCACTGATTGAGTCTCTCTCAGGTTATTTGCTCTCAAAGATTCTAGTCTTCCTTTTGTTGGCACCCGTTGAGGATTTTGAAAAGTTTGTGAAAAATTTGATATTACTTGTAATCTTAACACAGGGGAATCTTTACGTGACATGTTTCCGCCTTCCAAATTTTGTTCTTCTATATTATCCATCAAAAGCAACTCGTTGTGTACCTTGTCCAACACAAGAGAAAGGAGGTCCCTTTTAAACCTTGATTGTGAGGCAAGTTCTACAATATCGTAAAACTGCATCATCAAATGGATTTTTTGCATTATCGGATCTTCTTGTGTCGAAACATGGCCTTCAAAATTTGGTATTTCGCAGATAGCTCGACTCTTAGCATTGATGGTCCATCTTTCAAAAACATAGGGATGTGGCAAATAATCTAAGTTTGATTTTTTCATGAAGACACATAGGATATGCCTACAAAAAATACCTAGAAACTCAAACATATGACATGTACATATTGTTGTTGCTTCTCTACAATCCACAGTCACATAATAAATACGTTTGTCCTTACCCTTAGGTGCCGCCTCATACATGCTTGCCCTTAGGTGCCACCTCATATATCTTACTTTCACCCTCTTTTTGAACATTTGTTGTTTTGTACCTTTAGCAATTGAATAGATCATCTTGAAAGATACTAAAGAACTTCCTTGTATACACTTTGGCCGCCTCTTCTTTAATTCTCCAACATGTTTTCAAAACCGGCTTAGTTGATTTCATTCTCATATCCTTCTATTTGTCCTCAAAATAATGTGTATTTAAGGCTTTCTTGTGCTGATGCACAAAGTCACTCACCATTGTGCTCGATCGCACATAATCCTTGAAAATTTTATTCATGCTTTCGCTCCTTTGCGTTGTTAACATACTAGCACAAAATGTGGTTCGCAAGTAAGTTAGAACCCACTTCTCTCGTCAATTGTAAAGATTTTACATTCAATCATTACCTACTAGACCTTACTTCACTAGTATTGAAACTCATTCCTCCTCGAACTCATTAGATGTTATTGTATCATGGATACAATGATGAAACTCTTTTTAAAAGTCTGAAAACTTATTATAGATATGTGCCAAATGTTCTAAAATTTTTTGTAAAATATGTCACATGCACAACTGGTGAGTTGTATTTAGGAGTACCTCTGCAATGACCTTGGCTATAGCTTTGTCATCATTAGTAATAATGGTTGAAGGAGCACACCCAATCATTGCTTCATGCCATGTTCCCAGTAACCATATATAGGATTCAGCTGTATCATTGACTAACAATGCACAATCAAACATTATGGTTTGGTGATGATGATTAACTCCTAAGAACGGCGCAAATGACATTTTATAAACATTTGTGAGGTAGGTCACATGAAACGTGACAACATCTCCAAAATATTGATATGCAGACCTTAATCTTGCATCTGCCCAAAAACAGTTTCCCATACATCCATTCTCATTGACCTGCATGGAGTACACAAACTCAGGTTCTTTACACTGTCGTTCAAGAAAGTATGCATATAACTTTTGTACATCTCCCTCTTCAAACAATTTTCTTCTTTTATTTCTCAAATAATTTTCTATGTCATTTCCAATACAACTAATGTTAAAATCACTACCTGCTTCTTTGCTTAACACAGACATTATCTTCCTTGTCGGTACACCATACCCATTCAAAGTGAGAATGACGTTTTTTTGCACACATTTCACTCCTCAATGTCCACAAAGCATATTGGTACTTCTTGGTGTGAGTAACTTCTGATTATGTTCAGGCATGAACTTGCATACTTTCCACATTTCACCATCATTTTTTATACACATGGTAGCTTTACACTCGATCTTTGTTTCAGCGGGTTCGAGAATTTGTCTTTCTTTTTGTTTGAGACTTTCACGCCTAAATCCCTCCCTGGTATAAATATAGTGTGCTCTAATTAATTTTTTATTCCCTTTCGATAATTACGTATGGTTGGTCCTCATTGCAAAACCCTTTTGTCTTTCATACGCCTTCTAAAATGCTTAGGCGTCCTCAACTTCATCAAATTCTTTCCCAATAAACGGTTCAAAAAGTCCACTACTAGAAGTGGACTTGAAATTGACTCCATCTCCATCTCCATCTTCCACATTCACTCTATCATAATCAAAGTCTCCCAATTTCACGCCATCTCCCATATTTACATCACATTGATCTTCCACGGTTTCATCTTCAATAGTTTCATTTACACCTTGTGGACAGTTTCTAGTCATTAGTATCTCAACATCATCACTATCCAAACTCCACCCAAAATCCTTAATCTCAACATAAAACAATGTAATAAATATAGGATTCAATCCCAATATTATCAAATTACTATTCAAACTATTATACAAATTCACACCATTGCCTTAGGAAAAAAAATGCAAAAGCTGAACCAAAATAAGCATTACACAGCATATACCCCAAGCATGTCGGAGGAAATTAATAGAAACAAAACAACAAAGATCACTTTCATTTCAAAAGAACTGAAACCAGTAGACTAACTCTACACAAACCCAATCATATTACCTCAAGTTCTCTAGAGTTAGTACTCATATTCAGAATCCTACGAAGAGAATAACAAATATAGCAATTTGTTTGGAAAATGAAATGCAATAAAAAAAGCATTGACCATGTGAAATGTTTGGTCCATCGTTGTACGGACAGTGGAAAATCAAAGTCAAAAATCTCAAAAATCCTACAACAAAACACACACCATTAGGAATTAAGGATTACAAAAAATTAGGGATTACAAGAAATAAAATTAGGGATTGTGTACCTTAGGTGCTCGACTGTTGGGAGGGTTTTCATGAGGGAGAGGGAAGGAGAGAGAGAGTCGACCGATTGATTTCGGGAGGGGCTTCCCGTGAGAGATCGAAGGGGAGAGAGAGAGAGAGAGAGAGTCGAGCGATTGAAGTAGAGAGAGGGAGAGTTGATCGAAGGAGAGAGGGGGAGAGTCGAGTGATCTCGTGAGCATTCTTGGAGAGAGAGGGAAAATCTCAATCGGGAAGGAGAATCACATGATCCATTGTATGCGTCCCCACTGTCACAATTGAGAAAGGCTTATGTGTCAGCTCTCTATTGGTCTCCAATAAAACCACATTTTAGGTGTCTCCAGTCAGAAGCATTTCTGCTTTCTTTTCTATTCCCCCATCCCTTCTCCTTACTTCTTGTAAGTTCCCCACCCCCCTTCCTTCCTGTTACTCACAACACCCCATATCTCTATCTCTCTCTCTCTAACCCTCCGTGTATATATATATGTTATTTATTTTACTCTCTCTCTAAACCGTACATGTATATATATTCTCTCTCTGTGTAACCTACACTCATAGCCATTGCTCCTTGCAGTTTCATCACCATCAATGACAATATTAGGTAAATTCTCATTCCTCATAAATAGTATATTTAATGAATTTTGAATATAAAATTTGCTAAAATTTAGTATTGTGAATTGTTGAGAATTTATCTAGTTGATTAGGCTGTTAGGGTATATTGAAGATGAATTTAATATTCAAGTGTTGATAGTAGGTATTAGTTAGAACTAATCCATGTGTATGTTACTGTTGTATGGTTAAGTGTAGACCTTACTTATGTTGAAATAATAAGGGAATAGTGGCCGGTGTACATGCTGTCCCACATCATATTTGCAACCTAGAAATTTGGATTTTATCAATTTTGGAGTATAATCTTTTAGAACAAGCCTAAATTTATGTTATTAAGGATTGCTTGAAATTGTAGAGTAAGTGAGATCATTTTTAGAGTAGAAGTTGATGGATTATAATGACCTTAAAATAGGTTCCGAGTGACTGCTGACGAAGGAATATCGTGACTATTTCGACTAAAAATCAATGTAAGTGACTCTTTAATGGATTTTTAATAAAAAAACCGTTAGTTTTGTTCAGAATGGTATAATTGGGTATTATATTTCAAACTTGTATAAATTTTAGATTTGTGCACATTCTTATGCTACTTTGGCTTTGCTTGTGAGATTTGTGCAAAATTTGTAACGGTTGAAATGTTTAAAAACTACTATGTTGCTTAATAAATTTGAAAGCTAAATGTGAGCATGCTATTTATTCTTGAGCCTATGATATGAATTAAGCCCTTAACAGTTCCAACTTAAGCAAATCATGGTTGTTAGTAGTGTTGCCTAGCAGCCACCACCAACTGTTCTTGCTTAATAACCACTTCTTGTTTTTCATTCTTCTTTTATTTTTTGACAGGAACTGTGTTGACAAAGGGGAGCTCCCCCACTCTTTTCAAAGATGTTAAGACACTCCCCATGTTTAGGTCCTCATTATCACTATCCATTAATTTCAAGTGTTGTTCACGAGCTTTTCTTTTCCATTTAGATTTTTTGGGAATAGTTAACTGTTTAATTTGAGAGGACAAGAAAAGATTGAGGGAGTTAACTTGAGCTTCAAGTGAAGGGCCTGATTCAGCATGGGGGCCTTCTCCTGATGGGCCTTTGAACTCATGTCCACCACACTCATCCATAAAAGATTCACTACCCTTCTCAATACACATAATCTCGGGTCCAGCCTGGATGACATGATCAGCAATCTCCTATTTTGGTAAGATCTCAGAAGGTAAATCTTCAACCGTTGATTGGGTGGTTTTGAGAACATTCCCTATAGGATCCACTTCTGATACTAAACTAGGAATGTCAACTTTCCTTTTTGGTATAATCTCTTTTGCTTCCACTAAGATAGTAGCTTGATTTGAGGGGACATCCCCCAAATCAAGGCCCTAATTACTCTTGCCAAAATTTGTGTCATCAACTGGTGCTTGTCGTCGCCAGTGAGGAGATGCATCACCCCTTCCACCACCATCATATCTCTTCGTGAAAGAACTGCCTGGCTTTGGTGGGGTGGCTCTAAGCCAAAGACCATATTCAGGTTTATAGGTCTCACTATTGCCCCTTTTTAATTTGGTGCATTCCCCCTCCTTGTGTTTTATAACTCCACAGTGAAAATAAAAAGATGGTAATCGCTCGTACTTGACTGGGAGCCATAATTATTTTCTGTCAAGGTTAAGAAACCCACCTCGGATCAAAGGTTTGGAGATGTTGACACGAACTTTCATACGTAGAAACTGACCCCATGCACAGCCTGAACTGTTAGTATCAATTTCAATGACATCTCCAATACCAGAGCCAATTTGTATGCCAATATCTTTGTTCATGCTCACCAGTAGCATGTTATGGACTTGGATCCATAAGTTCTCGTAAGAAAAAAAATCTCTTTGAGTGGAATTGTCCAGTCAACATCCTCCATATAGATTAAAGATCTGTCAAAAGTCCAAGGTCTATCCAAAAGAACATTGTTTTTGTCTTGCTCACGTTAAAACTCCACCAAAAACTTGTTGGTCCCCATTTCCTTGAATTGAAGCGAACCCACAGGTCCCCATACCTTTGACATCATGGCACGAAATGCCTCTTTATTGACCAACCTTTCAGAGACAACCAGAATCATCAAACAAAACTTCTTTAGACTTGCCACCTTTGCTACCTTTGATTTCGAAACTGCAACTTTTTATTTTTCCTGAACAGTCAAAGTAAAACCTCTCCACAATCTCTCCAACTCTACCTCCATACCTGCCTCTTTTAGTCAAAAACTCATAGACTCACTTTGCTAAAAGCAAAGATGAAAACCTCAGCTTCAGATGGAGAGGACCTCTCGGGAAAACTATAGAAGTTCACAAGCCCCATTCAATGACTTAGTACTTAAAACTTTGCTCGATTACAAATTTAATTTAGTTTCTTAATTAGTGCTTGGAATGTTTAATAAAGCCCTCCTATTGCTGTATCAATTGAGGTCACCATCGCTTCTAAGACTAAACTCCAAACTCACTCGATCCCATGCCCAATCGACACAATGGTTCTGCTTGTGTCGATTGAATTTAAAAAGAAAAAAATAAAAAGTCAACAGAATATGACCCACATGTCTGATACGACCCATGCATCAGATCAGTTGGGTTGATTTTTGGTTGACCTATTTATCATATATGTATATAACGTGCTAAATTGAAATGGTACTCGGTCAGGCATGGGTTCAAGATTAACAGTAAGTGAAGTTACAAAAATAATTAGCTAGCTATAGGTGGTTTTAAGCTGTAACTTTGCATGATATGAGCGATGGAGGATGCATGGAAATTCATATGGACATGGTATTAGATCATCTCGTCAATTCGTTAGGATTTCCGATTCATCGAGTTGGTTCATCTAAATATAACTTCCGTGAAAAAAAAAGCTAATTGAGAAATCAGGCATATTTTACTTAATTAAACATCATACGTAAATCTATATATGCATATTAAGGCCCCGTTTTGAACTCAACTCAATTGATGAATCTAATTTTAAAATATCTACACGCTCAATTCTTAAATTATTAAATTCATTTCAATTCAAAACTTCTTTACAAGTAGACTCAACACCTCTTTATATGCGAGACCTATAACTTTTTTCAACTTTACAAAAACACATCTAAATTCATTTTAAATAAGTTATATTTCACCATCTCAATTCACTATTATTTATAGAAAAATTTAACTCATTTCAAATTATCCTAATATCAAAAAAACAATTATATATAAGAAACTAGCAACTTAATTAGGACCAGAACGCCGATATATATAATGAATATTTGCCGTACTGCAAGCTGGATGCGCATCCGCCTTCTCGTGATATTTGTACTGCCATTATTGTACGTGTGATATACATGCACTATCCAATTATTTACCAGATTTGTTAATCTAAAAAAAAAAAATAGCATTTTTCTGACATCCAAAACCTATCGAGAAGCTTTACTTTAGAGTCATATATATATCTGAATTATCTCCAAAATCTCCAACAAATTAATTAGTACTGTAAGATCGCTATTGAGGTTTTTACTTGCGTGTGTTTATTATATATACATATACATGTATGCATGTAAGAAGCCTTAATTAGGTGGGTGATGTAAAGCGCGCATGTAAATCCGTGGAAGAAAGTGTAAGGGTAGGTTTGGGTCATCAATTCATCTCAATTCATCATTATAATTTTTTTAAATTTTAACATAAAATATAATAAATAATTTAATTTTTTAAATCTTAAAATAATAATAATAATAAAAAATAATATTCTAACAACATATTATTATCTCAATTCAACTTATCTCAACGTTTAAAAACAGTCTAAAAATTTTAAAAGATGGAGAACTTATTAAAAGAGCTGAGGGTCCTCGTGATTCGTGAAATAATCAATAGGTCCAACAATTTGAGCGGCGTACATGATGTCCTTTCCAACGATATATATATAGTTAGAGCTAATTACTCATGCATGCCCACTTTCATATATTAATTTAATCTGATCAACTACTTTGGTGACTAGCTAGCTAGGGTTCCCAAGTGATTGACAAACGATCGATCAGCTGTCTGTATCGATGATATATCGGGAACAGGTACCAGCTAGCTAGCTCTACAACCACTTCCTACTACTACAATAACATTGTACAAATGGCATTAATGCCTGAATTGGTTTATATATGTTGTGTGTGTGTGTGTGGGGTTAATACAATTCCCAAAATTAGTAGAATAATGACTTAAGCATTAACTCCTACAGTACTATTACTATTAGTTATGGTTTAAGGTTTGCATGTATATATAGTTTCCATGTATTTTCAGTACGTATTATGCATAAATAGCTAAAGGCTAGTTAAGTGATTACAGGTTTGAACCGTCTTTCATGAGCGTAATAAAAATTCCAGGACATGTGATGAAAACAAATGCGTACATCTATCACATGCAATACTGACATCTCACGGGCCAGTATAGACAAGTTTGCATTAATCTGCATGCAGTACGTACTCTGATGTCTGTAGTTTAGATCTCATAAGAATACCTTGGTGCTCAATCAAATCCACTACATATATATATATATATATATATATATATATAGCTTAATTTCATATTTGTACAATTACTTCGATTAAGGTTAGGATGGTTGTCTATGCAGTAGTTGTCATAGCCAATAATTAATACTACTTGCTCGGCCGATCGACCCGGTCTCAATTGAGAGATCTATCCATCGCTAGTCCAGCATTATCAGTTTTCTAAGAGCTTTGAAATAAGTAATTGCAGCTAGCTAGGCTGGCCCCCTCCTCCAATGGATCATCCATCTGTTAGAATTATAAGCAGCCTATGATCTACTTTATATAGAGCAGGTTCTTTCAACTCTATCTATCTACCTATTAACAAATTTTACAAAAACAAATTTACAAATTGCATGACTAGAAACACAACCCATAACTAAGAAAGGCCCATTTTCTTGAAAGCAAATATATAGATATTCGGTTTTCGGCAGGAATAAAGTCCCAAAGCCCAAATCCAAAGCGTTTATAAAGTACCTAGGCCCCTAAAAGTGTAAGCCCAAGTATAGAAATGCCACTATAGATTACCTAAAGAAGGATCCTCCGACCAGCCCGAAAGAATTGTTGGACCGATATAGCTCGATGTCTAATGGATCCTCCGAACCCTGAAAAAAATATAGACGTCATGTGATGGTCCCTTCCTCATTAAACGCGGGTGCGGCGAGTGAAGCACTCTTCAACGCTCCGATCCTCATCTTTTTACCAACGTAGTCACCACGTGGTTGCATCCATCACATCGCAGGGTAACTGTTACGATTTGTTATTTTTTTAATAATGTTATTATTGATGCCAAAAATGGCACACTTGCTCAAGGGGAAGATATAATTATTCTCGACCCATTATGACGATTTGAGACTTGATCGGTGTGGTCTAGAGCTCCCGGCGTAGTACGGTGTGACTATGCATACGTCTATAATAATGAATGGAAAATAAATGCTAAGAATGTAAAAGGATGAGAGATACACAGATTTACGTAGTTCGGCATAAAGCATGCGTCCATGAGATTTTTGGAGAGTGAATATCCACTATAATAAGATTATTTACAGTCCCTCATCCCCCTCATTTCTCATTGTACAATAGAGATCTCTAATATATTTGTTGGAGAACCTGTTCTCATTGGAGCCCCTTTTGAGAGGTTGAAGAAGCTGAAGAAGAAGTCGAAGTCCCCCTCAAGTTGTCTGGCTGTTTCATTTTATCTCCCCCCTATTTTCTTGTGCAACTCCTTTTACGTGCCCCTAATTTTGCCTGTCCTTAGGGAGTGGTGGAGATTGGCCGTCTTTCCTTTGCGTGTCTGACATTCTTTATTCTCTCAACTTTCTCTTTTTTTTCCGTCCATTTCTCCTGACACCCTCCTCTCCCTTGTCCCATTATTGTCTCCCATTCATCTTTCTTCTTTTGTCTTCTAGTGATGGGACCTCCCTTTGGGCTGAGCTCTTCTGGACTTGGTATATTTTACTCATTCCAGTTGCTCGAGATTTTTAATGGCATTTTGTTCCAAAAAAGATTTTGAGAATCTTTAAATATAAAATATACAGTCAAAATGATACACCGAGGTCTGTAGAGAAATAAATCCTAGGAGTGGATTCTTAGTTATTCATTTCACTTGTGTTAAGCAATAAAGATTTTTGGGCGTGGAGTTGGGAGGTGTGCTCGACCGCGTAAGATGCAAGTGTGGAGCTCAGACATGGCGGGAGGCATACTCGTCCATGTAAGATGCGAGCACGGAGCTCGAACGTGGTGGGAGATGTCCTCGACTGTGTATTTGGCAAGCGCAGTGGCGTGTAATGGGTATTCATTCGACATTTTTTTTTCGATGGTGCTGGTGAGATTTTCCTTTTCCATCATGAACTGCTATTAATGTTTCTATTTTATTGTCAGTGTTGGAGTTTGTATGTGGTAACCCATGCAAAGTGGTCAGGAAGCCCGTCGACCCCCTGGATCCACCTTAAGCGGTTGCCAAACCCGTCGACTCGTTCTTGAAGGTATCTTGCGCATGGCAATTGTAGAGCTCGGAGGCTCGTTAACTCCGAAGGCTCATTCCCAAAGGAGTCCCGCTGGCAGCGTTTATGGCACGAGTGAGTACACTCGACGTTCGTTGGTGGAGATGTCATCATCCTATGGTTCTTCTTGTCTGCCCTATTAGACTGAGGGAATGGATGATGCAAGTCCATGGAGACACGATACTTGGCACCCCTGTTCTTCTCGTCGCTGGGGATGTAGGAGTTGGTGCGGATAGTTGAAGCGCTTGACTGAGTTGCGAAAGCCAAACCGGTTAGCGTAAATAATTTCCAGTGACAAGCACGGGGGATTTGCATACTTGAATCGTCCATTTGGATTGTAGAGAAAGTTTATGGCGCGTTGACATTACTCGTAAGCAACCATGTTTTGGCCATGATGGAGATCCAGGGTGCCTGCGTGATGTTGATTTAAAAAAAATCAATTCACAAACTTGGATGTCCGTGCGTTACCCTCGTGAGGCTGGGCGGCCGTTGTTCTGCGCTACAAGAATCAATTTTGTTAGTAAAAATCGAATTCACATAAATTTGGAGAGAGACAAACCAGTGCATTTTAGCCATTGTTAGTAAATTTTGCTCCACTAAAATTTTCTGCTGATGGCTACTTCTCTTCCTCCTTAACCTCATTTTCCTTTCCCATATTTCTTTTATTCCTGCTCTTTCTTTTTGTGTATGCCTTTGAGATGCATGCTTGTCTGTGGTTTCTAATCGTACGGTTGAATGGGGGCAGCTTGGTGGCAGATAACGCTGGTGGTGGCGACACCCGGCCCGCTGGAAGGGAACAGTTAGCCTAGGGCACGGGCGAGTAGGGACTCTTTTGGCAGTGCATGTAGAGGCCGAACGAGGGCTGGTGGAGCACATTGCATGATTGCATGGGCCATGCAACCTGTTCTGCATGTTGCCCGTGTAGCCAAAAAATCGAGTGGCCGTGTGCTGGAGGTTGACGACTCAATCACCAAGGTCGTGCACTTGTTCACGCCAAGAATCCTGATGTAGGGCAAGGTTGGCGAGGAGTCTACTGTTTACCATGGAAGTGTCTGAGGAGCTTGCATGGCCGTTGAGTTTACATAGTTGAAAGGGGGGGGGGGGAGTGGCAAGGCCGTGGATAAGGAGGCTGGGCGATGAGTCATCATTGGCCGAGAAGTGTTCTGGCTGGCAGGCGTTGGCGGCTCACGATAGTTAGCCGTGAGCTAGCTGAGGAGTCGAGTGCACGGTCCATGCACTGGGTGTGTGGCCGGGGGACTGGCTAGGTCAGCTGGTGGTTGGGGACCACCGTGGTATCATCAAAACATGTTGGTGGCTGTTGGCAAGCGCTAGCGGCTCACGACAGTTTGTGGTTATTGGGTGCATGGCCGGGGTGTCACCGGGGTCAACCGTGGTAGCCGAGGACCACCCCTTAGCTACTAGAAGCCGTTGGTGGTCCAAGTGATGACCGCTGGTGGGAACCGGGCGGGAGGGGGGCTCACGACAGTTTGCAATGAGCTTGTTGTGAGTCCGCATCGTGCATGGCTGCCAGACAACGTTTGTCCGCCGTGGTGGTCACCACTAGACCGAAAAAAGACGTCGGTGGTCAAATTGGTGACCACTGGAGGGACATGAGTGGCTCACAGCAGTTTGCCATGAGCGTGGTACGTGCTCCAGTTGTGCAAAAGTCGCGAGTTCACCTTTTGTCTACCCTAGTGTGCAGGTACCACCTTTGAACCGGCAGAAGACACTATTAGTCCAAGTGGTGATCATCGGCAGAGACAATAGCGGCTCATGGAAGTCTTCTGTGAGTTTGTAGGGAGCACACGATGCGTTGGTCGTGCGTGGTTGCAAGACAACATGTTCCTGGAGTGGTGGTCAGAGACCATATCGGTAGAGACAGCCGTTGGTACGTCCTCCCCTAGACGTACCACGGCTAGGCGTAGCTGTTGTGGCCATGGGCTCCATTGAATGTGCTGTGCATTTTGTACGCCGCCTTTGTGGGGGGTTGTCGAGGACCACCCCGGATGGGGCAGACGATGCCGATAGTCCCTATTGTGGCCACTAACGCCTCCCCTCTGATGTGCAATGATGAGGCCGTGACTCTTCTGGGTGCACAACGTGCACCCATTGTGTTCCCTTCGTGCAAAATACGCGGGGCGTCATTTGCCTGCCTCAGTGGCCGGGTACCAAATTGGCGATGCCGGCTGGCCACAATGTGACCGTCGGCGACCTCCCCTGGTCGCGTTGTTGATGGGCGGAGCTGCTGTCCTGTGTGCAAGGTAAGGTGCACTATTTACTGCCCCCGAGCTCCTCTGAAGCTCATCAGCCTTCCTTTTTCCTCTTAAGCTCTCTAGTCCCCATCTTTTGAAGCTCCTTCCTTTCTCCTCATCTCCACTTTTCTCCAAGCAACTCAGCTGACCTCGTCCATTCCTTTTTCCAAATCGATCCACGCAACTCACGAACTCAGAACAAGTCTGAATTCAAGCAACTCGTGAAACCCATCTGAATCCAAATCCAGCATGTGAAACCTTAGATCCACTCTTTCTAAATCGAGCATATAAAACCATATCCCGAAATCTGTGAAACCCTAGATCCCCAAGTCTTTGAGACCCTAGATTCCCAAATCTGTGAAACCCAAGGATGTGAAAATCCCTCCCTAGAACCCAAGCAATAATCTCTCGCGGTAACACTTCGTCCAAACACAAGCAACCATCCCTCCCTAGAAACCGGGCAACCCTCCATCCAAACACAAGCAATCCCTTGCAGTATGTATTTCTGCTTAATGTTGGATTCATCGTGTAATTGCTAAAATTTAGAGTAAATTGTGGTTAAACTTCAAATTTTTTGTATTTTGGACGTGAAGCAATTGTGTGCAATCTGGGTGATGGTTTTACTGCATTGTATGCTTCCCACATTTGTTGGATGTGAAGCAAAATAATAACCAAGTCTAGGAGAAACACCTTGAATTATTGTATGCTAAGATGAAGATTGTGTTGGATGTGATGCACCCTGTATCATTTTATGCTAATCTAATATTCTTAGAATGTGTTGGATGTGAAGCACCCTTGGTTAGTTAGCTTTGAGGTGCACTTATTCGTTCTTGATTTGTCTAAAATTGTAGTATGAAGCATTAAAGTCTAAAATTGTAGGTAGCTTTGTGGTGCGCTGATTGGTTTGCTGTTATTTGTCTAAAATTGTAATCTGAAGCATTATATGCTAACTTGTATTTATATAATATAATTCAGGCACATTGAATAATAACCACACCCAATTGACCTCAAACATCAGTAACCATGGACTGGACCTTGGAGTATGTTATGGGCAACATGTCATTGATCCTGAAAAAAGAAGTACATATAAAGATCTCCTTGTGCTGATATGTTCTTGAACATGTACATTTTGTTCTAAATAGTTGTTATTCTTTTTCCTGCATGGTTTGCTGTTATTTGGGTATAATAGTTGCTATTATTTGCAATTAATTATTGTTATTGGGTATTAATTGCTATTATTTTCGACTTGGGTTTGATGGTTATTGGGTCCGAGACATTGTAGTAGCAGTTATTGGGTATGATGGTTTGTTGTTATTGGGTCTGAGCCATTAATACTCGGTTTGTTTATGAATAGCAATGTCTGAGTCACTTAGTAGCAATAGCTCAAGCTCAAAAAATCCAATATTACAGTACCCAAAATGTTATTGTGGTATAAAAGCTTGTCGAAGAACTGTCCATACAGAGCAAAATGAGGGACAACAATGTTTTGGATGCCAAAACTATAAGGTAAAATTTTGTATCCTTGCAAACTATTTCATGTGTTTGTAGTCTTTTGTGCTAATATGTACTGCTCAATATATGCAGGGTGGGTATGCTTGCGGGTTTTCTGTTGGTGACCTTGAAATACCAATATATGATCAAAAGACAATAAAAAGATTACAACAGTCGGTTGATAGATTAAAAAGTGACTTTGAAAATATACAAGTAGCAATGAACATTGAAACCACTCGACTACGACTTGAAATAGAGGCGGAGAGGCACAAGAGAAAAGTGGAGAAGACTAATTACGTTATAATAATTTCATTATCATGGTTATTGTTTTTGGGAATACTTATGCCAACTTATTGTTGGTTCAAGGGAAAATGTTAGTGATATATGTATTGATGATGTAGTTGACTTATAGAGTTGCGTTGTATTTGTGAAGGACAAGTTTAGAGTTGTATTTTTGTGATGCATATGTAAAGGACAACTTTGTAATTTGTAATAGAGAAGTTTGTGATTTTCATCTTTAAGATGTTTTGAGCCCTGTTGTAAATAGCTAATGATGTAAATAGCCAAATGATGTTTTGAGCCATGTTTTCAGCAAATGATGTAAATAGACAACTCTATAGGCAACCAATATAATATGAACCATATGTGTAAATAGATAGCTCTATAAATAGACAAATCTGAATGTGTGAATACATCTCATAAATGTACACACCAGCAAAATACAACATTTCATAAATTGTACACACTAGCAACACATCCCAACAAAATACAAATCAACCCAATACAACTTAATATATCTCAGAATAGTTTCTAACCATTTACTAAATAACTTCAATAACTATACCAAAATCTCTAGAACTTGACTACCATCATGGCTTCCACTATTTATATACAACTTGATCATCACCCTGTGATGGTGGAGCAGTCCCAAGCGTAGAAAAATAATTCGATGCGTGTGTCCAGACTTAACTTTCTTGATCCTGTAGGCAGTTCATCAGCACAAAGATATCAACTGAGACATCATCTTCATAGCATATTAAAGTATTACATCGGGATAGAGACCATGTTTAACTTTCGTGGTAGGGTTATAAACCACCATTATACTCGTGGCGAGGCCGTATAACACTATTATACCCATCTTTGGGCCGTATACAATGTTTAACTTTCGTGGTAGGGTTATAAACCACCTTTAAACATGTGGAGGGGCTGTATGCCACTATTATGCCCGTGGCAGGGCTGTATAGCACTATTAGACCTGTTGCAAGGCCTGAAATAGATCAGAAACAGAACATCAAATACAGATAAAAAATCAGAAAGTCATGCCAAATGTTTTCAGATGCCACATCATATCAAAACAGAGTACTAAACAGATTCAGATCATTTCACATATTCATAAACAAATTCAGAACATCTTCGCATCATATGCACAAATTTTCATGAATTTAATATTCGCTCTTTTTGCATAGTTCAGAAACAGAATGTCAAAAATTTGCTTATGTCTACACCAGTCATAACAAAAATAAATACTCTTATCTTTCATATAGATTTCATGAGTAATGCAAACAAATAGCTAAGGTTGTTTCAAATTTCTTTTCATAACAAAATATGCATATTTTTCAAAAATCAACTTTAGTACATTTTATTTTCTGCAAAGTCTAGCATAGGAATCCCTCTTACTTGGACTTTTTATTTCTCTAGATTTTTCCACAACAGTGCTGAATGAAGTCAATTGCGACCTATAAAAATAGACACGTAACTTACTTAAATCTCTAATTAAATCGATATTTGATATTTAAGCCTGAAATACTAAAATAACTTATTTTTCTAAAATTCTAAAATTCTCATAACCCTTAAATAAATCAACATCTACTAAATATTTCCGACTAATGCATCAAAAATCTAAATTATTGACATATAAATCAACATCTACTAAATATTTCAAGCACCTAATTTCTCTTGGTTTTATCAATCATGTCCAAAATATAAATCCTACGATCAACATTTATTGCCAGGGGGTTTTACAAGTGCCATTTTTGTAATAACACTATACTCGCATACAAACTTACATTACTGGAATACCATAAAAAAGCAAACTTGTGTTCTGAGAATGAGTGGAGAGCACTGTGTGAGGTCTTAGACTCATCGAGAGTGAAGCAACGAGTGGCTGGCAAGTGGCTGGGCGCGGCGACAGAGCACTAGGAGAGGGGGAAAACTGTTACAGAGGGGCGAAAGAGAGAGAGAGATAACGTGGAGAGAGAAAGAGTAAGGTGAGAGAGAGAGAAAGAGTGAGTTGCGAGTTGCAACCGAGCTTACCAAGAGGGTGATGGCCGTGGCTTTGGGTGGAGCACCAGCCATGTTCTTCCAACAAGAAAGCACTGTGAATGGTGACTCGTGGACTTAGGTGTCGTGGCTGGCGAGGCTTGGCGTCAGATGGAGGACCCTACGCCATGTGATCTCCGACATGGTTGTGGTGTAACCAGAGACTAATGACCAAGTGGGTGTCGATAGCGGTGAAATATCGGCAGTGTCATGTGGCTATTTTCGGCGGTGAAGAAATGGAGAGAGGTGGTTGTGGCTTTATGGCTCATGGTGGGAAGAAAAACTATATTTTAAGTGTGTAAAATTAGAAGTGTTAATTTGTGGGTTTACGGTAGTGCAGTTGGCTACAATGGTGTTGCGGTTTGGTGGTCATGGCCAGGCGGGCAAAATGCTATCGGTTTCACGTGAAAGAAGTGGCGGCAGTGGCGTTGTCCTTTTGGTCTTGGACCATGGGCTTTGGGGGCGTTCTCCATGGTTTATTGCGGGGCCACATGCATAGGAGGGTGGCTCATGGTGGGGGAAATATTGCTCTATTTTTCTTGCTTAGCACAGGGCCTCGGTGATGGTGGTTTATGTTGTGCATAGATGAGTTATGGTTGTTTTTGTTGGGAGGTATTTTCTTGTGATGGAGGCTAGCAGTCATGGCTGGGTAGAGTTTTCGACGTGGGAGAGAGTCCTCGTGCTACTTGAGTGGTGAACGTGGGGTGTGGGGTTGATCTTTGATATCACGCATGGGGCTTACGGTGATGCATGTATGGTTATTGTTAGGGGCTATCGCTCGGTTGTTGCCATGTGGAGTGCGGCGGGGCTATGGACTGGAGTTTGTAGTGGTTGATTTTGGTTGAACACTATTAGGCTTCATGCTTTGTGGTTCTTGGTGCGGCTGCATTCATGGTGGAGGATAAACAAGACTGCTTCAGCATGCAGTCTTTCATAACGGAATAGGGGTTGTGCAACGATCTTGATGGTTGGGTATGCCCTGACTAGTTGTGGTGTGAAAGGGACAGAGAGTTGAAACCAGGGTTCTAGGGCAGTGGTTAATCACTAGGCTGAAATTTGCTTCCTATGTGGGTGGTGGTTGGCTGTGGGACTTTTGCCACTACTTAATAAGTTAATGGTAGTTTTCAACACGTGAGCTTGTACGTGCGAGAGATATTACGGGGAAAGAAACTGACGAGATTTTGGAATGTGCCACAACCTAAAGAGATTTCTACATGCATGAGAAGCATATATATATATATATGTATATATATATATGCAGTTGAAAACCTTAGAGGAAAAAAAAAAGCTGGATGTTGAGTAGTTGGACTTGGGCCTTTTCGTGGGTTTTTGGGTTTCGAAGTGAGTTGGGCCATTTTAACTGATTTAAGAATCTCCCGATCTTGCCCATATTTTTATGGGCCAAGTTCCCAAAATTTCCAATGGCCTTTTCTCAAATTTTAAAATAATTCAACTCGTAACATAAAATTTTCATGTCAATTTTCAAATAAATTAAAAGGTTCCACTTAGTCCATAAAATATTAAAAGGCCCTAACCTAATTATTAAGCCCAAGAAAAATCCATATTCCATCATAACAAATTTTGGGCCCATAGCTTATTTTAAAATTATTCGTTAAATCTAATCTGGGCTTTTCATACATATTAATGCAAAAATAATTTAATAGAACCTACAATTAGCTTGGACCTTGTTCTGGGTCTGGGTGTTACAAAACATCTGGTCTTCCAATCGTCTCCTTGTCTAGAATTCCTTCTATAGACCTTAAATTCTATATGCTTAACATACTTCATATAGTAAGACCGAACCTCTTTCTCAAATAAAATTTATATTCTAACCTTGGGTTCTTCAATGGTTTCATTGTTATCTTCATCATTATCAGGTCTTTCTTCAATGCACTCATTATCCAAGAGCTCCATATCGGAATCCATGCCAACTCAAGTGGAGGAGTTCCCTAAGCAACCATTAAAAAAAGAGAAATAATTTGTACAAGCCTCAAATAGACAAGCTCCATACAAGCCTTTGTAAAAAAGTAGACCCCACTTTAAAAAAGTGTAAAAAAAATTATTATTTATTAGTGGGACCCATTGTTTTATAAAAGGCTTGTATGAGGCTTGTCTATTTGAGGCTTGTATCTAGCATTACTCTTAAAAAAAATATTGGTTAAAATATTAGCTAGTACTGAAATGTAAATTATGCACATAAAGGTATAATCTTTCATAACAGAGAGCAAATGAATACAATTAATCTTTCATAAACTTCCATCAGCCTTGTGAACCAGCAAAACAGGAAAAGAAAAGGGGCTGGAGTTTGGTCTTATCACCCCTGATTTCAGTAGCTCAACCACTATATTTTCTATTTCTGTTTTTTGGTAGTAAGGGTATCGATAGGGCCTATTAGTGATGGGTTGGGTGCCTTCCTTGAGGACTATCTGATGATCATGACTACGGGGTGGGGGCAACCCCTTAGGCTCATTAAAAACTCCCTAAAACCCTCCTAGCAACTGTGTAATATCACTATCCAGAATTTTAGAATCCTGCCCATCACATTCAATAGACGTAATCTGTAACAAAATTCTTTTTCCCTTAGACGTAGTCGCCTTAAGCATCTTGTGGCAATCCTCCACATCTGACGGTTTCAACCTTAACCCTTGTAATTCAATCAACTTCCCTCATGCATAAAACTCATCAACAACTTAAAAAAATCCCAAGTTATAGGGCCTAGTGTCTCTAACCTTTAGTTTCCTAGCACAACATCACAACCAATGAGATCAATTAAATAAAGAGAGGGTTGGAACAAGGCACCTTGCACCTTCAAATTTACTGCATTGCACACTCCACTCATTAAGCAATGACCATTAGCTACCTTAACCTTTAAGGTAATAGAAGGATCTCCTGGCAGCTTCAATTTTGGAATCAAAGTTGAGTCTATGAAATTATGTGAGCTGCCTGAATCCACTAAAATCACTAATTGCTCCCCCTTAATATTGCCCACCAGCTTTATTGTTTTAATTGTGGAAGTTCCAAAAATTGCAGCCAAGGAAATCTCAGGTTCCTCCACCTCATCTCTAGCCTTGTTTTCCTCAACCTTTTCTACATGATTATTAGGTTGGCTGCCTTCTTCCTCTACTAACTCTTCTTCATTAGCTTGTAAAAAATAAATCCTTAGATTTTTGCAATTATGTGTTGGGCTTCACTTCTAGCACAGTCTCTTCTTGTGCTTCTCATTTATTTGGGCTGAGGATACCTGTCTCTAGTGGTGCCCATGGGTTTATGCCATTTACTACTACTGCTTCCTGAGAAGGATGCTCGGGAAAAATCCCCAACGATTTCACTAGTCTTCTCTATTATAGGCTTGCATGATTTTATTTATTTATTTATTTATTTTTGTACTTAAGAGGTATTTTTCTTGTATTTGCTAACCCATATGCTGCATTCAAACTGACAGGATTGAACATTTTAATGGGAAGGTAGATTTTATCTTTCAACTTGCTTAGGAAGCAACTCAGCTTGTGCACATTGGAGAGTCCTCACAATCAATTCGAAAGGGCCTCAAACTGTGCCTTGTAGGCAGCGATGGAGCTAGTCTGTTTTAATCGAGTTGATTTGATGAAGGCATCCCAATCATGGAAATGGCCCCCTCCAAAGATTATTGGTACCACAAAAGAGCGTCCACGTCCATGTGATATGAGGCCATGAGCATGCAATGGAGCATAGGAGTCTGATGGAATTCAAAGTGCTGGTTTGCCTTGAAGACAACCATGGAAATGAGGAAACTCCAATCTAAAACCCCTGAAATTCTCCCTCCTTGGATCTAGTGGCTCTTGGTCATCATAATGAGGCTCACTTTGCTGTTGACTCTGTTGTTTATGCTATTGTTGAGTTTGGGACATGATGGGGGTACGCATCATGTCATTTAGTGTCTCTATATTAGCCGTCAAGTCTTGTATAGTCTGTTGTGTGTGTGCATTTTGCTGTTGAACTTCAATAAGCTGCTGTTTAAAGGTCTCTTGTCGTTGATACTTGGATCTTGTATTCTCTTTCATAGGATCAGTGGATAATGATACCAATTTTTAGAGTCCTCTTGTAATGGATAAATATAATCAGGGAGTGTTAAGAAATGTAGAAGAAGGATGTTGTAATGAAATAAAATGTAGGGATAAAAACTATTTGATGAACTGCTCAAATAAGCCACAAATGTATTGATATAGGTTCTTCGAGGGAAACCCAAACTCCTAACAGATTTAGGCTTAGCAAATTCCAGATATTCTTCTCTCAACACCTTTCTCCCCTTAAGGATGATGCCTCCCCGTAACAAACTCTCATGTGACAATGATAAACTAACCAACAGAATGCTAAAAGAAAATCATAGTTGTCATAACGCCTCGTTTGATGTCTTTAGTCCCCAATGATGCGTATTACATTTACTCCACTAAACAACAGACTATAGCTTAATTAAACGGTGTATAACATAACCTTAACTAAACGACAGACTCAACATACTCCTAAACGATCCATTTTATTCAACTCTATTCATTAGCTCCTCACCGAAATTAGACAATGCCGTTTCTTTTTTACTCTTTCTTCACTGCACTTTGCAGAGCCTTATCTCCCAATTCCCTTCACTTTTGTCTTCATCTTCTTCCGCTTCCCTTCTTGCGCCGTCAGGTCCCTAATAGAAAATTACTAAGATAACGTAAGTAATGGAAAACAAATGATAAATAGCTAGAATAAATCTCTTCTTTCTGACTATGTAAAATTAAAAAGAATCACAGCCGGTACCTTTGGACAGAATCAAAGCCGGTATCTTTAGACGGAATCACACAACTTTGCACAGCTCTGGGTGAGGACGAAATCACACAGCAACTGTGATGAGGACGAAATCACACGGACAACAAGTGAACAAAATCAAACGTCCACTTTAGTGGATTCAAGTGGGTGAGGTCTAAGGAGAGATTAGGTTTCAAAATAGAGCTTGGTGACGTCTGAGATTAGGTTTCAAAATGGCTTCAGAGGAGCTGGCCTCTGCCTTTTTTTTTCTTATCCACGTGGCGACGCCACGTGGCTTGCCAACTCAAGCAATATACTCGAGTGGTATAAAAGATGATGCTGAGTAGCAGAGCTAATTCTCCAACACCTTACTATGGGATCAAGGAGTACTTCACTGACTATAATTAGCATCTTTTTCAAAGTATTGGAGAAGAGACCAAGGGTAAGTTAATTTAGAATATATATATATATATATATTGTTAATCCCAATGAAGTAACCATTACAGACTCTCCAACCATTGCTTGAGTTCTTTATTCATTTTTTTCCCCAAAATCAACATCTAAAGGAAATGATGCATGAAGTAAAAGATGCAAGGGAACAATGCAATAATAAAATGACAGAGTGCAGATGAGGAAATGAAGATTCTATTATCACGTCAGGAATGTATAAGTGCTCTACTATTTATAGACAAACGCTTAACCGAATAAAATAATAAGAAAGAATGACTAAAAAGAATATATTTTACAGCTCATTGTAACAACTCTATAATCGAAAATATTCCACCACTATGTTCTGGTGTGATGTGGTACTTGTTCTGTGATTTGCTTGTCTGGAGGAACCGGAGGAACTTGCGAGGTTTCATGTGGTAATTTCAACATCCCTCGAAAGATGGAGAGTATATATTAATAACTCCTATCTTGGACAGTAGTTGAGTGAATGCAAGAGAATGTAAAGGTTTGGTCAGCAGGTCTACTAATTGGAGACTTGAGGGAACATAAGTTGTGACTACTTGTCCGTCTAAGATTTTATCTCGAACCAGATGACAATCTAGTTCAATATGCTTCGTTCGTACGTGGAAGGCGGGATTTGCAGTGATGTGGATAGTGGCCAAGTTATCACAATACAAAGTCACCGCCTTCGAAATAATGATGCGTAGGTCAGTGAGAAAATATCGAGCTATGTAAGTTCACAAACCACGGCTGCCATTGCTCTATACTCGAATTCTACAGATGATCTCAACACTGTGGTTTTTTTTTCCAAGAAACAAGAGAATTACCTATGAAGACACAAAACCCGATAGTTGAACGTTGAGTGTCAAGGCAACTTGCCCAGCTTGCATCACAGTAGGCATTAAGCTCCAGTTTGGAATCGACAGAAAAGAGAAGTCCCTACCCTGGAGTTCCCTTCATGCACCTTATAATTTTAAGAACTACATTGTAGTGAGGATTGCGAGGTGCCTCCATGAACTGACTTAGTAAATGTACGCTTTGGCTCAAATCTAGTCGAGTGTTTGTAACGTAAATGAGCTTGCTAACCAATTCGTGGTACAGAGAAGGATCATTGAAATTTTCTCTTTCATCTTTTTTGAGTTTGAGGTTGGGTTCCATAGGTAGGTGAGATGGCTTGTATGCTTGCATCCCTATTTTCGCAAGTATATCTAGTGCGTACTTCCTTTGAGAAAGTTGTATTCCTATTCTTGAACGCCCCACCTCCATTCCAAGAAAATAATTCCGGCTGCCGAGGTCCTTGATTTTAAATTTGGTCTCCAAAAATTCTTTTACAGCTGCAGTGGAGGTAGCATCCAAACTCAGTAGGACTATATCATCCACATAAGCAAGTAGTGCTGTAAATGAGGTTGCTTTGGACTTGGTGAACAACCTATAATCAACTTTGGACTGGATGGATCCAAACTCAACCAAAGAAGATGATAACTTTGCATTCCACTATCATGAAGCTTGTTGTAGTCCATGGAGACTTTTCTGCAATCGACACACTTGGTTGGTCTTTGCGAAGGGATGACCCGAGGGTGGTCTCATGTAAATCTCTTCGTCAAGTTTGCCATAAAGGAAGGTGTTATTCACATCAAGCTGTTGAAGATCCTGGCCTTTAACAGCTGCTACTGCAAAGAGATATTGAATAGATACCAACTTAGCAATAGGAGAAAAAGTATCATGAAAATCGATACCTTCACACTGCGTATAGCCTTTTGCAACCAAGTTAGCTTTAGCTCATTCTATTGTTCCATCTGCTTTGAATTTGTATTTATAAACCCACTTATAATCAACTGTTTTCTTTTCAGGAGGTAAGTCAACGACGATCCAAGTCCTATTAAGCTCAAGGATAGCAAGCTCTTGCCTCGCGCCAAATTGGGTCTTGGATTGCTTGAGTATAGGAGGTGGGCAGTGTGCAGTGATATGAAAGTAGTGAAAGCTTTAAATTTAGGTGAAAGAAAATTATAAGAAATAGATGAAGATAGAGGGAAAAGAACCTGTGAATTTCTAGTGGAGATAGGAGATGGACCTTGCAGCTTGGATGTTGACTGGGAGGACGTTAGTGCAGCAGCTTGTTCATAATGAAAGTCCATAAAATCGGCAGGGATTTTTCTAGTCCTGGTTGATCTTCGTGGAGGTGTTTGGGAAGGAGTAATGTCAGAGGAGGGATCATTGGTGAGGGGTATCTCAGTGAGGGTTGCAGGTATCAACGATTTGTCTTCCACGTTGGTGGTATCAATGGTATTCATGGAGTCTTCTGTGGGTTAAATTGGAAGGTGAAAACACTCTTGAGCTATCTGCTATATGGTAGTAGTAGGAAGTATTTCATGTGGTGATGAAGAAAATGGTTGGTTAGAATCTGATGTAGTGTTGGTGGATTGTTTTAAAGGGAAAATGTCTTCAGGGAACACTACATCTTGAGAAAGGAAAATTTGATAAGTGGCTAAATCTAGTAGTTTGTATCCTTTGACACCATATGGATACCCCAAAAATAAACATTGACGAGCTCGTGGATCAAATTTTGTTTGAGCATGACTAAGAGTGGAAGCAAAACAAAGACTCCCGAATACACGCAAATGTGAATATGAAGGTTTGGTATGATATAGGACTTCAAAGGGTGACTTGCAATCAAGAGTTGGGGTTGGTGTTCGATTGATTAAAAAAATTGTTGTTTGTACAAAATCAGTCCAATACTTCATGGAAAGACTGGATTGAAATTTTAAAACTCTTGCTATGTTTAAAATATGCTAATGTTTCCTTTCGGCTAAGACATTTTGTTGTGGTGTTGCAACACATGTAAGTCGATGGAAAATACCTGTGTTTTGATAAAAGTTAGGCATTTGAAATTCGGCTTCGTTGTCAATTCGAATAATTTTAACATGAGTTTCAAATTGGTTTTCAACAAGAGAACAAAAGTTTTGAAGAGAACCTTTTGCTTCAGACATAGCTTTTAACAAATAAATCCATGTGCACCTAGTGAACTGATCAACGATGGTGAGGAAGTATTTCGAGCCATCATGGGCTTGCGTTGGATTAGGACCCCATATGTCAGCTATAAGTTGAAAAGTTTTGGTGATTTTGGTGACAAATTGTGGAAAGGGCAATTTGTATTGTTTGGCAAGGGGGCAAATATCACATGGCAGATTTGCAATAGCCGAAGGAATACGTTGGGTCATGGAGCTGTGTCCAAGCCTATAGTGCCATAAAGTAAATTTATCAAACTTTGTAAAAACAACAGTATTGATAGATTTCGAAGGAAATAAAGTATGGAAAAAGGAATGTATAGTAGTTGGGATAGGTCTCTAGAGTTGCAAATGATACAAGCCATCGTGCACCTTACCTTGTCCAATCGTCATCCAAGAGGAAAGGTCCTAGATGTAACAAGAATCCAAAAAGAAAATTAGACAACAATTAGAGTGTGTAGTTAAAGATTTTGCAAAAATAAGATTGAAAGAAAAATCCGGAACAGAAAGCACTTTTTTTAGGATTAAATGAGGTGAAATGTGAATATCACCAATGTGAGTAGTGGCAGTGTTGGTGCCATTGGGCAACTTGACCATATGAGTGGCTCGGGTAATATTATGTGTGAAGAACTTGGCGCCACAGACCTTGTGATCTGTAGCTCCTGTATCGATGATCCATGGTGGAGATTGAGTGGTGCTATGTGTGAGTGCTGATAAACAAAAGATTTTACCAGACATAGAAGTAGTGCTTGGATCAGATTGTATGGCTTGAACTTGGTTAACGGCAGCAAAGGTGTGGTCATTTGGTGTTGGCTTGAGCAAGACAAGAAGTTGGCTGTACTGCTCCTGAGTAATAGGTGACCCATTGGTGACTTGGTCCTACTAAAAAAAAATGTTGTTAGCATAGGATTTATTTTTGAAACTGTTTTTGTGTTCAGGAGGGAAACCATGTAATTTGTAACATTTTTCTTTGGTGTGGCCAGGGATTCGACAATGAGAACAAATAGGAAGATTCAGATTAGCTTTAAAGCATCGTTCCATGGGATGGCCAGAAGTATTGCAGTGAGAACAATACAGTTTGTCCTTGTGAGATAAAGGTAGGTTCTGCTGGTCAGGTCCTCTTGTGGCCATTGCTATTGGTGCTGGAATGGAGTGCAGCTGTTGGCGTCGTTCTTCTTATTGAGTCAAAGACAAGACATGATTCAAATGTAGAAGGATTTGTGCTCGAATAGTCATAGGAATCCTGGATTCCCATCAAGAACTGCATCACTTTACCACAATGATGATAATCCAACAAGGTCTTCACCGAGCCACAAGTGCATAGAGGCATTGGCTCATAAATTGAGTTCATCCCAATAACTTTTGAGTTTGTTGTAATAGATGCTTATAGAATCAACATCTTGAACTAAAGAAGAAATAGCTTTCATGAGTTGAAAAATGTGTGGTGCATTTTGGATAGAAAAATGATCACGGAGGTCATTCCAAATATTAGCAGCAGTGTCGGCATGGGCGATGGTGGATTGATGCTCAAGACCAACAGAGTGTTAGATCCAAGCTATTATCATGTTATTATAGCGCTCCTATGGAGTAAAGAGAGGATGAGATGAATTTGTAGGTTTAGAAATTTTACTATCAATAAAACCGAGTTTGTTTTTTATGTTGAGGACACATCTCATAGTTCTTGCCCAGGTGACATAGTTTTCTGTTATTAGGAGCTCGGGAACCAGGGGAGAAGAGGCACCCTCACTAGGTTGAATGAAATATGGGCTTGCTGGATGATGAGGATTACTCTCAGGATTTGGCATGTTTGAATAGATTTTGGGATTATCTTGACTCATAGCTCTGGTACCATAATGGAAATGATGCAGGAAGTATAAGATGCAAGGGAACAATGCAATAACAGAATGACAGAGTGCAGATGAGGAAACAAAGATTCTATTATCACATCAGGAATGTACAAGTGCTTTGCTATTTATAGACAAATGCCTAACCGAATAAAAGAAGAAGAAAGAATGACTAAAAAGAATATATTTTACAGCTCATTGTAACAATTTTATGATCGAAAATATTCCACCACTACGTTCTTGTATCATGTGGTACTTGTTAAGACATGGGATAAGTTCTTTGTTTTAACTGCTATCTGTCTCTCTAAGCTCTGAGCTTCTGAGCTCTCTGGCTTGACCTTCTTCATTTTTGACTTCTTCAGCTAGTATCATGGACATAGATTCTCTTATACAACAAACAGAAGCACTCTCATGGGAAAATCTAAATCTCAACCTAGCAGAAGATCCTGCAAAAGAAACAACAGAGTTTGCGTTAATACAAAACAAAATCATTTTCACTTTTCAGTCAGCTAGAGACAAACAAAGAATTCTAAGTCAAGCTCCTTGGAATTTCAAAGGCCATCTTCTGATCCTCAAAGATTGGCCAGCTAATTTAACCTGGCAAGAGATAAGCCTAAACTCTTCAAGCTTTCATATTCAAATTCATGGTCTTACTCTTAATCATACTACTATTGAAAATGCCATAAAGATTGGGAAAGCAATAGGAACATTACTGGACATTGATATTGATCCAAACTTTGGTATCACTTGTAAAAAGTTTGTTAGGATCAAAGTAGAACTAGATATCAATCATCCACTCAAACAAGGTTTCTGGCTTGCTAGAAACAATAATATTGATACATGGTTTTCCTTCAAATATGAGAGGCTCTCGGATTTTTGCTATGCTTGTGATAGATTGGGTCATTCTCAGATTTTCTACAATTTTCTAAAAATTATCCCTGATCCATTAGCATATGATCTGTGGTTGAGAGCTGAATATCATGCTTCGGGAATTATTATCCCTCCTCAGCAAGATCAAACTTCAATTCCTAGATCCTCTCACTCAAGAAATCCTTATGAAGAAGGGAATCTCATTGAGAATTTGAGTTCTACTGATGCTATAGAAAGACAAGGTACTATGGTATATCCATCTTCTGTGGTTTTTCAAGGACCGACTTTTGTTAATGTTAATAGAAAATCAGTTGCTATGGCTTTAGAACAAGATGTAGAGAACAACAAGGTGAATCATCTCTCAGATATTGGTAATATTGGAAAAGGGAAAGGAAAAAGGCCTTTTAATCGATGCCCAAGAAAAGTCCTCCAGATTTTCATCCTCTGAAGCTCAAATGACAGATAAAGTTTTAGTTGATGAATGACAGTTTCTAATGCATAATTATAAATTTGGAGATCAGAATATTAAAGAATCCATGCCAAAGTTGGAAGATATCACCTGGAAGGATACAATCGGAATGCATATAGATCACGGTGGCGCAAAAAATACGGAGAAATCAACACTTGCAGATCACGGCGTCGTCAATTTCCTGAAGAATTCGACATTAGCTGGCGGCCAATCTCCCTCAAACTCACTGTTCACAATCCTTGAAGCCCATAAAGGAGTTTCATCTGCCAACCAACTCTCTTTTAATTCGGCAGTTAATGCATTTCCATCCACCATATTCAATTCAGTCAATCCGGTCCATACCAATCTGTCAGAACAGCAAATTCACTATAGCAGCATGATGCATTCGGTGATGCAAAGTCAAGCTTATCCTTCTACGTTGTCCTCTGAGGAATGGTCAGATTTGAGAAGGCGGTTTCATGCTTCTACTATGAGCTTCAAAACTCATCAAGCTAAATGGGTTGAGCCTTTTATTTCGGGTCAGTCAACTTCTACTACAAAGGGCTTAAAATCTGGTCAGCCTTTTATGGGTATTCATGATTCTCAAGCTACACGTGAAAGCCCTATGCTTTCACCTATCTTCAACTGCTCCATACCTGATGAAACCAAGATCTCAGATTCGGTTCATACTATTTCTGCAACTCAATCTTCGCAATGTTGTGCTTCAAGTTCATTGAAAAGAATTATGGTTACAGCATCTGCAGAAGATCTGGATATTAAAAGCAAAATTCCAAAACTTATGAAAGATGCTATGGAGATTAATCTTAGCAAGGAAGAGAAAGATATGGCACACATGCTACTTTCTATGAAGTCAGAGGCTACTGGGAAAATTCAAAAGAAAAAAAAGCTTATTAAGACAAAGCCGTACACTCGGGCTACATCAAAATTAGGTTCATTTGAAAAGAAAAAATAGGCAGAGGCATCAAAGCCCTCAAAAGACTCAGTGAAGACACTTGTTTGGAATTGCAGGGGACTAGCTTGACCCAAAGCAATTAGAAATCTTAGGACTAATATAAGAAAATATAATCCGGATATTATTTTTTTGTCGGAAACCATGGTGCCTGATACATGCACCCATAGTATAATCCCGCTTATTTCTTTCCTGGAATTATCTCATTCTCTTAAAGTTTCTAAATTCATCAACAATACAACCCACTCTTGGAATATACAGAAAATGCTTAATTTCTTCCAATGGGAAAGTATTAGAGAGATTCTTAAAATACCATTGCCTCGTTCAAACTTCAGAGAAGATAGCAATATATGGATTAAAACTCAATGTGGGAAGTTGACTATCAAAACAGCTTATCATCTGGCAGCAAATACTGATTATGCTCTTCAAGTAAGTTTCCCTAATTTTGCAATAGAGAAGCTTTGGAAACTCAAAATCCATGATCGCCGTAAACTTCTTTTGTGGAAAATTCTCTGGAATTTACTTCCAACTAGAGGAAGGTTGAAGAACTTTATACCATCAATGCCTTCCTTTAGTTGCCCTTTGTGTAATGAGAAGGAAGAAACACTACTACATCTTTTTTTGGAGTGTCCAGTATCAAGAATCCTATGGAGCCAAAGCAAGTGGCTACTAAATCTATATTCTTTGGCAATTACTACACAACAGGATTGGATATCTTTTATTCTTAATCCAGGGCTAAAGTTGGGATTAGGTTCACAGGATGTGCACCATTTTTAGCTGTTTGCAGTTCTGATATTGGATTTCACTTGGAGATTGAGAAATGATATAGTCCATAATCAAATAACACTATCTATTATGAAAGCTATAGATCAATTGGATTTCCTTTACCAAGAATATCTATCTGCTTAGCAATTGAAACTGAAAGAAAAGCAACCACAATTTTGGCGAAAACCTCATCTCAACACTATAAGTATTTCCTTTGATGCGGCAATTAGGACCTCATCCTCTTTGCCCTCTATAGTAAGTTGTGATTCTGAAGGAAGTGCAATTGAAATATGGACAGAAGAAATTAGAGCAAGAAATCCAGTAGTAGCAGAAGCAATTGCGGCAAGACTGGCAATCAATATGGCTAATCATTTAAATTTTCCAGATGTCATAATTGAAGGCGATTCTCTTCTTGTAGTCTCAGCAATTCATGGGTCATCATCAGTCTGGCAAATTTCTTCTATAACTGAAGATATTGCTCTTACCATGTTCTCTCATAGAAGATGATGTTTTAAAAAAATAGATCGATCTCAAAATCGATTTGCACAATCTATGGCGTAATGGGCCGCAACCAATAGTATAATTGGTCGCATTTCAGTAGCTATTTTACCTTCTAGTATTGTACTTATTGATAGTAGCAATACTCCTCTTTATTCTGTAACTGAAACCTTTTATTTATAAATATGCAAGCTTGATTAGAAAAGAAAAAAATCATGTGATACTTGCTATATGATTTGCTTGTCTGGTGGAACTTGAGAGGTTTAAAGTGGTAATTTCAACAAAATCATGACCATGTTTGCTCCGAAGACACCTCGGACTTTGTAGCAAAGGGAAAATGTATACTAGAGACAGCCGGTGGGAGATGATGTCGCAGTTGTACCATGATTCTCTACATGCGAGACTGAGAATATTTATGGGAGTTGAGATTCCTTTCAGAGCAAACACTCGCTACCAAGCAAGGTATGTTCTCTAGTCACTACAGTACGATTAGACGATAATTGTTGTTATTATTATTATTATTGGTTTATGGTTTAATTTTCTTGACCCTATTATTGTGTAAAAAAAACACCACTTGATTGGCTACAACGTGAAGAAGACTTAAGAGAAGCATATCCTCGGCATCATTCTTTGTCTTTTGGACAATGGGGGTTCCTCACGGGCCACGAGACAAGCGTATGACCAACCCCACCATAGCATATTCCTTCTTCAAGTACAAACAAAGCACGAGTCATGGCATATACGTCCGCGTCTTGGCCACTCTAGAAGTCAACAGTGACAGCACGTTCGGTACTAGGAGATATCTACGAATCTATTATTCTTATAATTAACGCCAACCCTCAGTTACAAATTGCAGTTAACTTTTACAATTTTCATCATGTATTTGGTTTAAGTAAATGGAATAACAGACCAGTTTGAAAAAGAGGCAACGGCTGCTGCTAAGAATTGCTTGGATGATCAGAACATTCGTTTACTTCCTAAGACAAGAGAAATTAAGCTGGATTTCCTTATTTGAGGTGCAATTAGTCATTAACTTTGTAATTATGAATGTACTGTTCTTGTATAGACAGATAATTGATTAGCTGTATCTATCATTTTCTTGATATCAATAAAACTACCAAGCTGGACACCGAGTTTTATTTTGAGGAGGAGCACCCAGTTTACTTTTACAAGCCACCACATCATGCAAAAATCAAATCAACGACTCATCAAATTTATCTTCAACGTTCAGCACAATATTTTTTTGGCCAGCGTTTTACAGTAAAGAAATAATATTGAGAAAAGTGGAAGCAACCACTTGGAAAGAAGAAGTTAATGAATACGACATATGCAAGCACGCCATCACTCCTTTCTTTTTCTTTTCCTCTGTTCTTGTTTTGGAGTTCATCATATTCATCCTCTCCTTCTAGCCATCAAAAGAAAGATTTATTGGAATCTTAAAATAAAAAAGGAAATAACATCAGAATTAGGCCCCCGTCATCTAGAAGTCATCCCCCTCGTAGCCAGCATCATCCTCCAACTGCTCCTCCACCCTCTCGGCGGCCTCGTCGGCGATCTTGTCCTCCACGTAATCGGCACCTTCTGCTATTGCGATTCCACCCAACACCCCTGCCACCGCTCCCACCGCCAGTCCAGTACCCATCCCAAACTTGCTGTCCTTCTTCTTCTCCTCCACCTGCCCGTAGCCGTACTCCCACCGTACTGTGTCTGCCCGTAACTTGGTTGCCCGTAAGGTGTTGGCGCGTTGTACCCACTGTAGGGGTACCCACCCGGTGGTGCCGCTGAATAGTAAGGATCGTGTGGTGGCGCTGCTGCGTACGGGTTACTACCATAGGGTGGCGGAGGAGTATAGTCGTAGGATCTGGAAGCCGATGGTGGTGGGACCCGTAAGATGGCGCGTGATAGGGGTCCTGCGCGCGGTAGCGTGGCTGTCGTATTTCTACGTTAACATCAATCTTGCCGTGGGGCCTGCCGAGGGTCGCTTGAGCTGTAAGGTTCGGTGGGCGCGCTCATTGAAGCCGACGTCGTCCAGAATCTCCGTAAGCTTGAGGCGAGCGGATCCGATGAGAGGCTTGGTTTCTTCCTCGGAACCGGCGTGGACGATGTCGATGTAGAGAGTTGGGTAGTCGTCAATGGAGCCGGGCAAGGGAAGGACAAGGGCGTCGTCCCAGTGGGGGCAGGTGTCACCCTCCTCGTCGACCTTGGAGGAGCATTTGTTTTTGGGGTCAACCCATACGACGGCGTAGGGCCTGATGGGGCCATGACGCCAGTTGACGTTCTTGAGGTCTCTAGCCGAGGAGAGCTTGATCTCTACTTCGTATCGAGAGGCCATTAGTTTGAATGCGGTGTCTTGTAAAAAATGAATGCTCTGGAGAAGGCCAAATGTCGTCGGGGTGCATTGAGGTGAGTGGGGAACCAGATCCTGTATTTAAAGTCCCAAGGAGAATGCTGAGTTTCTAATTGCCCTTGATACTGAGTTGGCACTTGACAGGGCTAGCGGACAAGATGGGAATATGTTGAAAAGGTACAGGGTAAATTGGGCAAAGAAGTTAGGATAAGGTTTTTTTTTTTTTTTTTTTTTTTTTTTTTTTGAGAAAAAGAATGAGGTCATTATAACTAGGCTGTCAGTGTCTGAAATGGTAATAGGAAATTAGGAATGGCTTAAGCAGTAAGCAAACGAGTGGGGGAGCTATTAGGGGGGGCGAAACGCGTGGGGGAGTGGGGCCGTGGGCTGTTTGGAGCCACGCGCGTTGATATTGTCTCGTTTTATGGGCTTATTTATTTATTTATTTGTTGAAAGTTTTATGGGCATATTTATTACTGCTTCTGCCACTATTAAAATAGATTTCCCACGTACCAAACGCGCAAAAAACTCGTTGGAAGTCGATTTGTCTTATATACCCTTGGGCCCAGGTTACACAAACTCACAGATGCCTTCTAGATAGTTCTGAAAAACCAGTAAGCTATTTAGAATGAATGACCAAGACCACATCTTATTAGATAGGAAGGAAAAAACAAAACACCCCAACTAACATATAAATAAATATATTTAATAAATATAAATTAAACAGATCGAGGTTTTTTAAGAAAAAATTTATTCATCATCTTAATTTTCATCATCATTCTATCATCCCATGATGTGGTATTAGATGATAGATTTATAAGTGAAATGTAATAATAATCTCTAATCATCTAATGATAAATTATAAGATTATAGAAGGATGATAAAAGTTAGAATGATAAATAGCATTACTCTTGTCCCAAGTCTTACAAGACCGTGAGTAGTAGGACCTCGTTTAAGAAAGAAAACACATTATAATTTTTAACGCGTAAGTGAACAACCAGAGACATATAAAAACCGAGTGTGTAATGACAAATTAAAGCATGTTTGATTTAAGGAAGGAAGGTCAGATCTCAAGGAGAAGCTTGTGGCCAATCCTATAAGAGGCATAGAGTAGTGCTAGTGTGCCGTGTCCATTATTACAACTTTCACATTTTAATTTTTTTCTTTTTCTTTTTATATTTTTTAAATATTTTTAAAAAATAAAAAATATACTAATACACTAAAAGTCACTTAACCATTAAATAAAAAAATAAATACATGTATAAATGATCTAAATAAGAAGACAAACTCATACAACGTATTAGTATTTTCCAAGAGTCATATATGGGCATCGATGCATGTGTATTCAACTTGACTTTCGGTGAGCAGCCTTGCCTCCCAGTTACTCATGGACACATGCTTGGGCTTCCTCCTATGAAGACCCACAACTTCCAAAGCCAGATCAGATCCTTCAGCCCTGCCCTTCTAAACCGGCCTGGCCATTTTCTCTTTGCCAGCTCCCTGATATCCGCACTTTTGCTACATCCAAGCCCATATTCGTTCTAGAGCTTCGCTACGGGACAGTGACAGAACTAACAGTATTTTTAAAAGTAATGCTGCATGCAGTTGTAAAGTATATAAATATTATGCAGTTATTTTAAAAAATAATAAAATTTACTGTTAAAAAATTATTATTTTTTTATGTGGATCTTGTATTTATTTACTTTTTTCAAGGTGAATGCACGATACTTACGCATTTATGACTGCAAATATCATTTCTTTTTTTTTAAGCGTACCAAATTTTTTAGTGTGTGATACATTGAGTCTTTGAGATTTAAAAATCATAAAAACATAACTATATATAAAATTAGATCCAAATAATTTGCAATATACAAATAGAAATAAAATTCTAAAAATACAACGTTTTAATATTTAGAATTTATTTGCTTCATAGAAACTATCAACTGATTTTTTAGAATGTCATCTTTTATGCTAGTATGTAAGCTAGTTTATTAAGTTTCATGTAAATTCTAGATATTTTCGTGTCACATTAAGCCTATAATACTATAATAGAGACATTAAATAATTTTTTCTTGCTCAATGAAATCTAGAGGATAACATCTCTCAACTATTTTCCATATAGATCACCAACTTTAAATGATTTTTCTTTTATTTTCACTTTGAATTCTATATTAAGAAGCTTAATATTGTATAACAAAAGAATTTGAGATCCATATTAATAAGTTTATTATTTCTCTTAAACTTATTTCTTATTTAATTTTGGTGACACCTTACTCTTGAAAATAAATAATATATAGAAATTATACAAAATTTTGAGATTGTAGGAAAAAAATTGAAGAGACATTTCTATTTATATTAGAATTTTATAAAAGAGCAATGCTAGGTACAGTCTCTATTTGGGGACTGCAATGCAAGCCAGGCTATTTTAGCTTTAAAAATTTTTAAAATTACAAAACTATCCCTCCTAAAATGATATTTTCTCTCATTTAATAATATGTCTATACATACAGTCTCTACTTAAAGACTATAAATAAAATTTCTATTTATAAAATTTTACAGAGCATATTAAAATTTTACAATCGAAGTGTAGTCCAGATAGAATAGTTGAATGATTGGGCAGCCTATGCAAAGTTGAAGCGTCGCCGACTTGTTGCTTATCGAACGTATCGGATGCGACCTCCCACAGCCACGACTTTTCTGCTACATGAAATTGAAAGCATTTCCGGAACCCATTCACTTACAATGCTAGCTTTATCTGTGATGGTTGTTTCTATGGTTTTCCGGCAAAGTTGACCGTGTATTTGGAGGTGATTTGAACACCCTCCTCCCTAGGATTAGAGATGTCACGTGTTTACGGATATATAGCCAGACAAGAGATTTTATAATTTAATAAATTAAACTAATTAAATAAAGTTTGGAACTAAATCGAACTGCTCCAATTAAGCCTGACTCGCCTACTCATTTCAAACATTATTCTTACTTAGATGGTTAAAAATATGAAATAAAACTAAAATGAGTATTCGACTTAGTAAGAAACTCATCACAACATAAACATAATAAACGTAATATTTTTATAAAATTTTTCATGCTAAGAGCTTAAAATCATGATTGATCATACTGATATTTATGCTATACATGACGTGTCTTGAATTATTTGAATTAACCGACTTTTTTGCCTTAACTAACTGATATGAATGACCAACACACTTAATCATGTGTGTAAAGTTGTGCACCAGCCCCACATCCCACTTCAACAAAGGGAACTGCTAAGGTAGTATTTTGGCATGCTACGGTGGACCATAGTTGAGTATGTGGCTTGCACATCCACCTTAAAACTGCATTGGTACCATGCATCTGAATGGTCATCTAATTAAACTAATCTTATCTTATCTTTGCACTTGAACTTAAAATAACTTACGTGTCTTATGCGACGTGAGATGCATGACATACATACTAATATAAATAACTGTATAGTGCTGAATCTGAATATGATGCAAAATGACATGATCGTGCACTATGCTAGATGAAATATTTGTATATATCATGACATGCATGGTACATAAAATGTGGCTATCAAGAATTGGCTTTAATAATAACAATCTGATTATGTGCTAATCCTATTTATCATTGAGCTACTTATCTCGTTGCACTGTTTCCTGAATCTCATTTTATAGCTCATCACCTATACGAAATATTAAATGCCACTAAATCTATCTAGAAAAACGTGTCGTAATATCACACTTAATTAAATTCATACCGTAGAAAATAATTATATAAATATTCTGTTTAATACGCTTTGTTCGTTTCGGTTTATTATTATGGAATTAATTTCGAGCTTAATTAAAAGGAGGATATTATTAAAAACCATGAGGTAAAATGTCAAACTCCTAGCCGGAATATGATGGATGATATGTACTTCTAACTTGAGCTCAAAATTGCGGCTCATATGAAAGCCATAGTAGGATAATGCAATGCTAAAGTGAAGACCTGAACAACATGAATGGCATGGAATTTTGGGGTCACTTGAGGCACCCAAAAATATTTCGGAGTAATGAGCAGACAATTTTACATATAATAAGCAAGTTCAAACATTATCAGGTATCATGTCGATTTTGATGTCTTGGCCACCCCATTTCTGCATGCGTTCCGTGGTTTGTTCAACCTGCAAGTGATATAATATCATCACTCTCTACTTTTAAACCTCTCTAAGCAAGAGTTATGGTGTCTTAAGTGTGTGTGTGGACCCAAGAGAATCAGCACTATCTAAATGTCTCCCACCTTTTGGAATTTTGTACTTTGTTTTTTAGCTTATATAAATTCCCATAATTAAACGTCCACGTTAGTTATTAGAAGTTCAAAACCATCAAAAAAGTTGCCAAGATAACACAACTGCAAGAGGTAGAATCTGTAATGAAACCCTTACCACCAAGCAAGCGTAACTAAAGCTCAAATGACTAAAGGTTAAGAAATTTCCGTTACCTCCTTGTTCCAGTTAGTTTTATACAGTACAAGCAAGAGTAGCAAAGTCTGTAGAGCAGTTCCGCATATCATGCCGCCCCAAAGTCCCTACAAAAGTGAAAATGAGTACTGGTGAGACTAGTAGGAGAGAAAACAATAAGGCCCTCATTTTCTTCAAGAGACATTGATGAAGTTTAGATTGAGGAGGCATTGACACCAAAGCTTTAACAATGAAAAATTCCTTAGCATCGCATGCAGGCGGAATTGAAAATTTTTACCATCACTCCCAAGTTTGCTGTGTAACCGAGAAGGAATCCAAGTGGAAGCCCAAAAACATAATAACTACCCAAGTTGATATAAGCCACCAATGCTTGCCAACCACCTCCAACAGCAACGCCTGCAAGAATGATTCAAAATATATTGAAGGGGCGGAAGTGAGAAGCATATATTATACAACATAGATAAAGTAGAAGAACCCAAATGATATGAGACCTGAAATTACAGGTTGAACACTGTTAAGAACCATGGTCACGCCAAGAAGGAATGCCAAACGAGAGACAGCTCTTTGTAAATCTTCACTGCTTGTGAAAATGACGGCAAAATAATCTTTAGTTATCAGGATCACGACCATGAAAAAAATCCCGATGAGTAGAGACTGAAGTACTGTCACATAAACAGAGTATTTTGCAGCTCTTGGATGTCCCAATCCAAGTTCATTGGAAACTCGAACACTGCAAATCGGGAAGAAAAGAGAATCAACTATGGAGTAGCAACGAATCGAACATAGAGCAGATGCCAGTACCTATTTCGATAGTACATAAAATAATGAAAACAGAAACTTAAGAGACCAAGCACAAACACATACTTTACAAGATGCTAGTGATCCACGTAATTTGTCAACCTACACAACAAGTGCAAACTTTCCACAAAACACAGTACAAAACTCAATAGTGTTCTACCATCTCTATCTCAGTAAGCAACTTTTTTGGCCACGTTGCCATGATTCTCTGAATTTATTAATAGAATCCTCACATTATCCATAAGCAATTCAACAGCAATACATTATACAACATCATAGTGTTCTTCAATTATTACTTATTTTATGGTTACCATGACTAAATAGGTGTTTTAAGTGTAACTCACCAAAAAATGATACTAAAAGAAGAGAAAAAATCCACTTCGCACCCTCAAATTTACTAAAACTGATATATTACACACTTTAACCATAAAAAAAAGTTGCAATGTGTACCCTCCACAAAGATCTAATTATCAAAATTGTGTTACATCACACATTTTCATTCATCTTAAGGGATATAATTAGATTGGATATTCTTTGTTAGTTTTTTATACTTACAGAGTTAAATGTTTTAGTTTTTATAGTTTGGTGTGAAAAGCAAAACAAAAAAGTGTATTTTCCCTAAAAAGAACTCAGAGTTTCAGCGATGTACCTTATAGCTGCATTTATTCCAATGAACAGCATGGCTTCCCACCCGTTGAAATTCATGCTGGAATACGAAATATAATGATGAGTACAAGGAACATATTTAGAGGTGCATGTTCTTAACTATTCAGGCTATCAACGATCAGTATTTGATCCAGGATAATGTTAGCCTATGCACCAATTCCAGAGAAGTACATGGTAGAATAACTTCTTTAATTGATCAAAAAAAGATTAAACTTCTTTAACCCTCCCTTTTCTTACCACATGATCAACAGACAATAAACATTCATGTCATGTGGCCTTTCATGATTGGATAAGCCCATGATTTCGAATAAGGTGTTTTTATTTTTCATATTCTAAATTCAAATTAGCACTATTTTCAATAAAATTTACTTTCTGACCAATCATATTGAATGTGGCGCGTATTAGTGCGTAGAATCGCTTATAATTAAATTTTTCCTTTTCTTTATAAGTTCGTTCATGATTTAAAATAATATAACTATCCATGTTGAGATTGAGGATCCTTCGGAAAACAGAACAAGCAATTTTGCTATGAAGCTGCATATAGGTGTTTAGCGATATTATTTGTAATTCGATGCCAAAAGCAAGTGTTTGTTGTGGTCTTACCAAATAGAGAGGGAACCGACAGCAATCACAGCATTATCAAGGTGACCAGTTAGAATTATTATGCTCATCATATACCAAATTTCGAGGCAAAGCATCACTGCCGATGCAAGTGAGAGCCTAACAAAGGCCCAAATGTCTTTGAAAGCCAACCAAGACAATCCATTCCACCCTTCGTTGCACCAAAATACAACATAGACAACCTGAGCAACGGCGATCTCCCAACCTGTGATGTCAAGTGCAATGGCTGCACCAGTTACCCCCCAACCGAATACATATATGAAAAGACCAAGCATCCCCACGTGTATTATTAGAGCCACGAACCCGATCCATGCAAGCACACTAACCTTGCTCTGGGCCTGAAGGAACTTCTGCGTTGGGAAATTGAAGGCAAATGAGAATAACTGGGGAATGATTAAAACAGTGAATTTTCCAGCAAGATCAGCTATGTCATCTTCTTGTCCTAGGAACTTTAGAATCGGGGTAGCAAAGACGTAAATCGGCAAGATAGCGATACAGGAAACCCAGAGGATAATCCAGGATCGTTGCATGTAAATACCGAGCAAGTAGATTTGTCCAGCACCAAAAGCTTGACCACAAAGCGTCTCGAGGGCACTCCCCATACCAAGCTACACACAATTTTGGGACAAACAATAAAAGCCACATCAATGTTGATCAATGAGATATGAGTTACGATGAATGGATGTGTCGGATACATGTATGTGTATGTATGTATTTATACATATATTATATTCCGGATAAGTAAGAAATTGTATACCCATGACTTGCTTATAAAATTCATATTCCAGCAATAGCTTGAATTTCCCTAATCTTGAAACAACCACCAGAAAAGAAGTAACCCATTATGGAAACCAGTTTCGTCATCAACAACTTTGCATTGTTTCCAAAGAGAGGAAAGAAAAAAACTTCGCATTGTTATCCGCTGGTTCATGTCAGAGAAATTACGAGAAAATTAAAACAAGATCCAACTTGGAAACTGACTCAAGCCCTCCTAATCTCTAATTGATATGAACAAGAACATATAGCACATGATGAGATCATATGATAGAGAGGCCCGTACCATGAAGCCGAAAGAGAAGGTGCCGATGACAGAGAGAGCGATAGCGACGGCAGAGAGCTCCACTTCCCCGATGTGTCCGACGAAGATGTTGGTGACAGAGTTGGTCCCGTAGAGGCACAGAATGTTGAAGGCAATGGGCCCCGCTATCTTCCATAACATGGACGTCTCTTTCCACAAGACCCGTCTCGCCTCCCCCACGCTTCTCACAGGCGGGTAGTCGCCGTCGATCAATGGCGTGTCCATATAGCAGGTTGTGTTGGAGTTAGCGATGGAGCCAGTTTCTGGACTGTGGCGTCTTAAAAGAAACGAGATGTTGGTATGGCTTTGGTTTTGATTTGGAAACTGGACGAAGTAGACGAAGTAGAATAGTAGTTACGCAATTCATGGGGCAGATCATGATTTTGTGCACATCTTAATTCTTTGGTTACCCATTCTCTCCTAAAGATTTTGGAATAGAAAAACAATTTAAATAATATATTATATCAAAATCTTTGTAATTTAAATTTTATTTGAAAAACTGATTACGTAAAAATGGACTGGATATAAAATTTTTATTGGAAGTGGGAGGAGATTAGGTATATAGGCCATAAGAAGGAATTAGAAAACAACTAGTATTGATCTGAGATATACTATATATTCATGTGAAAGATCAGTTTGATATAACATAAAAATATATTCTTGCTATAAATTGTGATTATGTGATTCGTACGTACATGGTCAGAAAACTAACCAATATCTGAATGTAAGGTGTGTGTGTTGGCGAGCAATATTTTACACAAAGTCTAGCTAGTTGTCCATTTATTTAGATCAGTAGATTATGGTTTTAAAAATAAAACGTTATGCAATCATGTTTGTAGATATGTATATGTGTGTAGAGGGAGGGCTAGCTAGCTGTTTCTCTTTCTCTAGCTAGAATGGTATTAGTAGTAGTAGTGTAGAATTCAGTTAGAGGTTGCCCGCTTGCCCGCCCACCATAATCCAACCTAACTAAGTCTGATTTGCTTTCAACATTAAAATTAAAAATTTTAAAAATCACTCGTTTTATAACTTTTTTAAATTTTTACATAAAATAAAATAAATAATTCAATTTTTTTAAAATTTTAAAATAAAAATAATATTAAAAATATATTCTAACAATATTTTATTTAATTTTTTAATTTTAATCTTAACTCATATCATCTTATCTTTGAAAATAAACTAGTCCTAATTGTTTTGGTGACTTCTCATTTTCTTTACATGATGATTAGCTTTGCTCGATCTTCGGAAATATACATGCCTTTCAACACTTTTATAATTTCATAAAGAATAAACAATACTTGTACATTTTTAAATTATATCTATTATTATTCTAATATATATATATATTTATATATCTGCCAAGTCCTTTTAAATATATATATATATATATATATATATGTATAAATATAAGCTTTCGTAACGACATATCGGATCTGACAATTGAATTTGACTAGAAGGCATTTAGCCCTCGTCCTTTCAAGCATAATGTATCAGGAATCTTAATAAATCTTTATAATATTTGATCATTTTATTATTATTATTATTATTATTATTTAAGTTTTTTTATTTTTTTTTTGTGCTAACATTAGCACGTGTCGCATCAGAATCACATCTAATATGTGGCCATGTGTAGAAAATAGCCTTGTAAATAAAATTTTCCTACAATATATTTTAGATAAAAAAGAAAATCGAATAAGATTTTTAAGATTTTCAGAATGAATTGTCATTAATTGACTACTTGATGATTGATCAATGGTCTACCGTTTACTTTACTGACAGGGCTGTTCAAAAAAAAAAAAAAAAAAAAACCCGAAAACCAATAAACCAAAATCGATCTTTACCGGTTCTGATTTAGTAAAATGGAATAAAACTCGGTCGATTTTTATTATAATTTGTTGAAAATGGACAAAAGCATGCTTTGCTAGTGTGTGCGCTACACAATTTGCTTCTCTAAATACAAATTGGACTTTCCAAAAAGGTCTCCAGGATTGCATTCTTCTGATGTCTTCAATGAGTTGTCCATGCCACAGCCAGTTTTCATGCACACTATTTATAGCTTGGATAATAGATTGTGAATCTCCCTCAAAAGTCACATTTGAGAAGCCTAGTTCTTCACAAAACTCCAGCCCTTCTCAATGCATGTGCTTCAGCTACACAAGATTGGACAGCACACTAGAAGCACTGGCATAAAGATACAAGTATATCACTTGCAGAGTCTCTTAGGATGACTCCAATCCCCATCTTTTTCTCATTTCCATCAATAGCAGCATCCCAATTAGCCTTAACCTCCAATACACTCGCTTTTTTCTACTTTGCCAGAGCCCTCTCATTCCCTGTTACACTATGAGACAGATTTGACATTTTTTGAGCCTGCTTGAAATCCTTGAGTTCATTCATTGTCGCGACAAGTAACTTATTTGGTGGTTCAAACTGATTCTGAAAGATTACCAAACTCTTCTCATAATCATAACTACTCTTTGAAGATCATCACGAGAGACCTTTTCATTCAAATTCTGCCATCAATCCATAAAGTTGGCTTCTGTCTTCGACCACTTTTGAACTGGACTGCCCATATTACACCAAACATCACTAGTTGCAGTACAACACCACAGCACATGACATACAGTTTCCTCTTCATGCAGAGAGATGGGACAATTTGGTGAATCCACACAGTTTTTATCATATAATTTCCTTCTAGTGGGTAATATCTCATGGATAGCTCTCCAAATAAAATGCTTAGCATGCCCAGGTACATTTAACCCCATAACTACTGCCATCCATTACCTCTATCAGTGTGATTTGATGACTCACCTCCAACAGCTTTTTTTCCTAGCCATTTCAAGATGATATGCACTTTTTACAGAAAACTTTCCATCTTTTATATGCCCCCATATCAGTTTGTCTTCCACACCTTGTTTACTAACTGGAAAAAATAATTTCAGTCTCTTGAGGACAAAAAACAATATCTATCACTTCCTTCTTCCAACATCCAGCTTCTGATTCGATTAGCTCAGCAACTTTGGAATTTCCTTCTATCAACTGAACAGGTGACTGCACTTTGTGTGTAGCAGTTGTTGGTAGCCAAGGATCCCCCAACTATTAATTTTCTATCCATTACCTACCGTCAACATAATACTAGCCTTCATCAAATCCAAAGAGTGCCACATGTTTCTCCATATAAAAGATGGACTTTGTCCTAAGGTGCTTCTAGGAGTTTTTTGTTTTTACAATATTTTTCCATCATAATCTGAGTAGACATAGAAGTGGAGTCAGTTAACAATCTCCAGCATTGTTTTGCAAGCAGTGCATTGTTAAAACATTCAATATCTCGAAATCTCAACCCTCCATTCTTTTTTGATTTTCCCATCTTTTTCCAACTTCTCCATTGAATTTTCTGCTCATTTTGTTTATGTCCCCACCAGAATTTTGACATTGTAGCACTAATCTCCTTACAAATCTTCCTTGGCAATTTGAATATACTCATGTGAAAAGTAGGTATTGTTTGAATCACTGCCTTAATCAGAATTTCTTTTCCTGCTTGTGACAAGGAATTATTCTTCCAATTATTCAACTTATTTCACACCTTATCCTTTATAATTATGAAAGTATTATACTATGATCTTCCAATCATAGCAGGTAAGCCTAAATATCTTTTAGATTTACTGCTAGGGGAGACACCAGCCACTTGAATAATCTGATCGTTTGTCCTCTCATCTGTATTAGAACTGGAAAAAATCGAAGTCTTCTATCTATTCAAACACTAACCTGAGGCTGCCCCATATGTATCCAACAGTTTCTGCATTTTATTCCATTCAATAAGACTTTCTCTATAAAAGAGAATACAATCATCAGCAAACATAAGATGACTGATTCTTGTTCCTTCTCTTGCTACATCCATCCCTTTTTATATCACCACTTGAATTAGAGTTTATTAACAGAGAACTAAGCCCCTCAGCACATAATATAAACATATATGGAGACAATGGATCTCTTTGTCGAAGTCCCCTAGAAGGAGTAAAAGGTTCAGTAGGTTGCCCATTCACAATAACTGAATATGAAACTGAACTCACATAAGCCATAATTAACTCAATCCACTTATCCTCAAACCCCAATTTCACCATAACAGCTTGTAAATAACTTCATTCAACGCGATCATATGCTTTTGACATGTCTAACTTGAGTGTCATGCTCCATGTCTTTCCCTTTTGCCTTGTCTTCATTGAATGGAGAAGCTCATATGCGACCACAATATTATTTGTAATGAGCCTTTCTGGTATAAAGGCACTTTGGTGCCTAGAAATAACAACTAGGAGTATTTTTTTCAATCTATTAGCCAATACTTTTAATATCAATTTGAATAAAACTATCTAATAGGTCGATAATCAGTCACAAACTTTGGAGTTGCTACTTTTGGAATTAAAACTATATGGGTAAAGTTAAAAGTAGAATCCAAACCTTCTCCTCTAAGAAAATTGAAAACAGCTTCACATACCTCATCACCAATGGCAGACCGGTGTGCTTTGTAGAAACATGCACCATATCCATTAGGTCCTGGGGACTTTAGAGGATCCATTTGTTTAAGGGTCTCCTCCACTTCTGTTTTTGTGAATGGTTTCTGCAGGTCAGTGTTCATAGCAGCATTCATTTTTTATTCCACATGTTTTAAATTGTCCTCAATCACCTCTCTAGTTGAATTGGATAATTTGAAGATTTCATAAAAGTGCTTCAAGAAAGCTCCTTCAATGTCAACTTGCTCTTTCAATGTCTGTCCTTGTCCATCAGAAATATTGTGGATCCAGTTCTTTTTCCTTCTCTGATTTGTACAAGCATGGAAATACCTAGTATTTTTATCCCCCAGTTTGTACCAATTCAATTTTGCTCACTGTCTCCACTTCTTATCCTCTTGTTCCAGCAAGTGAACTAGATCTGCTTAAATGCTTCTTATCTCTACATCATTAAACTGATTTTCATCCTCTTGCAAACCTTTCAGTTCTTTTGTTTTTTTTTTTTTTTCTATCTGCCTCTCATGTTCTCTAAACTTCATTGAACTCCAATTAGATAGGATCCCACTGCAAGACTTCAATTTCTCTGGAATCCTTTTGCAAGGGCTCTGCCGCAGACCCTCTCTGTACCAAACTGATTTCACAATTTTTGTACATTCTGCCTCAGTAGACCAACTATCTTCATATTTAAATATCTTCCTTCTGAGTCGTGGTCTCCTCTCCCACCTATTATATGACAACAAAAGAGGCTTATGATCTGAGCTTCTAGCCACCAGTATAACTACTCGAACATCTTTGTAAGTCCTTATCCATTGAGGGGAAGCCACTGCCCTATCCAACCTCTCAAAGTTGTATCTTCATGCTTATTACTCCAAGTGAACATATCCCCACTCCATCCAAGATCAAACAGATTATTTTCTTCCAAAGCCCTCCTAAAATCCTCCATACACCCTTCAGATCTTTGTTTGCCCCCATATTTTTCACACTGTGAGAGGATCTCATTAAAATCACCTATAACACACCACTTCTTATGCAAAGTTTGCTTGATCAAAGACAACAAATTCCATACTTTCTTTCTTTTACTAACATCTTGATCAAAGATGCAAGTGTCCAATTATCCTCAGGTAAAGTCCCTAAAGTTACAGCGTTTATATGTCTTTGTGAAAAACTTTGGATTTCCACTCCCACTTCCTTCCTCCATGACAGTACAAGCCCTCCACTTCTACCCCTTGAATCCACCACAAAACGTCCTTCAAAGCCCAATCTCCTCTTTAAGAAATCAAATTTAGCATGTACCAGTTTTGTCTCAATAAGAAAAACTAGTTTGGGTTGCTTATCCTTCACCGTTAGGTAAAAGTCTTAAACTGTTCGACGGTTCCAAGCTCTAGGCAATTCCAACTTATAAAATTCATGGCTCTTGACGGGACTACTTAACAACCACCGCCATTAATTGAGAATTGTCATAAATATTATTTTTAATTTCTAATATGATACATAAAATATTTTTTATATGATTTTTTATATTATATTATATGTATTATATGCTAAATTGTTAATTAATATAACATGAAATTTTAAATCCATGTCTATTAATCTTATAAAATTAAATTAATATAACATTTGATTATGATATAACATATAAATTTTAATTTTATAAGATAAAATTGATATAACATTAATATAACATAAAATGGGAGACATGGTTCAATCACAATATCATATGCTAAAGTTTTGTTGGAATATGATTTTGTTTCTTCGTAAAACCAGAAAAATTGGACTAGACCAAAACCGTAAAACCAAAAGTTCTGATTTCAGTGTTGAATCGGTCTTATATCGATTTATAAATTTATAAAATCGGTGTATACCAACTCGGTTCTAAAAACTGTCCAAAATGAATAAAACCGAATCAGTTACACTCTTAATATCACAGTCCTAAAAAAAATTCTATTTGGAACCCAGTGTGCACACTCTCTATTTTATTAACATGATAAGATTTGTTTTGTAGAAGATTTTAATTTTAAATTTCTCTAATAAATCAAGTCTTGACATGTAAATAAATCGCATGGTGTAATTTACCCACACCGATTCCAAATAGAATTGGTTTCTAAATAAAATTTTTCTAGAAAGATGTAGAGCGCCTATCAATAGTATGTTCCTTTTTTCGAAAAAAAAAAAAATTAGACTTATCATCTTACATACTACAAGCCACAATTTTTTTTTTTTTATTATTATAAGTATATGGTGTATGGACTATGGATAAAATAACTCAATTAGTCTTATTCGACAGGTGCAAAGAAACATCCTGTGCAACGAAGGGTAATAATGTAAAAGCATTAAAATGTTACCGTTGGATTTCCAATTCTCTCCTATATAGGACCGGCCAAATTTGAATGGATTGCTCACTCTTAACAACTGCCTTACAAGAAACGGAAGGTTCGAGGAAAGAAAAGCAAGAAACTCCAAGGGAGAACTAGGAGGAAATCCAAAGTAAATCAAGAAAGATCGCCCCTTAGAAACCGTTTTGTGAGTTCTCCATCCAAAGTAAGTCTTTTGTTTTGGTTCCTTTTTATCTGATTGAAACTCAAAGATACGTTTCTTGATGATTAGGCTGTTTGGTTTAGTGGTTTCTGCGAAAATGGAAGAAACTAGAAGAGATGAAATCTTTACCTCAGTTGTCTTTTTTTTTTTTTTTTTTTATTTATTTATTTTTTTTAAATTGCTTTAGAAGTAGGGAATAATCAAATCTAAGACCCAAAGTACCGTGTCCTTTTATCCCGTTCTCGACAACCAGAGTGTTATGGTGAAACCCCCCAAACCCAAAAAGGGCGCTTTCGACTGTGAACATCTAGGGATACTGGGGTTTATGCATTAAAGTTAGAGGGTTAGTCACACAGACAGTACACACACAATATATTCTTTTTAATTCACACAAAAGCTTTCTTTGCGCGTTCGGATGATTTGGGTTACATCCATTTTCTTTTGCCCAACATCTAGAGTTTCATAGATTCGAAATCAGATTTATAAAAGCAAGAAATAATGTTGCTTTGCTTGCATTCTGACTATTCGAATTACGAGTACTTTTTCGGAACATTTAGGGTTCCAAAGTCTAGGGTTCCATTCACTCGGAATAAATTTGCAAAAATAAGAAATAATGTTCCTAATTTGTTTCACGAGAAGGTAGGAAAAAGAGAAAAAGAGGGAACATTTGAAATAATCCATGTTACTTGGAGGGGGAGGGGGGGGAGGATACTCTTATCCAACTGAAACTAGCACAAGCAAGCGAAAGACGTTTTGATCTCTCTCGGAGGGACCTTTTTTGCTTTAAACCCTCTCGAGAATGTTACAGGGAAGTCACTTGTAGAGGGGTCTGGTTGCTGTTTGGCCTTTTCATTTCAGAGGCTTATATAACTCCTTTTAGATGACAAAAAAATCAGTTAGACTGAGTACTTGTTCTCTCCTTTTACAAGTGCAGGTTTTCAATCATAGGTATTGACTGGAATTTGGACCACGAAAGTTACGAATGGCAACGCAAGCTGGCAGTCTAATCCAAGATCAGAACTTCAATCCTCGCTACAATGGTACTTTACTATCTGTACTTTCTTTGCAAATGTTTAAATGACTGCTTTCCCTCCACTAATCACTTGGGCTGTTCATTAGTTTAACCTTCTGAAATCTGCGGCAGGTGCTTCTGTTGGGGGAAAGAGTAATGTCTTGAAAGCAGAGAGGAAAGCGGGGCTTGGTGGAAGGAAGCCTCTTTGTGATTTATCGAACTCAGGGAAGCCTGCTCCTTTAAATCAGGCAACAAAAAAGCAAAGTTCCAAAAATCTCGCTTTAATTGATGAAGATTCAGGCGTTTCTAAACTCAGAAATGATACAAACAAAAAGAAAGGCATCTCCAAAGTCATTAAAACCGTGCTGGCCGGTAACAGGAAGGCTCTTTCTGACATTTCAAACTCTGGAAAAGCACGTCTGAATGAGGCACCAAAGAAGAACCTTAAGATGAAGCTTAGTGCTGTTGCAGAAGAACAACTTCATCAACCCAATGCTATTGCCGACGAACAATTTCTGCACAATCATCTCGAGTGCATCAAAGCACAGACAAAGGCCATGGACATGGATGAATTTCTGAAGACAGTTGGACTAGATAATGGTAATATCAAACTTTCCCCATACGTACCTATGAATGAACATCCCTCCTTAATACGCAATTTGTCCTTTACCTTTTATTGTTAATTTCTTACTGTTATTATGCGTTTAGCTCATCCCAAATACTTTACATTTCCTCGTGCACCACCAGTGTCAAGTAAAACGAAGGTCAGTTTGCATTTTCCTCAAGTCTTTTTTATTTTCCTTCCTGGTCTTTAAAGCCTTCAATAAAAAAGACGTGTGCAACTCGTGAATTCAGATAGAAAGCCCCCTGAAGAAGTACCATCTTGATTTGGAAGAGATGGCCGAGCAGGTGATTGAAGACGGAGGATCTTCTTGGAAGCATGAAGATCCTGCCTCTCCTCCTCCATGCAAGACCCCAAAATCAGTCTATCACTTCACATTCTGCAACGACTACGATTTCATCAACTTTAAGTTGATGGAGACTCCAGAATTGCCAAGGCATTGATTTGGTTTTCCTTCGTGTAAAAATGCATGTTCTTTCAGGATGTAAAATCTGGTGCTAAAGAAGTATGCCACATGGGGAAGTGGAGACTAGGATGTTTTTTTTATCTGGCCTGTGCTAAGTAAAGAATGTTTGCTGCCTTCTGCAGCAGAACTTCACTGTTGCAGTAGAGCTTTCTGGTGCTAAGAAGTATGCCACATGGGGAAGTGGAGACTAGGATTTTTTTTTATCTGGCCTGTGCTAAGTAAAGAATGTTTGCTGCCTTCTGCAGCAGAACTTCACTGTTGCAGTAGAGCTTTCTGCTTGAGCTGTTTTGTAGAAGGCAATTTCCAATAGAGAAATGTTTACCCTTCTTATCTTAGAAGTTAGAACTTTATTCTCCTTCTCTTCTTACAAGAATTTATTGAACTTTGAATAGAGTAAGTGTATAAACACCGCGCAATCATTTTGAAAAAAAGTAAGATTTACTATTAAAAATTTAATTTTTTTTATATAGGTCATATATTTCATTAATTTTTTTCAAAATAATTACACGACGATTGTACAATTCACGATTGTAAATATATTTTCTCTTTTCTGATGAATTCTGTACACTTATGCTTAGTAATTATTGAGCTTACGGATCAGGATAGAATTTACAAACAATTCAACAACTATTCTACTGTGTATTGGGTTAGTGGGCCAGATTTCTTCCCGCGTTAGAATTAAGATAGATATTTAGCTAAAAAATGGACATCCTATTTATAACAGTCTACCTTCCGTACGGCCCAAATCACAAAAAAGAGGCCCATAAGAAAAAGGCGACGACGCTCTCGCGTCGATCTCACTGCACCTTCGAAACCTCATCTCACTCACTCTTCAGTCTTCACCGCTCTAGAAGACTAGACTTTGGTGTTTGGAACTCCGACCTAGAAAATGGTGGTCTGTCTCAGACTCCCTTCTCTCACTTCGTCTCTATTCTCTCCCGCCACCACCAACTCCCTTAGGCGCTCTCCGGCTCTTCTCAGGCGGTGGCGCGGGCCCCGCCAGTTTCAGCCTCCTTCGCCGCTTTTTCCCGCCTCCAGGTTCTCTGCGCAGGGAACGGCGGCTACCGAGACCACGAGCGAGGACCGGGTGGATGGTAACTCGAAGAATCGAATGAGGAACAACCCGGACCGAGTCATCACGCCTCGGTCCCAGGATTTCAACGCTTGGTACCTCGATGTTATAGCGAACGCCGAGCTCGCCGACTACGGCCCCGTCCGCGGCACCATGGTTATTCGACCCTACGGTTATGCCATTTGGGAAGCAATTCAGGTACTTTACGATCTCCGAAAACGAGGTATTGTTTAGTTTCTTTAGGATAATTACTTTTGTTGTCTTCATTTTGAGTTTTGAAGTGCTTTTCCATTGCTTTTGAAAGTTCATTTTGACTTTATCGTTTATATTTGTTACGCAGGAATTCCTGAACGTTAAGTTCAAGGAGACTGGTCACAGTAATATGTATTTCCCCCAGGTGTGGCTCTGATGATGAATTATCACTTGGCATATACTTTGCTCTTTTGCCACTGTTTTATTCATGTATTCTGGTCATCCACTATTTTGAAAGGTGAAAGAAAATGAAAGAACACGTTCTTGGAACGAAACTTCTCTTGCTTATTGTTACTTCGTTATGCGTTTATTCCGAGTAAGCGTTTATTATATGATAATTTCCATGAGAGATGATTCAGGCTGAACTTTCTTTCTCTTGAATTGGAAAATGAACTATCGATATTCTGTTATTTCTTTAAAGAAAAGAGCTATCTTTAGGAAGGATTCAACTTGGGGGGATGAAGGGATCCCTACGAATTTTACTTTTGTTTGAATGCTGTAGCCAGATTCTTTTGAAATTTAAACGGTGCCGCAATGAAGTCTGTGAGTTGTTGCTACGGCCAATCAAGAATATATATTGTGCGCTCATGAGTGGAATTTGGAACTCAGATATATGATGCTTGTATCCTGATCTATGTGCAGTTTATACCATACTCATTTATAGAGAAAGAAGCTAGCCATGTTGAAGGTTTTAGTCCAGAATTAGCTCTTGTGACCATTGGGGGAGGAAAGGAACTTGAAGAAAAACTTGTGGTACTTTTACCTCTTCACCCACTTGACAATTGCCTTTCTATGTCTCACGATGTGCAAACAATTTTTCTTCTGATTCTGAACTGAAGCAATGTGCCCCTTTTAAGTTGTTGAAAAGCTATAACCTAAGGTTTGGCTTTGATTGTTGCTCCCTGAGGCTTTGACAGGTTCGACCCACAAGCGAAACCATAGTAAATCACATGTTCACTCAATGGATTCATAGTTACCGTGATCTTCCTCTCATGGTTAACCAGGTACAGCTATTTCTTATCGTTTAAAGTGCCTCCAGCTATTCAGGGGCATTTACATACTAATTTTCTTCTTTTTTCCAATTGATATGGTTCAGTGGGCAAATGTCACTAGATGGGAGATGCGAACAAAACCATTTATAAGGACCCTTGAATTTCTCTGGCAGGAGGGCCATACTGCTCATGCTACTCCCGAAGAGGCAGAAAATGAGGTTGGCATCATATAAACCTGAAGACTTCTGATAGCTTTATCAAATTATAGTTTGCATCTTAGTTGTTGGTGCTTCTGAACTGCAGGCCATGCAGATGATTAACATCTATACAAAATTTGCTTACGAGCAAGCTGCAATACCTGTTATTGCTGGTCGAAAATCTAGAGTCGAGACATTTGCTGGTGCTTCTAAGACCTATACGATTGAAGCCATGATGGGTGATCGAAAGGCATTACAGGCTGGAACCAGCCACAATCTTGGGCAGAACTTCTCCCGTGCGTTTGGAACCCAGGTGCTTGAAACACTACCATGATTTTTTGTTGAGTTTATTGAAGCGAGAAATGCTATTCATGAGCCTTTTTATCATTTGATGTGGGTTCCAAACGATTGGAAAATTGTTTTTCAACCATTTGATGTCACCTCAGGGTACGGTGAGAGGATGATGATTAAAAAGCTTAAGAATATAATTTGTTTATCAAAATATTCAACAAGTGTGCTGTGGCATTTTAACAATTTAGCTATTTGTTTCTGATCGCTTCATCAATGCTTTTGTTTGGATGTTTATGTTTCCAATCTCTTCATTTTGACTCTCTCTCTCTCTCTCTCTCTCTCTCTCTCTACATGTGCGTGTGTTCTACTCTACATCGTGTTGGATGATCATTTTATTTGATTCAGTATGACAGTGGTGTACTTGTACAGAAAAAGTAAGACATTGGTGTTAAGGTTACTTCAAACATTTGTCAAGACATAAGTACATTGGTGTTAAGGTTACTTCAAACATTTGTAAAGACATACATACATTGGTGTTAAGGTTACTTCAAACATTTGTAAAGACATAAGTTGGAGGTTACAATGTGTTTATAATGTTATAGTTAGTTTCTATTATGTTAAAATATTTCATTCTGTGAGTTCAAATTCTAATTTTTCCTCACTAGTCCCCCTAATTATATACTCATGCCATGTTCTTTTTTGGGAATTTAGCATATTTTATTATTTAGTTCTGTAGTTTTCAAAAAGGAAGAAAATATGTGTCATTATTCCTTTAGTTTCATTATCATTGATGCTCTTTGTTGATTTCTGTGGGGCAGAAACTGATCGATGTGTTTGCTTGTATAGTTCACAGATGAAAATGGACAGAGGCTACATGTATGGCAAACATCATGGGCAATTAGTACCCGTTTTGTTGGTGGAATTATCATGACCCATGGAGATGATGCAGGTCTAATGCTGCCTCCAAGGCTTTCACCGATACAGGTGCATTTGAATTCTTTATATGTCTTCTGCCTGGTGTTGTTGGCACTGGTTGAGATGTATTTCAATGTTAAGTTTTTCTTAATATTTAGTGTGGGAATGAAACTAAATCATTCTTATAATATAAGCTTAGAAGTTTCCTTTCATAAAAGAGCATGAAAATATTTATGAATAAACCTCATCACATGCCATTGTTTGATAAAAAAAATGTACATGATCATTGTAGGCCAATTTGTGAGGCTTCTGATTTGGATTCATTGTTGCAGAAGCAAAAGGATTTACTATGTTTGTTATGAGCCAATTTTGCAGGAATTTAATTTGTCCAATAGTTATTGTTTATTTCTCTCTGAACCAATTTATAATTGCTTTGTTTTTTAAGTTCATATTTTATGAATTCATTGATGCCCGAATCTAGACATCAATGATTGGTTGTTTTAAGGTTTGAATTTGTGTTGATTGGGGTTGTAGTTGGTTGTGAAGAACATCCTTCTTGAGACATCAGTTGTTCTTGTTTCTAATAAGTGGTAAAACTTATTAAAGTGGAAGTTGTTGTGACATCCTACTTAAGACTTCCTTGGTTGCTTTGCAATGAGATGAATTCAGCTATGGTAACTTTTCAGTTGATTCAGGATTTCTAGGATTATTTTTTAAGTGAATAATTACCGATAAAGGAAAATTAGTGAATAATTGTGAGTGTGACCTGGTTATTGTGGGTCAACAGGCTATAATTGCGTGAGGGTAGCCAATCAAGGATGAAGTCTTAAGATTGGCCCTTGAAGACTTGTTGGCAGGACCATCATTTTTTTGGGATCCTTGGATGCTTGTTGGTCTCAATATCTCAAATACAGCAAAGATTTTGGACAATTTTGAAAGCAACTATCGCATGGATAACATGCCAAAAAGCAAGTTCCATGCAACGTGGGTTCCTTAATTGATTAACATTACATGGGTGGCTGGAATGACAGACTAGGTAAACAAAGTATGGAATTGTATGAGTATTTTTTAGAGGCTCTATCAGAAGGGAAGTTAGATAATACTTCATTTGGCACCATGATAGTACCAAGGCTTACACTGGTCAGTGAAGTTTTGAAGAAGTTCTGAGATTGAGTTTGTCTCTGTACGATGTACTGCTTACAGCCAAAAGTCTAGTTCTCAAAGTGTTGCAATCTTAATGGATGATTGAGTCATGTAAATTAAGCTTCTGAATATAATGCTGGGAAAAGTCTTTAAAGAAAGATGGTTGAATGAATGGTTGAATTATATTTATATTTTATGCTTGTCAGAGATGTCAGAATGCTTCATGATAGCCTAGATCAAGAAAGTTTCCTTAAGAGTTTATACACCTGATTTCTATGTAAAGCTGTTGATGGCTTCAGTAATCAGTTAAATGAAACAGGTGTATTCTTGCAAGTAAATATGATTTTTTTATTTTATTATAGGTAATCAAAGATAATATATTCAAAGAAATAGGCATAGCCCAGGTACACAGGAAGTATACATGAAAACACGCCTAGCTAGCGGATACAATAGAAAGAAGAATATCATGGACACTACGTCCGTTACAAACTAAAGCCCCCGCCCATAAGAACAATGTCTTAAAAAAGAAAACTTTAACATATGATCAAAATGAGAATGTGGGTGACACTCTCATTCTATGGAGATTAAATATGATGAGAATGGAAGTCTTTCTTATGAGCAAGAGGAGAGTGGTTTTTTATATTCCAAGTCACGATGAGAATGGAACTGTCTAACAAAGATAGATTCCATGCGTATTTTTTTGGCTAAAAATGCAAGGTAAAGATGAAGAGTATACAAACGATGTTATAATCCAAGAATAATTTGTCGACTTGCCCAACCTCTTTAATTTGACGAGTTTTTGGTCAACTTGATTATTTTACCTTGATGTTCTTGTTTCTCATGAGAAAGGATGATTAGTCACTTGCATGTTTTAATTCATCTGACTTGTTTCTTGCTCACATGATTACTTCTTAAGAAATGTGCATTGCAATGATTCCAGGTGATAATCATACCAATTTGGAAGAAGGATGCTGAAAAAATGGAAGTTCTAAATGCCGCATCATCTGTAAAAGAGGTATTGCAAACTGCAGGGGTTAAAGTTAAACTTGACGACTCAGACGTACGAACCCCAGGATGGAAATTCAATTTCTGGGAGATGAAGGTATGTCTCTTTTCATGAACGTCAAGAGTGCAGCATTGTATCCAAACTGTCATAAGATTCAAATATAGACCAAATCTTGTTGTTGTACTGGGTTTTCATCCTTGCTTTAGGTACATATATACATATTCTGTTCTTCATTTCGGACTATATAGCCGAAAGTTGACTGTTGACGAGATGTACTATATCTACCACTTTTTTAACGAAGAAAAAAGATAAAATCTAGATATTGTGTTACTGATAATCTTCTAAATAACATGCTGATTGTATATAGGGAGTCCCTTTAAGGATTGAGATTGGTCCTCGCGATGTGTCCAGTAGAAGTGTGGTCATTTCTAGGAGAGATATTCCTGGAAAGCAAGGGAAGGTGTTTGGAATATCTATGGAACCTTCAATTTTAGAGGCTTATGTAAAAGACAAATTGGACGAGATCCAGTCCTCTCTTTTGGGACAGGCAACTTCATTTCGGGACAGGTAACTCTTGATCTAATATTTATCACTTTGAGACATACATGCTGTCGCAGACATTCATACTGAAGGGGATACTTTTGCAGTAACATTGTGGATGTAAGCTCGTATGATGAACTCAAAGTCGCAATCTCTCAGGGCAAATGGGCAAGGGGTCCTTGGTCAGCAAGGTATTTCATCATTTGTATCTTTTGAGGAGTTGTATAGGAAGTATGTTGAAACATACTAGTTAGATATAAATTGCAAATATAATATAATGCTATAACTAATGGTACAGTGATGAAGATGAGTTAAAGTTGAAAGAAGAGACGGGGGCGACTATTAGGTGTTTTCCCTTCCAACAGCCTCAAGGGATTAAAACATGCCTGATGACTGGTAATCCTGCAGAGGAAGTAGCCATTTTTGCAAAATCATACTAAGGTCTCCCTCCAGAGGTGCTCTCTCCTCTTTAATGGTGAAATCATATTGTTTGGGCAGCTATTGTCAATCTCTTCAATAGCTCTTTTTGAAGTGTATTGTTTGGATGAAATTAGTCCAAAACGGTGTAAATTATCTACTGTTCTTCAAGTTTGTTATTTGTCATGATTGTAGATGAAGATGGTTTTGACAATTTGTTAGTTATAATGTTAGCATCACTAATTTCATGAGTTGGGTGAGATTAAGTTCATCTTTTTAAGATCGGTTGTTGTTTATGACATACAGATGTCACGAACGTCTTGCAGTACGTACCCAATCAAAACATTTCATAATAGCTTTTGGATATTTCACTTCTCACGTAGAATGGGAAAAAACTTCAGGAACATAAGGGAAGGAGTTCGATTCTTGTCGTTGCCTGTTTTTAGTCGCTTGTAGCTCTTTTCACGCCTATCAAACGAACTTAGGCCCAACAATAATATTGGGTTTGAAGTTTACAACTCTGGTGGGAGGCCACTCCTCCCACTTCCTCAATGTCTTAAGTGTCATCCAGGCTGGAATTGCTGCACCAACACCTAATGACCAAATGCATTTCGTTACTAGAGCGCATTATATATCTTGGCCTCGGCAAGAAGACACCGGTCGTGACACTCTTTAAGTTTTTATATATGCGGCTGTCGACTAACGAAAATGCAATCGTCAACGTCATGGTGTTGCAAGTTTTCCAGTGAATAAGTAACTTAATGACCTAACAGGTAACCTGAAGAATCAATATAAGATTAAACATGTTAATGCAGGGTTTGTAAGATTGATCATTACTTCGTGCTTGAAGTCACTTGTATCCTTGATTCCTTATCACAACAATTCAAATACAAAACTCAGCATAGAAATCGATGATAACAGCAACCATAACACAGATCATAGATGGCTACGTTTGGTCTTTCTTGTATATATTTCTCTATGATGCCACCTGTGTCTCAAATAGCATTAGGACTACTGATCTTGATCCTCAAGTCCTAAGTTAATCCTACTTGATTAAAAATGTATAGGATTACTCCTAGGTTACATTAGATTGGAGAGTTTCCAAGTTGCATCACCATCCTTGTGATGGCTCTATTTGCAACAGTTTCTGCTGTATCTATTTAGTGGCACACACAATATGGAGTACTTTGCGACATCAGCTTGAACTGAATGAAAAAATCATCTATAACTGTCTAAGGATCCCATTTGATTCCCTAAGATAATCAAAATAAGAAATTGATTCAATCTGAAAGAAAAATGAGAGCAAATAAATAGTTAAAAAGGAAAATATTACATAAATACCTCTAATTTCACTGGAAGTTTGAAGATACAAATCTTCAATCTTGAGATTACTTATACTGTAGAGATATTAGTTGTAGGACTCTGAAGCTATCTGCCATCATTAGTCATCAACTGGGAAAATACGTCAGTTGTAGATATGTCTGAGTTATGATTACCACGTTCTCCATCTGCTCTTATGCTACTGGATGGGATTTGGGGAACGATTCCAGATGTTGGGGGATCAGGCCCATCAATACTGCTGCCTTCACTAGGTTCTCTTTGTTGTGCGGTTTCCTGAAGCTGAAGTGCATATTCCAGATTCCATAGCACGTCACCCATGGTTGGCCTATCAACACCATAGTCTGCCAAACATTTCTCTGCTGTTTCTCCAAATTTCTTCAAAGAGCTTGGTTTTATCTGTCCAGCAAGATGAGGATCAATAATTTGCTCGAGCATGCCCTTCTTCTGCCATTGCATTGCCCATTCAGCTAAATTCACTTGTTCCCTAGCAAGCAATGGATCAACAGCAGGTCTAGCACAAAGAACTTCAAAAAGCACAACCCCAAATGAATAAACATCTGACTTATCTGTAAGCTGCTGCCTCCGGAAATACTCGGGATCAAGATATCCAAAACTACCCTTTACACCTGTACTTACATGGGTTTCGTTGAGACATGGGCCAGATCTTGAAAGACCAAAATCAGCAACCTTGGCCACATAATTCTCATCAAGCAATATGTTGGTCGATTTAATGTCACGATGGATAATTCCTTGGGCTGAACCTGTATGAAGGTAGTGAAGACCTCGAGCTGAGCCAATGCATATTTCAAGCCGCTGCTTCCAAGACAAAGGTGGAAACCCTGAACTGTACAAATGCTTTTTCAATGGCCCCTTCTCCATATATTCATACACTAGTATCATTTCTGATTGTTCTTCACAATACCCAACAAGAGAAACAAGATGTCGGTGGCGAATTTTTGACAGAACTGTTATTTCGGTCTGGAATTCTGGAAGGCCCTGCCTGGATCCTGGCACACCTCTCTTCACAGCGACCTTTGTATTGTCTCGAAGAACCCCCTTGTAAACCATGCCAAATCCACCAGAGCCTATAATCAGACTTTTGTCAAAATTGTTAGTTGCAACTTGTAGATCAGCAAAAGGGATTCTCATGGCTAAGTATCCATTTGGGCCAGGAGATACATAGGCTGTTCCTTCAGACATTCTACTGTGAGAACTGCCTCCATTTACACGTAACGGTGTCCACCCCACACTTTCTGCAGGTCTTGGTTTTGGTTTCTTCTTCCGGCATTTCATAACAAGCAGTAGTGCAAGCAATATCAAACATAAACCAACAAAGCCAACAACCAAACCCACTATAATCCAGATACTCTTCTCCTTAGTACTAATTTCAGAATTCTCATGACCTAAAATCTTCATAATCTCTGCCCCATTCAGAATTGCGTTCATTGCCGAAGTGCTGCTGAGAATCGAAGGACCTACACTTACTTGCACAACCGTAGAATCACCCGAATCCACAATGACATCAAAATAGACTGGAGATGCAAGCGCATGGTACACAGTCGATAAATCAAGATCTTCACATGCAAGGTAACCATTGATATAAACATTGAAGTACAGCAAGTTCAGCCCCCGACTAACAATATCACAGAAGTGCAATCGAACCAAGTATCGAGCACAATCCGAACCCACTGGAAAATTCCAAGTGATATTAAACCTTGAATTAAAATTCGGGTTTTCCCTGTTCATTTCTTGAGCAGTCATATACACACTGTCTGGAGCAATATCTCGACTCGCACCTCCAGTTTGATAGTTTGGCGGGTGGGTAGTGTTCACACGCCTTGCCGCAGATTTCAGAACAAGATAATCGTCATCAGGAATCCAAGTCCTCCAAAGGGTATCATTAAAAGGAGTAACTTTTGGACCTCCGACGTTAATCCTAGTAACTGTCTCTAAGACCCGTGATGAAAGATTCTTGTACACTTTACTTCCATCAGCACTAAGTAACTTCACTCCCTCATCGACTATAAAGTCCCTAGGAGCCGAAAAAAGTTCGATTGCATTAACGAACCCGAAACCCAATTCATTACCAGGTGTAAACACAATTTCCACCTCAGTTCTATCTATTTTTAAGATATACTCTCTCAGGACAGTGTCGGTGTTCTTCAAATGCAAACCTCCAAGAATCAAATTCCCATTAACCAGAACACTAAAATTTGCTGAAGTTAAATCAAAACCTTGAGCTACAAAGGGCGAGAAATGGAAACGTACCAAGTGAGTCCCATTTTTCTTGATGTTGAATCTGTAGCCAGAACTTCTGGTGAAAACCCTGGCTGTATGGTACAAAGTAGGTAAATTTGGTGGTGGTACTTGGTTCTTGAGCGAAATGGACCGGTCTGCAGAGAGAAAATCCGAACCGGGTTTCGTTGAATCTGTAAGAAAGAGACGGTTGTAGATAGAAGTGTTGTTAAGCGAGCCACAGTTGAGGAGGTAGTTGTCTGATGGAGTAAAAGAGCTTGAGAAGGAGACGAGAGATGCGATAATCAGAGGGAGGAAGCGAATGAATTTGGTCACCATGTTGACAAAGATCTTTTGGGGGTTCCTGAAGAGGTTTATAAATTTGGGTCTCTTGGAAGGGAGAGTGTCTGTAGTGTGGACATGTAGTTGAGTGGAAGTGGGCGAGGCAGTACTAGCTGGTCCCCATTTCCCCACCTTAATGACTGCCTCCCACATGCTAGAAAATCATTGCAGGATCAGCACTACTCTCGTATTTGGCACTTCATTGTGGCGGTGGGCCAAATTTGCCAAAAATTTTGCTGTTGGTGGGCCAAATTTGTTGAAATTTTCTCCGGTTGGTGGGTGGGCGTCATTTTTGCGAGACTTTGAAAACTGAAGTAGATGAGTTGACACTATACAGGACGAAATCGCCTCGCCAACCTCGTGGATCGTCTGCAAATAGTTCGAGTTCGACTCTGACTCTGTATTCGGCTTCCTTTTATAACTGCGAATCATGATATAGATTATAGAGCGTTAGTTTCATACTACTTCCTTTTCTTTTACTGTGCGCTCACTATTTATTACGAAGAAATTCGAGTTTGGCTCTGTATTCGGCTCTCTTATCGATCATCTTCGTTTACTTGGTCAAAGTTGAAGGATGGTTAAAATTTAGATAATTTATATCAAAAAGACTCTACATTAGATTAGTCATCTCTAAAATAATTTGAATTTTAACTACAGTGCTTCACCAAATATAGCTAACTACAATTACTTTATCAAACATTAAAATATTAATTTTTCACTCCAAGCAAATAAATTAAATTAATTAGAATATAATTAACATTTAACATTTAGAATATAATTATTATTAACATTTAATAATATTTTTTTAATATTAATTTAAATAGAATATAATTATTATTATCATTTAATAATACTTTTTTTAATATTAAGTTAATTAGACTATAATTATTATTAACATTTAATAATACTTTTTTAATAATAATTTAATTAGAGTATAATTATTATTAACATTTAATAATAATTTTTTAATAATAATTTAATTAGAGTATAATTATTATTAACATTTAATTGGTAGAATTACAAAATGAGATAAAAATAAAATAAATTAATTAATTATTAAAATAATAATATTTTATTATTATATAGAGAGTAAATGGATAATCCAATGTGGGGATTGAATTTAAATAAAATAGGCAAATGTAAATTCATATCATATTAGCTAAAATTTAAAAATGCATTTGACCAATCTAATGAAAATGCTCTTATGGGTATCGAGTAAATGGAGAATTATATGGTTCTTTCTGGAAATTTGAAAGTGAGATTTTAGCTAATATTGGAATGGTTTCAGGTGGTCGAACTCGAACCAAGAGGTGGAAATGGAGCATAGGAAAATACTATTCCTACAGAAATTTCTTACAGAAAATTTCCACCGAATTGTATTTTATTTTTTTTATAAATTTTATTTTTACTTAATGATTAATTAAGTATTTTTAAATGAATTTGTGATTTTTTTATATATTTTTTTAAATATTTAAAATATTTAAAAACATATTGAAAAAAAAAAAACCATTTGCCCTTTTGGTGCCTCTGTGGGCGTAGTAGTTGTCGTGGAGCATATATATGAATCATAATTCCTTAATAAGTCCCAAATGTTCCTCAATGGGTCCTCCCTCGACATGTCAGTATATCGACTAAAGGAAAAAACAAGGACACGAAGGAGACGAGGCTAAAAAACCATATCAATGGGGATTCCACTCTCAAACCTAGGATTACATCTCTGCCCCACTGAGTGTCAAACTATCCTCCATTAATGGCTTTAATCCTCTCCCACCTCTTTCCGCCACCTTTAATCCCGCACCTCAACCTCTCACCCCGTTTTTTTCCGCCGTAGTAGGCTCACGACGTTCTGTTCCATCAACTGTCAAAGGATTAGACATCTCTCACCATTCATCTTATCCAATAATCGAAATTCGACTCGACGACCTGTGAAGTGTGAAGTTAATTAGGTCACAACTGAGATTTCCTACAACAACGTCAGTTCCCGCTAATCTTATTGTCTGTGCACACAAAAGGATATCCTCGAACTCAATATAAAATAGCCCAAATCCAAAAAAAAAAAAAAAAAGACAAAAAGGAGGAGGAAGTATTTCTCTAATTTTTATAGAGAATTTGGAGTGAATAAATTTATGGGTGGGTGTTAATGCCAAAAATTGCACAACAGACCGTAAAAGGAAGAAAGAGTCTATCCCAACCCACGTTAGTGATTTGGGTTTCGATACGGTGTTCTTCGCATTTATCCATGAAATAAATAATAAATAAGCAAATAAAAGTAAACAAAAAGAGACACAATAATTTACGTGGTTCGACATAAAAGTCTTATGTCTACGGGTTGTTGGGGGCAAAATCCACTATGTCAGGTGATGATTCCACAATGTCTCATAACCTCACATATCGCTTAATACAATGGAAAAATTTAGTCTCAAGAGAGTGTCTCTAGAGAATTGGTGGAGAGTGCATGGAGTCGGCCTCCAAAGAACCTAAAGAGAACTGCTCCTTATATAGATTTTATTTTCTTGGAGTAAAAGAGTCAAATTTGACTTGTGATATCTTTCCCTTTTAGGAGTTTGAGTCAACTTATTTGCTTTATCTATTTCCTGCATTATCTATTGGTTTTATCTCTTCCCTTAGTGATAGGGTTTTAAAGGGTTTGACCTAGTCAATTTAGTCCCTAACAGATGCCCTCGATTCTTAAGATCAATTTGTTTATCAAAAAGGCCTTGAGAATCTTCAAGTCAACAGTGGTGAAGCTAACCTGCAAAAAAAGAAATTATGATAACTGGTTCATAGTTTTTCATTGTTATGCAATGGAGATTTCCCAGAGTGGTTCTCAAGAAAAATTTGTAAAATTTGTAGTAATGGCCTTTGAGGATGGGCCTTTATGAAGTTTGTTTGTAAGAAAGTTTGCATAGTGATTGTATGTGAATGTTTATCGTTAGTAAAATGTGTATATTTCTGTACTTGGTGATTTTTTTGGGTTTTCAATGGCCTTAGTGGATTTTGTCCCGTGCTATGATTTTTTGTTGGTGTTTCTCCATTTCAATGGCCTCAGTGGAGAGTGCATGGAGGCTCAGAGGCTGACTCCATGCACTCTCCACCAATTCTCTAGAGAGATTCTTTTGAAACTAAATTCTCTCATTGTATTAAGCGATATGTAAGACTACTAGATATTGTAAAATATCACCTGATATAGTAGATTTTACCCCAACAATCAGTGAACGTAGGCTTTTATGTCGAACCACGTAAATCTTGTTTCCCTTTATTTATTTTTATTTGCTTATTTATTATTTATTTTATAGATAAATACGAAAAGTACCGTATTAAAGCCCAAATCACCAACGTGGGTCAGGGATGACTCTTTCTTCATTTCCAATCTGTTGTGCAATTTTTGGCATTAATAGTGGAGTTCCCTATTTAGAGAGAATGAAATAACATTTGTGAAAAATCACAATTTATATAAATGAAATGGTACTTGTGAAAAGTCACAACGTATAAATGAAATGGTACTTATAAAAAGTCACAACATATAAATGAAATAACACTTGTGAAAAGTCATAACTTATTTAAATGAAATAGTATTTATGAAAAGTCATAACTAAAATGAAATATACTTATGAGAAGTCACAACTTTCAAATATTAAAGAATACATTGAAAATATTTTTAATTCACCATAGGGCACAACTCTTTGTTTAGTTGACAAGCGATTAAGATGCATATCTCCAAGAGGTATGCATTAGTTCAAGTCACCATGAAATCTTTTCATTTAAATCTTGACAACCAAACCGATATATTGAATTTGTTATATTTTTTTGAATATGTTATATTTTTAAAATTTTGAATAAAATGAAGTTACTTGTAAATGAGACGGGATTAAAAAAAAATTCAATAATTTTCGAGTGCCAAACATGACCTTTGCTAAAAAAAGAAAAATGACCTCCCATGGATTTCCGTACACAAGTTAAATCGATTCATCACTTGACCCAATTCCAAAATTTTTTTTTTTTCAATCCTTCTGCTCTCAACTCCAGAAATGGTTGCCGTCTTCTACCTCTTTCCCTAAAACCTTCGATCTCTGTCTCTCTCTCCAGAGCAAGCAATGCTCTCTCTCTCCCCCACCACTACCCCCAAACCCTCGGGCCTCTTCTACTTCACCGCACCATCCACAATACCCTTATACCCCAAAACCCTAAAAACCCCAACAAAACGCACCCATAAGCCCTTCTCCGCCACACCTCGTGCCCTTCTCCAATACAATAGAAAGCCCCAATTATCCGGAGAGACCCCCCGCGTCGTGGTGATCACCTCTGGCAAAGGCGGCGTCGGCAAGACCACCACCACCGCTAATGTAGGTCTCTCCCTTGCCCGCCTCGGCTTCTCCGTCGTCGCCATTGACGCCGATGTCGGTCTCCGAAACCTGGACCTCCTCCTCGGCCTCGAGAACCGCGTCAACTACACCGTCGTAGAGGTCCTCAACGGAGATTGCCGCCTCGACCAGGCCCTCGTCCGAGACAAGCGCTGGTCCAACTTCGAACTTCTCTGCATTTCCAAGCCCCGCTCCAAACTTCCCATTGGTTTTGGCGGAAAGGCCTTGGTTTGGCTCGTGGACGCCTTGAAAGCTCGCCAAGAGGGCTCCCCAGATTTCATTCTCATTGATTGTCCTGCCGGCATCGATGCTGGGTTTATAACCGCCATCACTCCGGCCAATGAGGCTGTCCTCGTTACCACGCCGGACATTACGAGCCTGCGAGACGCCGATAGGGTCACGGGGCTGTTGGAATGCGATGGAATTCGGGACATAAAGATGATAGTGAATCGGGTTCGAACCGATATGATCAAAGGCGAGGACATGATGTCAGTGCTTGATGTGCAGGAGATGTTGGGTTTGGCATTGTTGGGGGTTATTCCGGAGGACTCGGAGGTTATAAGGAGCACCAATAGAGGGTACCCGCTTGTATTGAATAAGCCACCCACATTGGCTGGATTGGCTTTCGAGCAGGCGGCTTGGAGGCTTGTTGAGCAGGATAGCATGAAAGCTGTGATGGTGGAGGAGGAGCCAAAGAAGCGCGGCTTTTTCTCCTTTTTTGGAAGGTAGATATCAAATCCGTGTCTGAAGTTTGAGCTTATAAATATTTTGCTTGAAGCAGGTAATTGTTTCAGGAGTTTGGGAAAGTGAGAACTAGCCGTGTACAGTGGGTTCGGTAAAGTTGTTCTCTTTCTTTATTTTGATTATCTATTATTGTTAGATTTTTAGTAGTGTTGTGTTGGTTTTAGGAGCTGTGTTTGTAATTTTTACTTAAGATCTGTTGATTTGTAGTTGGAGCTTTCAGTATGAAAACATGCCTTGTCAAGGATGAATTTTCTGTATTGTCTTGTGATCGCTTTGAAATGGGGGAATTTACGCCTAGTTTTGGGGTATCATTATTATTTGAACTTATTTGGTGTTTTAATTTTTCTTCCCTGTACTTTAGGTGTATTATTTTTATTTTTATATAGGTAAAAAGCTTTTTAATTAGTGAATTGCAGGCTGTGAGGTTCGAACCCTTTAGGTGTATTGTAATCAACTGAGATATGAATAGTTTGTGGAAATCCATCAATTGTAACCGTATGGTGTATCCTTTGATTCCATATTTGTTATTTGATAATGTAAAACTTGGATTTTATGTGATGCATAAGTTTCTGACGGATTAATAAATTATTATGAAATAACGGATACAGCAATTATATAACTCTGTTGACATGGGTTAATACTCGAGTGTTAAATTACATGCCAAACTTTGTGTCAAAACATTGGATATTCATTTCCAAAGGCTAAATACAATTACAATACATGTGTACTTTCACTTTGTATAAATTGGTTGGCTCCACAGCATGGGCAACCAGAGATTTACAATTAAAATTAAAACCTGTGTAGTCACCATGAAAGTTGGAATGAATTGAAGATGCATGCCAATCATTTAGATTCGAAATCCCATAAGTTGTTATCCTGTAATGACTATCACATAGCTCCAGATTTGGAGCCGACATCACACCAAAGGAATAGTCTAATGCAGTTGCTTGTATTCTATGATTTAGCAAAGAACATGCACCTGGACTGTAGTGTCCAAGCTTCCTATGAACAAGGTTCAGGAACTTCTTAAACAGCGATGGTGTTGCAGGCTCTTGCAGCATGTGAATATGAGGAAACGTGTGAGGGGCTACCTTTCCAATGTCACTGAGGTGTAAAATTTGAGTTTCGAGTCCATGTCCTAAATAGGTTAAAATAGCAAGGGGAGTCAATGCATTGCGGGCCATGCCCCAATCTTTGAAAAAGGGTGATATCACAACCAGAGACTAATACCATCCATGTGAAGCAACAATGTAAGTTGAGCTGATGAACTAGAACATACATCAAATGCATTAGATTTTTGTGAAGTGACTATCAGTATTCGTTGTAAAATTTTCTTTGCTTGACTTTAGCGTGCTCAATCTCTTATATAAAAGACATGCCACCAACTTTATTCCTTGTTTATTTTCTGTACATAAATTTTTTGTGAAATGCAAACTTCTGTTACCGTTCAGTGTCTTATGACTCGTAGCTACAGCTGAAGTTCAGATCTATGCATCTATGTGGTTTTGTTATTTGTCAAAACATCAGCTACCATGAATTTGCATTGGTTCTAGTTTTGTTTGTTGGTTAAGATTTGTCTCTTTGTCCTCGTTTTTGATAACTTTTTCAGCCATCTTCAACAGAGTAAGTAAGGCTAAGCAGTTCAATTGGAAAAGGGATTTGTATTTCTGAATCTAAATAAATGCGGAAAATTTGCATGAGTGGAGCCACATTCACCAAATGTTTCTTGTCATTTAGACCAAAGGGATGGGCACTTTGAACTCAGAAAAGTTAGATCCAAAGGGAAATTGAATAGGTATCTTATATGATGAGTGAAACACATGGTATATGCTGCTTCAGTGATTGAATGGTTAATCCATAGGAAATTTGAATTTTGAATAGGTGTCTTGTATGATGAGTGAAACACATGCTAAGGGAAGTAAATTATATAGACAAGGAACTATCTTGATTTGATGCTTGCTTTCGCTCTCAAAATTAGAAAAAGATGAGCAACTCTTGGTTTTCCGTACACCCCTGTACAAGCCCCATTACATACAACACAAGAATATACATGTAGAAGGAGGGAGCTAAAAGTAATCTTCTGACATTTACTGAACAGAATTGGACCCGGGAGGCTTCGTGGACTTTTGCACACTGATAATTGGGGACTTCCTTATTTACGTAAATAATTCATTGCTTATTTGTTTGACTGTAAATGGTAATTCCTCCGCCTTAACGAGGGTGATTCAATAAAGTTATTGTTATTAAAAAAAAAAAAAAAAAATACATGTAGAAGGAGAAATCAAATATAAACTATCGATGCCCACAAATAGTGCGAGTAAGTGGCATAGATATAAGTGGGTGATGGATACCTGTCCCCAGACATTAAGATATTATGAGATGTCTACCCACCCCACCTTAATTAGTTTCAGGAACATCCTGAAAGTAGATTTAATTTAACTGCCTCCTAATTTTGAGAGTAGTCTAAAGTTAGCAGATGAATAAACAGTCTCACAACATAAGTTCCATACGTGAAAAGCGTATGAATCGACGCACCTCATCTTCAAAGATATCCAGATTAGTTACCACAATCATGTAAGGTGATAATCCCAAAAAAAACAACCATCATATTCATCAGCCTACCGAGGACATGTGGAGTGGGATCCAGTACTAAAAATAAAATACCACGTGTAGGGGTGTAAATTCAAACTGAAAAATCTGTCCGAACTGGACCGGACGGAACCGGTTTTACCGGTTCGGTCCGGGACCGGTTTTTAGAATGTGAAACGGTTCCAGTTTTAAGATTTTTCGGACCGGACCGATAAAAAATATATATAAAAAATAATATTTGTATTATTGTATACATAAGTTTTATACAAAATATTATATATATATAAGTTTTATATATTATGTATAATTATAAATTTTTATGTGAAATTTTTATATATAATTATATATATTCATATATGAAATAATTTCTTATTATAACTTATAAATTATTATATAAAATGTTAATACTAAATCACTAAAAGTTTATAACTAATACTAATAGTTTAATATAGACTAATGACTATAGTTATACTTATAATTAATACTACAAGTTTTTACTAAAAGTTTATAACTAATACTAATATTAAATATATAGTTTATAACTAATACTAATATATAACTTATTTATACCAATAGTCTAATATTAATACTATTATATAGTCTAATATATTAATAAAAGTATAAAATAGATTTTTTTAAATTATTTTTTTTTTATAAACAAATTTTTAATGACAAATTATGAAACTTACATTTTAAAAAAACTGGAAAACTGGACCGAAAACCGGTAAAACCGGAAGTACCAGTTTATGAAGGTAACCGGTGCGTAATCGGTTTTGAAAAATACAAAACTGGTACATACCGGTTCGGTCTTAGATTTTGTCCAAAACCAGACCGGACTGTACCGGTTACACCCCTAACCACCTGTTGTAATAACCTTATTGGAATTAACATTATCATTTGCACCGTCGAATGCTCATATAATAACCAATCAAATTGAACCACATTGAAAATCAGGTGAAAAGGGTACACCTCCAGCACAAAACTCTGACCACTACCTGAGATAATATTTCCTTCTGAAAACTAGAAAAGGATAACTTCAATTGTTTCCAACATCCATCGATTCCAAGAGAAATGTATTATTTTTGCTGAATTTTTTTTTTTTTTTTTCGTTTGCTGAATTCAAGAGAGATGTATTAACTACATAAAAGGATCAACTGAGTAATGGACCTAGGCGCAAATGTTGTAGAGTTCGGTGAAGTGAAGAGGTGAAATCGTGAAGGGAATTACTGCATTTATAAAACTCAACATTTCTGCCTAGCTGCTCAAAGTACAAGGATACCTGTGGCACGTGCGCTCCGCTCCTACTACAGCTGTAAGATCGTCACCTATTGTTTTTCAAGTAATGTTACGTATAATTATGGAGTGTGCAAGTGTCATGCAGTTGTTTTGAAAAAAAGTAGAATTCACTATTAAAAAATTAATTTTTTTCATGTAAATCCTGTATTTATTCACTTTTTTCAAAGTGATTGCACAACACTTATACACTTACGACTGCAACTATCATTTCTCTTCCTTGAATAAGGCAATGGTTGCTTACTACAACATAGGATAGAAAACAAACATGCTGGCTTAATTTACTGCAAAAGAGATTTCACTATCTGAAGTAGTCTCATGAAGCAAAAGAAATATGCAAGTTGCACCGCCCCATCTTATTTGCAACATGAAAAAATAGCGTTGTAAACACAAGCAAGCTACAACTAGCACTCAATTGAGTCAGGAAAGTTTCAATCTGAAGAACTCAATTGGTTCAACTTTAACCTTCAAAATTCTAGTGGTGCACGACTAAAATTACCCACAAAAACTATAAAAAAATATACGTGTAAACCCATAATAACACTCCCAAAGTTTTCATAATCGCAATGCTGGTCTCCAATTAGAATATTAGTACCTAATCTTTATACCTTGGTCAATTCAGTAATAAAAGTGATCTATTGTTCTAGATCCACAAATAACCAACCAAGCAATGCTTCATCTATTATACTGTAGATGGATCAAATGAAAACTATTCTATTCAAAGCCGTGGCTGATACCTAAAACCAGAGCCAGAACATCAATGTGGTACGGACCTTGTGGTTTCAGACCTATATTTGACTATAGTAACAACAAGGAAAATGGTGGTTACTTCGAGGGAGCCAGTCCTCCAATTTCATACAAGATGAAATATTAGATGAGAATTCCATCGTGATCACATTGCAAGGCATAGGGCTCCTTATATAGATAACCCAAATGCTAAACATGGAAATTATTTGAATTTTATTCTATTAATAACTCATACCCTACCATTAATTATTTTGATAGCCGATATTAATTCCCTAGCAAATCATGTGTTGATATCACAATTTTAGACTAGTCGATCTGTATGAATCGCAGTTAGTATCTACACTTACCAAGACTGCCACTAACAGCAACAAGATTATAGCACTCTGTTGGCCTTGGCAGCCAATAATCACACTTGTATCTGTAGTGCCAAGGAGTTAAAAGGAATCAAGTAGAGTAGAGTAACTCACAAAATTATATCTCGTAAATCAAACATTACACCATCAACTGCCTATATACTTATAGTTATCAAAGACCTTCAACTGCCTAGTGAAGCAGACAGTTGGACCTAGTTGATTCAAAGGAAAATTTCCTTTCAAAAACAGAGCAAAGGTTTACTTACACGGGTACTGTAGCAGGGTTTGCGTGCAAATCTCCACATTGTCTGGAGGAATAGCACTTGAAACAATTAACGCAATGGGTGATCTTGACCCCCTATTCCCTTCCAAATTCGAAACTGAATGGCTGATTCGCAAACGAGCACCAAGGTGTAGTGCATCCATGTAACTGCTCCATAAGATATTTGAGCCACCAACCTCGAAACCCTATAACCAATTCGCCCCATAACATTTATAATTTGTAATAATGACTTTCAAAACCAGCATCACAAGTAGACCCAACCAACATGGGTCTACCAAACTCAAGCTTCATTTAAATGTAATGATAAATTTTGTTTCTTAGGATATGAGAACAGAGGTTCGGTTTTTCCTTCCCGCTATATGATGATGGAAACGAAATTCTCAATCTTTCGTTTTCGTTTTCCTTTCTCAGCAACCATAACATTAGTGTTTAGAAAAAAACTTACTTGTTTGAGTGTAAGCATGGCTGCTAACACAGACAACCCACAACCTCCAATACCCACGAAGTGAATACAACCCTTTCGACCGTACATTGTCTTTGAGAATGATATGCCACTGGTTTCACTGGAGGCCAGGACAGATAGCTGAATGCGATTGGTTTTGGGACAGAGAAGAGTGCTGCCACGACTTATCTGATAAGGGGGCTTCGGTTTCTGGAGAAAATGAAGGGACTTGTACGGAAAATTCATGGAGAGGGATTTTCCCGGGAAAGTGACGGGAATGAAAGGTGCGTCAAGAACGGGAGAGAGAGAAAATGTACTGGGCCTGAAGAAGTTTGATAGGGCCCAATCATGGAAGAAGACTTGGGACAGGTGAATGAGAACTGGGCCTAGTCTCATCCTAATCTCGAGAGGCAAATACATATACACAAATTAATTAATAGAAGATTGGCCTTTTCCCCGTCAACCAAACCCAAATCTGTATGTGAGTGACGACTGATTAACATATAAAATCATATAATTTATTATGGGACTAAATCAGTTATAAATAAATATATAGATATATGTATATAAATACATTCCAAATTGAAATTTTCATCTGTAAAGCATAAAGTGGGAGACCAACAAGAAATACATAGGCCCAAACTCCACTTGAGTGGGTCCCTGCTGAGCAGTCTAAACAATTATTAGAGAGAAGGGCCAATATCATAAAGACACGTAAATTGTAAGGTTGAAACCCCCAGTTGCTCTGAATTTATTATGAGTAAGCTCGAGTGAAAAGAAAATACAAAAAAATATCCTATAAAACAATATCTTTTGCATATAATTGATTGCTGAGTAGTGAGTGTGTGTTTGAAGGAAGATTGGTGGCAATCGGGTGCAAAACTTTCGGCTCGGTTGAGGTCAACATCAAATACAAAGGAAGATAAGTTTACTATAAAAAGTGCATTTCGATGTCGGCAGCATTACAATACAATGAAAATGTATTTAATATTTAATCAAGTATTTGGATGAGTCAATAGATCCACATGAATATTATTTCTTTATTTAATCATTACAATTTTTTTTAAATTTTTATATAATATAAAATAAACAATTTAATTTTTTTAAATCTTAAAATAAAAATAATATTAAAAAAATATATTTTAATAATATTTTATTTAATTTTTAACTTTAATCTTAACACATATAATCTTATCTTATTCCATCTCAAAATAAATCAGGTTAGGACGTGGCGTGTCTTCTCATAGTTTTGACAGGTATTTGAATTGAATAAACAAAAGTAGAAAAGAAGATGAAAAGTGGAGGTCTATAAATCAAGTGGGATGAGTGCAAGAGCCACTGAGGTTGCTCTATTTGGTGGTCAGAGGAGAATGTTGGAGGACCCCCACCCAATGGGAGGACCCGGTGCTGGCAAAGTTTTTTGTTTTTATTTCCATACTTGAATAGTACGTAGTTACGTGTTGAACCTCACTTGCCAAACCCTACCTACCACTAAAAAATTAATTTGGCAAAGTTGCAGTGAACTTTGCCATGAGTTATACACATTTTTCTCTCATTCAAAAATACTATCTTTGAAAGAAAGAGAAATTCATTCTTTATAAAAACATTCCAAAACGATCATTTATAGTTACCTCCTTATCAAATGTTTAATTTTAATTAATGGTCTCATTCTTAGTTTCACCAATGAATATATGAAAATTCTATTTGAACCAATAATCCATACCGATAAAAAATGTTATGGGCCACCAGAGTAACCGTTGGTCATCCATTTCCGAGCCAATATTTTGAAATATAGCTTACAATAGGATGCTTAGAACCTTCCTTGAAGCTATTGATTCTAACGCATCTTCACTCCACACTTCCCAAGGTTGAGTTCTATACCCCAAATGATTTCTCTCTCTTCTTCTATCAAAGGGCCACAAGCATTGTTTCTCTATCCATTGATTTCCCACCAATTCTTTTCCCTTACCTCTATCAAAAAGTCACAATATTTGTTCTTCTATCAAAAGACTTCCCCCAAGTTCTAGTAGAGTTTTCCCATACCACCCAAAATCATCCCTTAGTGGCAATATAACAAGCAATTGAGGCGCAATATTTAACCCTTCATCCAATTTATCACCACTTTTTAAAAGGGACTCCTGTCACTCAAAAAACAGGAAACAAATACTAGCTTTATTAATAGCCTTAAACTTAACAAGTTCTAGCAGCCTTTCAGGTGTAGATTCAAGAAACTCAAGCTCACAGCTTCATAAATCTTGGATCCGGTTACCCAAGGATGTAGGAACAGCTTGCCTTTTGCAAAGAATTGCTCTATTGAGATTCATATCCAACACCTCATAACAAGCAAGGGAATGGTCTTTTTTTATTAAATCCCATTTTCAAACTAATAACCTTAGATTTGAGAGTGGCTACTTTTTGGCTTGCTACTCTCTTAATAGAGGCAACATCAAACTGTGTGTAAATAAGAGATTGGAGAGTTCGCTAATCTTTGATACCACTTATGTTCATTCCTTTCTTCAACCGATTCAATTGGTTCACATTAGTAGAGCTATTCTCCGATTCAATGTCTCCAAGTTCTTCATTAGCAGCATTCAAAACCTTATCACAAGAAGCTGAAGTGTGTATAATTGAAATGGATTGGCGTATTAGAGAAACATAACAACCGGCACATCCTTCTCTAGTCATAAAAAAGTCCTTTACTCCCACCACCTCCACCCAATGCCTAGAAAATATGGAGTCCCAATCAACTAGGGTATCTTCAAGCATTTCATCAAACAATTCCCATGCAACATTTCCCCTAGCTAATTTCTTTGCCATGATAGACGTTGCCAACATTTCCTCTAGCTTTTCCTGATTGCCACACCTTAATATCACATCGCCACCCTTTGAAGTGCAACCAAGCATGTTTGTTCCACTGTCCTCTCATTTTCCCCAAGCTGATGAATGGAGAGTTTTGCGTTGTAAGGCTCAACAACCGTATCAGACACTATGGGAGATGGAAAAGCATAGGAAAGTGAGCTTCATTCTATCTCGATGGCATTTTTCGATCTTGGAAATGAGAAGAGTTTTCATTTGTGACCTGGTTCCACCTCCTAAAGAGTGGCACACTTGAAATCCTTGCAAGCAATCACAATTCTCAGTCTCCTTAAAGACCACATCGAGCACGTGATCAATAAGCCTATCACCTTAGTGTAATGCCCTTCATAGATCAGACACCATCGTCCGTTTCACAGTCCTCTCATTTTTCCCAAGTTGATGAACAAAGAGTTTTGCGTTGTAAGGCTCAACAACCATATCAGACACCATGGGAGATGGAAAAGCATATAAGGTGAGCTTCATTCTATCTCGATGGCATTTTTCAATCTTGGAAATGAGAAGAGTTCCCATTCGTGACCTGGTTCCACCTCCTAAAGAGTGGCACACTTGAAATCCTTGCAAGCAGTCGCAGTTCTCAGTCTCCTTAAAGACCACATTGAATATGTGATCAACAAGCCCATCACCTTAGTGTAATGCCCTTCATAGATCAAGACTATAAAGGTGGAGCTACCGCCAATGAACTTGAGAGTGCTCTGCAATTTGACTATGGAGGAGTCGCCCTTGGTTAGAGCCTCCTTGAACTGTTCGAGAGCCTTGTTGTAGTTGGTAATGTAAGTCTGCAAATGCTTGTGATGGTGGAGCTGCAAGATCTCGTTGCTCATGGCTGGTTTGATGGCCCCATAATTGTAGGGAGGATCGAGAAGAAAAGAAATCTGAAGATGGTGAAGGCCTCAACCTAGGGTGGTTTTTCTGGTCAATAGGGATTGGAGAGCCATGAGAGATGAGGGGAATCTAGGTCTGGAGGTATTGGTGAAGATAATAGAGAGTGAAAGGATGACCCACTGGAGACGCTGAGTTAAGGACGCCGTGACCATGGATTTTTGTGGTCTTCATCTATGCATGAGTCAATTAATTTTCATGGATATAAAGTTTGAGGAATGAAAAAATGGGTATTTGATGATTTCTGAGAATGGATGGAGAAATCGATTTCTGAGAATGGATTTTTTGGGAAGGACAGAGGACTGCAGAAGGGTTGGTGGTCAAGGACAAACGAGAAGGGTGAGGAGCGGAGACATTGAAATTTGCCACCATCGAGATCAAATTTCCTTATAGTGTCCACAAAATCTAAGGCGCTCCAGTCCTTACTGTGGGTGTTGAGAATGGTCCGAATCGCTGGGTCTTCTCCTTTTTTGGCCATGGTTTATTTTTATTAAGTATGAGATTTAAGAAGAGGGAGGGAAGAGAGATTTCTTTCAATGGAACATTCATAAAATCATTCTCTTCATTCTCCTATGAAAAAGTTTTGGGAGCAGCCCCTGTTCACACATCATCCAAAACACACCTGCCCCCCTCCCCCCAAATTCGAAAAGTTGAAAACACTCCATTGCTACCAGGGGCTGATCTGAGCTGCGATGGAAATGGAGGAGGGAGTTGTCATGACTGGGGTTCGACAGTGGAGGTTGCTGCGAGGTCGTGAGGCTCGGTGGTGGTGGCTGGGCTGGTGTACGGTGGCGGCATGGTGGCGAGAGAGGGGGAGACCCATTTCAAGTTGGGCTGATCTGAGCTGCAATTGGGGGTTGTTGTGATTTGGGTTCAACGATGGGGGTTGCTGGGAGGTCGTGGGGTTCGATAGTGGTGGCTAGGTTGGCTTAAGGAGGTGGGCAGTGACATTTCACGATTTGGTTGCTTGGCGAGGAAGGAGTATGCGGCACGGCGAGGGAGGAGTACATGAGCATCAGCGGTACTGACGATGGGGCTAGAGGCTGACGATGGTGGTGGCCGGTGACTGCAAGTGGCGCACGGCGAGGTTGGGTGGGCTGATAGAGGGAATCGGGTGGGGGTTATGAGCTGAAATGCGTCGGTTTTGGATTAAAATAAATAAATAAATAATACACATCACGTGTGCTACGGATCAACTGTGAACAGTGGATGATCCGTAGCACAGCTCTTCTCCTACATCTGATCTTGCAAGAATGATTCTACAAAATCATTCGAAAATTTGTTTAATTGTTGCCGAAAAATCTTGTAATTTTTGTGTTCGTTCGGCTAAATCCTTGAGTTGAAGGATTGCTGTAAAAATTTCTTCCATAAATTTCCTCACCAACAAAATTTCTTACTCTTGCTCTTGCTTGAATCTTGTTTCGTCCTTCATAAAGGATTGTTGGGCTATGATGCCAATTGTTATGGGGTTGGTTGTAATACCTGGGAATGAATAGAACAATGGAGTAATGAACCTATGAACTCTGCTGTAATGATATTACTGAAAATGATAACAGGATTATTCGAGGAATCCCCAACCTTCTGAGTATAAGGATTTTCTTACAAGCTTTTCATATGCCTATTTTTTTCCCTCCCCTCCACTCATATACCCTCTTCTATGAAAAGGAAAAATCTAATTGTAAGCGATTATGCGCACTAATACGCGTATCCATTCAATATGATTGGTCAGAAAGTAAATTTTATTGAAAGCAGTGTTAATTTGAATTTAGAATATGAAGGCAATAATATTAATACACAGATTAGTACGTAAACTTGTTTGTATATAACAAAATTCTTGTGAAAAACATACCACTGCTCTAGTAGATGCTGACGTGTTCCAAAATAACGAATTTACAATAAAGGAAATAAAGCAATTAACAAATACTTCTAAAAGAAACGTAAAACACTTTACTTCACCCTACTACAAGTGAAAATGTGCGTTTGCGGCGTTGCATACTAAGGGTTGCAATGCTTGACACAACATAAAAGCGACCCTTTTTTTTTTTTTTTTTTTTTTTTTTTTTTTTGAACTTTTAGTGAATTGATTTTTTTTAAAAAAAAATTAAAGATATATAAAAAATGATTAAAATAAAAAAAAAAAAACATTTGCAGGTACAATATGGAGGCACCATTTTCGATCACCCTGGCATCGTCCATGAATATATATATACCTAGAAGTCTAGAACAACATATTATTGTTTTCCATGTTTTTATACATGACTATATTTTTGTTTAGATCTCTCATCTGATCCCTTTTGTGTCCTTAACCCTTTTCATTTAAGGCAATGTTAATTAAAAGATCAAACAGAAACGGTGGGTTTTGCAAATTAAAGCACTTCCAAATTAAAACAAGATTGGTATAGGTGCTTGTTTTACACTTCTGAGCAATATATTCACACAAGTTGTAACATGGGATTCGTACAAGAGGGTGCTATATATATATATATATATATATATATATATATATATATATAGTCTTTTAAGTGGGACACACATCTAGAGACTAGAATCCCTCGAGTACTTAATTCCTCTCTGCCCATGCATGAAAACAATGATCAGGGCCTCAAAACCATTGATATTTATAATCACTCTACCATACATCATCTACATCAAACCTTGTGTTACAAAAGGGGTTCCCATTCACTTATAACTCATGAAACCTCATACGATTTGATTCTCCTATTTATCTCCTTCTCTAACTCTTCCAGGCCTCCCACTTTTTCCAGTTCCTGCACCACAAAGCAAAACAATTCCAGTCACCCTTAGACTGAAACAAACTTACAAACAACCCTTTTTAAATAAATAAATAAACAGAACCTACGTACCTTGGGTCCCAAAAACAAACCATATGGCACACCGTCGAACTTGTCTGAGTGATGAAGCTGCAGAAAGACATCAAACCAAACAAAGTAATGATCTTTATCGAAATTCTGTTCCAAAGAAAGATGAAAAACATGTATACAAATGCTTGTTTGGCACAAGGATAAAATAATTCATCATTTTGTATGAGTGGTGAATAGTACCTGGTGTGCAGCAGCAACCCTTCTAAAATAGGGGACGTTGGCAATGGGCCCCACTGGGAATCTTTTATGGACCAGACCATCGTGGACAAACATGTAGGCCATGCCAAACACTGTAATTCCTAGACCCTGCTCCAAGTCAAAAGGTCAATATTAGAAATTCACCTAGTCCTTTTCGTCACATAAAGTAAAGATCATTAGCAATCCCCAGTAATTAACTACGATTTCTTTTTTTGTATGAATGTAAATATTATAATCAAATTAAACCGTTATTAAAGAACAATGAAGTCAGTTTCAGAAAGATAATGAGAGAGAAAGGTATCTAGAGAGACTTACAGCACCAAAACACAAACCAGGCACAAGGCCTTTGTGGAAGAAACCATAGGAGAGGAGACCAATAGCAGGGACGGCGTTGATTATGGCGAAAACATCGTTGAGTTCAAATGGTCCTTCTCTAGGTCTATGGTGGGACTGCAAATAAAAGCAAAAATTTAGGATTCTCTTCTTCAAACGTTTGTCAAAGGCAAAATAAACCGAGACATGGGAAACATATATATACCTCATGCATGTGCCACAAGGAAGCGTGCCAGAGAGCTTTATGAGCCCACCTTGCCCAAAACTCCATACCCACCTAAACATCAGAACTACTCAGTTCAATTCAGCACAAGAAATGGACTCAAAACTCCCAACTTTTGAATTTCAATTCATTATCCAAAATTTCCCATAACGAAAGAATAATTAAACTTACAGCAGCCCCTACAGAGAGTGCAAATGTACCGAACATTTCAGACAAAGGCACCTCACCGCCCTATACCAAAACAAAATCCACTCGACAGGTCATAAATATACACAAACTATCCTTCAAGAGAGAGAGAAAGACAGACAGTTAGACAGAAGCAGAAGGAAGTACCTCCATTTGCCAAGAAAATCTATAATAAACAGCCATGACAGCCATGGAAGTAATACCAAAGCTAGACATAACAGCAGCTACTAGATAGGTGAACCTCTCCGATCTCTTCCTGGCCAACCTCTCTGCCGCACGTTCGGATGGGATCTGATAATTCATACCATCGGGACCTTCATCTACGAGATTCTCCAACTGGCTACTTTGCTTTTGGTCGTCCATGATCACACAGAGAGTGAAGCATGTTTTTCTTGAGGTTTTGATGATTGTGCTGCGGTGGAGGAGTGAGGGAGCGAGGGCGGTTGTGGGTTTGTGGAGGAGTTGGGAGTACTGGTAGATACGGAAGGCAGGTTTAGGGGTTGAGGAGGAGGCCAAAAGTCGGGCGGCCATGGGAGCTAGCACAAGAGTCGAGCTTGGGATTCAGATTTGGCAAAAGCAGCTCCGGGAGAGACCGAGAGAGAGAGAGAGAGAGAGAGAGAGAATGTTAGCTGGTGCGGACAGTTGCGGAGAATGTCACAATGGTAGCGTCTCGACCGAGGAGCAAAGGGTTAAATGCACACAGGCCACATCTTTCTACGACTTGTAGGAATATAAAACCCATGTAGACGCTCTGTAATAATAAAATAAAAAATAAATATAAATAGAAATTATTATTAAAAATATATGGTATCAGTTAGATTACACATCTCTCAAGTTTAAAATAAAAAAATAAAAAATTAAAAGTAATTATATAATGAGTGCAAAGTATACACTATTACAATAACTTCTTCTTAATATTATTCTAAAATAAATATCACAATCTTTGTCTTTATTTACTTTACTGTCATTTTTTTAATAATAAAATATTAACAAAATTTTTATATGTTTTAAAATTTAATAAGATGAGATAAGATGATTTATAAATAATAATAAAATTATTAATTAAAATAAGATGAGATAAATTTCATCTCACTTTTATATCCAAACGGACGTAAATGAGACCAATTCCAAACATTTTCTAATTTAAAAGGAAAAGAAGTGTCTCGAATATTTCCTATAAAATGATTTATTCCGAGATTTTATAAACAATTTGTTAAAAGATGCATATTTTCTTATCCGATTCCCAACGAGTATTTCTACTCCCATATGAATGAGAGAGAACACTTGAAAAAACAATTTCTTAAAGTAGTGCCAGCTTAGTAGCTTACCCTCCAGTACTAACAGTTGCGCGTGCCGTTTACCATAAATTTGTTTATTTATTTATATTTTTTCATATATTTAAATATTTTAAAAAAAAATATATATATATATATAAAAAAAAAAAAAAAACATAAACAGTCAAACAACATACTAATATTTCCTTTCCTCAAATATGCATGTTTTCTTCTCCAAAAATAACAATGTCACCTCTTAGAGCATTCTTAATGAAATAGCTAAATATAAAATAAATGTACTTTTTAGCTATTAGGAGAACAAAACCGTCCACATTGAATTAGGCAAAGGGTAACTGCAGTAACTTTTAGCTACAATAATTCTAAAACTAAAATCAAATTTGATGTATACTGTAGAACCATCAAATCTTTATTTTATTATTTACCTCTTGGGTGCCTTCTTTTGGGCATTCTTTAATTCCTTTGTACTTTTGTGTTTATTTTATTTTATTATTGCTTTTGTGTGTGCACGTTATGGCCATATTTTGATTAACTATGTAGTACATTTCCATTAACCAATTAAATAAATTAGAATATGACTACTATTTAACGTATAATCATATAATAAGTAGAATGATAAAATTAAATAAATTAATAATTAAAAAAATTAATTATTTTTTGAAATTAATATTATTTTATTACTATATAATGAATAAATAAATAATTCAATTTGAAGATTTGATGTGAATATAATAGCCTAAGTCAAATTTATCTCATATTATTTTATTGTTATATAATAAAAAAAATGAATAATCTAATGTGAAAATTTGATGTGAATGGAATAACCAAAGCCAAATTCATCTCATATTAGCTAAAATTGAAGTTTGGTTTTAGCTAATCCATTGAGAGTGCGAGATTAGATTAGTTAAAGTTAAAGTTAAAGTATATTTTTTATGAATATAAGATGAATTAATCTTTTAGCTATTCTATTTATATAAATCTCCACATTGGAATAACTATTTTTTTATTATATAATAATAAAATAATATAAGATGAATTTGACTTTGACTATTCACATCAAATCTCCATATTGGATTATCTATTTATTTATTATATAGTAACGAGTAATTGATAATTTTAAAAATATTTTAATTTTTTTAATTATGAATTTATTTTATTTTATCATATTTTACTATTTATAATATTATATATTAATTAGTAATAATATTCTAATTATATTTTTTCAATTGTCATTTAAAAGGGAGAGAGAAATAATTAATATAAAATATATTTGATGAATAAATAGTTCTTTTTAAACTTAAAAATAATTTTAAAAGTAATTGTAGCTAAAATTTAACTATTTTAATGTGATCATATTTTATAATTTAATGATTTAAATTTTTAATAGATTTAACTTTTAACTATCTAAGAGCATTGGCATTGGTTTCATCAAAGTTATCTCTAAAATTTGATGAAAAGTACATAATTTCTATAAATCCAAAATTTTCCTAGCCATAACTCCACATTGAATTAGCTATTGAATTCATCAAAATAATAATATAATATTATTTTTTTAATAAAAATATTTTTATTTTTTTCATATGTTACAATTACATTAATCATATGTTAATTAATAATTTAATTTAATTCTTACATTATTATTACAAGACGGTTGGAGATTAAACGTGAATAAAAAAGACTTTTGGAGATTAAAAGTGAATAAAAAATAGATTTGATGAGTGAATAGTAGCCCTTCAAATTTGAAGAAACCTATCCATTTACTGTAGCTCAAAGTTTCACACTTATATATTTGACTAATCCAATGCAGCCCTATTTTGATGAAATTCATCAAATTTTGCATTTGGTTAGGCTTTTGATGAAGCCAATGCCAATGCTCTAAGAGTGCCATTAAACATCCAAAGCAATTAAGCCTAACATTTAAAGAAACGAGACCAGAAAATGCCTTAAAAAACCTTTTTTCTTCCTAGTTTTGAAAAGAAGCAAGCGCAAAATGTGGGGGAAAGTGGAGGTCGATGTGTGGGCCAGAAACAGCAACACATATCAGGTCGGGACTAAAGAAAATGAGGCTGATGGACCGCCGCAGGATTACGAAGGAAGACGACAGCGAATCACATTGCAGATTGCCAAATACTGACAGAATAACAAGACTCACCCCCTCCCTTAATTGTTTGGATTTTAGCACCTACTCGCTCTTCTTAACTGCCACGTTGTACCCAGTTAACTAGCTGGTAATTTATACCCTTTCCGGAGATGGCGATTATTGTCGTGGCCGTGGCCGTGGCCCTACCCCTACTTAGTAAACACGTGTCACGTCCATTCCCGTCCAGGATTGACACCTGGCAAATTGCAGGGGCAGACCTGTTTGACCCAGGTGTTGACGCATCAATTATTGTTGTCGATAGGTATTAATGTAATGTTGTGTTCTCTTTAAGGATTCCTTGAACAATATTTAGCATGGTCAAAATTTTATTATAAGTAACAAGGAATTACTCTTAATTATCTTTTTTCTTAAATTATATTCTACTGTCAACCAAGATTTTAAATTAATGAGACCACAACATACGGAGCCCACCCAAAGCAAGTGTGAGTGTACTGGGCGGGTGAGTTTCTCGGACCAGGCCACAAACAAGTCTCGTGCAGTTTCAACTTGGTCTACTTCCATGAAAAGTTGGGTGATATGGGCTATAACCCGAACGGCCCAAAACCAATACTTAATCCATCAAGATAAGAAGTGCATGGGTTTAGCCCACAGCAAAAAAGGGTTACGGAAGGCAAGCTGATTATCTTTAGATTTATAGACGAGTTGAGATGATTTATAAATAGTAAAATAAAATATTATTTTTAATATTATTATTATTTTAAAATTTTAAAAATTTAATTTATTTATTATATTTTATATAAAAATTTAAAAAAATTATAATAATGAGATAAAATGATATGAGTCGATGTGAGTTTTGAATTCAAACCGAATCTAAATATTGGTGATCTATATTGTGCTGAAGAGCGACGGTTGTATTGTTTTTTGATAGAATTTAATTTTGCATTTATGATCTAATTAATTATGATGCGAGCATCCACTTCATTTTCAGCCTAATAAATAGTAGCCGTTCTAACTTTGCACGATTACGCATGCTGCATGCAGTGTGCTTCAGTGGCGATACTGCAATTGAAGGATGGGTATGCAGATCGAACGTACGGTAATATTAAAAAAATGCTAAACACAACCGATTAGGTGAACTGCCAGGTAAACGTTGCCCATGTGGCATAGAAGAAACGGTGTTGTTTATATCACTATATATGCACCGAACTTTCTCTCCTTGCAGCCCACTCTACCCTTAGACTCACCACCTTCTCTTCATCTTCTTCTTAATTTTTGTCATCTTCCTCCCTTCTTCTTCCCACACGAACTTCTTTGTGCTATTTCTTCAACATCCTTTGAGCCACTCTCCCAGAGTCCTTCATCTTCGCATCTTCTTCTTCTTCTAACTCGGATTCAGAGGCATGGAGTCAGAAAATCTCTGCTACTCGCCCAAAAAATCTGCTTTTTTTTTTATTTTTTTTAATTATAGAAGCAGATGAGAGTCAAATGCACGCATTGAGCTCACAGAAGCACAAACCCAATAATAGCTAGAACCCCTAGTCACCAAAATCCTCAAGAATATCCAACTAAAGAAGTTCTACGAAGTCAAAATCTGTTTGAAATGTCATGGACTAATCCAACCCCATCACAACAATACCCAGATGCCCAAATCAGTAATAAAAAAAATAAAAAATAAAATCCCCTTAATTTCAAGCATATTTAATTTAGCATGACAATGATTATTTACTCAAATTTACATAGAAAATAAAGTTAATGCCAACGTCAAAAATAGAGAAAATTAAGTCCAAAAGCTTTTCTATGGACACTCAAAAGTAGAAAAGCAGGTGATATGAGAGGGAGAGGGATGGATTTAGGATAAGATACGAAGAGGAAGAGGGAGAAGAAAACAAAATGGAGAGGGAGAGGGAGAGGGAGAGGGAGGGAGGGGGCCAAATAGTTAGAACGATGATGGAGTTCTTACACCGAAACTCAAGATTACTTTTGATTCACAGGACGACAAGCCACATGATGTTGATGTGTCAGTTGGTTGTATCATTGTTTCGCATGGGCAGTTTTACCTGGCAGAATTGAATTTACAATAATATTGAATAATTTTAGGTATAATTATGAAATGTGTAAATTTTACGTAATTATTTAAAAAAAAATATATGATTTATTATTAAAAAATTTAACTTTTTTCATATAAATTTTATATTTTATTATTTTTTTAAAAAAGATTACATAATAATTTTACAATTTATAATTATAAATATTTTTTTTTAAAATTAATAATTAAGGAATATACTCATGTCTATAATTTAATTGAGCCCATGCATGCATTTGATTACACCTACACAACTATCCTTAATTAATAATTGTTCAGAAACAATTAATAATGCTCATCATGATGTGACATACTAGCATAAAACTCATGTTAAATATAGTTATTAGTTATGCAAGACTCAATTATTTCTTTTATAAAGAGTAAAATTTATTATTAAAAAATTAATTTTTTTTTATATAAATTTATTTTCTTTTCAAAAGTAGTACACTGTAATATTTACACATTTTATAATTATAAATATTATTTAAAGATTAAATATTGGATACCGTACCAAGTCAAAAGACTAAAGAGATGAATAATTAAAAGTGATGCAGAAAATAGTACTTCAAACACTCATTAACTAAAAAAGGAACATTTATATAGGCAGATTATTAGTGAAAGATTCAGCAATTAAAGCGATAAGTTGTTAATGGTCCATGGACAGGAAGAGAATGCTCAGTTATCCTTCCATTTTGTTGATCTCCCGCACCTTCCCTATTATTATAAATTCCCTCCCCATCCTGCACTGCAAAACAGTCACTACAAAAAAAAAAAAAAAGATTTTGTGATCAATTTATTACAATCAAAAGACTATTTGTAACTAATTTTAGTTGTAAATAGTCTTTTTACTATAATTAACTGATTGTAAATAAGCAGTTTTTTTGTAGTGAGTCTTAGGTACAGTTTTTCTTAGAACATGGAGCGGTCTATAGGATTCAGGGCATCCGATGTAACACGCTCCATCTCTTCTTCTTCTTCTTCTTTTTTTTCGTCATGCATAAATATTTTTCTATTTTATATATTACGTGTATCTCTGTATGTATATATATGTATATGTTCTTCATCCGTAGTATCAACTTTTTTGAGGGCTAGATTGATCTTTGGTTTGAATCTCAACGCACATACAGACTGTTTTTGCGCTTCTGTGATATATATATATATATATATATATATATATATATATATATATGGTTCTCTTGGTTTTAATGCGATAAATTCTTGGTTTTGTTTATAAGCTTGTTCTAATTTCCTTTTCCATTTGAGATGGAATATTATTGAGATAATTTAAGGAATTACGCCTATATTCCACCATTGTCTCGCTCTGGTCATGAGATCAGTGTTTAAAAATGGATGATAGCCGCAGGCCCCCAGCAAGTTATAATTTCTATAGAAGATAACTGTTTTTGTGTACAGATTATTAAACAACCATTATCTTACCTACGTGACGGTTATTTTCATATAAAACAGTCGTTTTTGGTAGAAAGTTTTAATATATATATATATATACAGGTTTTTAAAATCTCTTACGTACTTCAGTGATTGAGTAATACAAAAGAAGTCGACTGGAAAATTGACTTTCTTCATTAATTATTCTTCTGTTTACAGGTTATTCAGACAATCTTAGCCGTTCTTGTGCTGGGAACAGTAAGTTTAAGGGTCGTAGAGTGCAAAAAATGTAGCGTTCCGGACGCCTTACACTACAGTGCGATAAATTGTCGAAAGCACAGCGCACTTTTGACGGATTTTGGAGCAGTTGGTGATGGAAAAACATTGAACACTAAGGCTTTTAAGGCTGCAATTGATAGCCTCGGCAAATATTCATCACACGGTGGGGCACAGCTTATTGTTCCTCCTGGAAAATGGTTAACTGGGAGCTTTAATCTCACCAGCAGCCATTTCACCCTCTTTCTTCAAAAGGATGCGGTTATTCTTGCATCTCAGGTACATTTTTAACACGCATCATGATGAACAACACCATGAAATTAATTATACTGGTCTTGGTTAACACCTGGAACCCATTAAGCAATTAAATTCATTATAAATACATTTGATACCTTGGATACAGCTCCCTCTTTTTCTATGTAATTCTACTCTTCCCATACTATCAGTACTACTTCTATTAATTGCCAAAACCTTTCATGATATGCATAGTAAAATGGACAGGATGAGGCAGAATTTCCACTTGTTTCTGTATTGCCTTCTTATGGGACAGGAAGGGATGGAAATGGAGATGGACGGTTCAGCAGCCTCATATTTGGTACAAACCTCACCGACGTCGTAATCACCGGTAATTATCGACTAATTACAACCCCGCCGCCACCCCCATTAATTATGATTATTACATGTCAAATTGGTATCATTTTGGCCTGACCATGTCTGAGGGACTCATTTTTATTGTTATCAGGTAACAATGGCACGATCGATGGCCAGGGTAAAATTTGGTGGGACAAATTTCACCAGGGCCAATTGAATTTCACCCGACCATACATGATTGAAATCCAGTACTCTGACAAAATCCAGATATCTAATCTTACTCTAATCAACTCTCCCTCGTGGTTTGTCCATCCGACTTATAGCAGGTTTGATCACGATCAGCATGCTCCTGATCCTCTACCTCCTTAACTTTATATGTATATATATCTTAATGCACAAACATGATCTTTGCATTTCTTACTTGTCTTCATCTTTTGTTTCTGATTTGCAGCAATGTGCTAATCCAAGGGATGACAATCCTTGCTCCTGTTGACTCTCCTAACACTGACGGGATAGACCCAGGTTTGTTTGCCACTTGCGAGTCACTTGCATTGCTTGCCATTCCTTTGCTCGAGAGATAATTATATTATAGGTACTTAATAATGATGACCATATAATCTGGGTCGATGTTGTTTCTTCCTTTCCAGATTCATGCACAAATACTCGTATTGAGGACTGCTTCGTAGTCTCAGGGGATGACTGCATTGCCGTGAAAAGTGGTTGGGATCAATATGGCATTAAATTTGGAATGCCAACAAAGCACCTAATCATCAGAAGGTTTACCTGCATATCTCCCGACAGTGCCGCCATTGCTCTAGGCAGTGAAATGTCTGGTGGAATTCAAGATGTTAGGGTTGAAGACATCACAGCCATTAACACTCAATCGGGTGTTAGAATCAAGACTGCTATCGGTAGAGGAGCTTACGTGAAGGATATCTATGCAAGAAGAATGACCTTCACGACAATGAAGTACGTTTTCTATATATCGGGCGCTTATAATAAACACCCTGACACTAATTTTGACCCAAAAGCTCTTCCGGAGATTAAAGGAATCAATTACAGAGATGTGGTGGCGACGAATGTTACTGCTGCAGCAAGACTTGAGGGGATTCCCAACGATCATTTTACAGGAATATGCATTTCTAATGTGACTATCTCATTGAGTAAGACGCCAAAGGAATTGCAGTGGAATTGCACTAATATTGCTGGAGTGACGAGCAATGTGACTCCTAAATCCTGCCATTTGTTGCCCGAAAAGGGAAAAGTTGATTGTGCCTTTCCTGAGGATAGGCTGCCCATTGAGGATGTACATTTGAAGACTTGTTCTACTACCGAAACTGCCTAGGTGTGAGAGATCAGAGTGTAACAAATGGTATCTATTTTCAGTTTCAAGATTACTAAAGACTTGCGTGTATAAATCGTGTTTTCTAAAAAGAAAAAACACGCAAGATCCTCACATATATATTTATTTGAATGTAATAAACTAAGAGTCATTCTACTTGCAAGTCAATGTGTGGACACCAATAACAAAGGCAAAAGCTAGTTTGTGAGAGGAGTTTAAAAATTGAAAGTTTAAAATTTTCAATCTGACATGTTATACTAGCAGACAAGTGGGTTTTTTCATAAAATAACGAACAAAAACAAACATAATTTGACCACAAAATGGTTCTAAAAATTTTCAACCGATTTGGTTGGGAACTTTTTGTTGTCAAGGATTTATCCCATGTAAAAAGTACATATTTTCTCTATACGTAAGCATCCTGCCCTCAGCCCCAACACACCATAAATGGCCTTGCGGCTCCAACACTGCCTTCATCCCGGCAGTTTCCCATACAAACTTGAAAAGCCGAAGAGCTCTGTCCAACTGCCTCACCCCTCTCTGGACGATCTTCTCCTCTTCTGTAGTCAAAATCCTTCCCATGCACAAGCAAAACCTGTCCTCACCAATGCTATAAATTCCACCACATATATCCACTTCGACATCTCTAACATGTCCGCATAGATAATATAACAGAAGTGTGAACAAGCACTTGGATGAATGACCCAGTGTCTTGGAGAGCTTCTTCTGTACAAGACTCTCTTGATGTCGAGCTTCCTTGTACCCTATACTTTTATCAATCAATACATCCTTGATTTGAGAAAGTCCCTCTTTCATGACCTCTAGCTTCACCAGAAGAAAACATAATTCCTTCTCGCTCTTCAAACAATCAATGAGGTCATTGAACATCTCAAGCACGTCTTCCCATTTATGTGAAGCAGAAGAGTCAACAACTTTTGCAGGCACAAGCCGCATCCATGAAGTGGAGTCATGGTTAGAGGCAACGACTGTGTCAGCCAAGAATTTTAGACAGCTAGAAACTATCTGCTGACCCATCTCGGTCCCTTTGCTTGGGCGTCGACAAGTTAACAAATCCAACTCAATTTTCAATCCATTGAGTATCTCCTCAAGGGCAGCTGTCCATATCCGCTGTTGCGTGACCTGCGGGCATACCGTGAGACGAACGAGCTTCCTTTGCTGCGCGGAAATGTTAAGGAAGTTGCTCACTTTGGTAAGCGAATTCACAATCATGGGCTCTCTTTCACTAGGTGCATTGAAACAAGCAAGTGGTGTGCAGTTGGCACCCGCCACCGAAAAGGCCGTTACGTCTTCCCGAACCACTCGCTGAACTGATGGAGACCCAATAAAGACCCTGGCCATGGACTTGAAAGTTCGCAACCTGTGTTCGATTTGATCATCAGAGACTATCGAATCATTACTTGCGTCAACCAGCCTTCCATCAACGCAATCCACATTTCTCAACGAGTGGCTCAATTTTATTATCTTTGGAAAAGCGTGGTCATACCATTCACGAGGTAAAGGCTCTTGATGGGATACTTCCGAGCAGTGATATAGTAGCGCATTGACATACAAGGCTCCAATTTGCTTGGTTTCTAAAAGCTTTGCACCATGGACAAGCTTCTGTAAGTAGTTGTACACCATTATAAGCCAGCGCAGACTCCTTGGCTTATGGTCAAACCACCACCTCAAGGATCTCAACCCAAATTCAAGAAAAGTTTTAAAATAACTCTACATACCACTTAAAAATATATAATTTTATCTTTTTATCCTTATATTTATTGAATTGAAATATAAATACAAAGATAAAAATTGTATTTGAACTTTAAACCCTCCCTTCCTTGCTATTATGGTATTTATTTGCATTCGATGATCTCGATTGGGCCACCCCACCCTATAACAAGTTAACAACTACACACGCACAGACACCAAAAAAAAAAAAAAAAAAAGGGGCCTCAATGTTTATATTTTCGTTCTTTTCTTTGTTTCTACTAAGTATTCTTTTTCAATATCTGAATTCTTCTTTGTTACTTGTTTCAAAAAGGCACATTCATCCCTCTCTACATCTATAATTTGGTCCAAACACTAGCCCTCCCCCATACAAGGAAGGTCGTTTCTTTTCTGAATGGATTTAGATCCCTAGAGTTCCCAACAAGAGAGAGAGAGAGACCCACAATAATCAATATAGGTCCTACAATACAACATCTCTTCAATATTTTTAATGCTGCCTGAAAAATTAACTCTAGCAAAATTAAATATTGTGTATATTCTCTCACACTTTAGCCTCGTTTATGAGATAAAATAAAATGAATTGAAATTAAAATTAAAAAATATTTAAAATATTATTAGAATATTTTAATATTATTTTTATTTTGAGATTTGAAAAAATTAAATTATTTATTTTATTGTGTGAAAAATTATAATGATGAGATAGGAGATTTTCAAAATTTTGAGTTTTAGATTTTAGTTTTGAAAGCAAACCAAGCCTAAATCTTAAAATTTGGGCCAAAACTTGGATCCAAATCCTTGCTACATGAACCGTTCTATTACAACAGTAAAGCAATATTCCCCAATGAACTGTGCTTTGACCAAATTTATAAGAGGGATGCCTTTATATCAATTCAAAACTGCAGGGGTCTTTAAGAAGAGCATCACCCCAGGCCCAGCCTCCCAACGTAGCATGTGAAGATCTTCACGGGTGCGTTTGTCTATGGCTTTGCAAAATGGAATGGCATCCGCAAGCACAGCTGCTCAATAACTCCACTTTTAAATCGTTTCTTTGCTTGATGCAACTTGATCTCATAAAGCTTTGGCCAAAGTTTTCCAGTTACTGCAACCAAAAAAATAATATATATAACAAATACAGATGGGTGATTAATTCAGAACCATAATACCAAGACATGCTCAAAATCATGCCCTAATTAGATGCAGCAATATTCCTTTGAAAGTGCTCGACAACAAAACAATGTCTATCTTAATATCAATACACACATTAAGAGATCGCAATGAATGAAAAGCAACTGGATGCTGAAGAGTTTACAATGAGATAAATTAATATAAATTTAAAAGTGGTATTAATCAATAGCAGGAAAAAAAATTATCTTTAGAAGAACGTACTATCTGTTCCAAAACCCTCTTTTTCCCTTACTACCAGCGATCTGACTATAAATAGCCAGTTTGAAACATAATTATTTACGAATGTGCAATCTGGATATATTTGGTCACGAAACATCAAATTTTCAATAATAATAATAATAATAATACAGGACACATGTAAATGATGATAAAGGGTGAATGTAGAAAAGGAATGTCAAATATTGGAGCTTACCAAAAACACGCTTTTCCTCGCTATCCCAGGCTATGCCATTCAAAACATCAACACCCTACAGAGACAGCAGATTTTCATATAACTCGATTAGGTTAGGCAGTTGAAAGATACAATGAGTTTTGAAATGAATCTGGTTTTAAGAAAGAACAAGAGGAATCAGAAAAAACACATAAAAGGAAAGACATTTTAGGCAGCGTCTTCCTCTCTATAAACCAAAAACAGCCTACATTGTATCACATGCGGTGTAATTCTTTTTTTAACAAAAACAGATCATTTTTTTTTTTTTTCAAATGCTTACATAATTCCCAGCTGCTACCAATTTTTCCCTGCAATGCATAGAAGGGAAGAAAGAGGAAAACTGAGTGCAATTTCAGGAAAATAAAATTTAACTTAATTACAATTCTCGAGTCAATCAATTAATAGAAAGTAAACCAAATGCATAGAAAAACCTTAAATTTTGAAGGAGAATCCATCCAAGCACAGTACCATCCTCAGGCGAGATTCTAGCAATGCAGTCTGTCTACACATAAGCATATAGAGTTAAACAGGTAATCCAAGAAAACAAAACCATTTCAAGCCACGAATCAACTGTTATCTAACAAACATGGGTATTATGTAAATCATGGACCATGAAGGCAATGGGATGAGAAGTACTCTGCAAGGAACCACTTTTTTCTCCTTTTATCTACCAGCCTTGAACCTTTGACCATGATGAACATCAAAGTATGCAACTAACTGTACCACCAAGGCAACAAAGAAGACTGATATGCTAATTCCTACTTAATAGGCACAACAATGTCCACTCCTACAAAGCCCCCAAGCCATATGAAAAAATGGTCATGGTCAATTATGTGTAAGGACATACCTGCCAAACATTGGCCCATACTTCTCTGTCAACAAACTCCAGTTCGTTGAGGTTGTGTACTTCATCACCATTATATTTAACAATATCTTTTCTTATGACTGCATAAAAGAAGTTAAAAATCCAATTAAGTAATAACAAACATGAGTTTAAACTATTTAAAATTCAAGAAAAATATACCACCACATTATGGAGGAATAAAAAGTGCATGTAAGGGGGGTGAAAACTGAAGGCTGTGAAAATTTATTGCCACAACTTGAAGCTCAGATTTTCCTAAATGTGATGCACCATGAGTAATGTCAGGCACAACCTCAGATAAATAAATAAATAAATTGCAAAAGAAAATGAACCCACTAGTTATTTTGGACGGGGAAGGGGAGTTTGTTATTCTGGGAGAAGGAATGGAATTGTATCAATATGCAATATAAACCTTTCAATGTGTGAGGGTTGATCAGATACAATGTTGAAGTCCCATCAGTTCCAAACAAGACTTCTCCATCAGTTGCCAGACCCCAACCATCTTGCATTTGATGCGTAAATTTTTCAAACTGCATTCAGCATAAAAACATGAAGCTTGTCACAGATTTGGGCCATCCATATTGATGGCAGTCCAAAAACTTAGTCAGAGAGAACATATTTTTTTTTTTATAAGAGACATTAAAAGAAAAAAAAAACAATATTGGATCTAAGATTATATAAAAAGAAAATAAAAGTATAATCTATTTCTAAACAATAAAATATCTATGTCACCACAGAAGGAAATTGAAACATAGAGAAGACATAATTTTTTTCAAGATAGTAAGTTGTGAATCACTGTTAAATCATCCTGGAAACAACCAAAATTATTTCCATTAGCTCCCAGAGAGCACAAAACTTGTCACTCTTATGGAAACTAAATTGATGATGCCACATTGCATTTCCCAACCCTACTGCTTATCCATCAGGTCTTCATTGATCCCCAATACCCATGTTGTGTTCCACATCCAAAATAGAACATTATGAGCTAATCTTCAAATACCAGTGTCTTGAGAATCATATTTTGACAATTGGAATTTCAAGTAGAAGACTATGACCCACACACACAAGTAGATAACTACATATACTTTTTTTGATAAGTTGACAACTACATACACTACACTAATCTCATATCACAAATCATCAGAACTTTCAGCTTTGCCTTGAACTTCAGAATTAAACCAATTCAGAATTTTTTTAGGTGGGGTGGGGGTAAGGAGATGGAATATCTAGATGAAGTTGACAGCCAAACTCTAAACATCTTGAGTCTAGATGGGGCATATTTCTACATAGGTTTTCTTCAACATTTTTGTTTTAAAAACCTTTTAGCTTTTACTGTGATTTACTTCACCTGCTAACAAATATAAGGAAGAAAAAAAAAATTACATGAGGAAAAGAGGTGAAGCACAAACTTTGCTCAAATTATTTCGGTCATATATGAAACCAGTATTCTTCAACCACGTTACTTGGAACAGCCTATACAATATAAAAATTACTAGATCAGAATGGTTACTCTTTCAAATGTGGAAAGAACAAAATATGTATAAATCAACAATTTAAAAACTACATGGACAGATACAATGTAAATGGTGAGGCAAAGGCGAAAACATTTTGGAGGAAAGGCATATATGTTAATTGAATTAACTAAACATGCACAGCAATTATTTTTTGCACATACAGAACCCTGCTCAAGTTATTTAGATTTTAGAAATATGAAATACTAACCCTGCTCAAGTTATCAGAAAGATGTGAGCCCCGCAACAAGATAAAAAAGGAAAAGACAAGTCACACAAGGGCAGGAAGTCCTTGACGAGCATAAGTAATACTTATTTGTTCCAAGCCTTACCGTCATAGACTTCTTCCAAGTAATCAAACTACTTAAAATTTCAAATAAATCAATCCAAACAAACTTAAATCTAGATTTGTTATGACGTAAAGTGAGGCAACCAATGAGATAAGAAAGACATGGTAAATCTCATGCATGAAAATGTAGTATTCCCAGGATGGGTGGGTCATGTGCATCTGTGTAGGTGCACATCTTTGTTGCAAGTGGTTATATTATAATGCATCTCAGGTACACTAAGTATCTTAATATGCAAGCTCAAATACGAAGCAATGCCTGAGCCAGCACTTGTCATAGCACACTATACACAATAATCCCACAATATGCATCCGAACACTCCTATTACAGCAACAACATGTGCATGAGACTCTAATAAAGACAAAGATAAGACCCTCAGTACTACCACACCAAATTATCAGAACATAGCCATTTAGGGGGCCAAGCAGAGGAACAGTGGCTGATTGGCAACAATTATTATACCTGATAATGCTGTCCTGGTCCTTAGCACGATGGTCATTAGGTATACAGGAAAATTTCACTAGAAACTTAGATGGTACTTTGTAGATGAAAGTACCTCTGAATAAAAATCAAGTAAGAAATACAGAATACCTGAACTTGCTTAACCAACAAGACAGTAAAAACGAAACTATAAGTTTTCCTTTCCCTTACAAACCTTTCACCAAGAAGAGTTAAACCCTCCCCAAAGTAAGAATAATCCATATTATGAATAGCCTCAACCTGTAGATATCAAAATATAAGGAATTTATAATTGAAATCTCCAGTTAAGTGTTGCAATCTGATTAGTATGGTTACTAAATCAAGTACCAGTAATCTTATCACAACTATAAAATCCTCTATCCTGTAATGCAGCATATTATGATCCACTTTCAAATTAACATATCTTTGTCCTTACCACAGCAATCAATCGGTCTGGCCAACACAATTTATTTTGAAAGAGTATTCCATTTGCCTTTAACATGATAATTATTCATGATATAATGGAAAATGAAAAGAACCGGGTATTTAATACAAACCAAAAAGGACATGAAAGAAGCCAAAAATTGATTTGTACCTTCCCAGTCTGAAGAGCTACTTTCCGAACTGATGACTGAAACAATGAGTAAATAAAAGGTCCAGTGAGGAGGTAAATAACAGCAAAGGATCTTGCAAGATATGTAATTTACTTTGAAGAAAAGAACTTGTCTGAATGGAAAAGTTTTAGATGATTATACGTAATACACTTTGGATCTTGTTTACCTGCTAAAAGGCCTGGCTAGGTGCACACTCACAAACAATCGATAAAAGAATATCATTTTATGATAAACATGGAATATCAGCCAAGGATTTTTCAATTCAATGCAACATAGAGCCTAAAGAACAATTAATAAATTTAGTAACAGCCAAACATTAACTGGAGTGATATAGACTTAATACAATCAAAACAATACTAAAACAATAAAGAAGGTGCGATCATAATGACCACATATTTTGCTTTATTTATTCTGAGCCAAGCCATGCATTTGAATCATCAGGTCTACCGAGTGCTTCAATTGATCTTCTAAACATGGAATATCAGCTAAGGATTTTTCAATTCAATGCAACATAGAGCCTAAAGAACAATTAATAAATTTTGTAACAGCCAAACATTAACTGGAGTGACATAGACTTAATACAATCATAACAATACTAAAACAATAAAGAGGGTCCGATCATAATGACCACATATTTTGCTTTATTTTTTCCGAGCCAAGCCATGCATGTGAATCATCAGGTCTACCGAGTGCTTCAATTGATCTTCTAAAGTAGAAACACCTCAGAATAAAACGGAGGACATCTGACATAATAAATACAGTTTATAACTGGAACAGAAATCACCTTTCCATTAAGGCCAGTTGACTCAAATATAGTGCCATTTCCTGCATAAAGAAGCCCCTGAAAACAAAAAGGTATACACATTTTTAACACTTTTTGCTTGCACAGAAAATTATTTCCCAAATGAACATTTAGGCATTTCATATGGGAAGCAAAAATATAAGTAAAATAATCCAAAGAAACTATTATAAGGAAATAGATTCATCTAGATAATAGATATTGCTCGAGGCTCTCAATCCCGAATAATGTGGCATGCTACAACAAAAATAATCACCCGACTGATAAAATATGATGGGAAAGAGAAGAAAGAAGACGCTTCCACTCTCCCTTAATATAATTAGGGCTGAGCATCCCGGCGTAAAAGAAGTAGCTCCCTTCGAATGCTATGATGAAACTTACATTTGGGAAACATGGAGGTACCTGAGTGAAGGCATCAGGATCGTGAGGAAACTCGTTGACCACCTGGATCGTGTAGATTTTGGGAAAGGAATCATCATGGATGAATTTGGTCCGAATGTTGGACGAAATGCCCAATAGAACAATAACGGAGAGAAGCAAGAAAAGGGAAAGAAGGAGAGAGGATTTATGGAAGTATGAACAAGGGTTAGGGCGGGAGGCCATTGGAGGGGATGGGTAGAGAATCGTTCGCTGTTTATAGTTCTTTTTCTTGCGAATTAGCGATCCACTCGCCATGAAGTAATCGAGGATTGTTTCTGTTCATTGGGAATGGAATCATAACATTGGACCGTGGCTGAAGTTGGTTGACTATTTATTCTGTTGGCAGTTGATGACAGTCGTCGTAATATTTTTTTAAAAATTTTGAAAAACTTGGTAAAAGATTTCATAAAATGCAAAATAAAGAAATTACTGAAAACTCTCAATTTTCAATAACAATGAAATTATAGATTGTCAAATTAGATGTATAAATATTTGTGAACAAAATTATACTGATGAGTGAACGAATGTTTATTTAAGCTAATCATAGGCTAATTCAATTCTCTGTAAATTAAATTACGCGAAGAATGCTTAATTTTTAAGAGTTTTGGTTTTAATGACATTATTCTCTTTGAATCTAAACTCTGTCTCGTTTGATTATTGGATTCAGATGAGATGAGAGAAGATATTTTATTAAAAGTTAAATAAAATATTATTAAAATATAATTTTTTAATATAATTTTTATTTTAAAATTTAAAAAAATTAAACTATTTATTATATTTTATATGAAAATTTAAAAAAATTATAATGATAAGATAAAATAAAATAAAATAAGATAGTTTTATGTATTCAAATCTGAACATGTAAACAATTTTTAGTAAGCATTGGATTGAAAGATTTTTTTTTAATTATTTGAAATAGTTTTTAAGAATATTTGTAGAAAATTCGTTATCAAAGACCGTGCATCTCAAAATTAATAAAACTTTATTATGAAAATACATAACTAATAAAAAAACATTATTATTATTGTTGCTGCGTAGACGATTATTATTAAGGGTTAACACGTGTCCTGAAGCTGCTTGAATCGGCCAACTCGGACCGACTGACTCGCAGAAGTTCAGAACGAACATTCGAGACTTCACAACTGGACAGAACTTTCTCGATTTGGCGAACAAACGACCTCGTTTCACCTGCTCAACTAATCTGCTCCTTTGCATTACCGCTTAAACTTCTATTTTTTAAAAAATGGGTAAGTCGAGAGAGCCGTAGAAGAATCCAGAACGACACCCCCCGGGGAGAGCTTTGGGACCTCTAAAAGCCTCTCGCTTTCTTTATATAAAGAGCATTTCCACCTTCTTCTTTCGCTAATCTAATTCCCAAGCAATCTCTGATACTCTCTCTCTCTCTCTCTCAAGCATCTTTCTGTAGCTTCTCTTCGATTTCCTTTATTTTTTCCTCTCGAAGCAATTGGTGTGAATGGCGGACGTGCAGATGGCTGATGCCGAGACCTTCGCTTTTCAGGCTGAGATCAACCAGCTCTTGAGCTTGATCATCAACACCTTTTACAGCAACAAGGAGATTTTCCTTCGCGAGCTTATCAGCAATGCCTCTGATGTATTTCTCTCTCTTCCTATTTCCCTCCCTCTGTTTTGGCTTGTTAGTTTCGTCAGTGTTAATTACGCCGAGTTTTTTCTTATAACCATTATCGGGCTTTTTAAATTGAGACTTGATTCATCGTTTTTTTTTTTTTTTTTTTTTTTGGTACTAGGCTTTGGATAAGATCCGATTTGAGAGTCTCACGGACAAGAGCAAGCTAGATGCTCAACCGGAGCTCTTCATTAGGATCGTCCCTGACAAGGTCAACAAGTCCCTCTCTATCATTGACAGTGGCGTCGGCATGACCAAAGCAGGTAATCAGAGATGCTCCCGCTATTTTGCTTTCGTCGATAAGCTCTGAATAACTAATAAGCCTTTGAAACATTCACGCTTGGATTTTGCTCTATTCTTTTGCTGTTTGGTGGTTTATCTGACCTTAATACGTGACTCATTTTGGTAATAGATTTGGTTAACAACTTGGGGACAATTGCGAGATCGGGGACCAAGGAATTCATGGAGGCGTTGCAGGCCGGAGCAGATGTGAGCATGATTGGTCAATTCGGTGTGGGTTTCTACTCGGCTTACCTTGTTGCGGAGAAGGTCATTGTAACCACGAAGCACAACGACGATGAGCAGTACATCTGGGAATCCCAAGCCGGTGGTTCATTCACCGTGACAAGGGACGTTAACGGAGAGCAACTTGGCAGGGGCACTAAGATCACCCTCTTCCTCAAGGAGGACCAGGTAAAACACCATTTTCATTTGAGTCCTGCATTGCCTCGAATGGTTTCGTATGGTTCTGGGCGCTATTTGAAACGAGTTGCTTATATTGGTTATTGTTTTTGAGCAGTTGGAATACTTGGAGGAGAGGAGGATTAAGGACCTTGTGAAGAAGCATTCTGAGTTCATTAGTTACCCCATTTACCTCTGGACCGAGAAGACGACTGAGAAGGAGATCAGTGATGATGAAGATGAAGAACCCAAGAAGGAAGAGGAAGGAGATGTGGAGGATGTGGATGAGGAAAAGGAGACCAAGTCGAAGAAGAAGAAGATTAAGGAAGTTTCTCACGAATGGCAACTCATCAACAAGCAGAAACCCATCTGGTTGCGCAAGCCGGAGGAGATCACCAAAGATGAATACGCTTCCTTCTATAAGAGTTTGACCAATGACTGGGAAGAACACCTCGCTGTCAAGCACTTTTCTGTCGAGGGTCAGCTTGAGTTCAAGGCCATTCTGTTTGTTCCGAAGAGGGCTCCATTCGATCTGTTCGACACACGCAAGAAGATGAACAACATCAAACTCTATGTTCGGAGGGTGTTCATTATGGACAACTGCGAGGAGCTGATCCCCGAGTACCTCGGATTCGTCAAGGGTGTGGTGGATTCCGACGATCTGCCATTGAACATCTCGCGTGAGATGTTACAGCAGAACAAGATTTTGAAGGTGATCAGGAAGAACCTTGTCAAGAAGTGCATTGAGATGTTCAATGAGATTGCCGAAAATAAGGAGGACTACAACAAGTTTTATGAAGCTTTCTCTAAGAACTTGAAACTCGGAATTCATGAAGACAGTCAGAATAGGGCCAAATTGGCTGATTTGCTCCGGTACCACTCCACGAAAAGCGGTGACGAGCTGACGAGTTTGAAGGACTACGTGACTCGAATGAAGGAGGGTCAGAAGGAGATTTACTACATTACTGGTGAGAGCAAGAAGGCCGTGGAGAACTCTCCATTCTTGGAGAGGCTTAAGAAGAAGGGCTACGAGGTGCTCTTTATGGTTGATGCAATTGATGAGTATGCCGTTGGGCAGTTGAAGGAGTACGATGGTAAGAAACTGGTTTCTGCTACGAAGGAGGGTTTGAAGCTCGAGGATGAGAGCGAGGAGGAGAAGCAGAAAAAGGAGGAGAAGAAGAAGTCGTTCGAGAACCTTTGCAAGACGATGAAGGATATATTGGGAGACAGAGTGGAGAAGGTCGTCGTATCTGACAGAATTGTGGACTCTCCGTGCTGCTTGGTGACCGGGGAGTACGGTTGGACCGCGAACATGGAGAGGATCATGAAAGCACAGGCACTAAGGGATAGCAGCATGAGCTCCTACATGTCGAGCAAAAAGACGATGGAAATTAACCCTGACAACGGTATCATGGAGGAGCTGAGGAAGAGGGCAGAGGCTGACAAGAACGATAAGTCGGTGAAGGACCTTGTGTTGCTGCTCTACGAGACAGCTCTCTTGACTTCTGGATTTAGCCTTGATGATCCAAATACGTTTGGTTCTAGGATTCACAGGATGTTGAAGCTTGGTCTTAGCATTGACGAGGAAGAGACTGGAGTAGAGGATGCAGACATGCCTCCGTTGGAGGAAGATGCCGCCGAGGAGAGCAAGATGGAAGAAGTGGACTAATGTTCTGGGTTTTGGGGGTTCTGTTGGTAGAGTGCAATTCGGTATTTCGGTCCTATGTTAGAAGCGTGAGCCTGACTGTTCAGGTGGAGTGTTTTTTTTTTTTTTTTTTTTAAACAATATCTGTGTATTTGGGGTCTGTTCAAAGGGGAGGGTCGTGATCTGTCATGTAAGCATCTACATATGTTTTTCCTTCTGGGTCTATAAAAAATAGTTTTTCTTTTTTATTTTTATTTTTAACTCTCTATTCGTGAAGTAATACATAATCGGATTTTCCTTAAAAATAAAATATTGGATGAGACGAAAATTCCTTTGCGAATGACAATAGGAAAAAGAACCAAAGAGAATTCTAGGGGAAAAAAAAAAAAAAAAAAAAAAAAAAAAAAAAAACAATGGAATAACAATTAACAAGCAGCATCAACGATGCGGCCCTTCTAGCTTAACAATTAGCTGAGCGGTTGACCCACGAACGAGAAAATATGAGGCCCACGCACACGCATAGACGCAGCATTCATACTTTCAGTTTCAGATGTGCAGATATAGAACCATCCATTGCGCAGTAATAAAAATATAACACAGATGACAGATTAGCACGAATGACTGGCATACACTGTATATTGCACCTTTCAGAAAATTAAAAAGTCAAAACTTGACAACAAGACTTTCGACACTGTACAGTATCAAAAGGTCCTTCAAAGAAACCAAACCAACTATTACTATACATATTCCCGCAATACGGTACGTTCTCCTCCTGATTTTATCTCGTCGGATATTACAGGTGACGTTAAAATAACAACAGTTACATCAGCCAAATTATTTGCCCAATGGCCTGGCCATGTGAGCAACCCTAGTCACAAACCCGTGCCCCCCCCCCCCCAACAGTATCGACATATTCTTTGAGAGTAAATATATGAAGAGAAAACACAGGGCACAAGGTAAGAACAAAAACTCTTACTACTGAAGCTATGCAACATTCACAAACCGGTTGTTGTACAATGCTTTAACTCCTGCATTTTAATTAGCTGCATCTGTGCCAATCTCGTTGGATGACAGCAACCTTCTCTGCATTAAAGCAACATATATGCATTATATTTAAAAAAAAACAAAAGAAAAAAAAATAGGTGCTTATATAATACACATATAACAGCAAAACATTGGTTTTATTTTTCCAGAAATAAATGAACAAGCATAACATTGGTTGTTCAAATATTTCACGACCACAAAAGAAATACCTTAATGCCGAGAAAAGAGAGTATCATAAAACAAAGAGCTCAAACAGGGCCTTACATGATCCTCGAAATCAGGGCTGGTCAGATTGATGGACAGGTTTCTCATTAACAGAAGCACCTGAAGACGAGACAAAAATATGAATAAATTACAACATGAGTCATCTTCAAAGCATAATTTTTACGATTGTAGCAGTTAGCAGTGTTAAAAGCAAGCCCCGTCACACTAAAAACACAAAGTACCAAGGGGATAGTGCTTCTTGATCTCAAAGGTACTGTTTATGTGGTTTAAGCGCAACAAGCATGCACTTTCTGTGGAAGTGCCAGGCTATTTTTCGTTACAAAAAAGTATGGTCTTCAATTACAGTAAGTGTTGACCAGCAACCAAATAAAAATTACCCTTGATTAATGACAATCTCTCTCTTTTACAACTTTTTGGAAAATTTTGTCAAAAGGTGTTTGCATTCGGTCATTTCTACCATGATGGAATACAATTTCTACGGCATAGAAAAACAGATTTTGTAAATTGCAAGATATTAGCATCTACAATTTTTCATAGTATCTACTATTAGTGGAAAACTCATAATAATTTGTAAAGATTAAGCAGCATCTTTACTATCAAACAATACACATCATATAACCAAGTAATGTACACCATATTAAAAAAATTGATCAACATAATTTAGGTTTACGTACTGTTTCCACATCTATAGGGTCCATCTTCTTTAGCTTCTGCAAATGACCAGTAGCATTCGGATCAAAGACACTGCCAATGAAGTTGTATACTTGAGCAAAGTCAGGCAGAACTGCATCAGACGAGGGTTTTTGAGTATGTATACATGATGAATCACCAATAGCATGTGAGAAAACCATCATTTTTTTCAGTGATGGAGGCGAGGCACACACGTACAATAATCCCACATAAATATGTACATATGAAGAGAAAGTGATCAGTGGTGGTGAGTGATGTTCAACTAGATAAAAGAAGTCTAAGTTGCATCAGAAGATTTCTACACTCTTTCCAATAATCCAGTATCCAACTGAATGACTGCTATTCTTCAGCTTATATCTAAATGATAGGAGCCGCAAACTAGATATTAAAAAAATTGTTGTAAGCAAGAGATCATACTATCACTAATCAATCATTCATAAAGCTTACATTCACATAGCCCTACCAGTGGTTGGACACCAACATCACGTTGGCGCCCCAGTGGACACCAGCATCACGTTGGCAACCTCAGAAAACAGCAGCGTTCACATTTTGGAAATTTAGAACATCAAGCATTCACGATCATTTTTTTTAATGTAATAGACAGCACCCTTGATCTTGAACCCATGACCTCCATCAGGTTTTCATGTAGAGGAGGAGTCATTTCAGTTGGAGCTCATTCGCTCATAACATGATGGAATGGAAATTTCATGCATTGATCAACAGATACCATATTCTAGATAAACCTCCATACATCTGCCATGAATCTATTTATGATCAAGATGAAGGAAATAAAAACTACTGTTAAAAACATTTGGTACAAAAATTCCAGAAAGAATAATACAGCCTTGAAAGAATTAAAGCACTCACCTCTCAATGGATGGTTCGGATCTCCTTTATCAGTATTTTCGGCAACTGGCCGTGCTCTTGGAGTGCTTTCAGTGCTACTGCAACAGTTATTTGCCACTGTTGGCCCTGGAAAGCAAACATCATATGGAGAACACATGCCACTTAGATGTCAATTTTGCAAAAGATTCAAGTAACATTTACATATCTATTGACTAGAGATCAGGTTGATGTTAGTGAAATCCAAATGTGTAAGAACCAAACCTTTTGTTCCATGCGACATATTAATGGTCTGCACACTGTTGTTTCTCCAGGAAGACACAGCAGCACTAGGAACAGGACTCCTAAGCATTGTCGAGGAATCAGGCCTTAAGTCATAGCAAGATTCAAGCAAAGCAGATGAAGTTTGAAATGACCCTGACACTTGTAAGAGCACTGGAGCTGCCAAATAAGATATGAGCTTGACGTTGCACTAGGGTGGTTAAAAAAACCTAATCATACGGGGAAATGAAGAATGCTGACCATTTTTTGAAGCCTTCTGGGGATATGGATGAGCAGCTTTCCTTTTTGGCCGGGGTGGAGGTAAATGTTCACTTGTCCCATTCTTTTGAACCTTCATAAAGTACTTCTGCGCATGGCTACGTATCTGCAAAAGGTCCTTCTTAGTATTGGTACTGTTAATAAATGAACTAAAGTAAATGAAATTACAAGAACTGTATGAGTCATGAGTTGAACAGTCAATAACTCCCTCAACACTCGTTGAGACTGAAAAAAAATGATAATCACCAGAAAAAGAACAGAAATGAAAGAGGAAAATAACTGGATTACCATGTCAATGAAAGAGTCAACATCTAGATGTAATGAATAATTAGAAAACAAAATGGGAGTTCTGCGTTCAAGATTACCTGTATAACAGTCTTAGAACCAACAAATGCTTCAATCTTTTTCCAGTCACGGTCAAAACTGATACGATAAAGGAATATAAAATAATATCAGGGAATACTGTGTTGGCTTTCAAGCAATTAAACCAAGTTTTAAGCAAACCAAGCTTTTTGTTTTTTACTGACAAAAAAAAAAAAAAAAAAAAAAAAAAAAAAAAGGTTCCTCTAATTTGACTCAATAAGAGCCCAAAAAAGTATAACTCTAGAAGCATTATCAAAATTGTAATGTGTAACTTTCACAAATTTCATATAACCTATTTACTACCATGTGATAATGGAATCATCAAAGAACTTAAGTCGAGTACGCAAATGAAATGTTTTTTTTTTTTTTTTTTTGATAGGTAGTAAGCAAATGAAATGTTCTTTGTTCAAATTCGTCAATTCTTACATTCCAACTGATTTGGAATTTAATAATTCACTGAGAGCTCATTTGCTCGGACAGAATAGATTGATTTTAGCAGTAAAGAAAAAGAAAGAGAAAAATGAAACTTACAACCATAAATTTCTTCTAATTTGAAATACATGCACCGATCAAGAAGAAAAGAAATGCATGCATACACATGTCATATACATGTGTGTGCGTGTAGAAAGAATACACTGTCTTTTCGCTTCTCCACATCATCTCAGCAAATATACAAACAATCAAATTCAAATTGTGTTCTTTGTGTTCACTTCCTAAGCAATCAAACACGTACAGCCTAATATATTCTCTTCCATGGAGCCCATCTATTAACCCACGAATTCCATTAACACTTGGAAATTCCGACGTCCTTTCCTTTTACACATTTTCTCAGGAACCAAACAAAAGCTAAACCTCCCTTCCAAGTATACCCAACCCAAAATACCGAATTCATTAACTAACAACTCCAAAATCACAATTGAATTTCTATTCCAAAAGTCCACAGCATATAGATTCAAATATATACACACGACCCTCAATATATACACAAACCCTAATTTAAACTTTTAACTCGAAAAGAAAAGAAGTAAGAAGGCGTGTTAATTACAGTTGGAGAGCTTCGAGGAACTTGTCGTGCTCGGGCTCCGTCCAGCTCTCTCTGGACTTGGTAATAGTGTAGGGTTTTCGGATCTTCTTATTCGCGTCCTCCGAAGAAGCGGAGGTAGATGACCCCGTCGTGGCAGTAGTAGTGGTGGCGGTGGTGGTGGTGGTGAAGGGTCCGAGTCCGGGAAGAGCCACTCCGTTTGGGTCCAAGTAGAAGCCCTCAGCCGGGTTTGGGTTTTTGGACACCATAACAATACTGTTGGGGGACACGGGAGTTTTGGGATCGAGGAAATGAGTTTTGTTTACACACGTTTGGCTGTAATAAGAGACACAGTATCCATAGTCATACGAACGGGCTCTTGGGTTGCCATCCAGTACATTAACCCTCTCGGTAGTGGAGGTGGATGGCCAATCATAGTTATTAGTATAGCATGGTTTGAAAAAACCTCGAGTTTATATTATTATTATTAAAAAAATATTTTAGTGATAGAGATTTCATTAAAAAAAAAAATACAAACTAATATGATAAAGTTATTATAAAATAAATTTAATAAATAACATAAAATTACGTCATTTTATAAATTTATTTTTGTGAAATAATCTTTTATATATGTGATATTTCTTATATTATTGTTGTTGTTATTATTATTAATTTATTAAAAATGTGTTACATATAATTTGAAAGGACAAAATACGTAAAGTTAGGTTTAAGATGGGATCCCATAATGCATAAAAATGAGTGTGTCGTGGAGTTAAGGATACTTGATTTGGATATGTTATATTCTTATAAAAGAACAAAAAACCATTAGTTATTAGATATGAAAAATTCTTTTCATTAGTCATTATTTAATATTGTAAATCTCACATTCTATAAAAAGAACTCAAATCTTTTTAAAAAGAAATTGTAATTGTAAGATATAAGGGTAAATAGTAGCTGATAAATAAAATTTTTCATTAGGTAGAACACATATTTGATTCTTTATGTGTCATACAATTTTACTGATTATCGTGAACTACAAAACAAATACTGTCTCATTTAAAAAAAGATCGTAGGTGAATGAAGAAAATAATTCATAAGATACGATACCGATTGGATAATGATATATGTATAATATTATATATTTTATAAAATAAGAATTTTTTATAAAATATTTTATTAAATTACTCTTTATTTTAAAATATAATTATGTAATATGTTATAAGATGCTATGTAATGTGTTATGCAATGAAAGGTGTATTCATTATTTTTCATTGAAAAGGATAGGAAGAGATAGAGCATTACGTTTGAGAGGGTGGGTACGTGGCAGACGCAGGCTGATTGGCGTTGAAATCCATGGGTCCACCACTCCCCAGCCCCAGTGGCCAGAAACAAACATGGTGGGATGTGTCTGGGGTGAGAGGAAGATATTTCCCTTCAAACATAAAAAGAAGGAAATAAACATAAAAATATCTCATGTTCTTTTCTGTTTTCTGTTTCCGTTCCGGTTTGGTTTTATTTCAAAGCACTTCAATCCTAAATTTCACAAATTTCATTTCAAAGCATAAACCAAACCCTCGAGTGGGTGTTGTCAATTAAGAATTAGGAGATATAAATGAAGTGTAAGAGTGAAAACTTCTCTAATTTCTTAGAATTCTTCAAAAACTGAACATTTTTTCTTTTTTTAGATTTTGTGAAAGTAAATACTAATTAGAAATCTCACAAAATTTGTAATGCACCAAAGTTGTCTAAACACTCAAAACTCGTAACTTATAGCTCTACTAACTTCCTCTAAAATTTAAAATACTTTTTCTTATAAACAAAAAAATTAGAGAAATGTTTTATAAACAAAAATTCTTATAAACAAAACTGAAAAGTTATGAGTTAATAAACCAAAAAATTAGAAAAATGTTTTAACTATAAGAATTTTATAAAAATAAACTCACAAATTAACCTGTTTCAATCTTGATGTGGTACGTTAGATGATAAAATTATTTTTATTATTAAATAGATTTAAAATATGATATGAAATTATATCAATTTGAAGTTTGTACCCTATAGCACTTCACAAAAAGATATACATTATTTTTTATAAGTTATATATCAATTCACGTAAAAAATCAAAGATATACATCACGTAAACTAAAATGATCGGGATTTATTATGCATCAGTCACTATTTACTCTCACATTTCACACTTATAACTTTTTCATAAGGTGTGAGTGTGTTTTTCATAAGGTATGAGAATGCTTTTCATAAGGTGAAGGGTGTGAGATAATGAATAATGGTTAATGAGAAGAATTTTTCAACATGATCATTAGTTCTAAATGAAAACTATAGCATACCACATACCCAATCTGAGATTGGAGCCACATCACACTTCGGCTGGGCCAAACCCTCCTCCCCACGTTGCTTCGCTCTTCTCTTTCATTATCAGAAACCAACTTTTCCCTCACCCTTAGAACATCCACATTCGGCTCTCCAAAATTTCTCCTAAATTTTGGCCAAAAATCATATTTTTCTAAACTTTCTCCTAAGTTTTACTTATCTCTAAAAAATCTTTTACATCTCACTCTCTATTTTTTTCTATTCTATTGAAATAATTTTTCTATATTCTTTCTTTATTATTATTTTGGAAAATGCTACAACCATTGTTATTCCTTCTCATTTTTGCTTCCCGCTTGACATGGGCATGCCACAGTGGCATGCATTTTTTTTTTTTTCCATTTTTGCTTCCCATTTTTTTCTTCCCATTTTGCCTTCTCCCTCCAGCCCATTTCATTTCGTCAAAACATCCATAGCATTACAGATTCACTCCCCTATGAGGACCCTCTGCATTTCGTCTTCCCTCCAACCCATTACAGATTCGCTCCCCTCCAATCCATTTCATTTCATCAAAACCATCTTCCGGTCGTAACCTTCCATCGTCAAAACCATCATCCACAACCCCAACCTTTGAAGTTCTTAACCACCGTCTGACCCATCACCACAATGTGGCCACCTTCACGAAGCAATCTCCACCCTCGACGTCATGGCCCGAAAGGGTGTCCATCCAGACCTCACCACGTACGCTGTACTCCTCAAATCATGCATTAGGTCCCAGAATTTCCAACTCCAAAAACTTGTCCACAATCAGTTCACACAGTCCCAACTTGAACCTAATTCCTTCATTTTCAACTCTCTAATCAGCTTGTACTCAAAGTGTGGGGATTGGGCTAAAGCAAAAGCCATATTTGATAGTGTAGGAGATAAGAAAGACTTGGTTTCTTGGACCGCAATGGTCACATGTTTTGCAAATAATGATATGGAATATGAAGCGATTGGGACAATTCTTGAAATGCTTGAAAATGGGTTTCATCCAAATGAGTTTTGCTTCGCGGCAACAATTCAAGCGTGTTCGATTGTGGATACCATGTTGATTGGAAAAATGATTTTTGGGTTTGTGATAAAAAGTAGATATTTTGAGTCCGATGTGTGTGTTGGGTGTGCATTGATTTATATGTTTGTGAAGGGCGGCGATGATGTGGATTTGGCAGAGGGGAGCGAATCTGTAATGGGTTGGAGGGAAGACAAAATGCAAAGGGTCCTCAGAGAGACGAAATGTAGAGGGTCGCGAATCTGTAATGCTATGGAGGTTTCAACAAAATGAAATGGGCTAGAGGGGAAGATGAAATTGGAATAAAAAAAAAAAAGGAAGCAAAAACGAAAGAAAAAATGCATGCCACGGTGGCATGCCCACGTCAAGCGGGAAGCAAAAAGGAGAAGGAATAATGATGGTTGTAGCATTTTCCTATTAATTTTCTTACTTCTCTTTAAAATCTTAACTACTTACTCTTTTTTCTTTTTTCTTTTGTTTGAACTATTACTCTCTAGCAAATATTTTTAACACATTGTCAAAAATTATTTTTTTGTTGGTACCATCAAATTTTTAAAATTATTGCATTTTTAAGAATAATATAAAATTTCTTCAAAATTCATTTTCCATCAGTAGTATTTTGTAATAGTTAAACTTTAAATGGTAATGATTTTATCATTTGTCTAACGGTAATTTTTTTGTCCTTTTCCCAAATGACATATTTTCAAATAGATTTTGGTGTATAAATACGAGCACTTGTTCTTTCATTGACATCTAGAATAATATAAGTTTCATTTCTAATTAAGAGAAAATTCTCATTCTGGTTTCATTATTTACTCGCTTCTTAAATGACTTGTTCTTTCTTTTGCAAATTATTGTTTCACTTAGACTCTGAAGATGAGTTGAAGATAATTCTTAATGAAAATGGAGGATCAATGTCTCATCATGGTTGTACTCGTCAACTTCGTAAATATATTAGGCGTGATAATTTAGGAGGTCAAGAATGGTTATTTTGTGAATATTTTGCAGAATCACCAATATATCCCCCAAATCTATTTCGAATGAGATTTCTTATAAGTCCTAAACCTTTTCTTTGTATTCAACGTGAGGTAGAGGTTTACGAGCTTTACTTCATCCAAAGAAAAGATGATGCTAGAAGACTTGGTCTATCTTCTCTACAAAAGATAATTTTTGCACTTAGAATGCTTGTATATAGAGTAACTGTCAATTTCATGGATGAATATATAAGGATTGGAAAAAGCACCACAATGGAGAGTTTGAGAAAGTTTGTGACTACCATTGTAAATATTTTTTTCAATGAATATTTAATGTCTCAAAATGCCAATGATATTACTCGATTGTTTTCTCTTGGTGAATAACGTGGGTTCCCTGGGATGCTAGAGAGCATTAATTGCATGCACTGGAAGTGAAAAATTGTATGGCTGCATGGTAAGGTATTTACTCCGGTCACCATCGTGAACCATCTATTATCTTAGAAGCGGTGGTATCATATGATCTTTGGATACGACATGCTTACCCGGTTCTTATAATAATATCAACGTGCTAGAGAGATATTTTATTTTCACCGAGCTTATCTAAGGGCGTGCTCCTCCATTCAATTACTCAAGTAATGATAATGACTACACTATAAGGTACTACCTTGCCAATAGTATTTATCCAAAATATTAATATTTGTTAAGACGATCTCATCCTCACAAGGGCAAAAAAAGAAATATTTTGTAGTAACAAAAGAATCAGCAAGAGACGATGTAGAGAATGCATTTAGGGTCCTTCAACAATGCTTTGCAATATTTTGTGGACTAGCTCGAATCTTTAAAGTCAATGATCTTAAAAAAATATAAAAGTATGCATAATTCTACATAACATGATTATCGAAGGCAAGAGAGATGATAATCATGTTCCCAACTTCGAGTACGAACAACTTGATGATAATCATATTCCCAACTTTGAGTATGAACAATCATAAAATTGAACTGATGAAGTTCATTCAACGTCATCATCAGATTAGAGACAATTCAACTCATTATTATTCGGATCTAGTAGAGCATCAATGGCAATTATATAGTCATAGTTAGAAATGTCTAGAGCTAGTGTAATATCTATTTCATAAGGTCTTTGTTCTTTCCATTCTTATGTACGATTTAACTTTCTTTATAAAATTTATTAGAGCTTATTCTGGCTACTTGTATCAAATTAATATCTGTTGAAAAAAAATTAAATTCTTGTGTTACAAATATTATCTTCATAAAACATGCATCCAAAATCAAATATAGTTATATACATCCATCGTAAAAAACATTATCCTTATACAACATCTATCCAAAACCAAGTGTCACAATGATTAACTTAGTTACAACAAATTAACCAATAAAATAACATGTTGGGTTGTCTGTGGAGTCTGGTTTGTGAGCAAAAAATTAAGAAATAGAGAGTTCACTCGACTATCGCTCGATTGAGCACTCGAGCGAAGCTCAACCCGTGAGTTCGCTAGAGTCTCGCGCGATAGTGGGATAGAGTGAGACATAAACCTTAGTGCTCGGTCAAATTGCACTCGACACACCGCTTAAGTCAATGTTGATTGGTTATTCTCTCGAGGCGCGCTCGACACGCCGCTCAAGCGAATGACCTAGTTTTTGCCAATTAAGATTTGTAGCGCCGTTTAGTATAAATATGTAATATTTGACTTATTGTTATCGATTTTTTAGCTTACTTTTTTAGAGAGAATAATAGTCAAATGAGTGCATATTATGTGAGAAAGTAAAAGCCCTAAAGAGTGAGCTGAGATTGAGCGATTATAATCTTCTCTGTTTAATAAGATTTCTGCAGTTCTGTAGACATTGGCAAGTTTCCGAACCATGTAAATTGTGTGTTGTGTTTGCTTGATTGTGTGTTTGTTTACTTTGGTTGCTGTTGTTGGTGTGTGTGTATTTTACACAATAACTGGTATCAAGATACAAGGTCAGATCTAAAGAAAAAGGATGGTTGGAAACAAAATGAAAGTACCCGAGATTGAGAAGTTTGACAACATTGGTTTTGGGTATTGAAAGGTGCAAATTGATGACTATCTCTATGAAAAATGCTCAATTTTCTATTGTTGGGAAAGAAACTGAAGAGTATAGATGATGCTGAGTGGATCGTGTTAGATTGACAAGTTCTGGGGATTGTTCGGCTAACACTATCTAGAACAGCGACACACAACGTTAGTAAGGAGAAAACTATGATGAATCTCATGACGGTTTTGTCAGGTATATATAACAATGTGCACTTGATGAAGAATTGTTCAATTTGAAGATGTTAGAATGTATGTCAATGACCCAACACTTGAATAAATTCAATACGATCAAAATCAACTATCTTCTGTAGAGATTGAGTTTGATGATAAGATCAAAGTATTGATTCAATTAGTATCACTGCCAAATAGTTGGGAGGCCATGAGGATGGTTGTGAGTAGTTCAGCCAATAAAATGAAACTGAACTACGATGACGTCCGTGACAATTGGGGCAAAGGACATGACAGGTCAAACTCTAAGAGCAGGGGGAGAACAAGACAAGATCTGGGCAGCAGATCATGTGCTAGAGTTGTGGCAAGCCGAGTCATATCAAGAGAAACTGTAAGAATCAAGAAAGTGTTGAGGAGAATGCAGTGAATGTAGTGGCTGAAGAAATACATGATGCCCTAACTCTTGGAGTGCACATGCCGATTGATGATTGGGTGTTAGATTTAATGGCTTCGTTCCATAACACCTCACATCGAGAGATCATGCAAAATCATGTTGTTGGTGGTCTTGGAAAGATGTACATAGCTGGTGGAGAGGCACTAGATGTAGTGGGAGTGGGTGATGTGTACATCACACTTCTGAACAAGGGCTTGTGGACTTTACAACAGGTCAGACACATTCCAAATCTGAAGAAAAACCTGCACTGTGGGACAACTTGATGATAGCAGTTATGCAATAGTGTTCTCTAGAGAAGCTTGGAAGATCACTAAGGGTGTATTGGTATTAGCTCATGGTAAAAGATCTAACGGTTTGTATTTAACATCAGGGTCCAGTGATGTGCAGAGAAATACAATAGTGCAAAAAGGCAATGACGTTGTTGGAAATATGTGTGTTGCTAGAAATATGTGTATTGTATTTTAGGTAAGTTAATTGTTAACGTATACAATTTAGGACTTCTATATTAATATTAATTGTATAGATATATTACCATGTATATAGCCTAAAAATTAGGGATCAGTTGAGGGCTTCCCGTGTATACCATTTGACCTACTTTCCTTTGTAAAGAGATATAACATATTGATAAGAAAGGTGTCAAAACACACTGAATGTCAATTTTTATAAAAGTTCTCTTAGTTTTGACATGGTATCAAGAGCAAGTTTCTAAGTCTTTGGCTTTTCGATTTTTTTTTTCTCTTTCGGGGGTTTGAGTTTGTGGCTTTCGACACTTTCTGTTGGTGCATTTGTGGCTTTCGGTAGTTTATGTGGGTGATTTTGTGGGTTTCGATCACTTCCGTTGCTGCGTTTATGGGTATCGGCGTCGTCTGTCTCTGTTTCTGGTATTTCTAGTATTTCTGCACTTCGGCGTTCTCTGTAGCGTTGCTGAGGAGAGGTTTTTGTTGCACTTCGTTGCTGTTTCGGTCTATTTTTATTACACTTTTGTTGTTGTTTTTGGCCTATTGTCTCGACGGCTCTGTTCCAAGTTCTGGTTTGTACTTGTTTCAGTGTATTTTTTTCCTGTTTCTTATGTGGCTATCCTTTTCGGTAATTTCAATTTGTCTTTTCTGGTCTGGGTGTTCTCAGCACTGTATATAATTTTCTCTGGATTGGATCATGTCATCCGATAAGTTAAAATCGTTTCACATTCGATTTACTGGTAAAAATTATTCTGCTTAGGAGTTTTAATTTCAATTATTTGTGAAAGAGAAAGAATTGTGGGGTCATATTGATGGGAGTGTTCCCGCACCTAAAGCTGTAGAGGCTTTGTCTAAATGAGAAATTAAGGATACTTAGGTTATGATTTGGATCCTTAGCTCGGTTGAGCCTCACCTTGTTCTCAACCCAAGGCCTTATAAAACTACCACTGATATGTGGAATTATCTAAACAAGGTTTACAATCAAGACAGTACGGCTCGGCGTTTTCAATTAGAGTATGAGATGGCTAATTTCAAAAAGGAAATTCTCTCTATTGAGGAATATTTTTCTGGTTTTCAAAATCTTTGGGCTGATTATTCAGATTTTGTTTATGCTAATGTTCCTGCTGCAGCTCTCTCTACTGTTCAAGCAGTGCATGAAACAAGCAAGAGAAATCAATGCTCCGTTCTGATTTTGAAATTGCACGTTCTAATTTGATGAATCTGCATCATGTACCATCTCTGAATGCTTGTTTAGTGAACTTCTTCGTGAGGAGCAACGTATCGTAACTTAGGCTGCCATGGAACATCGGGCTACTGTTGGTGCACCTATTTTTGTGGCTTATACAGCATAAGGAAGAATAAGGGTAGAGATATACGCGCTGTCCAGTGCTTTAGTTGTAAAGTTTTTAGCCATATTGCTCGGGATTGCCCCAAGAAGTTCTGTAACTACTGCAAGAAACAAGGTCATATCATCTCTACTTGTCCCATTCGACCTGAAAGGAAGCAAGGTACTGCTTATCATACCTCCGCTAGCGTCTCTAGTTCTGCTACATTGCCTGTTGCCTCACCGGTTGTTCCTATTCCTGCTCCTACAGCCTTAGCAAACCCAAACACACTCACTCCTGAAATGGTACAACAGATGATCATTTCTGTTTTTTCTACTTTTGGGCTCACAGATAATCATAACATTTCTTCTAAGCCATGGTATTTTGACTCTGGAGCCTCTAACCATATGACTAATACTATTGTTCCTCTAAATTATGATGGAAATCTAAAAATTTATACCGCTGATGGCAGTTCTCTGCCTATCAGTGTTGTTGCTGATCTTTCATCTTCCTTAACTGATTTTTTGTGTCTTCTGACCTTTCCACAAACCTTATTTATGTCGATCAATTGGTTGATAATAATTGTAATGTCTATTTCTCTCGTTCTGGTTGTGTTGTGCATGATCAAGTGTCAGGGAAGATGATCACAGAGGAGCCTAAAGTGGGACAACTCTTTGCTCTTCACGTTTTTCCTTCTACAATTATTCCTAGTTTTCCTTTGCATGTAATATTGTTGGTTCTGGAAATAAGATGTGTCATAGACGTCTAGGCCACCCAAACTCTGATGTACTTCGTACTTTGTTTAATTCTGGTTTATTGGGAAATAAAGCATGTTCTTCTCTTGATCTTTCTTTTGATTGTACATCATGCAAACTTGGCAAAAGTAAAGTTCTACATTTTCCTCATCATGCATCTCATACCTCACAATGTTTCGATATTATTCATAGTGTTGTTTGAGGGATTGCACCTATTGTTTCTCATGCACATTACAAGTACTTTGTTACTTTTACTGATGACTATATTCACTTTACTTGGGTTTACTTCCTACCGGCTAAGGCTGAAGTTTTTCAAGTATTTAAGCGCTTTCTTGCACTTATTGAGACTTAATTCTCTGCCAGCATCAAGGTCTTACACTCTGATTCTGGCGGCGAATACATGTCTAATAAGTTTCACGACTTTTTTCAAAGCAAATGGATTATCTCTCAGCGTTCTTGTCCTTTGACACCACAATAAAATAGTGTTGCTGAGAGGAAAAATCGTCAACTTCTTGATGTGGTAAAAATCATTTTACTTGAATTATCTGTTCCTCCTCAGTTTCGGTGTGAGTCACTTTCTACTTTGGTTCATTTGATCAATCGCTTACTCTCTCTTACGTTACATTATGTTTCTCCTTTCTTTAAGATGTTTGGCTATTCACCTTCATATTTTGATCTTCGGACATTTGGTTATGTTTGTTTTGTGCATCTTCCTGCTCATGAACAATATAAACTTACTGCTCAATCTATTAAGTGTGCGTTTCTTGGTTATGCTATACCTCAAAAGGTTTATGTTTGTTATGATCCCCATGCTCATCGTATACGTGTTTCTAGGAATGTGGTTTTCTTTGAAAATTAATATTTCTTTCCATCTCATATTGAGCTGCCATCTGCATCTTTATCTTTTCTGCCTAGCTTTTATGATTTTCCGACAATTGTGGAAAGGTTCAAACCTGGTTTTGTGTATGGAAGACGTAGTTGACATGAGTCTGGTTCCACTTCCTATGTGCCCCATCACGATCTTGACCCGGCACTTGATCCTGCTCTACTCCTAATCCTATTCCTGCTCTGCTCCTGCTTCCACCACTCTTCGCCGGTCTACTCGCCCTTCTCGAACCCCTAATTGGTATGGTTTCTCTTCCACTGTCTCTCTTGCAGCTACTTTATTCTCTATTTCCATTCTCTCTTGCTACAAACAAGCCATGAAACATGAGTATTGGCAAAATGCAATGCAAATAGAACTTCAAGCAGTTGAGGAAAATCACACTTGGGATATTGTTCCTTGCCCCTACAGTCAAGCCTATTGGGAGTAAATGAGTTTTCTCTGTAAAGCTTCATTCTGATGGCTCTTTGGATTGGTACAAAGCTCGTCTAGTAGCTTTGGGAAACAAATAGGAATATGAGATTGATTATGAGGAGATAATTGCTCCTGTTGCTAAAATGACCACGGTTCGAACCATCTTAGCTATTGCTGCTTCACAGTCATGGCAATTGCATCAGATGGATGTGAAGAACGCATTTCTTCATGGTGATCTTCAAGAAGAGATCTACATGAAGCTTCCCTCTGGTATGACTACTTCTTCTCCGCATAATATCTGTAAGTTAAGACGTTCTCTGTATCGGCTCAAGCAAGCTCCTCGGGCTTGGTTTGAGAAGTTTCGTAGTACACTTCTTACATTCTGTTTTACACAAAGTCAGTATGATTCTTCTCTTTTCTTCCACAAGTCTGCATCGGGTATAGTCATTCTCTTAGTTTATGTGGATGATATTATCATTACTGGCACTGACTATGGTTTGATTACTAAGCTTTAACAGCTGTTGCATGCGACTTTCCATATGAAAGATCGTGGCCAGCTCACATACTTCTTAAGACTAGAAGTACATCATCGGGCTAATGGTATTTTCTTAAACCAGCATAAGTATATTCAAGATCTTATTACCTTGGCTAGCTTGGAGGACACTTCTACTGTTGATACTCCTATAGAGGTAAATGTCAAATACAGGAAAGATGAAGGAGACCTTCTGGATGATCCTACTCTCTATCGGTGCCTGGTTGGGAGTCTCATCTACTTGACCACTACTCGCCCTGATATCTCCTATACCGTTCATCAGGTCAGTCAGTTTATGTCCTCTCCTCGGCATCCCCATCTTGCTGCAGTTCGACGCATCATCCACTATCTTTGAGGTTCTCCTACTCGTGGGTTATTATTTCCTACAGGCTCATCTCTTCAACTTGTTGTCTATAGTGATGCTGATTGGGCTGGGTGTCCGGATACACGTCGATCTACTACGGGTTGGTGTATGTTTTTAGGTGATGCCTTAATTTCTTGGAGATGTAAGAAACAAGATCGTGTTTCTAAATCCTCTACTAAAGCCGAGTATTGTGCCATGTCTACTGCTTGTTCTGAAATTGTATGGCTACGCGGTCTTCTTGAGGAGCTTGAGTTTCCTCATACTACTTCTACCCCTTCATGCTGATAACACTAGTGCTATTCAGATTGCCACCAATCCCGTTTTCCATGAACTTACCGAGTACATTGAGGTTGATTGTCATTTTATCCGAGATACCTTAGAGAGTCGGGTGATATCTCTTCCTTACATTTCTTCGGATCTCTAAGTGGCCGATGTCTTTACCAAAGCAATGACTCGACAACAACATCAATTTTTGGTTGGCAAATTGTTGTTGGTTGACTTACCAGTATCAATTTGAGGGAGGATGTTAACGTATACAATTTAGGACTTCTATAGTAATATTAGTTGTATAGATATATTACCATGTATGTAGCCTAAAAATCAAGGATCAGTGGGCTTCCTGTGTATAGCATTTGACCTACTTTCCTTTGTAAAGAGATATAACATATTGATAAGAAAGGTGGCCAAACACACTGAGCGTCAGTTTTTCCAAAAGTTCACCACCAACACGATTCACTTTTCCTTTTCTAACCGTCACTCTTTGCTTTCTCCTCCGCTTTAAATCGGGCAAGTTCAAGTCTACTCGCTTCCAAACTTAGCCTTTTGTTCTCCTACCGTATTCGCGGCTCCATCCTCTCTCAATTATAATGCGTTTTCTACTCCATAAGACGGAAAACACTTTCTCTTAAGTGTGTGACTCTTCAAGAAGAGTATATTTCATGGAGCACTTGACAATGTCCTCAACTAGCCTAATTGGGGCATTTTGTTTTGCTTTCTCAGTTTGTTTTCCTTCTCATTAGCCTCTCCAATTCGATATCATCATTGCCAAGAACATGCTCCTCCTTAGCATCATGTATTAAATCGACAACAATAGAGGTACGAGTTAGGGTCGGCGACATCATAGATATTCGATTTGGACCATCATTGGAGCAATGCTGAATCCATTTTAGTTAGTCCTTCAACAAGTGTCAACAATGCTCAAATGGAAATTGATTTTTCTCTAGTGATTGGTACATCAACTTTGTTTTCTCAAACTTGCAAAAAAAAAAAAAAAAAAAAAAAGCTTAATGTGTATTTATCTAAAAATATAATAAAACAATATGTACAAGAACTTCAAAGTAGTGGATGGATATACATTTCTTGTTCGATCATGCCACTTTGGTTTAACCTTTCTACTTGGGCTAGCTTCGCCACTTCGGTTTAACCATTCCACTTGAATTTATTGGTTGTTTTCTGAATCGTCGACCACTAATACATTAAAGACCCAATGGTCCACTCCATTTTACTTTGCTTATACCGATCGAAGTATAAAGAAATCTTTTCTCAAAGTTGGGCACATTTTTTATCGATTCCTTATATTGCATCTATTGAAGTATTTAAACATGCCAACACAAACAGTTTGTTTTCCCCTTGGGTGAAGTTGGCACCCCTATTGGATTTGTTCGTAGTAAGAACCTCCATTTAGGGTGGGGGTGGAGAGTCTTTCACCAACACTAGACTATGTTAAGTTTAACTTAAGAAAGTGTGGTCAACGTCAGAGTCTTGTGTTAGGTGGGTCGTGAAGAACATATTTATGTGCTCTTGTAAGTCCATCTCTATACAATCATAGAAAATGAAGAAATTTCAGACTATATTCTATTTTGAACTTTTTTAATGACAATTTTGTAATTTTCTTAAATTTGAATGACATTTTTATAAAATTTTAAACTAGATAACATTCATATCATTTTAAACTCTAAAATGAATTTACATAATCTAATTTGTTTTTTTTTTTTTTTTGTAATTTTTAATATGCCTCTTTATTCTCTCTTTTTCTTAAATCTCATTGTTTTTAATAATTTCTTGATTTTTTTTTCTTTGTGTGTCAACTCAAGTTTACTTTCAAAATTACATGTTATAATAATATATATGATGGTATGGATTGTAGTAGTTTTTTCTGTCTATTAAACAAGAAATAAGGTACAAATAATTTTATTTTTCCCTTTTGATTTCGTTTATTTTCATGAATCACGTGCGTGTACCGTGTTCCAAAGGTCTAGACTTGTATGTTCCTTGATTTTGCGAAATGTATTGTTGTTTTGAACGTATTTATTTTTATAATTATTATGACTTGTTTTTCTCCGAGTTACCGCGTGATACACTACATTTGACGACAATGAGAGGACAGTCGCTTTAAAAACATGTTTTTCTATCAATTTAATCATGGTTGTCTTCTTTCTGCTTTCTTTTTTCACAATAATATTGTAAGATAAAAATATTTTTATAAAGTAATGTTATTTTTATAAAATATTTTATAAAATTACTCTTCATTTAACATATTATTGTGTAATGTGTTGTAGAAAATATTATATATAAATTATTTTCTTTTTTCAATTCTTCTTTAGTGGAGGTGAGCGAGATCACCCTATTTTTTTTTTTTTTTTTTTTGAACATTTGGTTTTTATGGATATTTCTTTTTTGAACTGATCTTCATCATATAGACACTTAAGTGACCATGATGTTTGGCAAATAAAAACAATTTCAAAAACTAAAATATCTTACTTCCACTTATACCATAAGCAAAATATAAAAATAACTTTTACTATCGTGAAAATTATCCTCCTTTTATACTTTCTTTCAATGGGCCGGCCCAACCACTTTTATCCAATAGTATTAATATTTGTTTTTTTCTTTATTTTTTTAACAAATATCTTAAATCAAAAATATTTTTGGTGCATGCATCATACGATAATATATATATATATATATATATATATATATATATATATTTACGAAACCTCCTAAAATAATATCTAAAATGCTTTTATAAAAACTTCAGTAACTTTTCAAATATAATATATATATATATATATATATATATATATATATTACATCTGCTTGCCCCGGCATCTACAAAATACCTTTAATTCTTTAAATTAAATATTAAGAAATGATTTATATAAATCTCAAATAGTTAAATTTCACACATGCAAACTTTTGTAAAAAAGTGAACCAAACATTAAAAAAAATGTAAGAACTAGAGTCCAACCATTTTTTTACAAAAATTTGCGTAAAATTTATTTATTTAAAATTTATATCTAACATTACTATTAAATATTAGATGGAGAATCAAAATTAGCACAACTCTCTCTAAATATGTGTGTATATAATTAAAACCCTTGATATATATTAATGATTGAAACCTTCTCCTCGATCGTCGACCACTAAAATGTATGTCCGATCGACGAAGATCAATAACGGGCAAATTAGCTTTTGATCAGTACGTAAACTAGTCCATAATATGCTGCTTGATACCTTTTCATCATCATGAAGAGATGGGGGGCAAGGCAAGGCAATATATATATATATATATATATATATATATATGCATGTAAGAATTCAGAACAGAAACATACTCTACTCCGATCAAGAGCCAAAAATAAAGTCAAAAATGGAGATCGAGAAGGTCAATATTCTAACCTATTACCAAAAATCCTACCACTAAAAAAAAAAAAAAATTCTTTATGTTGGCTGCTCTAATTTTGTCCATTTAAAGTTACAGAAATATCGGGAAAAAAAAAGAGCCTCTAATTTAATCACCTTTTAATTATTATTATTATTATTATAATATATAGGTCTTCAATATAATTATGACTATCAAATGAGGCAGCCGCCTAGTCCAAAAACCACACAAATTAAAATGGGTCAAAACGATTGATTGAATGAACCATTGAGATGCATGATCCTACTTCGCGATGAATCGCAGTCAAATAAATATATAGACAAGTATATATAATTAACTTCTAGATCATCTAATTTGGACACGTTATACTGGGCTTAATTTTCATACAAATCTCATCTCCTGGCCTACCCAATTTGTCCCTGTCATCACCTACGTCATTAATCTAGAATCATGAAAATGTCACTTTGTAATGTCTGTGTCCAATATGTCTGCATGGGTTGATGTTTTATTTAAGCAAATTAAAGAAGAAAACACAAGAGAACCTGAAGAAGAAGAAGAAGATGAAGAAGAAGTGATGATGTGAAATGCCGTATATATATATTGAATTGCTAAACCAATTTCAGGGACTGGATGGATGACAACTTAAATGATCAGATGGATGTGAACACTTGACCACACGATTATTAGAGTGTTAGATTTGGATGCTTCCTGGAAAGTGGTATCATCAGACCTTTTAGGCTCACTTTTGCTGTAAATGTGAAAAGACTTTGCAGAGGATTTGAAACGGACCGGGTCTTTTTAACATTTTGTAAAATACTTGAAAAAGTAAAAGAAAGTGTGCGCATTCCTTTACAAGCTGATTGTTGGCCGAGTGTAGGTTCCTCGAAGCACAAGACTTGCGGTCCTACCCATACAATCAGCTAGCTGATCTTGACTTCGTTGACTCAGACCGCTCTGTATTTTTGGTTTCCTCCGCTCAGTATAAAAAGCCTCCAAGGTCCTTCCGGAGTCTCCATGTCCATCGGGTTTTATCTCCTAGATATATTCTGTAATATTCTTCTTTTCTTGGCTTCGAATTTCATCTCCAACTTTATCCGATACTTCTTGCATCCCTCAAACCTTTCAGCAAATGAAGGTATGAATCTCACACAAAACCCTTTTTGGCTCTCTCTTTAAATTAACTTGTATTTGCATGTATGACTACTGATGACTCATCTTTTTGATATATAATTCTCCGATATATTTCTATAGATTCGGTTTTAATAGATTTCTATCACGTTTTATGACAGAAAGTGATCTTGACAGTGCAAGTGCATGATGAGAAAGCAAAGCAAAAGGCCCTGATGGCAGTTTCTGGTCTTCAAGGTATAGATCAGTTGTTAACTTTCTTCTATTAATTCTACTATGAGTTCTTTGATTGGCAGGTATCGAGAATCGGTTCATTTGATTTCTTTCTTCTTAATTTCTTTTCCTTGGCAATAACACCCAGAACGTAAAATTAAGGATCATGTCAAACTGAAAAACAGAATTCTATTTACTGTACTGTAGGTGTTGATTCAATCTCCATGGACATGAAGGACAAGAAATTGACGGTGATCGGGAATATCGATCCGGTTACTATAGTAAGCAAGCTGAGGAAGCACTACAGCACAGAAATAGTCTCTGTTGGACCAGCAAAAGAGCCCGAGAAGAAGAAGGAAGAACCGAAGAAAGAAGAGCCTAAGAAAGATGAGAAAAAGAAGGACGAGGCGGCTGAGCTTGTGAAGCTCTACCAAGCTTATAATCCTTACATGACCCAACACTATTATGTAAGAAGCGTAGAGGAGGATCCTAACGGTTGTGTCATTTGTTAATTCTTAGATCTCATAAGAATTATATTCAACATAAAAAGAAGTCGGTCTCAGTACTGAATTTATGTCCGAAAGGAGGTTGATGTTCAAGAAATAGGGAGAGGTCTAATGTACAGTAGACGATGGTGAGTTGTTTGAAGTTTTATTGGTGTTGCTTGGAATCTTTACATATTTTAGTACTCTCGAGTTGTTTTGCATCAATGGAAGATTGTATTTACTACTATTGTAGTCGAATTAAAGCTCTGTTTTGCATTTACTACTATTGTAGTCGAATTAAAGCTCTGTTTTGCATCAATGGAAGATTGTATTTACTACTATTGTGGTCGAATTAAAGCTCTGTTTTACGTCAATGGAGGGTCGACAGCTTTTGCAGATTGATGAGTGAATGATCAGATCCGAATTGAAGTAGTTAATTAGTATTCAAATACTTATAATTCGCCAAGAAAAGAATGAATTCTATCATCAAGTTGAACAACCACTAGTTTTGAATCATTCCCCTTACCATTTTGTGCAAACATGGAGAAGTTTGGAGTATTTTTCAAAGTTGTAAAAACTTCAAGATATTGCATACAGGATATTGCAGCAAACACCTGTAGTGTGTAGACCACAGTAATTTTCTGAGAGCTCCCTGGTTTCCTGTTTCATTCATCATGCCTTAATTCGGTGGAGACATGAAGTTTAAATAAATATAAACTTCATGTGCACATCACTTCCACCCACCTGTCGTGCTAGGAATCACTTGATGTCTCTTTCAACCAATTTAAAAAAACTCAGGTGTTTAAGATACTGATTCAGCCTTACCAAGCAAGAATTTTATATATATTATACTACCAACTCGATCCAAATTAATATTAATTAAAGCAGAAAAAGGAAAACAGTCTAAAATGTCTGTTTTTGGCATAAACGTTTTTTTCTTCTAAATTGATTTTTACATCTGTATAAATTATAAGTATCTATTAAATAAGTGATAAATATATATATATATATATATATTTTAGAATTTTAACTTAAAAATTATCATATTAAATATATATATATATTTTCCAGATGTTTAAGAGATACACATTAATTTTTTAAATGAATTGCAATAAGCTAATGATCTACTTTAGAAGAAAAGTATACATCATGTAGAAAACTTGTGCATCAGCGTTGAAGATAAAATGAACTTGGTCTCCCTTTGAGGTGAGTTGATGGGTCATTTGCAAGTTGCAACGCATTACCCCTATAAAATATGATTATCATTTCGTCTCTGGTGACTGTTGAGTCATATCTATGTGACCACGAAACATATAACGAGTAAGACAATGTATAATGTGACTGGCTGATTCCATCTTATCCCTTCTTTTTTTTTTTTTTTTTTTTTTTTTTTTTTTTTTTTTAATGAAGGAAACAAACTCGTTTCATTAATGAACTGAAGTTACAAATGTGACTTATATATAGAAAATCTAGACTATAAGTCAAACTATGCATTAGCTCTAGGGTTTCCCCACACATAAATTCTTTTGTGACGGACATTGTCTTAACTTCTAAAAACTCTCTCCTAACAGAAAAAGCGCTATGTAAAAACAGAACTTCACGACCCACTCTGTCCTCTCAAGGAAGAAGAGTACGGGACACTGCTATAGATATTAAATCTAATAGCCTATTTCTATTATATTACTAACTAAAATAACAAAAAAAATTACAAATAAAAACACATAACTAACTACAAAGCCACAAGTACTGGCGTGAACCCGGACGTCACGCCTACCGCAAGTATCGGCAAATCGAGCACCTAGCTCACGCACGGACACACAACCTCCATTGCACAGGCAGCACTTTCGCACGAGCACTGGCCGTACGACCACCGGCCATAACTTCGTCCTCCTCTCTCAAACAACTTTTGTCTTAGATTGCGTCCGATTCAAATGCTCAACACCTCACTCAAGTCAAAATGAACAAACTAAATAACAAAAATAAAAACTGAACAACAAAACGAATGAACGGTATATATAGATTCGGCAATGATCCGTGCAGTTCACTGGTCGTACTTGACTGACTTTATTTATTATCAAGTAGGAAAACAAAGGGGAAAAAAAAAAAAAAAAAAAAAAGAGAGGCCGGGGGCAAATCAGCGTGGAAATTTAGAAAAAGAAAGAAAAACAAACGTCATTCTAACAACTCAAGAGGGAATATGAATGGAGTTTATAACTAGGCCGTCCAACTTCTAATCATCCTTAGAGTAGCCCATCCAAAGTTACTTAATAATTTTATAACAAGTAATGCGTTTGCACATCAAACTAACAACTAGCAAAACTCTCTGTACACGCTGATTTTGCCCGAGTTCTCCAGACTTAGGACGGCTTAGTTGTGATACTTTAGTCGTGAAGAGATTTTATGAAAGTAAATATATAAATTAACATGATTTAATATGATTTATTAGATTATAAAATTATTTTTATTATAAAATATATTTAATATATTATATAAAATTATATTAGTTTATGAATTTATTTTTATAATTTTTTTTAATAATTACAGTATTTTTTAATCTGGAGAAATTAACATATGCATGATGACAAGCTGTCAGTCTTTGAGGTCTTGATCAGATGCAGTCAATGAGTTAGAAGTGTTGCCGTGCTATAACTGGACTTGTAAATCCATGTGCGTCAACTTGGATGGAAGTTGACAACCATTATCCACTGTTTTCGGTCAATGTACGCAAACACTTTGGTGTAGTTGATTTCAATAATTGGACTGGACATATAATATTAAAAAATTTTAATTATAAATAATTTTGTGTATTAATATGTATACATATTTAATATAATTAGTTAGAAAATAAATTTTATTAAAAAAATATTAATTTAAATTTAAAATATAAAGATAATAACATTAATATGTACATTAATACAAAAATTTACTTGTTCATAATAAAATTTTATAATATTATAGGGTGGAATGTATGACATATATGTTTATGATCAGTACGTACAACCTCCTTCATTAAATAAAAAGCTAATTGAGAAAAGTTGATCGACTTGAGTGCCAGCTTTTATACAAGTGTCTTGCATATATATATATATACACGTAGCTTTCGCTTCTATTTTAATGGAGAAGTTGATTTTTCTTTTCGGATGTTATTAAAAAGGAGCATATAGTACTAGTAGACTGTTTGCCCAGTCTCTCTCTTTCTCTTTCTCTTTCTCTCTCTCTCTATATATAATATTTCACTTCCATCTCACATCAAGTGCTCTGTTTAAGAATCTTTACCACACTTGAATTATCGTGTATCTGCATAAAGAATATATATATGCATATGTCAGAAAGAGAAAGAATGTTAATGATGTTGAGAATTAGGAAATTAATATTTTTCGCCATATATTTGATGCTATTTATTCAAATGATAGTTTATTTTAAAGTAGTTTTCCACCTTGCTTTGAAAAATGAAAAAAAGTGATAAAATGTCTCTATCACCAAATCTCTTTAATCGATTTGATGATATATATATATACATGGTCACCAGGACCAAGCTGCATGCAAGCGTACCCCGCCTGCCACAAAATAAAAATCAATCATTCCGATTTTGACGCGCTTTTAGGGTCCCTTTGAAAGTTGAGGACAGCCAGCCAGTCTTTAGGTCTCTCGCTTGGGGTCAATGCAATTAGGTTGAGTTTAGGTTGTGAGTTAATCTCATATATTCTATAAATATTAATGAAAGTATAATAAAAAAATATTAAATAATAGTAAAAAATAATAATAAAATAATAAATAGTAACGTTACTCAACCTAACCTTTAATTTGTATGACTAAATTTTTGAATTCCATTTTCATTGAAATATTGGAATGAAATATTTCTCCTCCCAACCATGTAAAGGGCTCCAACAAGCATGCTTTTCTTTTACATACTTTAAGTTCTTGCATAGGTAGTGGTTTTGTCATTATATTTAACCCATTTTCATCGGTATGAATTTACTCAATCTTTAAAACTTCATCTCCAATGCATCACAAATCAATGATATCTCACATCAATATGTTTAGGTCTTAAATAAGAAGTTAAGTTCTTACTAAGACGGATAGTACTCAAATGTCATAGCAGAGAATATACTTCTTTTGTTTCTTATACAATTCTTCTAAGAACCTCTTCATCCATAAAGACTCCTTGCTAGCTTCAGTGATGGCAATATATTGAGCCTCTGTGGTAGACAAAGCAACATATTTCTGTAGTCTGGATTGTCATGACATAGCTCCCCTTGAATATGTAATCAAGTAGTCTAAAGTAGACTTTCTGGAATCAATGTCATTAGTCATATCTGCATCTATAAAATTAGGGCAGAGCAAAATTTCAGAAATTCTGATTCCGACCGACATCCGCTACGATTCTGACTACGACGGAGTTGGAGTGGTCGGATTTCGGAGTCGGAGTCGAAGTTCGGAGTAGCTCCAAACCTCGTGTCGGAGTTGGAGTTCGGAGCTCCGAATTCCAACTCTGAATTTTTTTTAACAAAACCCAGATGTAAAATGACGTCGTTTTACATCTGGGGTTTTGTCAAAAAAATATAAACGACGCCGTCCCACTTAATGTGGGATGGCGTCGTTTTATGGAACGGAGGGGGCCAAAACGCAGAAGCCCTCCTTCTTTCTTCCTTCTCAATTCTCACTTCTCAGTTCTCTCTCGTGACCTCGTCTGTTGCGTCCGCGACTCTGCGATTTGCTGCAGTGCTGCGTCTCACGTCGCTCTTGCGTCTCGCGTCTCGGTTGCCGCCGTTCGTCGTTACTCCTCTGTGCGACTTCAAGCCGAGCTTCAGCCTACAGTGAGAGTGACGGGTTTTGAACTTCTGAGCCCTAGAATTAAATTTAGTAGTTTAATTAATTAATTTTATGTAAACGTCTCTTACTCTCTCGTGAATTGGTATTTTATTGTGATTCCTATGAATTGATTTTGTAAATTTGTAGTAAGGAAATGTGTTTAATGAAATGTATGATGAGTTTGTAATTTTTTTGTATGCATGCATAATGTTTGATAAAATGTGTAAGAGATCTTCTCAACACGTGAACACTGTGTTTTTTTTTTTTTTACAAGTATCAATATGTGCATATTGATATTTGGGATGAATCTTAGACTTGCAAACGAAGGGAAAAAAAGAAAAGGGAAATCAAAAGAAAAAGAAGAGGTTTAGGAATATATTATAGAGACATACGTATTATGGAAATAGAAAGGAGAGGCAATACATCCATTAATTCGACTTTTTAGAGACAAAAGCAAACTAATCCCCCCCCCCAAAAAAAAAAATTAACTGCCAAAATCTGAATCCCATCAATTTGTAGTGCACCCAAGGGTTAAAGTCAGTTAAAAATTTGTGTAATTTTGACTCATGAGTCATGAGCACTTTTAATGCTAAATTTCAGGCAGACATAAAACAAATTAAAGATATAATCAAAATTCAGTAACAAAATCAGAAGGAATATTTAAAGTATTGAAAACTCTTGAATAAACCAAATATGTGTAGATGGTTCACTTATAAAAAAATATATATGTTGCTGATTTCCGAGCGGAGGTTGGAAATTTCATTCGGAGTCAGAGCTCCAACCACCGTTCGGAGTTCCGATCGGATGTCGGAGCTCCGACCATCGTTCAGAGTTCCGATTGGATGTCGGAGCTCCGACCTCCGATCGGAGTCGGACTCTGACTCCAGTTCGGAGTCGGAGTTGGAGGGGCAATTTGACTCCGACTTTTGTCGGAGTCTGAGGTCGGAAACAACAACTTCAACTTCGTCAGAGTTGGAGCCCACCCCTATATAAAATCATCAAGCATATGCTTACTATTTCCAAAGTACAAACAAACCCTAGAAGTACCTCTGATACTTGGAAATCCATTTCACAAACGCCCAATATTCTTTGTCAGGATTAGAGAGAAATCGACTAATAACTCCAATAACATGAGTGATATCAGGTATCGTAATATTCTTCTTTATGTTCTTCACCTTTTTCTTCCAACTGTTCACTTTTAAACTTTCTACACTCTTTTTTTCATATGTCCAAGCTTACCGTAGTGAGACTTTTTATCCTTTTTATTGAAGTGGACATTCCTCTTGACTTGTCATCATCATGAGGTTTTTTACTTTTACTCCTCCATCTTTTTTCTGAAACAAGTGCCTTTGAATGAGAAGAAATACTATGTCCTTTCCTTATGCCTTTTCATTGAACATGCTATAGTCATCACATCATTGGTAGCTGAATTATTGAGAGACAATCAAAGTTTCCCAACTGTCTGGCAATGAACTCAACAAAAGTGAACCTTGAACCTTATCGTTTAAGACAAACTTCATGGTAGACATCTCATCCAACAATTCTTGAAAATTATTCAGATGTTTTGCAAAACTTTGTCCATATTTATACTTAAAATTAACAAGCCTTCTTATCATAAAGGCTTTGTTTTGTGCAGTTTTTTGCTCATAAAGACTTTCTAATTTTATCCAAAGATTGTAAACACCTACTTCTTAGGTTACATGATGGAAGCCACTTGATCAATCCATTGTCTAATATGACTGACAACTTTCCCGTTCAATTTCTTCCATTCATCATTAGTTTTCTTTTTTGATTTAACACCAGCAAAATCAATAGGCTCAAATAACTTTATGTAATAAAGATCATTCTCTATTCTTGTCTGCCAAATTGAGTTTGAAGAAGTGAGTTTAATCATGCTAGCAGATGATTCTTGCATTTAATCCACACAGATAATTAAACAAAACAATCAACCTAGCTCTAGTACAACATTGTTAGGGTGAACACCAAAACCATAGCAGAATATTTTCTACTCTTCTTTGTGCAAATTAAATTGGCACTATAGTAAAAAAACTTACAAATAGAATAAAGAAAATCAAGCAACCTATAAGCAAGACACCAAGATTTTTACGTAAAAAACCCTCCAAAGTGAAAGAGAAAATTAGGGGACCTAGCCCAATTAAAACTTCTACCATCAATAATAATGGGGTTACAAATTGTTTTCTCTAGAGCAATCTCTAAAGGCTACTAGTATACATCATGAATATTTATATTTTTGATTCAACACATAATCATCATCATACAAATTGTTTTTTCTAGAGCAATCTCTAGAGGCTACTAGTACATCATGAATATCTATATTCTTGATTCATCAAATAATCATCATCATACAAGTGGATATCAACTAGGGCGACAAGAAAGATGTTACCAAGTTGGTATGCTTTTGACAACAATAAGAATTGGCATGTCCGATCTAATCTATAGGGGTAATCGGTCAGGTCTGGTTCAACAAAAAGGGTGGACCGAAATTTTCGATCTATGGCCTCCTCCAGACCTGACCAATTACACCCCTACTAAATCCTTAATAAATATATACTTAGAGTACTTCCAGATTATATGTCGCCTACTAATTTATGAAAAAATGAGTGAGATGATCATTTGCCTTAATTTGCTTGTTGCCCAATACGTAGTGAATCTGCTGTCTAATTCCTTTAACATTTTAGAGATAACAATGGTTGACGTAGAAATCACATACGAAAGTTTTTGCCATCGATGAGTTTTCATTGATTAAAAAATGAAGTGAGAGAGAGAGAGAGAGAGAGTTCTTAGTACAAGGTTTCAATTTGAGAGTTTTTGATAACGGGTTGAAGAAATTATGGAAAAGAAGAAAAAGGGAGAGAGAGAGAGAGAGAGAGAGAGAGAGAGAGAGAGAGAGAGAGAGAGAAAATGAGAGAGAGGGTCCGTGTGTGGAGTAGGTGATGGGAGAAATTATGAAAAAGAAGAAAAGGGAGAGAGAGGGAGAGAAAAGTGGGGAGTTACCATTGCAGTTTTTTTTTTCAACAATATGCGTCGGGGTATTACATTCATGTTCTTGGTTATTTGATTGAAGATGTTCTAAATTATGAGATGTGCTTGTTGGGTTTGTGGAGTTTAGTTTATTCTTATGGCGGCCCGATTTAATGACCTGACTCGAAAATGATTCATTATGTTTTTTTGGCGGGTTTTCGGCCTAACTCTCGTGAGGATCTGGAAAAATATTTTGACCATGTATGTGACTTGAGAATTGCCAGATTGGAAGTTCGCTCGACATACGTGTGAAAGGTTACTCAAGCAAAGTTCAGGCAAAGAGTTTTCTCGAGATTCGCTTGACACCTCGCTTGAACGAATAATGCGATAATTGAAGAATTACGGCTTCCATTGTGTAACCTATGTATATGTTTATTATGAACAGTATGACCGTCTGAAATAATATATTTCTCTCCAAAATATATTTTTTCATTCTTCAAGATAATAAAATTCTCGCAACTCCTTAGATGTAGGCACGTTGTCGAAATATTTTGTATCATGTCATTGATGTCTTGTTTTTACTTTACTTTCTTGCATCGTTTTTCACAACAGTGTCCAAAGTACATATGCACCACTCTCCCATAATTACTGGCATGGATGGTTTTCATAAAATAATAATTTATAAAAATTCCTAATAGATAAGTCTTACATAAATTTTTTGTAAAATATGGAGTCTACCATAAAAAATAAAAAAAACTTATTATTTTTCAATAAGACGCACTTTAATTTTTACAAAGGCCTATACAATATTTATGTTTTTGAAACTTGTATCAAAATAACATCGTTGGATGTGGTCTTATTAAACAAAATAAAAACAATTCTCTTGATTGATTTGACCTTGGTTATATATAGCAATATTTCAATTATCTTTTGAAGGAAAATTATAGAAAGTGATAAAGTTAATACTCTTATTTATCTATTTTAGTTAGTTATTTTAAAGTGTTTAATCTCCACCTTTAAATCTAGGTTAAGAATTTTAGATTATGAAGAGCGTAGATTACAAAAGGAAACCTAAATGAACCCCTCATTTTTCCTTCTTCCCTCTCTCTCCTCTCCCTTCCAGCTGCACCCGCTTCCTCTGCGATTTCCCTCTCATCTTCCCCACGTCACCGTTGCATCCTAGACCACAGCCACCGCTCGCCACCACGGCATCATCAGCTCCTTATCGTCGGCTAGATCTCCTCCCCCAGATCCCAACGCAAACCCCTCTCTCTATCCCTGCACTCTTTCTCTCGTGGCTTTTCCACGTCACCGTCGTATCCTAGACCATAGCCGCCGCTTGTCGTCGACGACATCATCAGCTCCTCCTAGCCGGCCAAATCTCCTCCCCCAGATCCTGCAGCCCCCTCTCTCTCGTGGGTCTCCACCGTGCACTGCGCCACGAGTCCCCATCTACAAAGCCCCTCCACCGTCGCATGCATCACCCCTCTCACGAACCCGTGATAGATTTAGCCCAAGAAATAGCTCACCTTTTGTTTTTTTCATCTAAAAAAAAAATCTATTTGAAAACTTTCGAATGGTTCTATTTAATTTCATTCTTAAAAATAATTTTTTGAGATGAAAATCTAAAAATCATTTGAGACAATCTTTTTGAAACAAAATAGAGACGGAATTTTTTCATCTCCAAAAATCTTTTGGAACAAAATTTGGATTTTTTGGGACAAAATGATGAAGAAATTCATGAGCTTAACTCATCTCATAAAATCGGTTGTATAAGAGAGGATTGCACATTCCTTATAAATATGCCTAAGATCTTGTCCACAGATAGTGCGAGATTATTTCTTAACACTCTCCCTCACTTGCAGACCAGTATTTTTTTTCTGGTCCTTGTCTCCGGATAAGTAGTGCGAGCTCCATTCTTCCGGTAGTAGGCTCTGATACCATGTAAAATCACTATTTGTTCCAAAAGGTTAAGCTGATAGGAAGATGTAGATTTTTATTATTTATTTTATATCTTAACACTCTCTCATATGTGAGTTAGACTCTCCCTCAATGAATAATCCAACACGTCGAATATTTAATTAAATGGGGTAGAGTGTAGAGTTGGTGTTCGAACTCAAGATCTTTGCTCTGATACCATGTAGAAATTTATGGGCCTAACTCATCTCATAAAATCGGTTCTATAAGAGAGAATTGTACATTCCTTATAAACATGCCTTAAGATATTGTCTATAGACAATGAAAAAATTATTACTTAACAAATGATTGGTTCCAAAAAATCCAACGATCACTTGTAGTGGTAACAGCTAGAATTCTCGAATGATCCCTTGCTGTAAAAGTTGATTTTGGGATATCTCTTCGCATCAAGGACATGCGGGGAGCTATTAACCCATATTGCTAGCTAGCTATATATTATTATATATAATGACTTATATATTTGAATACCTAATTCTTATTTATTTCTTGAAGCTCTTAACACCAGATTACGAGTGATCAAATCGTAGAAATTCAGTCTGGCAGTCACCAACAATGCATAACGCACCAGTACGTACTAATAATTATGAACAATGTTGTTGGTTTAACCATTCCAATCATATATGCAAGGGTACGCACGTACGTATAAGAAGGGTACGTAATGTAATAACTAATTCGTTTAAACGATTATTGGATATAAATCACGTTTTATTCTGGACTAATTGAGAAAGTCTAGTACTTGTTTCAAATTCATGGTTATTCAAAGTGCTTTTATCAATTAACAAAGATTAGCGTAACAGACATGCATGCATATCGATCGATCGACGCTTAATTTCGAACTGATCTAATTAAGGAGCATCATCAGGCTGCCTCAGCTTCTCATACAGCATCCTCGAAACCTTTCGATTCAAGAGCTAAATGTCAGTCATGTTCAGTTGATATATAGCTAGAAACGATTTCGCCCAAATTAAAAAAAGAAAAACATATTAATGCTGAATATTTAGACGTACGTACCTTGTGCAAGGATGGTGAGTAGCGAGCACCACCTGCATAAATTGGTTGATAATTTGGCATGCATTTTTCAGGGGAAGGAGATAGAGTTGGTTTAATAGATGTTGGAGATTGACGAAGATATGCGGAAATTGGTGAATGCAGTATCGGAGAATGGTTATATGAAGATAGTGGGGTATTACGATACGAAGAAAGTACTGGGGATGCCATGGAAGTTTGCCTTTGAAAATGAGAAGCCGATGCTGCTGCAGGATCAGATGATATTGACCCTGATGATGGTGTCATATTTTTAAACCTGTTGCAGTGATCATAGACGACACAGCTAGCATAGTCATGATTAATACATGATATAAACAACATTAAAGATTATTCGATATAAGTCAAGTGATCATAACTAAGCCAAAATTATATGAATAATTATATATGTAGTAAATGAAAGCAGTACTGATTACTTGTGATCTTCAACATACTCATGATCGGTCTCATCCAGAATTTCCTCCTGCACAAGTAGAAACTAAAAAGCATCAAGCATAATTAATGATCGGATGCATGCATACATTAATTAATTGTAATATGCACTTAATTCAAACCATCAAAAGTAAGAACTGTTGGACGATATCTATATATATATATATATATATATATATATATATATAGATATTATAAGCAGTTGTCTTATCCATACCTACATATCATGCTATGAGTTATTTTAAAATCCTGTTAGTTTTTGTAAGGATTTGGAAAAGATGATGGCAACATTCTGGTGGGGGTAGAAAAATAATATGACAAAAATTCCATTGGATGAGTTGAGATCGTATGTGTCAATCTAAGTTCAAAGGAGGGATAAGATTCAAAGACTTAAATGTCTTTAATATGATTTTATTGGCTAAGCAAGGGTGGAGGATACTGCAAAATGAAGAGACCCTTCTACACATAATTTTTAAGGCAAGATATTTTCCAAAAGGGAGCTTTTTTTTTTTATTCTAAGCTAGGAGCAAATCCCTCATATGCATAGAAAGGGATTTGGGAAGCAAAAAGATGGTAACTAGAGGGTTGCAGATGGAGAGTAGGGACGAGGCAAGGTATTAAAATCTGGAATGATGCATGGATCCCAAGTCATAATCCTTTGGTGTAGGAAATGGATTTAATGCAAGGAAGTCAAGTGGAAGGTGGAGCACATTAGAGCTCTCTTTAATCCAATTGTCGCTGCTGATATTCTGAAAATCATACTGTCAACAAATCAGTACGAGGATAAATGGATATGGACTCAAGAAAAGAACGTCAACTTTAGTGTTCGAAGTGCTTATCGATTCATTCAAGAAGAATGCAAAAGAAGTCAGGGTGAAAGCTTTAGGTATACATATCAGTCTAAACTGTGAAGAATGCTTTGGAAGATGTAAATACCTAGAAAGATGAAGACTTTTGCATGGAGAGCATGTAAAGATATTTTGCCTACACTTAGTAACCTTAAAAAGAAGAAAATTGAGGTGGAGGACAGATGATGCTGTAAGGCAGCACCAGAGAATGTTTTACATGCCTTAGTTTTTGTCTGGCCATCAGGGATCTGTGGAAGACTTATGTGCATCTTATGCAAAATATGAATTCAAAAATGGATTTCTTGGCTTTGGTTACGTGTGTAATGGAAAAAGGAACCAATTCAGACTTCTCTATATTCTTTCTTATAACTTGGGGACTATGGTTCAAGAGAAACAAAATGCAGATGGATAAAATCTTAATTGAGCCTAGTCAGGTTATTAATCATAATTTGTCTTTGTAGAAAACACATAAGGATCTCATGAATTCATCAGGCAAGATAGCAAAGAGTATGTGTGTGCTATTGGAAGCCACCTCCAGTGGGTTTTTTCAAGCTAAATGTTGATGGAGCCATGTTTTTTGACTTGAGAAAAGGTGGTGTGGGTGTTGTCCTTAGAGATGACAAAGGAAAGTTGGTGATGGCTGCTAGTAAGATGGAAAATGAGATAGAGGATCCTGGTACTATTGAATTGCTAGCTTTACTGCTGGGGTTACAACTTTGTGTCCATTTGGGTTTCTCCAAAATTGTTATTGAAAGTGATTATTTGTTGATGGTCAAAGAAATGAAAGAAGATCAAGATTCCTTTTCAGCAGGTGGTAATCTTATCAAGGAAGCAAAGAGCTTGTTGCATCATTTTCATGAGGTTAAGATTCAACATGTACATCCCATGGGGAATGAGGTGGCTCGTAGACTAGCCCGTTATGCTTGGAATTTCGATGATATTGACATGTGGTGGGACGATGTTCCTATGTTTGTTGCTCAATCTCTTTGGATTGAACAAAATAGCTTGTATTGAATGCTTTATGATTGAATGTTTGGTTATAATATATATATATATATATATATATACACACATATATATATTATAAGCAGAATGTCTATTACTTAATTAATACATGAACCTGTAACAGCTCCTCCATGACATCCTCCAGCGTTATGATACCGATGACCTCCTCATCTAAATTAGGAAGCTGAGATTCCCAATCCTCATAATTTAAAATGTTCCCATCTCCTTGTTCCCATATTTTCTTTGATTGTGGGCTTTGTTTAATCCCGAGCTTGGAATTGGCATGATCTAATGTGGGAATTTGAATTGCAGTAGTACTGATGTGATGATCAGTACTCCAGTTTGTGTTTACAGAGATATTAAGTCGACGCGCATTCTGACCCAACTGGTGATCATGATCTGTTCTTGAAAACAAGCAATAATTAATTAGCTCCAGTCCATTATATTCTTAATTAATTCCCACGACACACACATATAGATATATATATATACGCCTAGCTAGCTCGATCAGAGGAATGATGCATGTTTATAGTTATTTAAGGAGAAAAACGTCGATTGATCTCACCTTTTGTCACTGCATGTGTGTGCTTTATATTGAAATTGATGATGCTAGGTTTGGCTTCTTTTTCTGGAGTACTCTCCGGCCTATCTCCTTTCTTACCCTTTATGACAATAGCCATGTGACTGTGACCCTTCTGAAACTCATTCAGTAAATCGTAGAGAGGTAAACACTGATTTATCCTGTCACCATTTCGAAATTTAATCACAATATAATAATTTTATGCCAATATCAGATCATTGCATGACATACACAATATTGTCACAAACAAGTCTCAGAAGAATTATATATAAAGCTGATTCATAGCATGCATTAAAAATGTACAGTACTCATCACCAATATTGCTAGCTGCTGAGTTGATGCATGATATATGTCTTTTTAGTCCAAAAACTTTTGAAACGGAAATTCAAAGAGAGAAGCTACAAACCTAGGAATTTTCCTGATAATAAGATCTCGGATGGGGATTTCATCTTCTGGACGGAACTTGATCAGATCTTTTACCTAAAACAGAGGCAGAGGCAGAAGAATATATAGATTCTAGTTACATAACACATTAAATATATATATATATATATATATATATATATATATATACACTAAACGTACATACATCATGCATACATGCGAGTAATATTAGATATAATAGTTGGTGCTCACCAAAATAAGGCCAACGATATTTGTGGGGCTTCCAGAGTAGATGGGCACACGACTATGTCCTTTGCTCAATATTAGTCCCATTGTTTGCCTAGCTAGGTAAATAATATATCGACTTAAGTTGGAAATTGATATATAATAATTACAATATATATGGATAGGAATTAAGAAATTAAAGGGCATATATACTCATCAAGTTTCGAATCTCTGTCAAGCGAAAATATTTCAGAGATGGGCTTCATAGCATCTTTGGCACTTTTCTGTGTCATATCCAAAGCTCCAGTGATTATGGTAGTTTCATCATATGTTAACTCACCACCTTTTCCTGCCTAAAATTAATATAATAAATGAGCTTTGCATCACAGCTTTCACGCTTCATGAAATGAAATTTGCAAGTGAAAGGAATCAATTGCATGCATGGATATCATAAACTAACCAGAATTCCATGCATGTTAACCAATGTTTTAAGCTCTGCCCGACGTAGAAGTTCAGAATTTCCTTTACCAAGTAGCCAATCCAACAGCTGCATCCCACATGAGTACGAAGCCTTTAATTAGGTATTCTAGCTAATTTAATTTCTAAACAAACAATCCCTTTGATTTTGGGAATCTATTGCTTGCATCTATTTAATTATAATCTTCATTAATTCATAAAGATGCAAAATTACCTTACTAATGGGGTAAGATAATGGATAGAAGACCAAGACAAGCAACCGAACTAGGAAAGAGAGTTTTGCACCAACACTTAGTCCATACCTTGAACACACCGCTTGTGGAATAATCTGGGAAAATAAAACAGTTATAATATATAAACTTATATATAGTATATGAATTTAGTGATCATCATGATTTAGTTCATATTCTAGAAGCATAAACAGCCAATCCAAATTCCAAAAGATCAGAGATGGTATTAATCTATCAAAAGGATGGGAGGTAGGAACAGATAAATAAATCATCTTCATAACACATTCATATGGATATCCGTCTATATATATGATCGAATTTACCTCGCCGAATGCAAGTATAAGTGTGACTGATATCAGTATAGCAGCCCAAGCTGGAAGAAGTGCATCGATGAAAATGGGAAGGGCCTTGTTCAACATGTACGTACGTAGTTCAAATTAGTAGGTTTAGATATATAATAGGAAATCGATCAAGCAAACTATATGACAAGTATATATATCTTAATTAGCTATATACCTCCATTGCCATGGCATTGCTTATGAGTAGAGTACAGAGGAGTAAGTGATGGTTCTTCACGATTGGGAGAATTTTCTCTGCTACCAACAAGGTATAGACCATCAAGATTGCATGCTTATTCCGAAAACGAACCATAAATAGAGTAATAAATTAGTGAAAAAGGAAGGTAATTAATGACCTGCATTCTTCCTATCTTGGGGCTGACCAGCCTTGGCAAGGACCTCAAGATCAACCAGGCTAAGCGACATGAGTCCTAGGGTGAGGCCTGACATGAGTCCGGCAAATGAAACAAGAACCACGCATATGATTAGATACACCCAGAACATTGGCTCGCAACATGGAACATCATTTGCTGCCATTTCTTTTCTTTTTTGTTTTAGATAAACAAAAGCACTAACTTTAACAGAGAAAGCTAGCTCGCTAGTTTCAATGAAGACACGGTTAAAGAGATCAGTCGGGTCTGGGTAAAGAGCAGGAGTTGTATGTTTGGATATAAATAGAGGGAAAAAGGGGGAATTAAACCGACCACGGCGTCACACCAGATGAACCCAAACAAAATTGCCACGTTTTCTGTGTCCGTAGCGAAGACCAGTATACGCGCGCTAGCATGCTTGAGCAAAAGGAGATCTAGACCAAATTTAGCAACTTAATCATGTTACCTGTAAGATGACATTGAAATACATACATATATATGTATATATATATCAAAGCTGCAAATAACTCAGCGTTTTATTAATGGCTAAAACTTGTTCAGCTTTTTTGTACGGAGCCTGGCTTTGTTTGTGGTTGGTTTGATGATTCGGTCAGATAAGAATTCGTTGTAATTTTGTAATGGATCGATGCTATTTTGAGATAGCTTCATGCAGCGAGGTACCGACCTTCTTTGTGTTGTGAGACGTGGCAGCTTTGACTTTTCTGGTGAATTATTTGCGTGGAGAATCGAATCGGGATCAGCTGTCAATTGGAAGCTCATGTTCTAGGCCATCTATCCATGACTACGCCCAAAGGACAATTAGTTTGAAGCTGTTTTAGCTAATAATTTTATATATATATTGAATCACTTGTCTAAATTTTCCATTTAATTTAATGATGTTGAGCATTTTCGATCCTTTCGCATTAAATTAATTACACTTTTGTGCCGTTCAACTCATACATTACACAAGGGTTCTAGCTAGCTACTAGATAATTTAGCCCTGATAAAAGACAAATGATCATCGTACGGATTTTAGGACTTGGTCAAGTTAGAAAGAGAGATAGTCATGAGTTCTATAATTAATAGTTATTATAAAGTGTGTGTATATATTATGAACGATGAGATTAAATACTTGGTTAAACTGTTGAAAGTAAAGTTTTGAATATTGTACTGGTTAAGGCACTCGATCGAAATATTTCGGTATTGATATCGTTTCGGAATAATATGTCGATACTGATACCGTTTCGTATACCGTTTCAAAATAATTTATATCTGGATAAATTATATATATATATAAGCATTAACTGTATTCTAAAATAATAACAAAATAAGTCATAAACTCAATATTTCTTATTATAAGTCTTAAGTTTTAAGTTACAACAAATATCATATCAAAAAAATCACTCATCCTCATCAAAAAGATAATAAGGATCAGGATTCAACATATTAATCAGAATATTTTCATCAACTTCACCATCGTCATCAACATTAACATCAACATTATCATCGTCTTCCTCATTTAGTGAGGCTAATGGCTCCTCAATACTAATCCAATCCAAATCTTTTCCATCAAAAAGCTCAAATGTTTTACCCATCCATTCTTCTATCAAGTCAATGTTTTCAACGTTGATTGGATCTATAGGATCTCCTCCATTTTTTATGCACCTGTCAAAATAAAATCAAATATAAGTGAAAATATTATATATTTTTCAACAGTAAAAAACATTAGTATTAAAAAAATTTATCTCTCTTGCAGCTTCAAGTTATAACGAACAAATGCTAAGTTATTCAAACGTTTATGCACTAACCTATTTCTCTTATTCGAATGAATAAAATCAAATGTGCTCTAGTTTCTCTCACATTCAGTTGCACTATAACATTGACTTAGTACTCGAATAACAAACTTTTGAAGCGTTCGAACCTCACAACCAAATTTGGTCTACCATGCAACTATAACAATAATGCAATTATAAATTATAAATTAAATGCAAGTAAAAATAAAGTAAGATCAAATTTAAAGTACTAAGTCACACTATTTAACAAATGATATTGATAAATGATAATACCTGGATTAATCTTATCACGTTGGCGGATTGTTAAAGAATGTCCAAACTCACCTACTGCATTCTTATACAAGTCAAGTTCTGCAATGATCTTGTCTTGATTATGGGATTAAGTTTCATCTTCATAACACAGATGTTGAAGCCTCTCATAATATCATTTTATTTTTAAAGCTGGGGCTATAGTAAATTTCAAGGTTAAGAAAATAACTCACTGCATGTAATGAACTGACTGTGAAATTGCTTATCCCATCTAGAATCAATGATCATGGTGAATGGACTGAATACATTAACTTTGTTATTGCATCTTGCTTTTATGTACTCTTTGGCTCTTTCTATTGTATCATACAAGTATTTTATTATAGGCTTCTCATCCCCGTCAACAAGTTGTAGAACACGACCAAAGGCTCACTAACTTTAACAATTAATTGATATTGAACCAAAAACTCTTTATCTTCTAAAACAATCACAGCTATCTCATTCCCAATGTTGCCTCTAAAATAACTTGATGCAATCTATTTATCACAAGTAAACATTTGTCTGAGTTCTATTTTAAACAAGAGCAAGCATTGGATACTTCAAAATTTTTTCGCAAACCTTGTAATTGTAGAATGATACAAATTATGACCTTTGGTAAAGTTTTTTCTCATCAATGCCAAAATCCAACTATAGTTATAGATGAACTTTGTTTTCTTTTTTGCCTTTTGATAGTATCATAAATAAGGGAAAAATGTATTGGATCAGAAAAATTCTCCAACATCAAGTCTATGCAATGAGCTGCACAAGGGGACAAGTAGAAAGAGCCATACTTTTGCTGTAACTTTTTTCTTGCAGCTTTATAACTTGCATCATTGTCCATTATGAACTACACAATATTCTCAACTTCAATTTCTTGAACAACCTTATCAAAAATATTAAACAATATTTCAGCATCTTTTCTAAGACCAGATGTATCAACAGACTTCAAGAATATTGTACCTTTTAGACAATAAACTAGAAAGTTGATTATTGATTGTTGCTTCTGGTTTGTCCAACCATATGTCATTAGTGAATAACCGGTCTCATGCCAAGCCTTCTTTATTTGTTGCAAATAATCTTGAACCGTATTTACAATCATTTTTAATAAATTTCCTCTTAACTCATTTAAAGAAGGGACCCTGAATTCTGGTCCGATGAAAGTCATGGCATCGATAACTGGTTTATAAAACTTGGATTGAGCCGCATTGAAAGGCAGATTAGCATCATACCACCAGCGTGCTACAACCATATTTGTGCTACAACCATATTTACATTTACAATCATTTCATTCGAACACATATAACTCTTAATTGAAAGTTGGCCCCCAGGAGTTGTTCTTGGATCAAAAAATCTATTCAATCCCCCTACTGACTTTCTAGTTTCAGATTCTTTCAACTTCCTCTTACCTTTTGAAAGCTGAGATTGTCCCTCCATATTATTACTATCATCAATATCATCAAATGTTAAATCTATATCACCTCCAATCTCTAAACTTATTTTTCTTTTCTTCTATTTACTTTTTTTCATTTCATCAAACAACTCATTCATTTGCATTTTACATCTTCAGAAACCTTTTTACATGCTTCTACATTGTCTGGAATCCCAGCTAGACGATATTTCAACTGAGTGATCCCACCACCTCTAATTACTTTATTATAATATAAACATTCAGAAATATTTATTGCCCGTAGCATTGCAAGTGTAAGGGTCCATGCTGGATCTTTTGATTTTACAAGAGCAAGTGTTGAAGTTGAAGTCATACTCATACTACCGGTTGGTTGACAACTAGACATTTTTAACTATTAAAGTATAAAAAATTAACACTTATAAGTAAATAAAAGCTATAAATACAATGTAGAACTTAAAAACAAACAAACACTATAAAAATATAATCTAAAAGATCTTTATGATTAACGAAAAAATCAAATTAATAAAAAAATTACTTAAATCTTTAGTAAAATTGGCTTTATTTAATATTATTGAAAGATATAAAAATATAATATGCCTCGTATTAACAAAAATGATAAGTAAAAATGAAATATAATAAATAATTTTTAATCGTGAGATGATAGGTAATCGATCAAAATGCTTCAGTTTTCATTATAGGAATCTTTCAAATTTTACATAATTGTCTCACTAGATCTTACTCTTGCTCATTGCCCGACAATTCTTTTGTTTTCTTGTATTTTTTTTTTTTAATTTTGTATTTTGTAATATTAAATAATGATATATCTATAATTCTTTTATAATTATTTTACCATGCTAGAAATGCACAAGAGTGTGAGTTAAGAAAGATACATACATGAACATATACTACGATGACACATTTAGGTATTATATATAAGAGAGATATTGGACAGCATGCATGCAGCAAAAGAGACTAGAGAAACGTATAAATGATGGCGTAAAAAGTTAGAAACTCCTCAAATTAACTATTACAAAAACAAAATCATGATTAAAAGAAGGAGTTCAAAAGTTTCAATCATGCATCCATCTTCAATTAACATTCTTTTTCCCTCTGCAAAACATAAATCTGTTTAATTTTCTTGGTGGGTATATTATTTGTAATATACCAAATTATCAATGTTTCCTTGCAATGGAGATTGGACTTTGGAGACACGATTGCGAGATGAGTTGACGGAGACGACGACGTGCGATGAGACGAACGGCTTGAGCTAACAAAGGGGTAATTTTAGAGGTTTGGGGTGTTGCTGCTGGCTGCAGTGAAATCGAATTGGGAAAAAAAAGTAAAAACAAAACCCGAAGTTATAACATTATAGTGTGAAAGTCCGAAATAGCCCCAAGATGTTTACTTAAATTGCGAAAATACCTTCCAAACAGGCTGTAGAATGTGTACCGGGCAAAATACTTGTTTCGGCCGAGAAAGCAAATACCGGCCGGTACACCCAAAATTTGGGTGGTAGGAAACGAATTTATTATCTGTACCGGACCAATGGCCGGTACGGCATATACCGGTCGTACCAACCGGTACGGTACAATATCAAAAATATTGAAAGTTTGCACATTATGTAGAATTTAAGGTAAGAATTATATAGAGTTTCTGAGTTGGTTGAGTTGTAGTTTTATAAGTATTGGTGAAAGAAAAGTGACTTACTTTCTAGATCAGAAGGGGTAGTACTACTAATGTTAATATTTCAAATGTTTAACTTTTTCATTTAATCATTATCTAATCATTATAATTTTTTAAAATTTTCAAACAAAGCGCAAAAAAAAAAAAAAAAAAAAATCAACTTTTTTAAATTGAAAAACAAAATTATATTCTAAAAATATTTTAACTTTATAATATTTTGATTCAAATTTTTTCTTTCATTTTTCAAAATCTAATAAAACATTTGACACGGACAGAATAATGATTATTCTGCAGACTAGTTTCAACAGATAATTTGCAAGAAAGAAGGCAAGAGAACAGCCCAAAAACACAAAAAAGGGCCTGTAATGTTCAATGCAAAATTATCAAAATTCAAGAATGGTTCCGTCAACCCACAAACCGGGCTGTAATAGCTGAAAATCGATCGTATTAGAATTTTACCAAAAATAGCAAAATCTCAATAATCATACCAAAATTAAATATGTAATACAAGAAATAATCTATCAAAAATCTTGTCCAAATCGAGTTCAGAATCACTTCCTAAATAGTAAATGAAATATTACTATAAAAGGTAAAAAAAAACTAAAAGTAGGAATTCAGAAGGGGAAAACAGTGAAATTTGGCCTAAAAAATGATGCACACCAAAGGTTGATAAGCGCCATGATGTGCGCGTCGAATAGAGCTTTCCGAATTGGGGTCATATGTGTGATTCTAATACCCGTAACCAAAATTATAGCCAAAATACCGAAAGGTGCCCAAAATTGCTACAATCAAGAAAAGATCAGAATCTCCTACTATCTTTGCACTGATCTGCTACCTCAAGGTATTTTAATGCAGTCAACGTGCAATCTGACAAGTCAACATCATCTTATTCGGATCCTCCTGCATCAATATCTTAACTCAAACTATTTCACTGTTATTCATAAATTTCTCATTTTATCTTATTCCTCAAACGAGAACTAAAGTTGTGTTTGGATGTTGAACTGAATTGAGTTGAGTTGAGTTGAGATGATAAAATATTGTTAGAATATTATTTTTTAATATTATTATTATTTTGAGATTTGAAAATTTTGAATTGTTTATTATAGTTTGTATTGAAATTTGAAAAAATTATAATAATGAATTGAGATGAGTTTGAGATTGAAACGTTCATAAAATGGGATTGCCCATATTTATTAATAATTTGTACTTACTGTTTTTAAACAAGTTTGGTTTTGGAATTTCTTATAACCACTTAAGTTTTTACTTGTAAAGGTATTATTTACCTATCCAAAAAGAGGTGGCAAATATATCCAAAAGGCTTACTTTTTTTTTTTTTTTTTTAAGTCTTTTTAAAGAAAGAGTGGTCATGATTCCATTATATAGGAAGTTTACATGATGACTCTATTGGCCGGACATCTGTATGCATTTTTACGGAAAATGTCTAAAAAAAGTAAAAATGGTTTGGAGGAAGACATCATGATTCATGGGTAATAGATAGAGCTGAGCTGATCTTGGACGGACGCTTCCAATTAATTAGCTCTTTATGATAATTGACTATATAATAATGGACGCAGGTGGAGCAGTAACTGTTTCTAAGTTTTGATGGTTATATTAATATCAAGGCGAGTGGAGCAGTTAAAACGGGAACATGCGCACTTAAGTAGCTGACAATAAAGCGGTGTCGTTTATTGCGCAGTTGAGCTCATGAATTAGCTCAAGGTACGTACGCACGTACACTTGGTGCTGCTTTCCAAATAATAATATAATATTGAATCATTGATGGATGGGTGGGTGAGGGCGGGGCGGTAGTTTAATTATTAATAAAATGGCATCATGAAATTTGCTGCATGAACTAGCTAGCGTTGCTACTTAATTAAATCCCGTATTATTATCTACCTAACATATCTACATATATATATATATACAACAAGACCTCAAACCCGCGTATTTGGTATAAAGCATCTGCCATCATCAGCTACCTCAAAATTAATATATCTTATTCTAATTAATTATATTATATAATGATCTTGATCTCCTAGCTAGCTAAAATATGTTAATTAAGTTTGTTGTTATTTTTCATTTAATATCTTAATTTACGTACAGCTTATATATATATATATATACACGTACTGATTGATCATCAAATTAAATGATCTAATTACACATGAAGTGTATATATTAGCATGCATGCATGCATTTAATTATAATGAATTTGGTTTGCGTTCGTACTCCACATGATGATCGATCATGAGACGTGCTTAGCGTACGTTGTTGCTAATTAACTTCCCATTATGATGTTCATCATGTAGTACGTACTGACCCCATCATGCCAGCTCGATCGCATGTGATTACTAACAATAAAAATGAATGTTTAATTCATGATTATTACAACTAGTCCGCATGTTACATTACTGCGTACAACTAGTCACAAATCTATCAGTTGCCAATTAATTAATTAAGATAATTAGAATCCGTATCCGGATTATATATAAAATCATACGATGGTCTAAAAGAAAACTAAAATTAAGCTGCATCTGGATATATATTGGAAGAGGTTTAGTCATCTACAGGGCTTGCCAGGTTCTATCGCGGGCCTTAGCTACGACTCAACCCAATAACTCAATCAATCAAAGGGCCTAGCCCATTTGAAGCTTGTAAGGGTAACACCAAAAGAATAATCGTATGAGGATGTTGGGAAAGAGGAGCAATCCGTTTATTCCGAGTAAGCTAAGTCCCAATATTCTAAAATTTGAATTTCAAATAACAGATGAGATAGTTATAACATTGCAACAGAAACATTGTGGGCTCTATTTATATCACTTAAGTATATAAGGGTAACACCAAAAGAATAATCGTATGAGGACATTGAGAAAGAGGAGCCATCGGTTTATTCGAAGTAAGCTAAGTCCCAATATCCTAAGACTTGAGTTTCAAGTAACAGATGAGATAGTTATAACATATCAACAGAAACATCGTGGATCATATTTATACTACCCATGTATGACAACGAAATCTATCTGATTCATTGGGCTAAACAGAAATCTCCATTATTCTCATTGACTTAGGCATCGAAAGCGTTCTCTCGAACCACCAAACTATACTCTTCTTTGGTTGCAAAAGATCGTGTGAGAGAAGTTGCGAAACACGTTCAAAACATATATATATATATATATATTTATCACTCCTATAACTAATATATCGTATATGCAGTATGATTCCACTTGTTGCATGCATGGGGTTTTACTTAATTATCATTTGAAGGTATACCTTATATTATTATTATTATTATTATTATTGAGTTTGGTTCTTCTCCATGGTTCCCACCCGCGTTTTTTCCTTTTTGGTAAAAAATGATCAGTTTATAAAAAATGATTCAAGAAATTTAAGTTGTGACAAATATTTTAGAATATAGGCTCATGATATATATGTAACTTGTATTTTGCTTTTTTTTTTTTTTTTTTTTTATTTTTTTTTAATAACAAGGAAACTGTTTTATTCATCATCAAAGCAATTACATTCATCATTAGGAAAAGAATCCCACCAAATTATCAAATCCTCTAAATTCCATGCAAATCTTGCCAAATTATGGGCTGCTTCATTAGCCTTACACCCTTTATGTTGGACAGTACACTTAGGAAGTAGTTGCATCAGGTTCTTGATCTCATCAGCCAGATTTTCCCATAGGGCCAATTTGCAGGCCAACTTGAATATTCTTCATCAATTGGATATTTATGAAAAAGCCTTTAGACAGAAAGTAAATCGAGATAAGACCTTCAAGGTGTTTAGCAAGATGTTCCTACCAATCAACAAGCAGAGATAATGCAATTTTTGGGGAGTCCAACACTACCAACAATATGATAAGTACTTGAGACTTTCACCTATGATTGGTAGAGGGGAAATACCATGCATTTTCTGAACTGAAAAACAAAGTATGAAATAAACTCTAAGGTTGGAAGGATAAGCGGTTATCTCAAGCGGGTAAGGAAATTCTTATTAAGGCAGTGACACTTTCTATCCCAACTTACACAATGAGCTGTTTTAAACTTCCTGCTTCATTATGTTCTAAGTTGGAAAGCATGATGACTAAATTTTGGTAGGGTTAAAAGAAGGAAGAGAATAAGATAAGGTGGGTGAGTTGGAAAAATATGTGTGAATCTAAATCAAATGGAGAGATGGGTTTTCAAAACTTACAGATTTTCAACTTGGTTCTCTTAGCAAAGCAAGGATGATAGATTTTAAACGATGAGACTACATTGCTATACAAAATTTTTAAGGCTAGGTATTTCCCAAATACTAGTTTCAGTGATTCTACATTAGGTGTAGCACCTTCTTATGCTTGGAGAGGCATATAAGAGGCTAAGAATAGTTTGTTGCAAGGGTGCAGATGAAGAGTGGGGGATGGGAAATCAATCAATATTTGGACAGATTTTTGGCTGCCAAATCATAAACTGATGCCAGCTCTAGCTATTGTAACTACAACACAGATGAATTCAACAGGGGCAACTCTGATTGATGAAAATATAAAATGGTGAGATATTGAGAAAGTTAAAAGAATCTTACCACCTAGAGAGGCAGCTAAGGTGCTCAATATGATGTTGACTTTAGAGAGTAGACCAGATAGTCTTGTATGGGAACATGAAAAGAGTGAGACTTTTAGTGTGAATAGTGCATATCATTTTTTTCAATCCCTTGGCCATGTTAGGCAGAATGGTGAGGCTTCAAATGCTGAGGAGCAGATGAAGGTATGAAAGAAAATATAGAAGATGAATGTACCAAATAGAGTAAAAGTGTTTGCTTGGAGGGTGTGTAAAAATGGACTCCCAACACTTCATAATTTAAGGAACAGAAAGGTACTCGAGGATGCAAAGTGTCAATGGTGTAATGAGAAGGAGGAGGATATGAACTTGTATTTTACTCAAGTCATGATCATCACATGGTTAATTGGAATTTGTAAGTAACCAAAGAAGGCTCGATATTCATGGAGATCGACGCTGCGTGTTGTCAATACATTACCTGTCATTATACATGTTCATGGAGCTGCTTGTATTAAGTGATCTGCAGTGTGCTTAATTAGGTAAATGTGCATTGTAATTGCTTGTAATTTCATACATGCTCCCAAGTTTTAAGGGGATTATGTTTGTATATCCTCAGTTGCTCTGTATACTTGGAATTAATATAAAATATTCATTCTGAGCTTCATGGATCAACAGTACGGTACCGCCTAATCCATCAAAAGATAATTTACGTGATTGCAAATTACAACTAATAAGTATCAACTAATATAAACTTTATAATATATTAAAACAATTTCCCTCACTGAGGAGCAATAAAAGATTTCAAGGAACTAATAATTAAGAGGAATGTCACGAATCAGGAAAATTATTAAAGATTAGTGTTATTTAAAAGCTTTTGCACCACATATCATTTATATGACATAATTTGATTTGTAAGATTCAAATTTTAAAAAAGAAGTGTTACAACGAGATTCTGTAAAAGTAAACTTACAAATTAATATTTTTTCATATGATACGTTAGATTTACTTTACAATAAAATTAATTTTATAATTTAATATATCACATCAAATCAGACCATTTTATAAATTTATTTTTATAAAATTTTTTACGAGTCTTAGGCTGTGTTTAGATGTTAAACTGAGTTGAGTTGAGATGATAAAATATTGTTAGAATATTACTTTTTAATATTATTATTATTTTAAAATTTGAAAATTTTAAATTTTTTATTATATTTTATCTTAAAATTTAAAAAAATTATAATAATGAGTTGTGATGTGTTTGGTTATCAAATCTACCCTTAAAATTATTAGCCATGCCCTCTCTGAGGATCGGAATGCCAATCGGCCCACAGGACATTGGGCCGTGAATAAATTCTCTTTTATCAAATCGACTCCATTTCTCATTTCAAAAATAAAATTCCCGTTTTCACCGAAGAAAATCCCTCTTTTGGGAAAAAGAAAAGAAAAGAAAAGGTCGGGACAAAATCAGATCAGCCAACACCATGGAAGACGTCGATCGATTGTTTGAGTCCTTCAAGTGCGGATTCTCTCCTCCCCGTAAGCTCTCAATTCTTGCCCATCCCCCCTTGTTTCTTGCGTTCTGAGAAAACGTAGGAAAACCGAAGCAAAATCTTGTTTAGCCCTTTGCTTGGCTGGATTTTTTATATTTAAAATCATAATTTCTTCACATTTCACAAAGTTGGTGTATATTATTCTGATAAACTTTATCTCGTCCATTTTCAGAATCTGCATTTAGAGAAAGAAAAAGAAGAAAAAGCAAATTGAAGCATGGAAGTTCAAACCACGAGGTCTCTACGCCTTCACCTTCTGGAATTCTATCTCCGGGATCGGCTGGAAAAATACACGAAATACCTACACATCTACAGCTCTCCATTGAGAAAGTATACATTCTGCATTGTTTTTATCTCGTTCTTTATTATTCTCAGTCTTATTATTAGATTTTATAATTATCACTAGTGTTTTTATTAGTATGACTATCTGTTGTTGTTGTTAGTATGGGTAATAGTTAAGAAAAAATTTCAGTTACCTTTCTTAATGCAACAATTTCTTTTAAGTTACGGACTCTGTGTTAATGTTGAACGTTGAAAGAGTTGGGTTTGTGAGCCTGGTTTATTGTTGTGGTGGCCCGACTTGATGACCAGTCACGACAATAATTCGTTACGGTTTTTTGAGTGGATTTTCAATGAGGCTTGTGCCATGTTCGCTTTAGCTTGGGCTGATACCCCAGAAAAATTTTTGGCACAGTTTTTTACTCAGTCCAGACAGAAAGTCCGCTCGAGTCTCACTCGATAGTGGGCTTGTGCGAAGCCCAGCCAAAGAGTTCGCTCGACTCGGCGCTCGAGCGGAAACCAGACAGAGAGTTCGCTTGATGCACTCTCGACACTTTGCTAAAGTGAATATTATAGAAAAATAAAAATTAGGGCTTCCGCTGTGTAACTTTATAAATAGGCTTATTATGAACAATATGACCGTGATGAACTGTAATATTTTGTCCCAAAGTTTCTTATCAAAAAAAAAAAAATATTTTGCCCCAAAGTATATTTTGAGATTCCTCGACATAATAAAATCCTTTGTAGCTCCGTGGACGTAAACACGTTGCTGAACCACATAAATTTGTGTCGTGATTGATTGTTTGATTATTCTTGTTTACTTTTGCTTGATTGTCATCGTTTTTCACAATAGAAAGTGCTGCCCTTTCTTTTGTACTCTTTGGTTGAGAACCTGTTTGCTGATGTTTGTTCCATTGCTTGTGATCACTAAATCACATTTTGTTATCGTTTCAGTCTGATTCACCATCAGTTAAAACAAACAGAAAGAAGCAGTTCTCTCCGATCGTATTCTATGGGTCTCCACATGGTGTTCCTCCAAAGAGACCATCCAGCTTGTTGCAATTGTTACATCTAATACGTGTCGATCTCACTGAACAGAATAAATTTAGCTTGAGGTACTCGTGTGATCCTAGTGGTTTCTTTGCACTGTAAATTTTATACTATGACTTGAATAAGGTTCTTTGCTTATTTAGGAAGGAAATATGGGCTACATTTCCAAGGCAGGATGAAGCAATAAAGTTTGCCAAAGGGCATGAGCATGTTCGCGTTTTTAGTTATCAAGACCACTTTAACGGTCAAAGAAGGTTCCTTGTCTCAACGTACAAATATTTTTGGCAAAGGTTGTCATTGCTATGTTTTTTTCCCCATAATAATCTACCTAGCAACTATTTGGGGTTCTTTCCTTCTTGGTGTTTACTGCCGTTCTTATAAATTTCAGGTACAAAAACATGGATTCCAAATTTCGGCATCATTATGAAGTGATTCAAGAGGTAACAACCTCTTGATATTTGTTTATTGAATTCATACCTAAAGAAACAGGCATGCACATGTACTCATGGTAGGAAACAGTGTGAGACTCTTGAGTACATCTGCCATGATGTCTTACAGTTAGAAATTATTCTGCTTCCAGGGATTACCGTGCCACCTTTACTTCGATTTGGAGTTCAATAGGAGAGTGAACATAGACAATAATGGAGATGAAATGATTGATCTCTTGTTGTCAATCATTTTCAAAGCCTTCCATGAAAAATACTCCATTCAAGGAAACCTGGACTGGATAGTTGAGCTTGATTCCTCCACTGAGGGTAAGTTTTCTTGAACATGTGTGCTACAGTCCCTAATTATCCATGTGATGTCCTCCATTTATGTTTATAGTGAAATTTGGTGAGCAACTGTATAATATATTGCTTTGTATGATGAATTGTAGCGGGCTATTGTCAAATTTGAATTGTGCTCATGCTGAACTAAAATGCAACTTGGTGCCATGTTCTGATATGTTCTTCCGTTTGATTGGATACGACGATAACTAAATTTTTTGGTCTAATTGGAATCATGTTAACCATGAAAAACATTGTAACCGGTGGATTCTGAATAATGCTTAATGTTCAACAAGTTGAAACTCGCCACTGTATTTAATATATTTATTACTATGACCCAGTGGTTCTTGTATGCAGAAAAGTTTTCTCGTCACTTAATCATCCGCATACCAAAGGCTGCTTTCAAGGACAACTCACATGCAGGTGCATTTGTTGCTGAGGTATGCTTTAGTGCGAAAGCAAACTTTTTTTTTTTTTTTTTACTTTACTTTGCTTTAGTTTGTATCTAGGAGTATTCTCATGTATACTCCCTGTGTACTTGGGCTATGCCTATTTATTTGGAATAAAATCTCTTATTACCTATAAAAAAATAATAATAATAGCAGTTGTTGGAGATGAATTATAGTTAACGTACAACTTAGTTGCATAGTTTTACCATGCAGTCTCCTTTTGTGAGCCTGCTAGAATGGAATCTGCTCGAATTACTAGAATGTTTTGTTATTTTCTTTTGTAGAATTATCAACTGTTGTCACTATATGATGACATATTATCAGATATGCTCTCGGATTCTAATTGAGAGGCAAAGTGATGGAAGACTTGATAAGCTGTTTGTGAAAAAAGACTCAAGCTCCACTAAATCCTCAAGCCAACTTTTTGTGGACACTGCTGTTTATTCTAGAAATCGTTGCTTTCGTTTAGCTCTATCTTCAAAGGCCGGGAAGAATTCTGTGCTTTTACCTACAGGGCGGTTCCAATGTAAGGACATGGTATGGAACTCTTCTTCCCCTAGAGTACTATTCTGTAATAGAATTTCAAACTAAGGAATGTGTTTTATAATTACATAAACCAATGCCAGGACCTATTCAGATGCTCCTCTTATTAGCAATAGTGCTCCTTGTATAGCTCTAAGAAAAGCTTGTCACTGTACATGTGAGTGGCGTCTAGTTTTATTCCCCCTTAAATACCAAGCTGAATATGGTGGCCCGTTTGTAAATTTCATTGCCTAGGAAGAGTTTGTATGAGCACGTGATGTGTGGGATCACAGCACACTAACAAAATCAAGTTCGTTATGTTCAAGTCAACATCTTAAAGGCATTAATCTCTGTTGGTTTTCTGGAATCATTATTCATTGCAGTTAACATGTGATAATTTATCTTTAATGTTGTTAAATAGCTGTGTGAGGAAGACATGTTCATGGCATCCTTGATCTGCAATATGGATATCGATTGCGAGAAGCTTCTAGTCTGCAAAATGGAGTTAGATTGTGTGAAGACCCTACACTTTGGTACAGAGGTAGTTTTGGGCTCTGATTTTTTTATGCCATCAAACTACATCGTGGGATATTAGAAATGTTCCATGATGCCTTCCAAAACGTTTTCATAGGTCATGGATATGTGGGAGAAATCTTAGGCCCCGTTTGGATCTCATCTCATCAATTCAACTTTTCCAAATTCCCACACAAAATATAATAAACAATTCAACTTTTTCAAATCCCAAAACAATAATAATATTAAAAAATAATATTCTAACAATATTATTTCAACTTTCAACTTTTATCTTAAACTATCTCATCTTATCTCACTATCCAAACTGCACCTTAGTCTTCTGCTAAGTTGTGGGAGAAACCATTTTTTGTATGTACAATAGGGGCTTCTATGTCTAGTGTTGAAATTTGATCTATTCAACAATTGAATATCTTTCTCATGCAGGTAAATCATAATTTTGCAACGAATTGTGTTGCCTCGCAAGAATTTCCATTGAGTACCTGCACAAGTGATCTTACAACAACATACTTCCTGGGAAAGTCGCCATTTCCGGCACTGGACAAATTTGTTGAATCCATTGCCTCCATTGGCAATGTATCAGGTATTACCAGCGTTCAATTTTATGCTTAGACCAATGCAAAAGAGCTTTATTTTTATTCATTTTTTATTGTATCGTTCTGAGTATTATTTCCTTGCCCTAGGCCTGAGCTGCAATAGGAACTTTACATCTGGCTGTGATATCATTTAATATGATGTACCTGTAGATATTAATTTGCTTGAGATTTCTTTTCTGGTCTCAACTCTCTCCAAATTCACCCTTTTAACTAAAAAATTGAGTTTAATATATATATATATATATATATATATATATATATGGGCTAACTCCTAAAGCCCTTCAAGTTATGTATTATACTTTTAGTTGTATTATTATATCAGCATCATTGAAGGAATGAGACTATTAAAAAAAGGAAAAAGAAAAAAAAATATTGGTTCAGCTTTTAGAAGCTCTTTTGGTTGGTTGAAAAGTTTTAAAATTTTGTTAGTGCCAAGGTAAACAAAATAAATATATGAACTTAAAATTTCACCTTTTTCCGATTTTTTTCTCTATGATCCAGTGAGAAATGATATAGGTGCAGAGTGCTGTTTTTTCATTTTTCTAATCTCCTTGTTCATATATATTTTTTATGTAATTCTAGGAAAAATCCGAAGCTGGTATTGGTTTTCAGAATATGGACTGATGGTCTACAGCATGTCTAGAAATAGATACTGTGAACGAATTGGTCGACAGCATAAAAGCAATCATGGTAAATATATTCACCCATGTATCTGCTAACTTCAAATTCTCCTACTGTTTATACTTTATTCACAATAAGTTTGGGTATATATATGATTTTGTTTGAAGCCACATCTTGATCCACATGGATCAAACCCCATAGAAGCTCTTCTTCTTGGTGATCCATATCATCCAATTGCCTGAATACTTCATTTCTTATAGCTTATGCTTAAGGCTAGAGGCTAATGTGCATCAATATTTTGTTGGTTCAGTGATGTACGTTGTTGACATGAGAAGGGCTGTATATTATCAGAAATGTCATGATCCTGACTGCAGAGGTGCATAAGAATAACCTTTTAGAACTTGGCAAGTTTAAAATCCTCACAATTTCGACTGAACACATTCAACAAAGCTTACTGATGCAGGTTACCGGTCTCCTCTGCGATCGATCCCAGATGACATCACTCCTGATCCTTCATTGTTCTTTGATTCTAATCATGCAGTGAATCATGGTGGCTCAGCATTTAATAACCCTGACCATCATTTTGTTGATAATGAAGAGAAAAGTGTTTTGCTTCACAATGATGAAAACTTTATAGACAGCTGCATCAAAGATTCTTGGTGGCTTGAAGCCTCTAGAGTTGCGGAGGATATCGAAAATAAGAAAAATACTGAACTCAGCAACATGGTTAGTATATCGATGATGCTTGAAATAGAATGTCTGTTTTTACTTTTGGGTTGCTGTAGGTAAAGAACCCCTTACCCCACCCAAAGCTATGCCTGTACCGTGTGCTACAAATACTTTTATAACTGGATATAGAAACGACATGGTATCTTTAAGCAGTTGTTTAACTGATAGGCTAGTAAGTCTTGATGAGATTGCAGCTAGTCGGCCACTTCAATTCATTTAGTTGGCTTCTTTGAATTGGTAAAATGTGCGTCTGATCTGAAGTAGTCTGCCCTTAACCCATACATGATTGTCTATTAAGATGCTTTCCTTTCCGTTTCAGTCAGTGAGATAAAACTACATTTAGCATGAGCTAACCAAAATAACAATAATAACAACAGCAAAAATAAATTAGTAATAACACTAACAATAATAAGAAAGTTAATAGTGTTCTTGTTGTTAAGAGTTCAAGAATAGGACTCCCGCCCTCCCATTCCCTCCCTGCTCTGGAGAAAACCCAGGAACCTCATTTTTCAAACTTCAGTGAATAGTGAGTTGAGCTTCTTTACATATAAGATATATGTATGTGCATGTTTCCAGCTCCAATTTTCTTGTAACCTTATTGATGTTGAATTTTACGAGCAGGAGACTATTGATGATGAAGATGATGAGTGGTGGATGGCTGTAGAAAGGACTGCATCCCAGGCTGAATTAAACCTCTTCAACTAAAATGGGGTTGGAGCAATTGATTGATGTGTAATTTTAGATACAGTTATAAGTTGTGCAAGCATCCCGCATTCTTTTTGAGAAAGAGTGGGGTATATTATTAAAAAAATTAAATTATCTATGAAAAATGCTGGATACAAGCGGCATGCGTAATCGCTGCGCAAACGGTATCCAAGTGGAAAATGAAACGGTTCGTTTTGGACTTGGATGGCTCCCATTCTCCCTTCCTCTGAATCTAGAGCTCCCAGTCTCCCTCCCTCGTCTTCCCCATTCTCCCCCATCTTTCTTTGAACCTGTTCTCCCCCTGCGAATCGTTCCCTCCCCGAGCTCCCTTCGAAGACCAGCTCCCTCCCTCAAACTTTCCCTTCCTCACTCTCCCTTAATTACATGCCCTTTCACAGCTACTGCAAGAAAGCAGTTGAAGAACAATACGAATGAACATGAGCATAATAGTAGAATGGTGGAATGGGTCTGCAACAAGGAGCCATAATTTCAGTAGAATGGTGAAATGGGTCTGAAAAGCTAGAAAGCAGCAATGTAAAAAGCAAGAAGAAGAAGAAGAAGAAGAAGAAGAGGGAGAAGATACAGGGAGACTTCACACGTAGTTGTTGCCTTGTTGGGTTCAAACCTGGAAAACTTTCAACTTCCTTGACCAATGCATGATGGGTACGGGATGGCCTGGAATTTCTTCTTAGGTTCTTCTTCTTCCACGAACTTTGAATTTTGAAGCTGAACATCGATCGGGGTTTTGTGTATTTCGTCTGGTTGAAGGACAAGTCAAAATCCATGCAAAATCTCTTTTCTCAGATTTCTCTTTTTCGCATTTTTCTTCGTTTTTTATTTATTTATTTTTTAAATGTAATGGCTGACGTGGCATAGCCGATTGCAAACTGTTTGCGCGGCCCCGACTGCACCTAGAAGAACTGTTTTTCTATGTGGATTTCATATTTACTCACTTTCTTTGAAAAGATATTTGCATAATCCATAATTGTAAATATTATTTCTCTTTTGGTTGATAAATGTTACTATGGCCTTGATGGAAAATACAATATGCGTGTTTTTTCCTCTGAAGCAATAGTTTTGGTGACTTGTGGGGATTGCCTGGCAATTTGAACTGCCGTCAATGTTGGGGCTCTATGATGCTGGACACAAACACCTACTAACGTGGCAGCTGCATGTGATTGTTTTCTAGAAGATCTTGTGTGGAAGTGGTGGAAAGTTGTGATCTCCAGCCAAGCACTAACAGGATCAACTCAATCATTCCATTATGAGCACAATTTTCAACTGCTAAATTATCGTGTCAACAAATTTTTCTTATTTCTTTTCTGTTTTTTCGATTGTTTCCTTTTCATGATCAATAATTTTCCTATTGTGATAAGGGGATTTGGTAATAAGAGAAATGTGTGGTAATAACCACAAACTAGATCGCTACGCCAATCTAGTTTGTGGTGATCTTGCAAGAAGCGGTCGGTCAGTCCAGATCATTTGAGTGTTAGTTGCACTTAGAACAATCAGATTGTTAGAGAGGGGAAAACACAAATGTAATCCATATATGAATTTCTATGATAAATTGGTCTTGTGAAAATATTCCCGTTTCTTTCAAGTATAAATTAAATGGATGGGGTTTAGTGGGTTCTTTGAAGTGCTTTGAAGGCATTCCACGAAAATCGGGTTGTGTGGTTTGTAATGATTCTACTTTGGGTATGATAATTTTTTTATTTTCAGCAAAAGGAGAAATATCTCCTTGCTATGGTTATGTAATTACTAAACGAGATACTATTCTTATATATTTAAAAGTATTATATTTAAATTTATAATGAAAACATCTTAAATATTTAAAAAGGTTATAAGAAAATTATATTCATAATACTATGCATGTGGACAAGTTAAATTCACTCAAATAATAAATGTATTGTTCATGAATATAAAATATAATTAGGTAAGTTTGAATGGCAATGGTGTTTTTATAAAAATTGGTTGTGTTTAGATGTTAAATTAAATTGAGTTAAGATGATAAAATATTGTTATAATATTATTTTTTAATATTTTCATTATTTTAAAATTTGAAAAAGTTGAATTATTTATTATATTTTGTGTTTAAAATTTAAAAAAATTATAATAATGAATTGAAGTGAGATATGTTTATGAACTGAACGAAGCCTTGAATAAGTTTAGACTCGTTTGCACTTTATTCTACGAGCCTCTTTCATATTTTTATTTTATTTTTTGAGTTAATTAAAAGTAACATTGTCAAATGAGTAATGCTAGAGAGAAGTTAATGTAGCAGTATATACTTTACACTCACTACATGACTGCTTTTAATTTTTTAATTTTTTATTTTAAACTTAAAAAATATGTGATCAAGATGATACCACATCATATATACAAAATAATTACTCCCAATAATAACTTCTATCTACATTTCCACTTGTCGAATATAATCCAAGCCTTGGTCTTCGTCTCCCTCAGGGAACTTCCCACCCGCCTCTACCTTTCCTCCCTACACCAAAACTTCCCCGATTCTGAATCTCATCAATGGCTTCCACACCCAACCCATCCCAAAGTGAGGACCCCAACACGAATGATACGAATCCCAATTACCTGACAACCACCACCTTCACACCCCCAATCTTCATCTCCACAGAGTCTTTGCACTCCCTCATCTCTCACCAAAACCTAATACACCACTTCCATGCCTGTCTCCCTACAGTCTCATCTTCCCTCCAAACTCCAATTCGCCAAAGCTATGATGTTTCACCGTCTTCCTCTCTCCTACTCATGCCCTCTTGGTCCTCTTCTCCCTTTTTCCCATACGTAGGCGTGAAGCTCGTGACCTACTTTCCACAAAACTCCGCGCTAAATTTGCCAGGAGTGCACGCAAGTTATGTGCTATTCAGCTCGATAACTGGTCAAACTTTGGCCTCCATGGATGGCACTGTATTGACCCTTTATAGAACCTCATGTGTCTCAGGCCTGGCCTCAAAGATTTTGGCTAGAAATGATAGTGAAATCCTTGTGATGATTGGAGCGGGTGCTTTGGCACCCCATTTGATCAAAGCCCATCTTTCGGCTAGACCCAGTTTGAGAAGGGTGATAATTTGGAATAGGACAGTGGAGAAGGCGAGCAAATTGGCCGTTGAAATGCGAGAAAATGGTGGGTTCGATGGGGTGAGTTTTGAGAGTAATGGATGTTTGGAGGAGATTGTTGGATTGGGAGATATCGTGAGCTGCGCAACGAATTCAGAGACGCCGCTTGTGAAGGGCGAAAGGTTGAAGGCAGGGGCGCATTTGGATTTGGTTGGGTCGTTCAAGCATTCAATGAGGGAATGCGACGACGAGGCAATCAGAAGAGGAAGAGTGTTTGTGGATAATGAGGCCGCGCTGGTTGAAGCAGGGGAATTGGTGGGTGCTTTTGAGAGAGAGGTGATTGGAAAGGGAGAAATTGGAGGGAATTTAGTGGAGTTAATAAAGGGAGAGAAAGTTGGCAGGAGAAATTCGGATGAGATAACTGTTTTTAAGTCTGTTGGTTCTGCAACTGTGGACATTCTTGCTGCACAGTTGGTGTATGAGACTTACAAATCATGAATTGCTTAGTTTATGCAATGGGGAAATCGATCATAATCTTTATTTTCTTGCAATGTTCATATGTTTATGTGCCAATCATTCATTGTTGGACGATACTGCTACAAGGCCCTCCCATTCTTCCCGTCATTCATATCTCCCCGACTCAACACCATGATTTGTAATCTTCTTTCCTCATTAATGTTATTATCTGGTTAAAAATTAAAAATGTCGGATCGCTCTGTTTCAGACCCAATGGATTAGTATGCTAAACAGATTTGTGGTCATCTTTATGGATAATGTTATTGCGATGCATATAAATTCTATTAAAACTATAATGGATCTTTTGGTAAACCGTGCTGAATAATTCTTGAACAAAGATCCCCGTTCAAGATGAGCAGAACAAATGCATTGCAATTGGAAGAACTAGTCTCGGCATTAATAGAGTTTCAAACAAGTTCTATCTTCTTTTTTTCTGTTTCAAAACAGTTTGGGTTAATTCCCTCTCGAACTTTTACTTAATTTATAATATGCCTCTAAAACTAATAATTGTATCAAAATAGACTTAAATTTTCAAAACTTTTCAATCCCTCCCTTCCGTCTACCAGCAGCGTCAAATTTAACTGGAATTTACTGATGTAATTTTTATCTAATTTATTATTATTGACCATATAAAATATAAAATAATATATGCTATCAATTAATAATAAATCATTTATCATATATAAAATTATTGTATACTTAAGTTACAAGCAAGTATGAATAATTTATATACAAAATGAAATTATTTAATATTCATTAACCATATATAAATTAATGAAAAAATATTTAATGATTTATTATTAATTGATTGTATATATTATTTTATATTTTATATGATTAATGATAATAAATTAGATAAAAATTACATATTTACAGTAAATATTATGCACATGAGCAGAACGTGCAGCGAATTTCTATTAGATTTAACGTTGATGGTAGACCACAGGGGAGATTGAGAAGTTTTGAAAGTTCGAGAGTCCACTTCGATACAATTATTAATTTTAGAGACACATTATAAATTGAACGAAAGTTCGAGGAGGCAAATTATAATTAACCCAAACAGTTTTATCCAATGAAAAAATGTTTGTAAGAAACTGCCGTGAATGGCGTGGTGATAAAATACATTGTACTCGTGAGAAAAAAATGGGGAAAGCTCGAAGAACGAGGACGTATGCTTCTGCAGAAGCTGGACTCTTATGAGCGGTAGATAAAGCATGGATTCGTAAGAAGCAGGAGCAGGTTGGAAAAGAATTATAGCCCATGGTATTCCTTGCAAACAAAAATTACATGAGCTGTGGTGACTACTCAAGGATTTTTCTTTTTCATTCATCCTTGACCTTCTCTCTATTCAAATCTTGTGTCTGCGCATGGTACAATCACGAACCAGAATTACACTGGAACATGGTATTAGACAACATTAGCATTCATTCTGATGAGATTTTTTCATCTGTTGCGGCTTTTGGTGGATCCTTGGGAAGAGTAGATCATTAAGCTGTCTATCAGCACTGTACTCTGAAGTAGCCTGCAAAGACAGCTAGACAATATTACTTTCCAAGAAGGTTATTTTGTTGCAGCATATGAAGTTCAAACAAACCCAAAAAGAAAGAAAGGACGGACGGAAAATGCATGTGATGAGGTTGCTGCAAGCGAATGTAACAAGGTTTTTCTAATAGGTAAGCAAAAGCAAGAAGTATGACTACGTATAGACAGAGGCAACAGTGCAAGGAATGTGGCATGATAGTTCTTAAGGGTGCGGCAAAACTGGTTCTGGCTAGTTAAAGCGTGCCACACAAAAAACCTGAGAGAATACTTCCTACAGAAAATTACAAGAGCGACCAAAGATGATTAGACAATTATGGCAATTACCCGGTCATCTAATAGCTAATAGTCTGATAGTGAGATAAAGGCATCCCATACAACTGATGCATTACTACGTACTGAAAATGCAGCCTCACCCCTTATGCGAGGAGAAGGTGCCAATTAGTTCGAGGACCATTGACCACTTCAAAAGAACATTAATACATTTCAGGTTTCGAGACTGATGAGCTATTTTTGGGAACAATAGATAAGGACAATACCAGCTAAAAAATTGGAAGGATTCAAGCTCTGATTTATAAACATATATAAATATATATTTATATAAAAAAGAATTGGGTGCTGGGTGGAGGACGGGGCGGGGCCCCGTTGGGGCCATACCACCCCCGCTGGTGTCTTGCCTTGCGGGGCGGGGCAACGGGTTGCAGGGCCCCGCTGCCCACCCCTACATAGCTGTTCTCTCATATAAAACCAAACATACCAAAATACATATAAAACGCTATACCTGCGAATTAAACGCAAACCGCAAAGTTTGAACTTGTGTTCCTGAGCAAACCTTTAAGTCAAACCCAAGGGAATCTACACCAAAAAGTGCTGCCTCCTGCAATGAAGAGTAATTATCCACGGCAGCAACTAAAGAAAAACTCAACATATCACATAAGATGGCAGCATAGATGCAATACAAATGAAAGGAGCTGCAGAATGGACTTTTCACAAATGGTATTATTGTTTCTCTCAATACATACATGCAACAGTGTGAACTAAATGTATAATTCTTACCTTCTTCTACTTCTATTAGAAACTTTCTTCTTCCATTTCATACCAAACCAGCATTTAAGATGCCAACACAAGACGCTTAAAAAATTTACTAGTTAGCAGAGAATGTGATCAAGTGTCAACTATGGAGGACATACAAGTACTTGTACAGATTGTTTGGCCACATAGCAAATTGATCCAGGAACTAAATTCACAAGTTTTTACAAGTTACCTCCACTTGAATGCCCTTACATCTCCAACAGAGAGATTTGAGCGCCTGTGCGGTCTTTTCTCCACCAGCTTTCACACGAGATATAATTTTGGCTGCCGAGTGTGCAATGGAATCAGGTTGAGCGTTCACAAAGTCTTCTACTTCAACAACAGCCTATGGACGAGTAAAACAAAACAATTATATTATAGCAACTAAAAGTTTGTATAACATGCAGAAAGAGGGTCAACCAACATATGATTTTTCACATCATAATGAATTCATGTTACATTAGCAAATTAGTATTTTGGGGTCAACCTGTGATAAAAAAGTAACTCAGATCAAACAATTTGTGTTCTTCAATGCATGCTAAGCATATCGTTTTCAGTTCATACAGAAATGGACCAGCAACCACAATGTTTAAAAAAAAAAAAAAAAACTAAAATGCCATCAAACATACCGGATGTCCATATGAGGAGAACAATTGAATCCTAATCATCTCCAGCCTGTAAAATGAAGTCCCATTCACAGAATTTTCATCCTTCTCTGTTTCATCTGCCCAGACTGAACTATCCTCAGATGATCCTGATTCACGTCTATGACCATTAATCATGCCAAGATCTTCTATTTTGTCTCCTAGATTTTTTTCAACCTGATTTATGTCAGCATTACTGGACTGATGATCAGATAGATTCTTTTGGATGATAGATTGTTCCTCAATAAAGGCAGGTCTTAGAAGGCCTTGGATGGCAAGACTAGCTGAAGGTTGGTCCATCCAGTCAATAGGAGCATCTGAAGCAACCTAAGCAACGAAAAATAAGATAAAAATGGAAAAAGTTCACATTGTTCCATGAATCATTTTAAAATGGGACTACAATTGGGCATAACCGCATGTAGCAATTATGCCTATGATGGAAAACAATTTAATTTCATGCCATCTTCTGAAATTACTTGCAAACTACTTGATCACATAACTAAAAATTTAAAGTAAATTGTCACCTCAGCAAGCTTTTTGGCAAATTGCATTGGATGAGAGGAACGCATCGTCTCCAACTTTGCCCAATCTGCAAGTGTCTCATCAGAATCATCCTCATCATCTTCATCTTCAAGAACGGCAACCCAGTCCTACAAACAAGAATCTAAAAAATAATGGAAGATATTTGACAGCTATAATTTACAGCCAGTGCATAGCTAAATATGACTTGATCAATTAAATTCAAGCAAAAAAGAATACAAATCAGACCGTATCATAATCATCATCTTCATCATTATCTTCCTCCTCAGCATCCTCTTCATTGTCATCATCTTCAACATCGCTATCTTCATCTTCAATTTCCTCGATTCCAAAATCAATTTCTGTTGGACCTTCTAACTCCATCTCACTTAGAATTTCCATAGTATCCAAACCTATGATGACTTGCTGCACTTTATGTAAACCACATAAGCCCAGAACAAACTCTTAAACAAGAAATGGTGTTCAATTCAACAATTGTCTCAAATTATGATCTAGAGAGGAATGTGAAGTGCAAATAGCAGCGCATGAAGATAATGTAACAAATGAAAAAATGTTGTGCAAACCTAGGAGTGGCAACAATTGTGGACACGATTTGTGCAACCATCTAAATGTTTGGCTATATGCCACAAAGACTACCAAAATAATCACTCAAAGGAGTCAATTAATGTAAACAGTGCACAGTCACGAAGAGAGCAAAAACATGATTCTCTAATTTCAACTAGCCAAATATGCTAGAGGGCACAACTAATGACAACAAATACTAAGGGTGGGTTTGGATAGACAGTATAGATGAGATGAGATGTTTTGTTGAAAGTTGAATAAAATGTTGTTAGAATATAATTTTTTAGTATTATTTTTATTTTGGAATTTAAAAAAGTTGAATTATTTATTATATTTTTGCATGAGAATTTGAAAAACTTGTAATGATGAGATGAGATGTTTTGTGTATCCAAACCCACCCTAAGTCTCCAACCGAAGTTATTCAAACTGAAAGGTTTTATTGAGAACAATAGAGTTCGAATTATAAATTCCATGACCCGAATGAGTAATTAAGCAACATTTACATCTTTGTGTTTCACAAGCTGCTTTCCTTAGAGAGTTTTAAGACGAGCAGAGAGAAATGGCTAAAGTATTGGTAGAGATATCTATGTCAAGCTGCCAAAGTTACAGACCACCACCATAGGATAAATTTAAATTTTCAAGAACTAAGATGATCTATGAATTTTACATGGTAATTACCAAAGGTATATGTCCACTACAGTTAATTAGAAACATTTTCTCATAAGTGGTTAATTAGAACATTTTAACTAAGAAATCTGGCAGTCCTCATATTATAATAATAAATATATTATTTTAATAAATATATATATATATTATAATAATAAATGCAGTAAACTCATAGTGGATTAATTCATGAATTGAATTGATCTATTTTTAATCTGCTTTCCTCATTTTTGAACTTAGCCATTCTGGATGAGGACAAAAGAGATTGGTCAGCAGAGGCTGGCGTGCCCTCTGTCTGTGGGCCTTCTCGCCAGTGTGTTATTTAATTTCTATCTTGATGACTTTGATCGAACATTCATCAATCGCTTTCCTTGTCTACCTCAACTCCATCTGAGGTGATCACAAACTCTTTTTTTTGCATGAACGAGCACTTCTTCAAATTGATATAAAGTTTCTCTCCACCTTCCCGCCTCTAAAGAATAACGAGATCTGGCTCTTTACTAGTGAAATGTGGAGGCAATAACAGCATCAATCCATGCACACATGCGCGCACATACATAGAGAGACAGACAGATCATTTCCTTTTATGACGTGGAACCTCACCGAGGCAGGGCTCTTTGGACCCATCCCTCAGGAATAAACCTTGGATACACGACCTCACTTGCCAAAATCATGTATTAAGTAATACTAAAGGGAACTACCAATGTAAAACCGACCCAGGATGTTTGAGTCTACAACTCATCACGAACCCATCCTTTGACTTCTAGGCTGCACCCTGGCGGGTAGAGCAAGAGAGTGAGAGAGAGAGAGAGCAATGAAGGAAAACTAAAGAAAATAATGAGTACCAAAAAGAAAGTTTTGGTACATCCTTAGCACGAAATCATGTTTGCACTTGTATTAATGCATATGTTCCTTCAAATATCTCAGCATGTTTGCAAGGAGACGTTCCATACCACAAAGTTATTTTCTGAAGACAACGATTGAAAAACATCGTCACCGTTGTTCACTTGAAAGTATATATCTGCAACACCAGAGCCCATTGTCAATTGAATGACAATGCCGAGCCCACTAATAAATATGTAATTGTGACAAGCAAACCATCAAATGCTTGACTTACTTCCATGTTCATCAGTAACACAAGGCAAGTCAGGCAGTATAATATTCTCATGAACTTCATCATTGATCAAACTGGAAAACATCAGTGTTGCTTTGCTGTTTACCTGAAAGCGATGCACTAAACCAACTGAAAATTAGAAAGAACAACAATCAGAGTTTTCAGACCGTCAGGATGCAACCCCAAGAAATACCATAATGGCATAATTTAGAAAGACTTCTATTTTTCTAACTATAGCTACTAATCATATTTTCAGATATGAAACTAACAACTTATTTTCTCAAAATAACTTTTTTTTTCTCAAAATAACTTCACAACAATCACAAACACAATTGCCAGTTAAACAGCTCTAGCATAAGCGGTCTGAAGATTTTTAAGGGTGCAAGAGGTCATGTTACTTACATGTTAAGGATATAATATAAATAAATTAAATTTACCTCTTCCTATCAGGTTAAGCTTTTAAGACAAGCAGAGATTTCATATGGTATTAAAGCATGCATACCAAATAGGTTATGCAATTTACCTATATAGACAAATGCACAACGTATATAAGTGAAAAAGACATGTATGTGTCAAATAATTTGTCATTGAATTTGTTTCCGCTGCCAGCAAGTGACAGCAACTTAATACCTCAATTATTGTCCTAGCAGTTTCTGCAGCAGTAAGTTTAGCATCATCACTGTTTTCTGATGTTGACTCAGCAATTTCCTCAGATGGATGATATTGTGACCTACCGTTCTGCCTTTTAGGATCCCAAGCTGAGTCCAATTTCTCCACAGATGCTTGAATTCTATTTTTTACGAGACTGTTCCTTCTTCTCAAGGGCATGCCTTTTAATCTTTTAGTTCTATTCCTGTATATCAATCTTAACATGCATTAATATTCCTTTCTGGGGTTAAAAACTTGTCAGTATCAACACAAGGTAGATAAACATTCTGATGTTTGAAAAAAAGTGACTAAGAATCATTCCATGACCTAAATGAAACTGCTTTTATCTTATAAACTACAAAACTTGCTGGAAAATGCATTTTGGCAGGGCGCTTTTGACTCTTGAGAAACTATTTAAAAAACTGAAACTGGAAACGAAGATGAGTAGTTTACATTATGTATATAATGCTTCTCATGGGCACTTCCAAACATAATTCCCAAGGAAAAATATTTTCCCCCAACCAACCATATTTTTTTTCCTTGCTTAATATTTAGACCAAGTTACTGAAGCCAGAGCAATAACTTATTCAAAGGTCTCATTTTTCAGTAAAGATTAACAATTACTTCACATTTTTCCCGGAAGTTCACAGAACAACCCTACTCATTCATTAGGTAACCAATTTTTCAAAGAACAACCCTACTCATTGATTAGCTAACCAATTCAAGTAGCTCTACAATAATAAGAAGAGTAGAAGATTGTGTTTAATACCACGGCACATTAAAACCGCAAGAGTGAGGGAGTCGGCAAGAGGTGACGTGGGTTCCATGAACATCCACAGAGCTCCACATTGAACGACAATCTACAATTAAGAAAGAACATGTTAACAAAGATAAGCAACGACACGTGCTCCGTTCGGACGCCAACAAAATGCACGAAAAGGGAAAGGAGATTGAACACTCATTTGCTATAATTTTTTGTTTCTTTTCTTCAATTTGGAAGCTGTAAGAGCATATAATATTTTAATGTGAAACTTTTCAGAATCGAGAGAGAGAGAGAGAATTACAGGGAAAGGCGGTGGAAGAGAAGACATTTGAGCCGGCGGGAAATCTGACAGCCATCGCTGATTCGATCATCATCATCATCATCTCTCTCTTTCTCTATCTCTCGCTGTTGTTTATGCAAGTTTGGGATCCACAAGCATTGTCTATCTGTCTCAGAGAGCAGCCTACAAGGATGAGGTGCGCTTTTAGATTGTGTGGCATGGATTTCCTGCAACGACCCTTACTCTAATTTCCTAGGAGTAGACAGGTGGTATGACCTAGCTCGTGGGTTCTACAATGCATATGCTTTAATTACTGAAATGTCCTTGTATATTAGCCCAAAAGACAGGCTTGGATGTTGGTCAGGCCTGACCATTTGCACTGTACGGACCTCTGTCTCTTCATCTCTGGAACCCTAAAAAAGAAACCTCTAGCTCCGCCTGATTCTTCAGGTACTTCAATTTCACTTCCTTTCTCTCAGATTTCCATCTTTTTTCACCGTCTTATGTGTTTTTGTGCGTATGCTGAATTCTTTCATTTTCCGCTTCTCTATTTTGAATATTTTTTTTTCGCCAATCTCTATCTCTCCCTCTTTGTGTATGCGTGTGTTTTGTTTATTTTTCTAATTTTTTCAATTCATATCATCTAATTATTACAATTTTCTCAAATTTTCACATAAAATAAAATAAATAATTAAACCTTTTCAAATCACAAAATAAAAATAATATTTAAAAAAATATATTCTAACGATATTTTATTCAACTTTTAATTTTCATCTCAACTTATCTCATCTCATTTGCGAAAACAAACGAGGCCACTCGTGGAGAGACATCAGAGAAATTCGGGCAAAATTTTAGATTTATCGTAATATTGAACAAGATATGAATTCGGTGTGTGTGTGTGAGAGAGAGAGTTATATAAATTGAAGATATAACTGTTATTGAAAATCAGTTATACGTTTTCATTAGAAAGTCTTTTAAATGAAATGTGTATCCTTATTCTGTGAGTAGCAAGTTTGTTTGGTTTACATTTCTTTCTTTTCAAAAGACATAGTTTTCTCTGGATTCTAGCTTTCAAAAGCAAGACATACATTGAATATATATGGCTGGTGATGATCTGGGCCTATTGCGTTTGCACGCTTTAAACTTTGCGTATTTAAGTAGCATAAGGATTTACTTTGATCTTTCTCAGGATTCTTACATTGACGTACTTACTCTCTGCCAGTCATCATTTAAAGATTGGAGTTTCCAGGAGCACCAGAAGTGTTGTGATTAGCATCTCATGTTTCTTAAAATTTTAATCTTTTTGTTGATGGTAATGGAAGTTGACTGGTTCTATTTTGGTTGCTAAGATGAGATATAAAAATGGGAACTTGGAATTTGTAGATGAAGGGAGGGTGTAAAATGTATTTTCTGTTTTATAAGTGTATGCTTTATGTAGAGAGAAAGGATAAAAGATTTCTGTTGTGTTGCGGTTATTTATTGGCAATCAAACTAAACCTTACTCTAATGATATATGTACCTAAAAAAGTGAAAACAATTTCAGGTATGTGCTGCAAAAGGCCCAAGACACGGATATGCTCGAGTGTGGAAAACAGAAAGAGTATTGAAACTATTTCCAAGCCCGCAAAACTTGTTGATTGTGTAAGCTCGCCTTTTATATCCCCTGTTTTGTTCTCTTCTAATACAATTCTCACAGCGAATATGAGTATGCCAACTTGACAGCTTATAGAAATATGGGGTTGCCCATTTGACATTGTAGATTTTGTTTTTTTCTAACAAACTTACGGTAATAGGAGAGCATTTTAAGGACACTTTCTGGTCAAAATTCCATAATTATATTTTTTTATTTCTCTTGAGGTAATCATTTTGGGGCTGTCTTTTTGTTGATTATGGAAATGTCAAATGCCAAAGAGGAAGTTCATGGGGCTCTCTTGATTCATTCATCTCCTGGGAATTAGAGTTCCAGGGAGGTTTGGATAGTGAGTTAAGATGAGATAAGTTGAGATGAAAGTTGAATAAAATATTTTTAGAATATTATTATTATTATTTTTTTGATAAGTAATAGTCTTTATTGATGTGAATGAAACTAAGCGATGCCCAAGTACACATGAAGTATACAAAGTGAGACACCTAATTACATTCTAGTAGGCTAGAAAGAAGATAACAACTCATGAACATTCCCTCCCTTCAGTACGATAGCAGAAAACCACTGGAACATAGAGAATACAAAAAAATTCCAGATTTCCCCCGCTGTGCGCTCCTTGTTATTAAAGCACCTGTTATTCATTTCCGGCCATAAACACCACATTAAGCACAAAGGAATCATCCGCCACACGGCTGCTAGTTAGACACTACGATGAGATCTTTTCCAGCATGCTAATAGATCCACCTCACTCTTGGGCATAGCCCAACTCAGCCCAGCTCTACTAAGAATGCCAGCCCATAGCTCCCCAACCACCTCACAATGTAAGAGCAAGTGATCTATCGATTCCCCACTCTTTTTACACATGTAGCACCACTCGGTGACCATCATACCCCGCTTGCCAACCGGATAGAAAAGTTGTTTAGAGCTTTCTTGTGGGGTGGCATGGGGGAGGAATCCAAATTTCACCTTGTGAGTTGGCAAAGGGTGTGCTGTCCATTTGCGAATGGGGGTTTAGGGGTGCGAAATTTGTGTGTATTTAACAAGGCACTATTAGGGAAGTGGTTGTGGAGGTACCAAATGGAAGGGAACTCGCTGTGGAGAGAGGTTATTGATCATAAATATGGTTGTGAGTGGAGGGGATAGTGCTCTAAAGAGGGTAGGGGGTCTTATGGAGTAAGCCTATAGAAATTCATAAGGAAGGGGTGGAACACCTTTGAAAAACATCTCAAGTTTAAGGTGGGTGATGGAACACGTACCCGCTTTACTCTTTTTGAATACAGTATTTATCCATCATCCTCTTCGAATATAAAAAGGATTGAATAAATATTTTATTTGTTAGGTTTGATAGCTTGAGATTTATTCAAGTTGAAAAAAAACTTCAACTAATCTAATTAGTAGAAATTCATTCGAATTAATCTATTAAATTGCCATGTTGTTCTTAAAAAATATGAGAGATTTGTTTTCTTTTAAACGATTAACAGTGATAGTCAATGTTAAAAGCCATTATCTTTATAAGTTTAATATTGGGTATTCTATAAAAAGAAAAAAGCGTGGCTCATATATGTTAAAAGTACATAATAATTTACTAGATTAATTAGAAAAACTGTCTTAAAAAAATATTGTATAATATGTGTTGAGGTATACATTGAGTTTTCTTATAGGTTTTTAATTTAAATATTTTTTTGTTATTTAAAAAAGATAATGTGAATTCTACTCCATCAGATGGTACAGGCCATGGATTACATGGCGCCACCTGAATCTCTTGAGATGTTAGGGTGAGAAATTCTATTTATCATCTTCACACACTATACACTACATTTATTTTTATTTTTTTCTCTTATCAAAGGTGTGGTGTATGGATGATGAGTAGAAGATTTCAATTAGTTTAAGAAGAATAAAATAAAAAAACAATTTGAAATAATAATCACAAAAACAATTAGTTTTCTAGATGCCTGCGAAAACCACAATGCTTTTGGATACATCCTTTCGTAAATTCTGGTGGGGTATTGAGAATAATAATCTTCACAAATTCACTCCTAAATCATGGAAAACAATTTGTACACCAAAATCCTTAGGAGGTCTAGGCCTTAGAAAAACTTCTCTGTTCAACAAAACTCTTATCTCACAATTTGTTTGGTATGTCCTCAATGACACACCAAGTCTGAAAGATTTTATAAAAAACAAATACTTAAAAAACTCTTCTTTCCTCCAAGTTTGTAACAAGCCTACTGACTCCCTGTTTTGGAAAAGTCTTCTGAAGCAAATAGATTCTTTAAAAGAGAGCTTTTACTTCCAGATTAATAATGGTGTTTCCACTAGAGTTTGGATAGATCCTAGGGTTTCTGGCCTTCACTTATTAAAGCCTCAACCTAATCCTAATGTTCAGAACCAAGATCATAATCTGAAGGTGGCCGAGGTTTCTCTTGAAGAGCTTAGAAGATAGAACACCCTTCTCCTTCAAGCATTCTTCACCACTGATTCTGCTGAAACTATCCAAAAAATTCCTCTTTTCACTTGTAATTTCTGCATGGAAAATGATAAGATCAAGTGGATTCACCACTCCTCGGGTTCCTTTTATGTTAAATCAGATTATGCAGTTCTAAGTAGTACTCATTATTCCACTCCTCTAATCTACAATGAAAATAATTGGAAATCTCTTTAGAAACTCAAAATGCAAGATAGGCTTAAATTCTTCCTTTAGAAAGTATCTCATAATATATTCCCCACTAGAGGCCTGCTCAAAAGAGTTATACTTTTAGAAGAAGATTACATTCTCTGTCCTTTTTGTAATGCAGAAGAAGAAAACCTTCATCATTTATTTCTTAACTGCATCTTCTCAAAGGTCTTGTGGAGGAATTCTAGTTGGCCATTAAATATCATGAACTTTGCAAGTCAACCCATCCATAGTTGGATATCCATCATTCTTAATCCATACACTAGTCTTTACCAGAGGAAGAGGTCCACTCCTTTTAACTTTTTGCTACTCTTGCAGTGAACAACATCTGGTTTCTTAGGAATCAAGTCATCCACAACTCTCCATGTCCAACTCCACACTTCTTTGTGTCAAATTTCCTCAAGGTTTTCAAAGAGCATAGGAATGCATGGAATGAAAAAAATCTGTGAACAAGAAAAAAATGGCAACCTCCACTAGATAGTTTTTTTTCTCTATCTTTTGATGTGGCAGTGAGAAAAAATGGTAGCACTATTGTTGCCATATGCAGAAATGAAAATGGTGTACCAATCTTTGCTCAGACCGACCACATACACAGCATAAACCCAAACGTGAGAGAAGCGATAGTAGCACTAATGGCAGTTCAAGAAGCAGAACAAAGAAACATTAAAAATATCATCATTGAAGGAGATTCCAATATGGTAATCCAAGAAATTACCAAAAAAAAAAAAGCAGCAACAAATCGGACAATGCTTTCTATCACAAGAGAAATCCAATTTTTGCTTCATAATTTTCAAGAATGGTGAGCAAAAATAATACATCAATCATAAAATTGATGTACGCATAACCTTACGCAATGGGTGGAGGGTGAAAACGCCACCCTTGGCCCATGCGGGATGGGGGGCAGGGAGGGAGGGGACCACCCCACACCGTATGGTGCGGGTAGCACCCTTAGAATTTGGTGCAACATCTAAACATTTTCACACAAGTGTATTGTGCTTACTTTTAGGGGTACTAATATGTAATACGATCTATGAACATGACATGAAATTAGTAAATATGGGTTGGATATAAATGGGTTCAGGTAAAAACAAATTGACCCATTAAGATATGATTAATAAACGAGTTAACTCACCTAACTTGAAATCAACTCGCAATAACCTATTTTATTTTATTTCAAAATTACAATTTTAGTATTGTTGGATTGTAATATTGACATTTTTCAATATCCTTATATTTTTCTTGTAGGGACTGCTATTTTGGGTTTATGTTCATATTTGTTATTGTAGGATTTTGTAATATTGGTTTTATTATATGTTAAAATTTGAAAAATATTGATATTTGTTTTACTTAATTGATATTTCCTCTTATTAGGTAGTCTTATTATTTTTTTAAGATATTGAGGCTACTAATAAATATAGATTTGAACTTTTATGTGAAACTATGTTAATCAGATCGAATGTGTTATGTATGTTAGTTCAACCTATTTATATGAAATGGATTGAAATGAGTTCTGTCGTATTGATTTATTTCTAATTAATTAATTTAAATGGATCAAAACGAATGATACAATATGATCTGCTATTTAAACAAATTAGATCAAAATTTGAAAGTTTGATCCATTTAAGGCCTGGTTTGGTTACATAGATGAAACTATCTTATCTCATATCAACTCATATAATCATTACAATTTTTTCAGATTCCTACACAAAGTATAATAAACAATTTAACTTTTTCAAATTTTGAAACAAAAATTATATTAGAAAATTATATTCTAATAATATTTTATTCAAATTTTAAACTTTTATCCCATCTTATCCCATCTCATCTATATAACTTAACAAGTCCATAAGTTAACAGGTCAGATTTAGTCATAGGGTAATGATACCCTTGCACTTCATTTACTACTGCTTTATTATCCAATTTTTTTTTTCGTTCGTTTTGTTATTTGAATCTGGATTAAAAATTTCAAAACATGAGTACCTTCTTGTATAATCTAAAAGAAAATAAATTTAATCAACTAACATAATCATGTAATTTAATTAAAAATAAATTCAATTTTATAAAAAATGAGTCAAAGAGTAAAAGAAGGTCAATTTTTATAAAATTGAATTTATTTTCAATTAAATTACATGATTACGCTGCTGTATTGAATTTATTTTTTTCTAGATTATTCAAGAAGGTCATATTCTAAGATTCTTTGTCCAGATTAAAAGAATAAAAAGAAAAAAAATAATTGAATAATAAAATAGTAATAAAAAAAGATTAAGGTATCATTACTAGGGGTGTAACAAGTCCGGTCCGGTTTTGGATAAAATTTAGGACCGAACCGGTATGTACCGGTTTTGTATTTTTCAAAATCGATTACGCACCGGTTACTCGCCTAAATCGGTATCTCCGGTTTTACCAGTTTCTGGTCCGGTCCGGTCCGGTTTTCCGGTTTTTTAAAATGTAAGTTTATCATTAAAAAACAAAAATCTATTAATAATAATAAAAAAAACTGTTTCAAAAAATCTGTTCTAAAAATCTATTCCTATTACAAAATCTGCATTACTAAAAAAATCTGTTTTAGTAAAAAACTTAGTATTAGTTATAAACTTATATATTAGTATAGCTATATAATATATTAGACTATATAATAGTATTAATATTATACTATTAGTATAGTTATATATTAGTATTAGTCATAAACTTACATATTAGTATAGCTATATAATATATTAGACTATATATAATATAATTTAATATATATATTTTATGTTTAGAGTATATGATTAATTAAATTTTCATCTTCAGGATTAAATTTTTATTTTATAAATTAAAATAACATCATCTTATATATAATTATATTAATAACATATAATCTAACAAATTACAAATGTTCATATTTAAGATTAACATTTTATGTTATAATTTATAAATTATAACATGAAATTATTTCATATATGATATATAATTATATATAAAAAATTTACATATAATTATATATTATATATAAAACTTATATATAAAATATTAATTTTTATATTTTTTTCCCCAACCGGTCTGGCCCGGTTCCAAAAATCGTAGAACCGGAACCGGACATGTTCCGGCCGGTTTGCATAATTCAAAAACCGATTCCGGACCGGACCGGTTCAAAACCGGTCTAACCGGTCCCATTCGGTCCTGTCCGGACCGATTTTCCGGTTTAACTTTACACCCCTAATCATCACCCCTACCAATATAATTAAATATCTCTACTTAAAACTAATGGTGTCAAATCGTGTTAACGGGTCGTGTTCGTGTTGTGTCAAGGCATGTATATTATACTATATGGGTCAACCCGAACACGACCCGTTAAGTTTATCGTGTCAAAATCTCAAATCCTAACATGACCCCATTAACATAACAGATCGTGTCGTGTCAACTCGTTCTAACTCGTTAGTGAGTACTACAAAATAGGTTAGAACGACCCAACCCGATCCGACATGTTTCAACCTGTTTATGTAAATGGGTTGAACAGACCTGAAATTAACCCGTTTGACCTTATTAAGTTTAACATAATTTTATATAAATATTAAAATCATAATATCTATAAAAAAATATAAACCTAACTATAAGTCGAAAATTACAATCCAAATAATAAAAATATCGAAGTTAAAATCTAAACAATTTTATTTTTAAGTATAAGGGTATAATTATAATTTTAACTTTCTTAACAGATCAAATTAGATTAACTCATTATCAATCTGTTAAGTAATCTATCTTAATAAATAGTTTTGATCCGAATATTAAATTCAAATTCGTTATTATCATATCTTTTTGGTATTAAATTAATAGATCGTGTCACGTATTATTACCTACTTAAAACGAGCCGAACATGGCAACCGAGACAGTACCCCGTACCTCTAAGCTAATTCTTACTTCGCTGCGACTCTCACACCCGACCCTAGCCATTGCCATAGCATGGCGTTCCCAACTGACCCCGTCTCCAACTTCCTCCAATCTGCCACTTCCAATCTCCTCTCCCTCTTCACTGCCCAGAAATCGACGTCTCCCTCGTCCTCTCTAACCTCACCTCCTCGTATCTGCCTCCCACTCCTCCTCCCCTTCTCCAATTCACCTTTAGACTCTGGTCTCCCTGCCATCAAGGGTGGCGTCCCATCATCTCCCGATTCCGGCTTCTCCTCCGCATTCCCATCCACAGTCAGGGTTTCCGGGCTCAACTCCAACGGCAGGGGTGGTGGGCCCGCCTTCGTGGGCCAGGTTTTCAGTATGTGCGACCTTTCCGGAACTGGTCTCATGGCCGTCTCCACCCACTTCGACATTCCCTTCCTCTCCAAAAGGTATGCCTTTCTTATAATTTCTCTAAAATCAAAAGCCTTTTCTGCGATATGCCAAAATTTCATGGGACACTTAAGCTCTTAGACCATAAAGTCGTCAAAGATAGTTATTTCAGTCGATTATCTTTGATTTTCAGAACACCCGATTGGCTTAAGAAGATTTTTGCAACAATTAATAAGAGTGAAAGAAATGGCCCTGTATTCCGTTTTTTTATGGATTTAGGTGATGCGGGTACGTTTTTAATAGTAGCTTTTGTTATTATTATTGCTGTAAAGTTCGATGAACGCTATCTTCTGGTTAGAGATAACATGCATATTGTCTCTTTGTGTTGTAGTGGCATATGTCAAAAGGTTGAATATCCCAAGTGGTGTGGTGGGTGCCTGTCGTCTTGATTTAGCATACGAGCATTTCAAGGTACTGCTCACCTGTTCTGAGTGAAACCGCTATACTTGTTTGGTGTATTTCGCAATTAGAGTATGGAAGGAATATCTATTTGTTAGCTAGCTTGTTGGCATTCCTCTTCATTCGCTCTCTTCCTTCCCTCGGATAAGTGTGTTTGCGTATTTCTATGTATATTCATATGAATATACCTCTTTAGGTTGTTTTTTCACGTGCACTAGTGAGCTTCATGATGTCAGTATACAACATCTTGATAACGCTGCAAACTGCTTATGAAGCTGTTAGAGGAGCCATATATAATGAAGTATTGAAAAAAATGCAGGAAAAATTTTGGACAAGGCTTAATTCAAGGGTGGCTGGGGTTTCATCATTCATAGCCCACCTCGCCGCGCCCCCCCCCCCCCCCCCCCCCCCCCCCCATTTTCATCCCTGCTCTAAAATATTGTTGATCCGTGTTGAGTTTGAAACAAATGATCATTTTTATTTGTAAGAGGTGTGGAATCCTACTTCAGGAGATTCATTGACAGCTTCAAGAAGAATAGATTATTGAATTTATGCATTTACTATAATTTAGTTGTAGAAATACGATACAAGTTCCTCATGTGTAGTGGTTGGTTGTGATTAGGATAGATGACTATGTTGGTTTGGATGAGTAACATGGTTTGCATTGGATGTGTTATGAATATAGTTAGAAGGAGAGAAAAGGATTCTAGTTGAGTTCGGATAAAGAAAGGTTGTTCTCTTGACAGAAAACATGCCCTTGAATTCATCAGAATTGTTAAACAAGACTTTTGTTGCAAACCCAAGTAGTTGCCTAGGCTTTTTTCTTTCAAATGTTTTCTTTCCTGAAGATTATGTACATGTCTGTTATTTTGGTTGGCGAAATAATCTATAGAATGCATGCCAATGAGTCATATCCTGGATGTGGCAAGTAATGGGCTTTGCTTTTCACCTTGATATCCTTCATTTATCTCCTTGTGTTGACATTCATTCTATGGTCTTCTCCTGGATACGCTTTAAAAATTGATCACTATGTGCCATGCAGGAAAAACCTCATATGTTCCAGTTCGTTCCAAATGAGAAACAGGTAGATATGATTCATATGTTATTAGAATGTTAAAATTTAGTACTTAATTTTATAGTTAACCATCCCTGCAGGTCAAGGCTGCCAACAGACTTCTGAAGACGATCCCACAGAATGGAGGAAGCAAAAAGGTTGATGGTGTTCCCGTTTTTAGTGCTCAAAACCTGGATATCGCAATAGCAACTACAGATGGGATTAAGTGGTAAGTTCTGCCACATTTGCCTATTCCTATTTATATTTTTGTGAATTTAATACGCAGAGAGGTTGAATATTTCTTGTTCACTTGATTTAATGAAAAATAGCGTTATTTATATGCATCAACAGTTGACATCTTTCCTTTACATGGCGATTGGAAAATAGGCCTATTATTATGATGGATTAGGTCTTTATTTTCTGCCCAAACTTGGGCCTTTGTTATTTAAGTATATTGGCCTTCTCTTGTTGGAAATGGGAATGGTGATTTTTCTTCTTGCTGTTGTCTTCTAGCTATTGTCCATATTTGATTTGTTTGAAAAAAACGTTTCTAGATACCAGTTGAAGACCAGCTTCCCTATTGGATTGTTATTTCCTAAGTTCTTCACAAATATCCAAATTATTGGACATTGAGTTTTCCTTTCTATGTAACTTCATTTTTGATTGTCCGATGCTCACATTGTTACTGTTTTTTTTCATCAGGTATACTCCATACTTCTTTGATAAAAATGTTCTTGATAACATTCTTGAAGAATCTGTTGACCAACATTTCTATTCTTTAATTCAAACTCGGCACGTGCAACGTCGACGGGATGTCATTGATGACAACTTGGCTGCAGAAGCAATTGAAGAGATGGGTGATAACTTGTGGGAGCCTCCAGAGGTATGAGAACAGTTGTTCTGTTACTACTTTTGGTGTAGTATCTATCAAATGTAAAAAATTCAGTAGTAATACATAATGGAAAGGTGGGTCGAGATTCTTGGGTTCATGAACTCTTTTGATTGATTTGGTAACTTTTTAGTATTTAATACGATGTAAGTTTGTATTGGATTCTGTATAGTGTATGCACCAGACAGAAGCAAACCTACTCTTGAATAGAAGTTACACATATGAATGCATAACGATGTGAAAGGAAAGAGGAAAGCAATGAATCAGCTACACTCATGCAACACTTGAGATGTAAAGCTTGAAAACATTATTTTTTTTTTTCTTGTTGAAAACATACTACAGGTTCAAGAACTGCTGGATGAGATGGGCAATCCTGGAATACCTTTGAGTGTTATTTCAAAGGCTGCTGAAATGCAGCTTCTTTATGCAGTTGACAAAGTAATCCTCGGTAACAGGTGGTTGCGGAAAGCTGCAGGCATACAACCAAAGTTTCCTTATATAGTTGACTCATTTGAGAAAAGGTACTTCCATTCTCATTCTGTAGCTTCAGACACCGATGATTAGTATTTATGGAACTTTTAGACTTATTTCATTAGGGAGTTTTGATTCTGCATCTTGTGTCTTTTTTAGCAACATTATGATTATTATGTTGCAGGAGTGCTGCTTCTGTTCTGAGAGCATCAGAGTCTGGCAGCTGTCTTGCCAACTCTGAGATGGGAAAAAATGACAGTAAAGATTATCAACACCAAGGCACTTCAGAACTCACATTAAGAGATAATATTCAAGTGAACCGAGGTTATATACCTGATTTCAGGTTACCTTTTGGAGATTTGTTTAGTCATATGTGGGCAAAAAAATCATGCCAAACAGAAGACTCGTTGAAGGAATGCATAAAACGAAATCTGCAGCCAAATCCTTTTCTTCCAAAGATTACAATGGTTGGAATCACAACTGGGAGGCAGGTCAGATGACTAAAGCCAGTTTAAAGAAGACAATGGAGGATCTAACAAAAGAGTTGGAGCAAACAGGACAGGGGCATACTGGAAATGCCACAGGTAGTAGTAGTAGTAGTAGTATTAATGACTTTAAAAGTGAAGATAGAGATCCGCTATTTGTAGCAAATGTGGGGGATTACTATTCTGGCATGGCAAAGACTGGTTCAGCGCGATGGGTTCGTGGCAGAAATATTTAGAAAAGATAGTTGCTTTGCTGTGGTGATATTTATCTCTGGAAAGAAAAAATATTCCGTTCCCACCAAAAGGAAGGCAAAATTAGGAGAGAGAGAAAGGGTGGGGGGTATGGCAATCCATTGTTTTACAGGTCATTTCTTGCTTGGATGCTCGCTTCTTGGGTCTGTCCAAAGGCATGCATTATGTCTAAATTCACGTTTGGCCATCTGATCAATGTTGTAAAGGGTGATTATAAATAGATATTGACGATTAGTTGGCTAAAGTTTTTGGAATTATTAGATGTTTGCACAACAGAACAAGAATAGATCTTTCTTGGTGTTGTTAATGGCATGTTGAGAATTCATGATTCATGGTCATTGAAATGAGCGAGGGATTTTTGAGGAATAGGAGGTTCTTTGTATGGTGAAGCTTTTACAATTAGAAGTTGTGTAATTAGCTCCAAAATTTACCTTCTTTCAAATGTGTTTGAGTAACGTATCTGTGTCACAAGATTGTTAACTGCCTGGATCTTGGCCTTGAGATATTATTAATTTCACTCTTACTAGAATAGAAATAATTATCTGCCAAATACCTCCCGGTTTCATGTGGGTTATCGGTGTACTCTTAATTGAATATGCCTTGGTACAATCTAGACCATGAGATATATATATATATATATATATATATATATATATATATATATTGGTCGACGTACGTGCGTGTGCATATGCTCAATTGCAGTTGTTTTTTGTATCTACTTAATTGACATTTGGGATTATTCTTCCAGTGCAAACCATGTGTGCAACGTCTCAATGGAAGACTCAAACCATATGGTCTATATTCTAAAATGACTAATCAATGATATAATTAGAACTTTATTGAAACCTTATAAAGAGTAAGAATTTATCTTTTTCAAGCAATGTGGAATTTTATACACCATCTATCTTTATTCTTATCATATGGGTATCATAATTTATTCCCCTTAAATTTTCGACGTTCTCGTCGGACCAGTCCGTCGTAAGTGGCATAGTTTAAGTCTTACATTTCTGATTGAGATAAGTTCTGATATCATTTGTAACGTTCTAATGGAAGGCTCGAACTAGATGACTTATACTCTAAAAAGATTAGTCAATGATACAATTGAAATTCCATTAAAAACCTTATAAAGAATAATAACTTCTCATTTCTAAATAACGTGAAATCTCATACACTACATACCCTTATCCTTATTATATGGGGTATCACAATGTGACTACTGGTGGATCCACAATCTTCGAGCCATATATAATATGTAAAAAGCATATATGCTTTTTTTTGCAAGCTCTTGGGCGCCCCCCATCCCACCAAAAAGAAAAAGGGCAATGCGTAAGATATTTTAACCACTCTACTCTGTCGCTTAAAGAAAATGACATTTAAAAAACTATTACAACATTTTAATGTGGACTATTAACTTGAAAGTTCCCGTAACGAGATGTATATGTGTAACGCGTGTCGAAGACTTTACATCACGCATTTGATATGCTCCGTCTTCAACTTTTCCTTTTCCCGAAAAAGAAATTATATATTTTGGTTGAAATTAACCAAACATCAAAAAGTAAGATCAGCACTTTAATACACCACTTCTGCTAGCTAGCCGAGAAGGGCCTCAATATATATCAATATTAGCATCATTAATTGATTTGTTATGGTGAAAGATGAAAGAAATAAATCCCAGCTTGATTCAATGGAGCAGCACTAACAACACTACTTTACAACTCGACCATACATATATAGCAAGCACCATGGAAGTACTGTGGGGTTCAGCGTTCAGCAGTTAATTCCATTTCTGGCAACGATTCTGCACTCGTATTTGATGATGGAAGAGACACAAACAGAGGACGATAATGTCTCAATTAAATGCATACAACTACTACTAGAAGGTTAAAACAATGATGATCGGGAAGACGAATAAGTTTATAATTCAAACTACTACAATCCAATGACGTCCATACTGATCAAACTGATGCTGATAGTGGTGGTGTTAATTGTTAATCCTGATCATGATCTCTCACAAATTAATCACGACCATTGTTAATGCCACTAACATGATGAGTCTTTCAATTTTTGCAGCTCTTAATATTCTTAATTAATTAGTATATATTTAGATTAGTATGTAAAAAGTGGTCATGATCTGATGTTTTTCTTTTGCAAATATTTTATTGCTTCATTTTTTTTAATCTTAATTTATTTTTTATTGGTTGATCTTGATCAAAGGGAACAAAAGGATAAACATCATGAACGTAAGAGACACGTATTGTAACGCCCCGTACTCAGAAGGGTCGGAGAATTATTACCTGTCATTTACCAACCTGTCTCTCCAAGAACCTAAAACCCTAAGGATTTCATAAATAGCACACAATCTCATATTATCCAAATAATCAAAATACAAACTCCATAAGTCATCATTACAAAATAACATAAACTAAATGGGTCCACAATTTTTCAATAATCTCAACGAAATAGAATGATACATCTTTAAATCTCAATAGGTCCAAACAACTCTAAGTACTTCAATTACTCAAGTTATACCCTTCTACTAACAATGGAACTCGACCTTCTATCCATATCTAGATAAGTTCCAATTTCTAATCCTGACCCCCAGCTGGGCAATCAATGTCATCTGAAAATATAAGAAGATAAGGGGGTGAGTTATCCACAACTCAGTAAGCAGATAACATATACTGGTATGTAAACATGAGCCATTTTTAAAAAGTTTGGTATGAAGAAATAAAACATTTTATTTTTCATATGCACATCTCAAAGCGTGTTATCAGAAAAATCAGAGCGACTATTAAATCTTTTCATACTCATAAGCCATTTTCATATTCAAAAACTACTTTGGCATAACATAACTGCACATCTTCATTTTATTATATCATATCGTATCGTATCATGTTATGTACCATGTTTAACCCCCGTGGTAGGGTTGTGCTATCCCCGATGGCCAAACCAGACAGTATCATGTTGCGAAACTTCACATTTTTCAATCTCGGAGTCCCGAGTGTGCATACAGAAAAGAACACATAAAAGATCATTTTGTTTCCAAAGTGGGTGCACTCATATCATATCATATCATGTTGGTACCAACCATATCACGTGAACCAATATCATCATATCAGAACCATATTCAGAATCAAAATCAAAACAGATAAGTATGCCAAAGGTTTTCATATCCATATCATATTAAACCACGTGCTAAACACATTCATATCATTTTCAGATGATCAATAACAATTCCAAAATATTTCATATCACATGTATAAAAATCTCAATTTTTATATTCGCTCTTTTGCACATTTCAGAAACATGTTAAATATTGCTCATGTCTACACTTTTCATGTCAAAAACATTTCTTTAATCTTTCATACATTTTTCATGAGTAAATACAAAACATATACTGAGATTGTTTTTCGCATTCTCTTTTTAAAATAACATGTAAAATTTTACAAACCAACCTCAGTTCATTTCTTTTTATACAAATCTAGCATAGGAACTCCGCTTACCTGGACTTCTTAGCTTTTCGAAACTTTTTCTCAAAAGTGCCGAACAAATATTAATCTTCACCTATAAGATAATCACGTAAATTTTCATAAATTTCCAATCAATCTCGTATTTCGATATTCGAGCCTAAAACTTCTAAACTAATCCATTTTTAATTCCTCAAACCCAAAATTCTCATTATTCCTGAAATACCAACATCACTTTCTAAACTTATCAATATCCAACATAATAACTCCGACTAAAATATTAAATTCCAACTTATTTACAATTGAGATCTTACTATAATTTATAAAACTAAAATAACATAACTATATTGAGATCATTATAAGTAGAAAATCATACTTTTGTCTAAATCAAAAATATTCTTTTAAAATGATTCAAAATAGTATTTTGCACTTACTGATCATTCCAAAACTTATCAGTATTTACTTAATAATTATTTCGATAAAAATATCAGCCTAAAAAAAAAAAGAAGATATCAATTTAACAAAATAAACCCACATGTACCTAAGTCCAAATAAATAAATAAAACACATGCAACCCACGTTTCACACACAAAATACACAGTTCGTTGGTGTATTTAGACAAAAAGAGGGTAAAAAGGGTAATAGCACCCTTCATCTATTTGGTTACCGTGACCCAATATTTCCTTTTTAAGCAACTGCTATCAACAAAAAAAAAAAAAAAACCAAAACAAGCAGAGACCCAACGTGAGCCGCGACAAGAGCTTACCCATAGAAAATCAAGGTAGTGGCACCGTGGGAGTGCGACGGAAGCTAGGTTGAGGTGGTGGTGATGTCCTCGACGGCGTCGCACGGAGAGAGAGAGAGAGAGAGAGAGAGAGAGAGAGAGAAGAGGCAGAGGAGAGTAAGCTGTAGGAGGGAGATACGGCGAGGGAGATTGGTGGCTTACTGAGGGATCGAGGTGGCGTGCGGCGGACCGGGGTGATGGGGAATCCTCGCCGACAGTTTCTGTGGGGTCGCCACGCGGATGAGCTTTCGGTGAAGGGTGAATGTGGCAACTTAAGGTGGCCGAATGGTGTTTTGTTTTGGATAACGAAACAAGGGATTTCAAGGCTTGCAAACAGAGGCTACGGGGCATTGGGCGGCAGCTTCGTGCAGCTGGGCATGGTGGAGAGGTCCGGACAGAGGTTCACCGTGGAGAGTGGATGAAATGGTGCGGCAACAATGGGTGGTGCAGTGGTTGATGGAAGCTGTAGTTGCTGACAAAGATCCTGGGATCTCAGTTTGGCCTTCTATGAAGAGGACGACGAGCGGCACTTAGTCTAGGATGGAAGTTGCTTAACATATATATAGACTAAAAATAGAAAATAAATCAAACCTAAATAAAAGGAAAGAAGGAATGTGCATGGAAATGGAAAAAAGAGAAAACGGTGTGAACCTGTGAACCCGTGCAACGAATTGCATGAACTCGTGCGACGTATTTTGAAATGTCTTGCACGTGCATAGTCTGGCCATGACTGGGTCTTATACGTATACTTATATTTCTGGAAGCTTAATTTTATATATATGTTCTTCGCTATTAATCCTTTTTTTTTTTTGTTCATATATATATATATATGCTTAATAATTTGAAAACCTACATATAATAAAATACAAAAAGTACTTTAATTAATTGTCTCGATCTATATCTTTAATCTGGTATAATAACTTTTTAAGGAAAGCTTAATTTAAATGAGCTATTAAAAACGGCCTTCTCCAGACTGTTTGGGGGTTAGAAGACATCATCATCATCATGATCATGTAATACTTCTAATCATGTGTTGACGTTGTTAATCCAGAAAATCTCCTTAATTAAAACAACTTTTTCCTACGTCTAGCTATATGTGTATATATATATATATATGTATGTATGTGTGTGTGTGTATATATATATATATATATATATATATATATAATTTTAATATAATTTCGAGGGCATGCAATAATGGTACATGTTGCCAATTAGTCGGATCTAATTTTCTGATCTTGATCATAAATAATCGTGTATATTAATTTTGGCAACCATCAATATTATATATTATTATTGCTAATTTTTTTATTTTGACTTACTTTTTGCAAATATATTATAATCAAGTCGCTCATATATACCAATTACATTTAATTAAACACGTCTCGTTGGACTGCTACGTACCTCGATGCAACTATATATATATCTCATCATAAACATGAAATTAACATAACAGTTTTTAAAATAAAGCAAATAGCTAGCTAGCTAGCTAGAGAAAAAAACAAGTGCTCAAACCTATGTGCTTTTGTATCCATACTCAGTGGTACTCTTTAATTCATTACTAGCTAGCTAGCTATGTGCATGCATATTCAGTACTAGAACTACTACTTATATATATATGCTAATTAAAGCTAGGCATATATATATATATATATATATATTAATTGCTGTAAACGAAGTATCACATATATTATATACACTGATCATATGTATAATGATATTACTAAATTTCTAGATCTCATTCTTGCTATTATATATATAGTACTGTTAATTTCCTCCATGATCATGATCATCTTGTGATCAAGGGGAGAGAGAGAGAGAGAGTAAAATTCATGTAGAGTATATAAGTACTCGCGCATATATGTTATATTAACAAAATATTACTTAAAAGAACAGTTATTATATATATATATATATATATATATATATATGTATATATCATCTCATTTCTATTGCATTAATTGTGATGTGGCATTAATAAGCATGAATTGTTAGATCACTTGGTTTTCAGAAAAGAGAATTTTAAGGATTAATAGATATATTAATGGCACATCACTACGCATATATAAAATAAGAATGACGTGAATATATATATATATATTTATATATATATATATATAAATGAGTCAATTAATCGTCGAGCTAGCGTTAATTAGCTGCAATTATAATATATATATTAGAGGTCATGTTCCACAATTACTAATTAGATCACTAAATTGCAGAGTTTAAAAAAAAACACTACCAAATTAAGATCATGATCACAAGGTTAGGCCAAAATTACCAAACCAATAGGCATTAGGCCGCCACCTCATGACACTTACTTACTACTCACGTCCACATTTACGTACGATGCCACAAAATCACCCACCGTTAAAAATGCAAAAGATTCTCACGAAAATTAAAAAGATTAAAAGATATATATATATATATATATAAACCCCCGAAAAGCAGCCTTAAAAGGCGCCGGAAAAAATCACACCCATTTTCAATGGCTCACGATTCTTCACCAATACGACATCATCAAAATCGAAAGTAACCACATATATTTTATACGTAACTTGTTTTACAAGATGACCAAGATCGGAACATATTTTTCTTTCACTTTTTGTCTTTAGTTTTGTGGGCGTGGTGTGGAGCCCATGCAAAGATGTTTCTCGCATCATCGATCGATAGGAGGTTCTCGATCACAGGGCCGTCAGTATTCCATCACCACCACATCTAAACCATTATATATATATATATATATATATATATATATATATATAATTCAATTTTTTTTTATAAGTAACAATATCTATATAAGAGTAATGCCACATAAAGTCATGAAATTTGTAAGTGTCTTATAGTCACTTTAAAAAATAGTATGATCCACTATTAAATAATTAATTTTTTTCATGTGAATTCTGTATTTATTCATTTTTTTCAAAGTGATTGCACGACACTTGCGCACTCACAACTGTAACTATCACATGCATGTATGGCGCTTCAATACGTACATACGTAGTTCTGATCAACAAGGTGATCATTAGTATAGATATATCCAATACAAAATGAAAAAGGGAATGTATATAATATGTATATTATTATATATTTTCTTTAAACCAATTGTAACACTCCGTTTCCATAGGATAGAGATGTTACTAACATTCATAACATAATACCCGGTAAAGAGGTTCATATCCTGAAATACCTCATTTATTGAAAAGCGATAAAATGTTAAAACTGATTTGAACATAATTGTCTCGAAAACTGAATGTAAAGTAAAAGAACATAAACTAATAATATGAATGACGTAAAAGAGATCTAATTCTTGTGTGAATATCACTTATTCCTTTCTAATTCTTTGTACTAAATCTACTTCTGGCCATCCAGCTCTGCATTGTCATGAACACCATCAGTAAAAATTAGACATGAAAGAAAGCAGGAAGACAAACAAAAATGAGTCGAATACTCAGTAAATAACATATCATACTGTAAAACATAATCTGGCCTAGCATGGATTTATTTTCTGAAGACTCTTAACAAAATACATATATCATCACAAATTCTCAATCTTACACGTAATATAACTTTTTGAAAAACTTCACATGTATACATATATCGTCACATATTCACATAGCACATATATATTCATCATCATGAGCGGAAGCATACATAATCAGGGCAAACATGTAACGTGAATGCATAATAACTTGTTTATCTTGTCTTAACATGGAGTGAAACACACTTGAGTCCTTGTTTCACTTAACTGAGTAACATGGAGTGAAACACTCTTAAATCCGTGTTTCACTTAACTGAAATACCTGAGTCCGTGTTTCACTTAACTTGTGGTTAACCACGCTTGAGTCCGTGACACCATAACATTTCTTATATTTCTTAATGTATGAGAATTTATTAGGCTTCATGAACATTTCTAACATGACATATTCTTGTACATGACATAGCATAACATGACATATTCTTGTACATAGTATAGTATAACATAGCATAACATGATATGACATAACATGCTCTGAACGTTTTATGACATTCCATAGCATACATGATCTAAGTACTACATGAACATGGCATACATGATCTAAGTACTATATGAACATGGCATACATAATCTATGAATTATATGGACATGGCTTGATAATCTGACTATTCCATTACATGGCATACTTGACTTGAATTATTGCATTAGCATCTCATAGCTTTTATATGATTTTAGTAACATTCAATCAATTGAATAACAAATTCATTCATTCAAGCATAATCTCATATTTCATCAAAGATCGTAAGAGGAATCTAACCTTGACTTGCCTTTTAGCGTAGCGTAGTTAACCATTATAAGCACGTCATATTTTCATACATAACAATAATATTCACAATAATATTCATCAGAAAGATTAATCACATCATGTACGCGGTAACAATTAGCTAGCTAGGACATTCACGTACATTAAAAAAATTCTTGCTAACAAGAATACACGCGGAATATATTATTATTATATATGGTCGTTAATTAAGATCTGAAATCAATGAACTTAATATCATGTACTAATATTGTTGATGTCTGCTATATAGTTATTCTTGACAACCATGCCATGCACTTCAATGAAAACATGAATTACAAGTAACAATTAATAAGAGATCACGACGGCCGGGCAACCCAGCTCATGAATCGATTCTTAATTATACAAGTCATGATTTGATCTTTACCTTTAACAATTATTATTTTTTAATGCGACGTCGTATTTTGACCAGTATATATGAGAATTCCTGGTTATTTCTTTATCACCACTTGCTTGCTATCACTTTTACTATATACACGAGTAATGTAGCATAAAAAGGTTAATTAAGGAAGGTTAATTTGCAGGTTTCACATGACATTGATGGCTTCATAATTTCAAGTAATAATTAATGTAACCTTCAAGCAACCCAACGTCTTACATGTTAAACTAACGAAATGACAAGGTTAAAGTAAAACTTTGATTTATTCAAGATTAAGAAATTTAAAGTAAAAGAAATTAATTAATAAAGACTCGGTCATCTAAGAATAAGAATAATTCTCTCAAATGATCTGATTGAATTAAATGAATTTTTGACAAATCATGTGAAGTTTGAACGATTAAGCTGGTTAAAACTCAAGAACATGAGTGATCCGAGCTTTATTTTATATATATATATATATATATATAGGGGCCAGTGGTAAGTAATCAAAGAGAGTGGGACTGGCTTCAGATTCCATTGTTCCAAATTGGTATACCTTTTTCTTTATTCCAATCCAACCCAGTGCGTGATAGCAGCCCCACTCCCAGGAAGGAGTACGTGCTTGAAGTTGAAACACAGGATGGAATGTAGCCCAATGGTAAGACAAGCTATGCCGATCCACCACAGGTTACTACCAAAAAATTGCTGCATTCACAACCCCCCGAACACAAAACCCTCCCGTTTGCGAGCGCGCACGCACGCACGCGGCCAACCCAATTAGATTTCGAGTACAAAGACATAATAGTTAAAAGCATTTGGAGGTGGAGGTGGAGGTGGAGGTGGAGGTGGACGCATTTTTCTTTTTTTTTTTTTTTTTTTTTTTTTTTTTTTTTTTTTTTTTTTTTTGGGGACCCTCCTCCTTCCTTAATTTCATTGCCACCTTGCTTTTAGCCTTTTGGGCCACTTTGACATTTGCTACAAAGTCAATGGAAAAGCAAAGAAACCCCAACTTGTGTCTCTTTACTGGCCTCTAAATTAACTCGGTATTGGCCCCACCGCCCACAAAACGGCAAAGCCCTTCACCCTCCTAATTATCTCTCTTAATTCTGTACTTAAAAATATTTTAATGAGCTATTATTTCTTGCCCTTTTATAAATAATTAACAAATTACCAAGTCAGTGCTCCATCTCCATCTTTTCCTCTCGGTACCTCCCTTACCCCCAAAAGTCAGCGCTGTCGTCTCTCTCTCTCTCTCTCTCTCTCTCTGTGCTAATTGTGGGTTGAGGGTATAGCAAGAAGGAGCAGAGATCAGAAATATTGTGGGGGGGATTTCTAGGTGATCATTGGCTGCCGGTGGTATATAGTAAGTGTTGATCAGTCGATGGCCGATGACTGGGATCTACATGCGGTGGTGCGGAGTTGCAAATCCGCCGCCACCAAAAACAGCATCGCCACCAACACCAACACCAGTATCGCCGCCGCCTCAGAAGACCCTTTGGCTTGCCTGGCCTCTTTAACTTTTGAGGAGGAAAATGACTTGTTATCTTTTCCCCTTCTTGCAGAGCCCAGAACCAATGCTTTCCATGAATTGCAAGAACTTTGCAAGTCCTTTTTCCCCACTACTCCCACTAGTACTGCCACTACCACGAGTAGCCATCGTATAATTAGTCCTAATTCCTCCTCCATTTTAGATGTACAGAGACGGCGACACCCAGTACAGCCCAATCCTACGATTAGTGCAGTTATGTCTCGTTTCAAACCCGAACCATCGGCCTCCTCATCTTCTGGGCTTGGAGGAGTCCAAGACCAACAACAACGGAGACATGCACAGCAACAACCACAACAACAAAATCAACCGTATCAACAACGACAGCAAGTCAATCAACAGGAGTTCCAAAGGCCTCGTGCCAGTTCTGCAATGTCTTTACCCGCAGCAATGCAATCTCAGGCCCCCAGATCAAGAAAAAGGTGTGTTTAACTTTTCCATTGATTTGTTTCTGTGTACTTAAGATACCAAAAGAAAAAAAAAATGAAGTTTTTGTACACCCGCAATATTATGTATGGCAATGAATACGATCAAATTTCGTTGTTTCAATTTACAGGAAGAGCCAGCAGAAGAGAACGGTATGCCATGTGACCGCAGAGAATCTGTCAGCGGATATGTGGGCATGGCGTAAATACGGACAAAAGCCCATCAAAGGTTCTCCATATCCAAGGTTTTAATTTCTATTTACACATATCTCGCTGATCCTTTTATGAAAAATGTTTTCTTTCTCGTATCAAGTTCGATCTAATCGTCGAGTTCTTGAAAAAACACAGAAACTACTACCGGTGCAGCAGCTCAAAAGGGTGCCCCGCAAGAAAACAAGTAGAGCGAAGCAACATCGATCCCAACATCTTCATTGTCACGTACACCGGTGACCACAGCCACCCTCGGCCCACCCACCGAAACTCACTCTCCGGCAGTACACGCAACAAATGCTCCACATCCGGCGTTAAGTCCACAGACAAAGACAATTCCGGGTCACCGATCACAGCTAATGCAGCTTCATGCTCGTCTCCACAGTCGACGACAAGCCTCTCTCCCGCAACCCAGCTCACAGTTCAAACAGATGAAGAGGCAGTTATTACTAACAAGAACAGCAACGAAGCTAGTAAGATCATGGTTGATGCGAACGACAAAGAGAGAAAGGAAATGGCGGATGATGCAGACGACGACGACGACGACGATCAGGAAGATGATGATCAGATTCTGATTCCGAACATGGCCATGACTGATCAGGACATCTTCATGGGGCTGCAACAGCTTGGATATGGTAGTCCTGGTGGAGGCTCCGGGGACAATTTCTCGGATGGTGGTAGAGCAAATTCAGGTTCTTGGCCTCAGTGTGACTCAGCCGCCGCCATGGATGGCTGCTCATGAGACTTGGAATCTTTTGTTTTTGTTTTTGTTTTAATCCTTGTATAGTTTCCTTCTTTTATCTTTGCCCAACAATTAGGTATAACATAGAAAAAAGATGGAAAGAACCTCTTTCGCCCACAGGTTTCAGTTTGTTCTTTTAAGAAAAAGTTAATTGTTTCGATTTTGGTTTATAAATATTTTTGTAAATACATTACATAGTTGTCCTGTTTTTATGGATCACGAGGCCTTTTGAGTTTCCACTTTCGAACTTTTGTTTGTTGTTCTAGTAGTAGCCTGCATTGAGCTGAATGCTGGAGGACATGGTGGAGTAGTTTGCCCCACCACGAGACATCTGCTACGGGGCAAAATAGCTTGCCGGCTTGACGACAATGATGATAATAATAATGAGGAGGAGGATGAGGAGGTGGTAGATGGAGAAGTCTAGAATCCATAAAGAAAAAGAGAGTTGAATCACCCTCGTGATAATATTAGTGCATTTTCGTTTTATTTGTTTTGTGAATTAAGAATTTCCATCGTGATATTATAATATATAATTAGCCAATAACTACGATATTTTTTTTGGGCAATAAGTAATTAGATGTTATCAGAAGGTAAAAGTCTAGAACATGGATTCCCTTTTGCTTGCAAGCAACCTATAATAATTAACATAACTTAGATATATACTTATAAATAAATTGTTCGGGAACAAAAGTGACTTCAATTTGATTATAAAATTCATATGTTTTGAATACTGAGGATGATCAATCGCCTCCATAAGTTAAACGGATGATCAAAATTCATGCATGTGATTAGGCAATTAAACGACCAACATCAATTAATTTAGTTCTGGAGAGCAAGAAAGTAAGTTTAGTGAATGAAAATATTAGTTTGTAACATATATATACATTCATCACTTTTTTTTTTTTTTTTTTTTTTTTTTGAGAGGAGGATTTCGAACTCCAGATTTCAATTTTAGAGGTTGGAGGTTATGCTAACCAAACTATAGGCATTTGACATATACATTCATCACTTTAAATTCGAACAAAACATTATAATTTATTAATCGACTTAAAATATGTGTTATATATATATATATAGTTATTTGTAGCATTTTGATTGACTATTTAGTGCCTCTTCTAACCACCCTTGAAGGGATCTTATGTGCTCCCCCGTGTTTGAACTTTGATTGACGACTCTTCAAACAGTTGAGGGGTTTTGATTTTTCGAGGTGGTCGAAAAATCTCAAAAAAAGAAGAATAATATATAGCACAAAAAAAAAAAAAAAAATTATTGAATTATTTTTTGAGAGGAAGCATATTAAATATCAAGTGGGTGCACGACACTTGTCTGTTCGAAATTGAGAGTTAGGACGGCCCGTAGACCGTGTGAACCTCACGAGACAGATAAAAAATTGAAGACCTCTTTTTGTCTCCTCACATAATCGGATTTTAGGCCTGTTTAGATTATTTTTAGTAAGTCGAATAAAATATTATTTTTAATATTATTATTATTTTAAAATTTTAAAAAATTAAATTATTTATTATATTTTATGTAAAAATTTAAAAAAATTATAATTATGAGATGAATGAGTTGAAATAAATTTTGAATCTAAACGGAACTTTATTTTTATTGTTTTCAATTTCCTAATGGTTTCTTAGGTCAATCATATTATATTGTTTATTCTTAGAAATTAGAGTTGGTCAAATACAATTTATTAAATGCTAATGCTTGGTCAACTATATGTTATTTAAAAGGAAGTAACTACAATAATAGTCCTTCATATACAAGATATTATTATATACAAGTGTGCAATGGTACTGCATCATTCACGAGGTAGCTCAGCTCAAGAGACAAAATAGAGATGCTATTTTATTAAAGAAACGCGACAAAAAAAGGGTGTGACTCCATCTTTGGTGTGGCTTGAAAAGCTCATTTTGTCCTACAACTACTGCAAAGAAGTGGATCAGACAACAAATGAGTCATGAAACTCGCCTTGTATATATATAATATGCTTTGCTGTGTAAGCTATTTGGTTACTAAAATGATTTGAATGGAAAAAAATAATTAACATAGGATGATCCCCGAACATCCCTAGCTACTAAGAGGGGTAAATGCCATTAGACTGCAAAGTCATTATTAACTTGGTAAAAAATAAAATACGAATATCTTGAAATATATTAATTGCATGTTATCTAAACTCAGAATGTTCTAACTTTTTAGAGGATAAACTTATAATGAAATATAACGAATTGAGAAGAAAATAAGACCATAAAGAAATGATAATATTGAGATAAAAAGAAAACTGAATTATTTTAGTAACAAATTCGTAAATAAGAAAAATATGTATTGCGATTAAAGTTTGTACACCTTTTCTTCTTTGCGTAGCCATGCAAATGGACTTGGAGACCGGAGACCCTTTTGAAGCGTTTTGATTACCTGAACAAGAGTCAAGACCCCATATAGTACAGGTATGAGATATGGCTAAACGAAAGAAAGAAGAAAACCCAGAATGAATAATCAAGGAAGGGCTTGCTAGTACTCTTGGAGAAGGGTTTGAAGCAAAGTTTTCTCAGCGACACTGACTCCAAAAAAAGGGGACAAATCATCGGACTTCATCTTGTGATTATTAAAAGTAACTTAAGAGGATTCCAAAACGATAACCTATTGATGTTTTTAATCTCCACGTTCAGGAAATTAACAGAATCTTGCATAGCTTTATGCCCCTTACTTTTTGACACTCCCAAGTTTCAAACGCCAGACAGCTAACTCTTTTAACATATAACTACTTCATTCCCACAGATGCATGAACGTTGAATGAAATAACAGATGCTCTACGACTTATTCAAGTGAAGATTATTAAGATACAAGCCCTTGTCCCATAAATGAAACTATTCCATCTAGCAAACAGTTCCTGCTATATGAGAACAAAATCAGGAGAATATGATCAAAGAAAGAGGACAGATTCAGCTCTGGAATCCAATTTTCCCCAATGAACATACAGCATTTTACTCCTTCGACTGTGACTCACTGGAGGTGACTGCAGTCTCATCCTTTTTTGGCCCTGAAGTAAGAGCCTCCAGTGTCTTGTAGAACTCCTCTGGAAGAGGACCTGGTCGGTGCAGAGGGATATGTTTAGGAACTGGAGCATCATTCTCGATGACCTCGCATTCATAGTCATCAGGAACCCCCCATGGATCCCACTCTGCATTCCAACATAACGCAAAAAACAAAATCCATTTCATTACAAACTAAATTTGTGCACTTATCAAGTATAGCTAACACCAATTAGAAGCAGTAGGCTCTGAAAATTTTAAGGATATATTACTCATACTTTCAAGGTAGCCTGACACAATCTCACATATAAATGACTCTCTGATGGGAAACTCAATGTGTACGATCAACCTGTGGTCTATTTCAAATTGTCCCAAAACTTAGATAGTAACAATCCAGACAACAACAAAGCATAAAGATTGCAGAAACATATTTCCATGGTAATTGAACGTGCGGTTACCATTATATAAAGGGGTCAATACTAGTTTCCAAGTAAGAGGTCTGCAAAGAATTGTAGCCAAGAATTATTTAGTTAACCTCAATGATGCTTTTATCCAATCTAACTTCAATAATAATACAATCCCAAAGCATAAAAGAGGAAGTTTTCTTCTTCCAGACAATTGAAGTGTCATCAATAAATTAGAAGTAACGTAAGATACCTTATATATATATATATATTTTGTAAGTAAAAGTGTAAAACAACTTATAAATTCTTTTTGACAATGAATTCATTTCCGCTGCTGGCACCACAAATAGCCCTTAAAAAACTTTAAAAACAATACAATATTGAGACTCAAAGGAATTGAAGGGGCCTGCACAAGCCGAAGCTCAAATCTGTCTTAAGAAGTGCTAGAAACATTGGACTTCCCGAGGACTCCGAAATTTGTTCAAAAGTTCACAGGGATCCCCATTTCTTACCAAGAGGAAAGAATCGTGACAAGACTATCATGAAAATTGTCCAAAAGTCCCTTATCCAATGCTTCAAAACTTCAAATTTCTCCTTGTAAACCACAATTGGATAAACCTAGAACGAGGAAAGAACTCACTCAAAAGATTATCTTCAACTCTTAAGGTGCAAAGGACCTTATAAAGTATCTCCAAGACTCCAACAAACTTGCCCCACATTTTATAGTATAAACCTTTTTCTCAATTAACTGGTTTCGACATAACACGAACCTCACACGTTTTATAAACCTAATACAACTTTCTGCCTGGGTCAGTACACTCTTTCAAGCACCAAATGACACGAAACTCACACGTTTCTTTTACTACCTCTTATTTTCCTTTCTATATCAGCTATGGAACCAATAACAAACACGAACACACTACAGAATTTTACAGATTGATGCATTTCCAGTATAAGCTTCACTTATCTATGCCAAATGTCCCACATTGCAGAACAAAGTCAAACCTCATCCCCCCACCCCAAAAGAAAGTATTCACTTTATTATCTACCTCACTTTCTCAGCCCAAACAGGGAACATAGGTGAAATCACAATCAGATCTTTATCCGCATGAACTCATCATTTCCCACTGAACTCAAACTCTCCCCTGACCTGTACACCTCTCAGATTACCACAAACACGAAAATCTTCGTTTCCTTTTCTTTTCCTTCCTTAGAAACCAAACACAACCACGTATTAGAACAATATTAAGAAAACAGTTTTTTTTAATGAATTCAAATCTTACATACGATTTCCTCTATTTTCTCGTCAACCCAAATAGACATATAAAAACAATACTAAAAAGAGAAAATTTCTTTTAAAAAAAACAGAGTATACTGACCGATCATTTTTCCTATGAGAGTGAGCTCGTCGCGGGCCTCCTCGATGAGCTCCTCGACCTGACCACATCCGAGCCTCTTCTCGATAGCCTCCCAGTCCTCCTCTTCCTGGCACACCTTGAGCCTGTGTTTCGTGAAGCTCTCCACGGCCTTCCGGTAGCCTTCGTCCTCCGGTACCGTCTGGATCTCCTTGAGCGTCTTGGAGTACAAGTCGATCAGGACCTCCCTCGCGTTTGGCACCACGTCAAGGCCCACGATCCCCGTCGTCTGTTTCATCCTAGCCAACAATGGCCGTCCGATAGCCCGCAGGAACATCTTTCGACTTTCGTTATTGTTGGTGAGGTGCTGTTGGCAGCGTTGGGTTTGAGAGAAATGGGCGAGTCAAGTGTGGAGGTCTTTGGGCCTATTCTGTTGGATTTTTACGAGTGAGTACAGTAGTACTCGGTCTGTTGTTTATTCACGTGCGCTTTTCCCACTAACATTAGTGACTTATGCTACAATGATAATGAAATTTATAAGATTTTTATCGCAAATTTATAATAGTTGTAAATTTAACAATTTCAAAGCGAGGATTTATATAATATTTTTTGAATTAATTACAAAATCAATACCATAAGTTTTCACATTTTTATAAATCGATGTCTAGATTTTCAACTTTCTCAATAATCTTTCCAAAACTCCAAAATCAATACCATGAGTGACTTTACTGTGTTTCTCTTGGCAATAATCTTTCTAAACATCTGTCACCGTAGAAGCACAATGAATGTTGTCCTCAGAGAAGAAATTCATGATCATGGCGTACACAAGAACAGATCGATATGTTTCCCCCCTCTATTGACAACTACCAACAGCCTCTGCATGAGCAGCGACCCTTCTTGAAAGAATGGACCCGGTTCCCTTCCCTTAATACTATTTCCCTGTCAACCAATTCAGTTACATGCATTATAAAGCTATGGCAATCCATGCACATGCGTGTATTCTTGATTATGAGTATTGGGGCCTTTGATGGTGTGTTAAGAAGACCAAAAGCAGTAGCTGGTTTCTCACTATGATAAGATCTATCTCCATTGCTATGGTATAAATATCCCCGGTGCTTGAATTCAATCATAAGTGATTCTATTTTTGCCTTAATTTTAGTAATTTCTGGATGCGATCCGTGTCCTGCAGTGAAGACATGAATCTGGTTTCTTGTCTCCATCCAGCTTTGGCAAGGACTACTCCTCAGACCTCTTTCTCTCATCAACCTACGAGTTTTTTCACCAAAGTCGGACTGGCCTGATCTATCATACAAGTTTGCAAGTAGTATATAGAAAGCTGGATCGGATGGGTGAAGATTGAGACCTTGCCTTGCCATGTCTTCCCCAAGAGGTACATTCCCATGTAATCTGCAGGCACTCAACAATGTCTTGTATATCAAAGCATCTGGCCTGAAGGGCAACGTCTTAATCACTTTCATTGCCTCCCCTAGCTGGCCAGCTCGTCCAAGGAGATCAATTAAGCAAACATAGTGATCCAATTGTGGTACCATATTGTGTATATTTCTCATAGAACGAAAATGCTCAAGACCCAGGTCCAATAAATCTCCATGACTGCAAGCAGAAAGCACTAACAAGAATGTAACTGAATCGGATTTGACTCCCGCTAACCTCATATCTTCAAAGGCAGATAAAGCGAAGGAGAAATAACCATTCGATGCTAACCCAGATATCAACCCATTCCATGATGCAACATCAGGCTCATCTATTTCCCTAAAAGCTGTGTGTGCATCATGCATGCGGCCACATTTCCCATACAAGTCAACTAGGCTATTTGAGACTGATAGCCAGCAACCCAAACCAGATTTCACAGACCAACAGTGTAGTTGCTTTCCGGCTTCCACTGAGCCCAAGCTGGCTGATGCAGATAAGAAGCTCGCCATACTAAATCCATCCATCTCAATGTCTTCATAGTTCATGTGCGTGATGATGTTTAACGCTGAGCCATGATGACCCATTTGATTCATTCTTGTGGCTAAAGTTGTGTATGTGATGGCATCTCTGTGACTCATTTTTCTAATCACACACCATGCTTCATCCACCATCCCCAATCCAGCATAAGCATCTACAAGAGCATTCCCCACAACTATATCTTTTTCTGCTTTGGTTTTTATTATGTATCCGTGGAGCTTCATAGTTTGACCATGAGATTTTATTGTTCTACAAGCACCGAGAATGCTAGAGAGAGTAAATGAATTTGGTTGTAACCCCACTGCTCGCATCTCCAAAAAAGCCTGAAAAGAATCTGGTTCAAAACCATGTTCAGCAAAGCCAGCAATCAGAGAAGTCCAAGTGATCACATTTGGTGAGGCCATCCCTCCAAATACTTTCAAAGCATTGTCTATAAGGTTGGAGCATTTCATATACATATCAACCAGTGCATTTCCAACAGAAACATCATCCTCCAAGCCTGCCATAATCACCCGTGAGTGGACCTGTTCCCCCAGTTCCAGTGATAAAATTGATGAGCAAGCATTTAGGACAGTTGAATATGTAAAATTATTTGGTACAATTTCGGACATCTCCATTCGACGTAATGCACCAACAGCCTCCCTGACCTTCATGTTTCGACTGAAACAGGATATAATAGCAGTCCATAAGAACACATCATGTTCAGGTGTCCGATTTGAGACCTTGACTGCATCTTCCATCCTCCGGCACTTCGAGTACATATCAACAAGAGCTGTCTTCAAAATAACATTCACCTCAATTCCTAGTAATATCATATGGGCATGAACTAATTTTCCGAAACTTATACCAAGAGAACTAGATGCAGCAAGAAGCTTCACGAAGGTGAACTCATTAGGAGGAATCCCCACCTTAATCATTCGGATGTACAACTGTAAAGCCTGACTCCATTGCTGAGCTTGAACCAATGAAGAGATCATTGTTGACCAAGAAACAACATCACCACCATCCATATGTCCAAAAACTTCATATGCTTCTTCAGTACAATAACACTTGGAGTACAGGCCAATCAAAGCACTTGCCAAAATTGGATTCGAATCGTAACCATTCTTTACCATATAGGCCTGAATACGAGTTCCATAGTGAAAATCCCCTAAAGCGGAACATGACCTTAAGGCACTCGACAACGTGAATTCATTTGGATAGTGACCGAAATTTATCATTGAACCAAACAATTCAAGAGCTTGAGCGTGGTTTCCATTTCGGACACAAGTAGACAGAATTCCAGTCCAGGATACAACATCCTTGTAAGGCATTTCGTCGAAGAAGTAGCGTGCATTGCCCACTCCAAAGCATTTCCCGTAAAGAGACAATAAGTGGTTGTTCAAATAGAGGTCACGTTGAAGACCCAGTTTGATAATTGGGCTGTGAACACACAGACCCTCTTTCAAAGACATGGAGTTGCAGAGTGAAAGAACCCCAATGTATAGTTCATTTCTACTAAAAATCTTGGTGACTGTTTTACATAGCATTCTCTTGATCTCAGAAAGAGCTTTGTTTTGATGGTGACATCAGAGCAGTCCGTTAGCAATTTTCTAAGGACGTTGACTACAAGTAGTAGAAATTTTAGAGCAGGAATCTGTAAAATGAGAAAACCAGGCGCTGGAAATGGACCCCCCTCTGAGAAAACCAGTTTGGATTGAAGAAGAATCTATCACATTTTATTATTATAATTTTTATAAATTTTTTTTAAAAATATAATAAATAATTTAATTTTTTTTAATTTAAAAATAATAATAATATTAAAAAATAATATTTTAATAAAATAATATTTTATTCAACTTTTAACTTTCCTCTAAACTTATTTTATCTTAACTGTCTATCTAAATCTAATCAAGCGAAATATCTGTACTGGAGTTCATAAAGTTGCCATTTGAGTTAAGATAATATTATAGATTTTTCCTTATATTAATATTTGATGAGAAATATTGTTATATAGTTTAATAAAAAATTTTTATAAAAGTAAAATTTTTTAATTATCGATATGAGTGGATATGATACACTAAATTTATTTTATAATTAGAAAAAAGATACAATATGATGCATTACAATAAATCACATTAATTTATTAATTTAATTTTGTGAGATATATTTGTTATTCTAATATTTTTCATATATTATTTATGTTATTACTTATTATAAAAGAAAGCGAAAGATTACTAATAGCGACAATAAAGAAAAATTACTTTTCCTTTTCAAAAAAAAAAAAAAAAAAAAAAAAATTACTTTTAATTAATATAGTTTCAAACTAATTTTTCGATAAACAGCAGGTCTGATCTGCTAGGATATCCATTTTTACGCTTTGAATCACTACCAAAGTTGACGTTAACAAATTACCCCAATTAAAACAAAAGATCTAATAGCGAAATATAACAAGCTAGCTTAGCTAGTTGAATGCTTATAATGAACCCAATACTGCTTATAACCACGCTACAGCCAACTCTCAAAGATGAGTTCTCCCTTCCTCCCCAGTGAGTCACGCCCAACTTAAACCAGTTCTTATCCAGTTTCTTTAATCAAACTAGAATTTCAACCACCATTCCCAATTCCTTTACCATCTTTTCTCATTTAATCCAGCATTAATTACAACCACCATTACTAACGCACACTTTCCCGTAAACTCTTCAAAACCATCTGTCCATTACTCAAATATGGACAAAAATCACATTTCCTGCAAATCAATCATCTACCATCGAAACCTCTTGAGACTTCTGAGAACCCAAAGACAAAAATGGAAGGAAGCATCAAAACCTCAGAAATCCTCAAATGGATAGACCTAGATCTACAGCCAGAAACTGAAAATGCAGCCAGAAATTGAAAATGCAGCATATTTTTCAGAGCATGCACTCATTGAGTGCATCATCTCATCCAAGCCGCTCAACAAACTTACGCTGCATGCTATAATAAAGGCTGCATGGAGCTTTGTGATCGGACTCTCCATTGAAGACCTATGCACAAACACTTTTCTCTTCACATTTCCAACCTAGCAAGAGAAAAATAGGGTCTTAGAGCAGCGGCCTTGGAATATCAGAGGTTTTCATATGTTAGTTAGAGATTGGCCCACTGGTTTAAGCTTGCAAGAAATTGATCTTAAAATGTCAATCTTCTGGGTTCAAATACACGGACTGCCTCTAGAGTATATGACAACAGCAAATGCAGAAAGAATAGCAAGGAAGCTTGGAAATTTTATTCAAATAGAGCAAGCCACGGACATGAAAATAATCCTCAGAAAGTATATGCGAGTGCAAATGGAGATAAATGTTGAGAATCCACTTCCAGATGGGTTTCCACTCTCACGGCCTAGAAGACAAGCAACATGGATCAGTTTCAAATATGAAAGGTTGTCGGACTTTTGTTACTGCTGTGGATGTCTAGGTCACATACAGCAAGTGTGTCCTCTGTTTCAAGTTAGAACTGAGGTTACTAACTTCGATCCATGGATGAGAGCTGAAACGGTAAGATGGGGCAACATGAAAATCATCTGTATGCAACAAGATGGGGCCAACTGGAAATGCGAGGACCTATAGCCAGAAATGAAGATATGGAAACAAGGCATAATTTTCATCATCGTGCGAAAGGAAAAGAAAAGATGGAAGAAATGCAACAGACCCACAGCCTGATGGTCCAAGAAGAATCACAGCAAGAAAAACGGATTATGATCAGTTAATTTCAACAAAATCTATTTATAACTAAAATTGATTAGAAATAATCTTTTGATTGGAATAAATTGATCACAACAGTGCACTTAGACGTAGCAGCGTGATCGTTCATGGTGAGCATCTCAGCATGCATGGAATGGAAGAAGAACTATTGAGGACGCGTGGAAGCATGAGAGCACATCAGTCTGTTGAAGTGACTTCATTAAATGTGAATAGCCCTCGTGTAATTCGACGGCTTGGGAAATCTCTTTGCAGAACAAAAATAGTCAAATATGTCCCCCTCGCAAAGGCCAAGAACATCCACTCCATTGATCACAACGATTGCGATCAACAGGTAAGAGATGCGCCACTAAAAGTTTAGTGATCGTTTATTTTTAAAAATGAGATAAGATAAAATAAGATAAAATGAATTAAAATTAAAATTAAAAAATTAAATAAAATATTATTAAAATATATTTTTTAATATTATTTTTTTTAGAATTTAAAAAGTTAAATTATTTATTTTATTTTATGTGGAGATTTAAAAAAATTATAATGATGAGGTAAGATGAGATATTTTTTAAAAATAAACGAGACCTTAATTACAATCCACAACCATCAATTCCCATCACTTCACCCACTAAAACAAACAGGTCATCCAACAGAAGATTTTCAAGAACATCATAGCACAATTTGAATAGCTCAAGAGCCCAACAGAACTCCCTCACTCCAAAGGTCCATTCCTTATCACTATTAGTGAGCCCATCTGGCTGGTCATGCTTTGCAATAAAATCGAACCCATCTTATACGATACACAGCTCAACTCAATCCTCAAATAATCTGGTTTTTAACCCCTCACAACCTGACCCAACTCTTTTGAAATGGCCCATAAACTTAGCTCAGCCCATAAATTCAGCTCAATCCAAGCAGTCAAACATCTCTGGCCAGCCAAACAGCAACGTCCTGAAAGAAAACACCGCCTGCACACATGAAATATTCTCTACCCAGCCAATATACCCTCTTGTGTTCTACCACAATCCTGTCCACCCAGAAGAAAAAAAAAATCCATTCACAATCCTCTTCCTTCTCCGAAACAGAATAACATAAACTGAAAACTTCCAGCCAAATAATTACTGAAAAACTTGAACTTGGTTCAAAGAAAAGGCATACTCATGAAGGGCAGGGAGAGACGGCCTCATTGGGAGATGATTCTCGCAGTAAATGAAGCAAGCAAAAGCAAGTACATCAAATATTCTCAGACTCTGAGGAAATGGAGAGGATCCCGATTGCAAAAGTTTTCCAGTATGCAAAAGGGAAAAAACACAACATCTCAGAAAAGCAAACAAAAAAGCCAAGATTTTCTCCATATCGAAGGGAACCATGGCACATGGACAACATGTCTCAGACTCAAACCTTGAATTTATTTTCATTGGATTCTGAAACCAATGTGGCAGGGCCAGTACTGCCACCAGATGAAAAATGAGGATCATGTGTTGGAATTGCAGGGGTCTTGCCCGTCTCCATGCAATTAGAAGCTTGAGGGCAAATATCAAGTCTCTAAAACTTGATATCGTCTTCCTATCGGAGACAATTTTGAATGCTGTGAATACTAGTACTATTGTGAATAGTTTAGATTTCAACTTGTATGTAAATACCACACCAGACAGTAAATGGGGTGGACTGTTGTGTAAGTGGAAAAATGGCGTGGATGTAGAACCTGTTTATATGAATAGTAATGTAATGACTATGTTTGTGTACTCGAATCCTGTTCATTCCCCGTGGCTATTAAATCTTGTTTATTGTCTTGCAAATTATAGTAAAAAAGGGATTTTTTGGAACAATCTTGAGAGAATTACTAATAGTTTTAATGGTCATGTCCTTAGCATTGGTGATTTTAATGATGTCCTCAACCAGTTTGAAAAACAAGGAGGTCGACCATTTGCTTGCTCTTCTAACTTAAATGGACTTAGAGCCTACATGAAAACAAATGGGATGATTGATATTAGTTCTCATGGACCAAAATACACTTGGACCAACAACAGACAAGGACTTAGCAACATTAGAGAAAGACTTGATAGAGGGATTGCTAATTCTTCTTGGCTTAACCTTTTTCCAGATGCTACCCTTCAACACCTCACCATTAGCTCTTCTGATCATTCTCCAATTATTTTGGACACCATAGGAAGTAATCATCATAGACATTCCTTCAAATTTGAAGAATTTTGGATAAGGGACCCAACCTACCAAATGGTGGTACAAAGAGCTTGGAATACCTCTCATGTTGGAACACCTGGTTTTATTTTATCCAAAAAATTGAAAGAAGTAAAAAAATCTTTAAAAACTTGGAATAAAAATCACTTTGGAAACATTCAAAATTCCATAAAATTTTTGAAACAAACTCTTTCAAACATTCAAAGCAATGATCTTACCTCTCAAGACATGGAGTCTGAAGCTGATATCAATGCACTCCTTGATGAACAGCTTAAAAGGGAGGAAATCCTTTGGAGACAAAAGTCAAGAGTTCAATGGTTGACAATGATTGATTTCAACACAAAATTCTTTCACTTGTCAACAACAATCAAGAGAAGAGCAAATTCCATTGAGAGTTTAAAGCTGAATCCTAATCACTGGACGACTGATCAAAATGTCATTCAAAACACATTTCTGGATCATTTCAAATGCATATACACTTCTTCCAATCCCAATCCAAACATGGACTTAGAAGGTTTGTTCCCTGACAAGATCTCAAACATGGAAAACAACTTTCTTTGTAAAATTCCTACTGATGATGAAATCATTAGTTTGCATATTGACTTCCAAGATTTGGGTGTAAAATTTTTTTATTTTTCAATTGGGAATCCCCACCAAAACTTTGAGAAGGTTTTGTCAAATTTTTTTGTGACTGATTTTGGGATAAAGAGAGTGGACATGGCATAAGAAGGGATTGAGCTAGCAACAGATTGAATTAAAGTTGTTCTACTGGCTTGAGAGAGAACTTTTGTCTTCCATCCTGCTAGTTTTTCAAAGATTCTTTCTTGTAGATCTTCAAAATGAATTTTTTTTTGAAGTTTTAAAAGGGAGAGGAAGTCCAAGGTATTTTAGTTTTGAAGAATCATTTGAATAACCAAAGAGATTCTTAATCTCGATTTTCTTTTGAGGACGGGTATTTCTGCTGAATTGAATGGATGATTTGCTGGAATGAATTTTTTGGCCCAACCAAGAAAAGTATTTTTCCAAACAATTTTTGAACATTTGAGCATTATGTTAAGTGGCTTTACCAAAAATAATGAGATCATCATCAAAAAGCAAGTGATAAATTGGGGGACTATTTCTGCAAATTTCTACCCCTTTTAGAAGCCCAAAATTTTCTTCCCTAGTAATGAGTCTCGTTAAAACTTCTGTACCTAAGATGAACAGAAAATGGGAAAGAGGGTCTCCTTGCCTAAGCCCTCGGGAATGATGGAAATATCTATAGGGATTCCCATTGATAATCACTGAGTAAGAAACAGTGGTAATGCACTCTTTAATCCAGTTAATCCATATCCTGCTGAAACCTAACACAATCATAATGTTCAGAATGAAATTCCACTCCATCATATCAAAGGCCTTTTCCATGTCTATCTTGATTGCCGTAATACCCTCCCTCCCTCTTTTCTTTTTAAGATGATGAAAGATCTCTTGGACAAGAATGATATTATCTTGGATGACTCTACCCAGGACAAACGTTGTTTGATGAGGAGAGATAATTCTTAGAAGAATCTTCTTTAGCCTGTTTGCAAGGATCTTTGCTACAATTTTGCAGCAAACATTCGAGAGGTTGATTGGTCTGTATTGATGTACAGTGTTTGGGCAATTTGTTTTTGGAATGGGGGCAATATGGGTATGATTCAATTCCTTAAGTAGCTTATCATGAATGAAGAAATTTGTTATGGCTGCTATGAAGTCAGTTTTTATGATGTCCCAATACTACTTATAAAACAAACCAGTGAAACCATCAGGGCCAGAAGCTTTCCATTGCGCAGTGGGCAGCTTTCAAGAATTTATATGGATGCATACCCATTTCCTTTATTCCACCTTGCATGTTAGATTTCCACAGTGGAAAAGACCCTCCTTTTATTTACACTAGTTGATGATGTACAGTTTAATTTAATTTGTTTTAATCTTGTAAGAACGGTTTTTATTTATGAATGAATCTATCTTGTTAAGAAAAAATAAAAAAATAAAACCACACTACAAATGCCAATGGTATGGTTACATACAAGTACCATTTCATGCCAATCCCTTCACTGTCGGCGCCACCTTCACCTCCATTAAGAGCCGGTATTGGCTCTAGGGTGTATCATCTCCACCGCAGCTGGCAGTAAGTGGAGGTCCACAGAGATAATGGTTGCCAATGAAACTCAGCGCAGTAAGATTTTGGAAATGAGTACTCCTTGGAATTCTTCCTGATAAGATGTTGTATGATACGTTCAAGAAAATCAATGAATTTAAACTCATCATGCTTTCAGGTATTACGTACATTTGTGAGTTGATTCATTGAGATATCAAGTGACTCTAATAATTTCATGGCACTGATTGTCTCAGGAATCTTTCCTACGAGTTGGTTGTTGGATAAGTTCAAGAATTGCAGGCTGTAGAGACTTGTGAGTTCTTGGGGGATTTCTCCAACTAAATTGTTGCGCGAGAGGTTCATGCTTGTGATGAGAGCAAGTGTGTTACTATATTGATCTGTTATTTTCTCCTTTACTGCTGTTGTTTCTAGGAACCAGGGCTGTCCCAACGTGTAGAAATCCTCAAAGATTCTACTAGAGCCTTCTAATTGTCTCACCATAGCACTAAAATTAGATAAGCATCTCGGAATGAATCCTGATAAGTCGTTATCTGCAAGATCCAAGATTTGGAGAGAATTGAGACGGCATAGCTCGTGAGGAATACTATGATTGAAGTTGTTTGAGTGAAGCACAAGAATCTTAAGCTTCTCTAAACTATTTCCCAACCAACTGGGTAAGGCACCAGAGAAATGATTCTCACTGAGATCTACATGCTTTAGCAGTTTGCAATCCTGCAGGGACAACGGTAAATTTCCAACCAGATTGTTTCTGTGCAAAACGAGCGATTGAAGATCAGATAGATAACCCAGGGAGCTTGGAAGATTTCCTGAAAGGTTATTATTTCCCAAGTGTAACACTTGCAAATCAGCATAGCTACTCCAACAGTTGGGAAATTCTCCGGATAAAAGGTTTCTTGACAGATCAAGAAAAATCAGAGATCTTATACTGGCTTTATGTTCACACAATATAGATGAAAGAAATCCATGAAATGAGTTATTAGAGAGATCTAATAGCAGAAAGGTAGAAGGGTCAGAGAAGAGAGGGGGTGAGCTGGATAAGTTTGAATCAACAGAGGCTGCTACTGAACAACTTAAGCTTGGAATAGTGCCACGAATCTGATTATGAGAAAGATCAAGCAAACTGATTTGGGAAAAGTGGTTGCAAAACCAAGAAGGGATTACATATGAAATTCCCGAATTTGATAAATTTAGAACTCGAAGCCCTTTCTGTGACTGAAGCCATGCAGGAAATCGTGGGCCTATTTGCCATGACTCCATCTCTAATACTTGAAGTTGAAAAGGAGGAATCCAATCAGAGCTTACTTGCAAAGTCAATGAGTTAGAACAGGCAATAAATCTTTCCAATCTTGTCAGGTTGGAAAAATGCATATCGAAAACAGAACCGGCCAAAAAATTATTAGAGACGTCTAGCTCTTCAAGAACTGAAAGATTTCGAATTGAGACTGGAATTGGACCAGAAAGCAAGTTGGAGTTAAGTAAGAGAGTAGATAGATTTTGACACTTGCATGGTTGATCTGGCAAAGTCCCTGAAAGTTGATTCCCAGCCAAATTTAAATACTCCAAACTTTCCATGTCGCATGCAGATGAGTTTCCTAAAATTCCATATACACCTCCCTCAAATCTGTTGTGAGACAAGTCTAAATATCGAAGATTACAAAGATTTCCCAAGAATTTTGGTAATTCTCCTTCAAGGACATTGTTTGACAGGTCAACTTCCATCAGCTGGGGAAGGGATCCAGTTCTGGCATTAGGAAGTACTCCCTGAATATTGTTAAATGATAGACCAAGTATCTTAAGAGCAGTTAGATTGTATAGGGGAGTCAAAATTTATGTAAGCAAAGTTGTTATACCGAAGGTTTAGATATCTCAAGGAAGTCATGTTCTTGAAAGCATCTTGCATTGGAACTTGAATATGATTAGACATGAGATCTAGTGTAACAAGGGAGGTAAGACTATGAAGCCAGTCAAATGTTGTATTAACAAAGTTGTTGAACGAAAGCTCAAGCTCGACGAGGGATGAAAAATTAACATAAGAAATAGGCTGATAGTCATCAAGTTTGCATGAAGACAAGCGTAAAACTGATAGAGAAGGGAGCATGTTCATCGCTTGTAGCCAGTTAGATGCTTTACTAAGATCGACCCAACTCATGTTTAGAAATTCTAGCAAGGAAAGACGAGACAACCATTCAAGGTCGTCAGAATTCAGGAAGTAACCTTGAAGGTCAAGATATTGCAAATTAGACAGATTCCCCAACTGAGATGGAATTGCACCCTCAAAATCCGCATATGATAGGTCTAGGTATCTTAAATTCCGAAAGTAACCAAAGAAACTTGGGATACGATTACCTCCAAAAGAATTGGAACTTAGGTCCAAATGGAAAAGATTTTCTAATACCAGAAGAGAATCATTTATCGGACCCTCCAAAGCTGCAGGAGGTGACTCGGGTGCAGTACTGAAATTAGGACGATATTGGAGGTTTAGCTTGATGACATGCCCAGTAACGTTGTCACAGCCAATTCCACTCCACAGACAACACTCCTCGCCTGTCCAAGATGAGAGTCGGTTTAAAGGATCTATGATACCTTGTTTGAAAGTCAAGAGGGCTTCTCTCTCGTTTTTTAGGCAGAGGCCATTTGGATTTGCATGGCAATATTGGGTAAAGGTGGTAGTTGCTAACAACAGGTACCAAAGCAAAAGGACGAGCAGAACATCATGAGTACTAGTCCTCTTGTCCATGACCGTTCGTATACCACAAGTCAAGAGGAGGAGTTGTAATTAATGTTTTGAATACGTACCGAATATCGTATTGGTTAAGGAATTGGAACGAAATATTTTAATATCAATATCATTTCGTATATTATTTTGAGATAATTAATATATAAATAAATTATATATATAAATATATGTATATAAATTATATTTTAAAATAATAATCTATATATGAATAAATTATATATAAATACATATATATAAATTATAAATAACCTAATCTGAATTAGAGGTAAAAAATGAACTTATAGTATGAAAAAAAAAATTAAGATCAAAATATTAACCGGTACGAATAATATTTAAATCGGTACAAAATTTATATAATACTTGTACTGATTATTGAGCCTATATAATAAATACCGACCGTACCGGTCAGTATGGTACGATATTAATAACAGTTATTGTAATCCCAAAAGATATTTGAGACAATAGTCCATATATATACTGATATGTGATAGTGCCCTCCCTGCCTCTAGAAACTGAGGTGAGCCTTTCCTGGTTCAATATTCAAAGCTAGCTTCTTGTTGATCATGATTCATATTAATACTAAAAACTTGCGTCTGGCTTCACGCAAATCTACAGAGTTGGTGATCTCATTCCCGATTGATTGATTGACCCAACAATATTATGAATTAATTATATATAATTAATCTAGGCTGGCCGGCAGAATGGCCGATCCTTTCACGTAAACAATAATATTGACCTGACACTTTGTACTTGATCAAGTCAATGCTTTAGTTCTAGAGAGAAAATTGCAATTTTCCCTGCACATGAATAATGATTGCTTCCGAAGCGAAAAAGATGATCCTTTTGCCATCTGAACGGGTGAATCACTACAAAATATAATAAAATAAACTAACCCACCAAATCATAATCTCCATATATGTTATAAGTAATGGTGATATGTTAGTTAATTAATACCACTTATTTTGTTCTCTTGACGTGATCTATATAATTTATTAAAAAAATAAAAAATATATATATTCAAAATAAAATAATTCTTGAAAATTCAAACGGATGAATACTAAAATTCAAAATCTTTTTTATTCTTTTATGTTGTGTTTTTAACTTTTTTCTCTTTTAATTTTTTTTAATAAATCACGTAACACCATATGTCACGTCAAATGAATAAAATGAGGGCATAAATGAGAAGTATAGTAGAATTTCTCATATATTATTACATACTCACTATATGAATGATGCGATAATTCTATCTTATTACAATTAATGAGATAGTAAGTTTGAAATATCCACACGATGTGTGGCTGGTAATTATAGAGAAATCTAAATGTGGTTTTCCTCGATTGTCAATTTTAATAAATTAAATATAAAGAAAAAAGACATGCATAGAGTTATATAAGAAAGAAGTGAAGGTGTCTGGCTACGACCTTTCAAATTTCAGATTCCATAAATTTATTGACATGACATCTGCAATTACTTTAACTTAAATTACTAAATTTATGGATATTCAATAATAAAACTAATTAAGGAATATTATAAATAATAAAATTGATTATAATTTTGTTTAACTTGATTGCGAAGTTGTTTGGATGTGGCCGTTTCGTTTTGTTCTATTGCTAATTTCAACTAATTAAATATAAAAGAAAGGAGACAAAATGTAAGAACTAAAATAATAATAAAAAAAATGTTGTCTTCGACGACGTTCAAAATTCCCTAATATTTTAGATTATTTTAAAATTTATGGTCATTTAAGAATGGATGATGTAGCCCTGCGGGAATAAAACTATTGTTTCAAAATTTATATAGTAGTGTTACTCATTATCTCAATTCTTATCATTTTCTTATCATAATTCTATGATGTGGTATTAAATAAAATATAATAAATAATTTTTAATCATCTAATATTATATCATGAGATGAAGATAGAATAATAATAAAATAGATGATGAATATATTTTTTTTATAACATATATACTCTCGAAATATGAATATAGATATAGATATAGATATATATAACAATATCATGATATTAAAAATTAGTATTTGCATAGATAATCTAAATAATATAACATTTTATAATAAAATAAAGGCATTGCATCATCATCAATATATATTTCGAGATCAATAGCTAATAATTTTTCTTCTATACAAACATTGAAGCACCACGAAAGAGTCTATACTTCAAGTCATCGAAAAATTGGAAGTAAGCACGTCTCCAAACCGTGCTGGTCGAGAACCTCCAATAATGTCATCGCATCGATTGTCTCAAGGATCTTTCCATGCAGTTGCTTGTTGAACAAGTTCATGGAATGTAGGCTGAGCAGACTGGCCGTGAGTTCCTCTGTGTTAGAAAGGAGGATTTCCTTAATGATTTTTCACACTATTCATTATCAAGTCAGTGTATATTTATACACTATTTACAAGGAATCAATTCTGTTACAAGGAATATCTAAAAGAGGAAAAATATAAACAAAGGAATATTCTAGACTACGTTACAGCAGGGGGTATAAAGGGTATATGGTTAATACGCCTCCTCGAGTCCATAGGGGTATCAACCACTGCGAGACTTGATCTAAGTGCAACAAATCGCTCAGAAACAATTGGCTTCGTAAGTACATAAGCTATTTGATCTATGGAAGAACAAAAAGAGACTTTAAGACTATTTGTAGCCACCCGATCACGTACAAAGTGAAAGTCTATGTCTAAGTGTTTTGTTCTTGAATGGTAGACATGATTGGCAGATAAGTATGTTGCCCCGATGTTGTCACACCAAAGAGTGGGTGGTTGAGACAGAAAAAGACCAAGTTCTCGGAGAAGAGTTTGGATCCAGATCAGCTCAGCAGCTGTGGTGGCAAGTGATTTGTATTCGGCTTCTGTGCTTGATCTGGCCACGGTCTTTTGTTTCTTTGAGCTCCAGGATATCAGGTGCTTGCCAAGGAAAATGCAAAAGGCTCCAGTCGAGCGTCGATCATCTGGGCATCCTGCCCAATCTGTATCTGTATAAGCCTGCAAGGTAAGACTTGAAGAAGATTTGAAGATCATGCCATAGTTTATGGTGGACTTGAGATATCTGAGAATCCTCTTCACAGCCGACTAGTGTGATACTTTGGGGCAATGCATGAATTGACATACTTTATTTACTGAAAAAACAATGTCAAGCCTAGTCATTGATAAATACTGTAAGCCCCCTACAATGCTTTGAAATAGTGTGAGGTCAGTAAATTCAGGACCTTCAAATTGTGACAGCTTGAGAGAAGCTGCCATTGGTGAGGTCATTGGCTTAGCATTAAGCATGTTACTTCTTTCCAAGAGATCTTTGATATACTTCCTTTGAGACAGAAGAATACCAGAATCGGAGTAATCAATTTCAATCCCAAGGAAGTAAGATAATCGGCCTAGATCCTTCATAGAAAAAGTTCTGGCCAAAGCAGAAATCAGATTATCTATAGCGAGTATGGAAGAAATAATAATCATGTCATCAACATAAATCAATAGAAACGTATGTAAATCACCAGAGTTCAAGATGAATAGAGATGGATCAGCATGTGAAGCAGAAAAACCATAATCAGTGAGCCAGATACTCAATTGGGCAAACTAAGCCCTAGGTGCCTGTTTAAGACCATAGATGGCCTTGTTGAGTTTGCACACATAATTGAGAAATTGCTTATCAATGAAGCCTTGAGGCTGCTGCATAAAAATAGTGTCAATAAGTTCTCCATGTAAAAATGCATTTTAGATATCTATTTGGCGCAGAGGCCAGCCTTGGCGCAGAGGCCAGCCATGGCTTACAGCAACATACAGAACTAGGCGAATGGTAGTGGCCTTAACAACTAGGCTAAAGGTCGCACCATAATCCAAACCAAACTGTTGGTGCTACCCTTTTGCTACAAATCGGGCTTTCCGTCTAGCAAACGACCCATCAGAATTCAATTTGGTCTTATAGACCCAACGACAGCCAACAATGTTAAAACTAGGGTATGGAGGAACTAGGGTCCAGGTATTTGTTTGAGTTAAAGCATTAAATTCAGAGAACATAGCATCATACCATTCAAAAAATTTGGGGGCAACGGCAAAGCTGGTGGGTTCATCCGGGACCGCCATGGTAGTATTGAGACAATGACGCTATGGGTACCGTATAGTGCCATCGGTAAATTTTCGAGGCCGAAGTGAGCCTGTGTGGCTCCGAGTAATGATCGGAGACCGAGGAGGAACAAGATTATGAGATGAAGGGTGATGAGAAACAGAGGAAGCCTGTGTGATTGGAGTTTCAGAGTGATTGGAAGGGGATGAGACATCATGAAAGAATGAAACGACAAGGGGTATGTGTGAAGGGGCAAAGATACGGGTTGAGAATGAAGGGGTCGAAGTGGTGAAGGATGAGTTGGGGTTAGGGTTAGTTTCTATGTTTTGGGTAGGAGGAGTAATCAAGGAAGGAGAGGCACCTTAAGTGGTGGGTGATGTGTGATAGTCATTCGGGTTTTGAGAGTTGTTATTAGTTATGATGGGCCATGGGCCTGGGCCTAGAATGGAGGAGGTGGGGAGAGTAGGGGCAGTGTAGTTTGAGTGGTTAGTTGGGTTGGTGGGTTCGTATTGGGCTGTTTGTTTGAGCATGGGAAAGTCCTCAGAGAAGAGAACATCTCTCGAGATGTAAATTTTCTTTTAAATGGGCTTAAAACATTTATAGCCTTTGTGAGATAAACTATATCCTATAAAAATGCAAGAGATGGACCTAAAATTTAATTTGTGTTTGTTGTGGGGTCTGAGATTAGGCCAGCATTGGCATCCAAAGGTTTTTAAGAATGTATAATCAGGTTCTCTATTGTATACCATGAAATGAGGTGACTTATTGTGGAGAACTCTAGAGGAAAGAAGATTAATGAGATACATGGAAGTTTCAAAAGCCTCGGCCTAAAAGGAAATGTGAAGGCATATCCATTTCCTAAGGCAGGGAATGTGAAGGCATATCCATGGATCAAGAGAGACTGCTAGTCGAGCAGCTCTGATACCATGATAGAAAAGAGGATTTCCTGAATGGTTTTTCACACTATTCATTATCAAGTCAGTGTATATTTATACATTGTTTACTGAGAATCAATTCTGTTACAAGGAATATCTAAAATAGGAAAAATATAAACAAAGGAATATTCTAGACTACGTTACAACAGGGGGTATAAAGGGTATATGGTTAATACTCTGGCATCTCTCCAATGAAGTTATTACTCGAGAGGTCTAGGGTTGAGGAGAGAGCAAGTTGTGCATTGCTATACTCGTATGCTATTCTGTTTATTACCAAGGTTACTGTTTCTGGAAATTTTCCCTCTGGTGAAAATGTAATGATTTGAGTAGAACGTTGTTGTCTCCTCATGCCACCAAAATTACTAAAGCATCCTGGAATAGATCTAGATAAGTTGTTTTGTGCCAGGTCCAAGTCTTGAATAAAACAGAGATTACAGTGCTGCTGAGGAATACCACCACTAAACTTGTTTGAGCGAAGCTGAAGAACCACAAGATCGACCAAACTATTTCCCATCCAAATGGATAAGCCCCCGAAAAAATGATTCTCACTCAAATCTACAATCTTTGGCTTTTTGCAATCCTGCAGGGATAATGGCAAATTTCCAGACAAATTGTTTCTGTTCAGGACTAATGACTGAAGGTTAGATAGAGAACCCAGGGAGCTTGGTATATTGCTTGACAGGTTATTGTTTCCCAGTTGTAGAACTATTAGATTTGTATAGCCCGTCCAACAATCAAGAAGTTCTTCGGAGAAAAGATTTCTTGACAGGTCGAGAAAAGACAGAGACCTTTTACTATCTTCATGTTCACAAAATATGGGAGAAAGAGATCCGCTGAATGAGTTGTCAGAAAGATCTAATTGCAGGATGGTATGGGAGAAACGTGGGAGTGGCCCAGAGAAATTGTTTGAACCAAGATAGATTGCCATCGATGAAAATATCTTTGAAATACTACCACGAATGTGATTCTGAGAAAGATCCAGTATCTGGATTTGGGATAACTGGCTCCAAAACCAAGAAGGTATGACATCTGAAATACTTGCATTCGATAAATCTAGAATACGAAGATCTTTTTGTGATTGAAGCCATGCAGGGAATCGTGGCCCTAGCGGCCAGCAGTTCATATCTAAATCTTGAAGTTGAAAGGGAGGTACCCAGTCAGAGCTTACTTGCAAATTCAATGAATTTGAGGAGGCAATGATTTTTTTCAATTTTGTCAGGTTGGAAAGAAGCATCTTGGATATGAAACCCTCAAAAAAATTGCCAGAGATGTCTAACACCGTAAGATTCGAAAGATGTCCAAAACTTTACAGAATTGGGCTAGAAAGCATGTTAGAGCCAAGTAAGAGAACAAAGAGATTCTTATGTTTCCCTATATGATCAAGCAAAGTCCATAACAGTTGATTTCCAGCCAAATTAAGATACATCAGGCTTTCCACGTTGCATGCGTATGAATTTCTAACAGTTCAGATATACCACCCTTAAGTTTATTGTTAGACAAAGCCAAAGTCTACAAATTATAAAGATTTCCCAAGAATCTAGGTAATTTTCCTTCAAGGCTATTATTTGATAGGTCCATGAACATTAGTTGGGAAAGGTTTCAATGGCACTAGGAAATACACCTTGAATTTGGTTGTATGAAATATCAAGTCTTTGAAGGTTAGTTATATTGTACAAGGAGTTATGCAATATGTAAGAGAAATTGTTTTGGCTGAGAAATAGATTTCTCATATTAGACATGTTTTTTAAAGCATCTTGCACTGGAACTTGAATATGATTGAAACTTAGATCAAGGGTGACAAGAGATGCAAGACTACGAAGCCAGTCAAATATTGTTGAAAAAGCTAAACTGTTGGATGAAAGGTCAAGCGCAGTGAGATCAGATGAGATATTAATGTAAGAAATAGAATCATAGTATTCAAGATCACAAGAAGACAAGTGCAAAACTGATAGAAAGGGAAGCATGTTTATCACCTGTAGCCAGTTAGGTACTCTCCAAAGATTGTTCTCACTCATGTCTAGGAATTCAAGTTTGGAAAGATGAGATAATCATTTGAGATTGTCAAGATTTAGGTAGAGACCTCGAACGTTAAGATAATGCAGGTTCGAGAGATTTGCTAGCTGATGAGAACTTTTACCCCCAATGAAACCTGAATCTGACATGCTTAAATTTCTTAAATTCTGGAGGCCACCAAAGAAGCTCGGAATATCAGTATCTTGAAAACGATTGGAACTTAGGTCCAAATAGCGAATATATTTTAATTCCAGTAGAGAATCACTTATCATCCCCTCCAACTGTGATCGTTCATAAGAATCAAATGTAGTAACTGGGTCATACGGATTTCGGAGGTTTAGCTTGATGACATGCCCAGTTATGTTGTCACACCCAATTCCTTTCCAGGAACAACACTCTTCGACTGTCCACGATGAGAGCCGATTTGAAGGGTCTACGATACCTTGTTTCAAGGTCAAAAGGGTTTCTCTCTTTCTTTTCATGCAAAGTACATGATTTGGGTATCCATGGCCATTAGGAAAGAAAGTGATTGCTAACGCTATCATGTACCAGTGCAGAAGGACCACCATAACAGCAGTCTTCTTGTCCATGACTGTTATTACCATAACGCAATGAAGAAGGAAATACTACAAGAATGAGTTGTAAGAACAAAAGATGAGACGGGAGTCTATTATATAATAAAATACGAGATCCTGTGGGAATTCATGTAGTACTGTAGATTCTTCTTAATACAACAGAGAAAAAAAGAAGAAGAAGAAGAAGAAGAAGAAAAAAACAGGTGTTTGATACTAGATGGGCATATGTATAATTCAGAATGACCTGCAGCCACTGATCCCTCACTTGATTAATTATCAAATACGTGTCGGTTTTCTGTCAGCTTGGACTATATTTAAAGATGAGAAAAACCATGTATATATATTATATATCCTCGTGATCTCACTGATCATCTAGCTAGATATATTATTAAGGGTAGTGATAGGCTTTCTATCTTATTATTATTCATCTACTGTTAAGTGTATTACAAGTTTTTTTTTTTTTATCATTTTCTTTTAAGTATTTTTTTAACATCCTTAATCACTAAGAAAAAATTAGAAAAATATATAACTTTACTAATACTCACTTCCTTACTCTTTAAGTAAAAATAAAAAATAAAAAAAATCAAATACAAAAATAATAGTATATGGGTAGTAGTAGGGTAGTAACCCTATCATTATTCTATTATTAATGTGATATATATTATTAATATATTCTTGAATTTATTATTTTTTTTTGCTAAGTAAAATTAGTTATTCATCTATTAATTAAAAAGATCAATGTGGTAAAGAATTTCATCGAAGACTGGAACCACAAGCATTTTGGTCTTATAAAGTAGCACATCAAAGAACTCAACACAAAAATAGAATATATTCAGAGTTTGGGCCCTACTAGAGAAAACAAAAAAACAGAGGAAGCTCTATGCTTAGCTCTCCATGAGCAATTAAAAAGAGAAGAATCATTATGGAAACAAAAATCTCAGCAGCAATGGCTCTCCTCCAATGATCTCAATACAAAATACTTTCATGCTAGTACTGTCATCAGGCGCTGCAGGAACTCAGTATATTTGCTAAAAGATCAAGAAGGCAATTGGAGAACAGGCCGTACAGACATTGGAGAACTTTTTGTAAAGCACTTCAAGAAGATTTATTCATCAAGCAATCCACAATTTCCTAATGAGCTTGCAAATCTCATTCCGTTTGTTATTGACCCTATTGATAACCTTTCTCTCTGCAACATACCAAAAGAGACTGAAATAAAAGAAGCACTATTTGCCCTGGGGGCCCACAAAGCCCCAGGACAGGATGGAATGACAGTAAATTTTTTCAAAAATAGTTAGCAGATTACAAGCAAAGACATCATAGTAGCTGTGAAGTACTTCTTTCAACATGACCATCTTCTGAAAGAAATGAATCACACCCACATTGCCCACATCCCCAAGAATGATGCACCAATCAATGTGAGTAACTATAAACCCATTAGTTTGTGCAATGTTACTTACAAAATAATTTCAAAAATTCTTGCAGATAGACTCAAAAAGGTGCTTCATAAATTCATCTCTCCTCTGCAAGTTGCTTTTGTCTCGGGTAGAATTATTTAAGAAAACTCCATTATAGCCCATGAAATATTCTACAAAATTTACAAAAAATAAGGAAAAAAATGGAAGCATGGCCATTAAAGCGGATATGGAGAAAGCTTTTGATAGAATAGAATGAGACTTTATCCTTTACATTAAAAAATGCCATGGTTTTAGCCAAAAATGGATTCAGTTAAAATGGATTCAATTGATCAAAGAATGCATCACCACGCCTAAATATTCTATTCTTCTCAATGGCTCCCCCTATGGGTATTTCGCTCCCATTCGTGGGCTCAGACAAAGAGATCCACTATCCCATTCCTTTTCATCATGGGCACAGAAGTCTTATCCCGGTTACTCATCAAAGCTGAAACATCAAACCACCTTCATGGCATCAAAATAGCTCACTCTTGTCTCCAAATCACACACCTTCTCTTTGTAGACGATCTCATCCTATTTTCAAAAGCAAATCTGCAAGAAGCAAACATCATCCAATCAACTCTCCTTACTTACATGGCCTGGTCTGGACAAAACATCAACAATAGTAAATCCACGGCCTTCATTAGCAAGAACACCTCTCCCCAAACCACTTTGGCTCTTCTCAACACTTTACATTTGAAAAAACTACCCGCGAAAACCAAATACCTTGGACTACCTCTCATCCTCCCCAAAAACAAAAATGAAGCCTTCAAAGCCATAAAAAACCGCATTATTTTCAAACTTGAGAGCTAGCAAGCAAAAGTCCTCTCTTAAGCTGCCAGAACCACACTCATCACCTCAGTGGCCTCAATCATTCCCTCATACAGTATGTCTTCTTTCCTCCTCCCCAAAAACCTTTGTAATTCTCTTGATTCCATGCTCATGAAATTTTGGTGGGGTCACAAATAGGACAATGCAAAGCACCTCTACTTGAAAAGCTGGGACTCAATTTGTCAACCAAAGCCTTTAAGAGGTCTTGGAATCCGAAAGATGCATTCACTAAACCTTTCACTCCTCTCCAACCTTAGTTGGCAACTCTCTACCGGTTCTAACAAGATTTGGGCCAAAACCATTACTACCAAATATATGAAAAATAATCACTTTCTGGTTTGAAAGGTCAAATCATCAGACTTTTGGTTTTGGAAAGGTTTAAGCAAAACAAAACCTGCCAAAAATAAAGGTGCTTTCCTCTTGGCCAAAAATGGAAGATCCATTAAGGTCTTCCAGGATAATTGGATCCCCCACTTCTCCCCACCTACACCTCGCCTCAATCAAGACACCTCAATGCTTGTTTCCAGCCTCATCCAACAACATCCAAAGCAATGAGATAGGCAAAAAATTCTCTCATATTTTGATCCCAATGTTGCTAACTCAATTCTCAATATCCATCTTCTTGCAAATGATAACAATGATGAACTCATCTGGGCGCCATCCTCCTCAGGAAAGTTCTCCATCAAATCAGCATATAACCTCATTTCCAGCACTTCAATACCCCTTCAAAATCCAAATCTACTTGAAATCCAATGGAAAAAACTCTAGAAACTCAAACTTTAAGCTTGTTTGAAACTCCTTCTCTGGAAAATCATCTGGAATTCCCTCCCCACAAAAACCAATATTGCCTCTCGCCTTCACCTTCCAACCACAACAGACATCTCTTGCCCAATTTGCCACTCCACCCCCGACACTCTTGAACACATCTTCCTTAGTTGTCATTTATCTCGTGTTATTTGGCGTCAATCCCCTTGGCCCTCGACATTGAAACTTTCTCAAACCAATCCATTCAAAATTGGATCAATCTGATAATTTCTCCTAATTCCCCAACCAAGCCCATCCCTTTCAAATATTTGCCTCCATAGCCATGAACCAAACTTGGATGTACCACAACAAAGCCAATCTTGGACAAACAATCCCTTCAACCTTAAAGATCTCCAACCTAATCAACCGCCTTTCTTTGGAACACACAACAGTCTGGCAACAAAAGTTAAACAATCCCAATCAAGCAACTTGGTCAGCCCCTCCCCAGGCTTCATGAAGGTAAATTATGATGCTGCTATCCAGGAAAAATTCACCATTATTGCAAGCATATGCAGCAACTCAAAAGGAGAAATTCTTAAATCATGGGCAAAAAGCATCCACCCCTCTCTATGGTGAAGCTCAAGCAGCATTACTAGCAATCAAGGAAACTTTGGCGCTCAAAGCTCAATTTATTTTCCTAGAAGTCGACTCTCAACTTGTACACAAAGCCATCAGTGATAGCCACAAAGACATTAATTGGTCTATCCAGAACATCATTGAGGATTGTTGACATCAACTCAGTCAATTCATGGACTGGAGAGCCTTACATGTTTCCAGAAATGCCAACCATAAGACACATGAGCTTTCTCAAAGGGTTGCTAACTCATTAAGTAGTACCCAGGATCCTGTCACTCATGATTCTCTCTATTGGACTCATACTGGATTTGACCCCCCATAGATCTTCTTTATGTTATGTATTTATTCTATAACTCTATAACTTTGTTCTCCCTTTTGATTTATATATATGGTTGGTTTGAGCCAAAAAAAAAAAGTAGTGCTGATGAAAGATGTTAAGGCTACGTTTGGTTGCAAAACTCAACTGAGCTCAATTTAATTTTAAGTTAAGTGTAACATCCAAACACCTAATTCTCAAATTACTAAACTCATCTCAACTCAAAACCTTCTTACCCGTGGGACCCACAACCTTTTTCAACTTTTCATAAAAAGTACTAAACTTATATTAAGATCCAAACACACTTTAAATTCAGTTTAGATGGATCCCACATAACTCTATTCACTACTCAACTCACTATTATTTAAAAAGAACTGAGTTCAATTCAACATTCAAATGCAGGAAATCAACCTGTATTATAAAATTTGGCTGGCTGGTAATTGCTTCATTCATGTGTACAATAATATAATTAATTAAACGATATTAATATAATTTGTTTCGTATTTCCCTAGCTAGTATCATTTTTTAATAGAAAAACTAGTCGGCCAAGTTTAACATAATTTGATATCATAATTTTCAGTTTAGACCTATTAATTCAGGCATTGAATTAATTTTTTTTTTAAATATCCATCCAGCTAGTTGGCGTCATTGTATAATGATCATGAAGGAAACTTCCTGCAGCTAGCCAGAAACTTTTATAATAAATATTATTGCGTCAGTGCTAATATAATTTTGAGCCTTCATTGAAAGGATCAACTCAAAATTACAAAACTATTCACTTTAAATTTACATGTACCTTGTCCCAAGATATTGCAGTATGTGTTGTTATCCATATACACTCTGTGCTCACCTTTTGCTTCTCTTCAAGATTATCAACAACTTTTTGTTCTTGCATATATGTCTTGTTGCTGCAGAGTCAACCAACTATAAATCTGGCGCTGGTTCCATGAGTATTAGTTCCAAAACTGTCATCACAACTTCCTTGCATTCTGTTACTTTTACCTTATTAGGACATTGTGATTTATAATGACATTCTTTTCACATTTGAAACAGTTTCTGGTTAATGGTCTACTTTGTCTCTTTTTTTACCATTTCTTTTTCTTAAACCATTTTAGCTTAATTTTGTTCTGTATAGAATGTTTGTCCCAAGTCATCAACAAATTGGATTATTCACTTTCTCTTTCTCTATTCCTCATTTTCATCATTTCTCCTTCAAGTACTAAAAATACTGGAAACGAAATCATTGTTATTTCATTTACAGTATGTGTTAAAAAAGTAACAATATGGTCCTAAGATGAAGGAGGATTATTTAGTATGATTGTGACTTATATTTTATCAGTAAGAGGACGACCAACGCCGTATAATTCTTTTGCAATCAATTCATTTGTAGTACATGGCCACTTATGTCATTATTCTCTTTCATGCATGTTCAGTTATACTTTTCTAATAATAATTGTACGTAAATATCTGACCTTAAACCAGACTTTACCTCGATTGCATCTATAATCTCTTTGGCAGTTTCACAGTCTTCCAAAAGATGAATGATATTATCATTCATACAATGAAAAACTAAAACCTTTTCTCGCGCATTATATTCTTCCCATTTATATCTACTTCGTATGGTGCTTCCACTTCTATTGGGGCCATTTTCTACATTTTTTTATGGTTTTGATATTATTAATGCATATAAGGTCTTTTCATGGGTTAGAAGTAAAGTGATATGCCTTTTCCGGGCCTGAGAATTTCTTCCATTTAATTTTTCAATTCCCATGGGATTAATTTTCAACCAACAGGTGGTGCCCTACAATGATTTGGAACAAAATTAGGAGTGCAACAGTTTTTAAACTAACCAAATCAGGTTTGAAATGACCTAGAACGGCCAAAAGTACCAAAACGAGTCCGAATTGGTTCAAAAAATCGAGTTAGGTGGTTCAGATCACTGGGTTCAGGCGCTAAAAACTGAAGGTTAGCGACTCAGTTAATAGCTTGATATGCAGTTCGATCAACGACTCTGTCTTCGGCTGGGCGCGTGGCTTCTTGTTGTGGGTTGGTTTGTGGGCTAGCGTTATGGGCCTGGGATTGGGTCCAGTCCAAGTCCATGGGTCTTAATAAAGTGGGTTATTTCGGGCAGTACGCATTTTCTTCTTTGTGTAAAAATATGCCAATAATTTTCCTCAAAATAGTAACTAGTTACCAGATTTATTAGATTCCCAGTATACTTGAGGCCTCCCACCAAGATTTGAAAAATGTTTTTTCTTGGATTTGAGAGTCTTCGTAAATGATTGTAATATGCAAGTGTGCTTGCCAAACCATGCACTTGCCTATTAATGGTCTTTTCTATGCAAGAAAACATCCCCTATGTCATGATAAGACTCTTGATGTCACTGTTAAAAAAAAATAGAAATGAACAGTGTTTTGGCAAGATGGTGACACTCTCGTAAGGGTATTTGTCCCACAAATTGGTGATGGACAAAGGAATTGCAAGCAAACGAATTGGTTGGCATATGGCCCAACTATTGGTAAGTGGCATAAGCGACACAAGCATTTGACTCCCCCGTTTCGATTGAGAGATGAGATGATATGGTTTTAGATGAGTTGAATAAAATATTATTAGAATATAATTTTTTAATATTATTATATTTTGTGTGAAAATTTAGAAAAGTTGTAATGATGAGATTAGATGAGTTGAGTTCACTTCTCAATTCAAACAGGACCAATCAATTGGAATCACTTATCTTGACACTTCCTCAACCAACACCCTTATGTAACCATCACCATAGAGATGTTCAATTCAAGGGGTACATTGTTTGGTGTGATCACATCCCTTTGATTTACAGAGGTGCGAGTGGTTGCGTAGGATGGTCTCAAAATCTGTGCGGAACCTTTGGGATGTGGAGCTTAATTGGTGATTAATTGGTGAGAAAGTAATGCTACGTACAAGTTTCAAATAGATAAATTTTGTACAATTTTTTTATAAAAAAGTAAGTCTTACTAAAAACAATAGATTTTTTTTATACTTTTTAAGGTGAGGTCTATATTTTTACAAAGGGACTACACTAAACTTATACAAATCATTTATCTAATTATTAAGCCTTCTCTTTACTAATTCAACATACTTGGAGAGAAGTTGGCTGTGCAGCTAGCGTGCGGATCATGTCTTGGCAGAGCCTGGTGCCAGAGGCATTCATAAAGAATACATGTTGCATTCAGCAAGATATCCCAAAAGAAGTAAAAGTTATATCAACGATGGATAAAGTTTGGCTTCCTCACTTACGACATATATGATTTAGCTTTTCCATTTTTAGTTTTATGGTTGTGTAGGTGTATTGTTTTTGTGGTTTTTTTTTTTTTTTTTTTTTTTTTTTCACGTTTGATTTTAAGATTTTTGTAACTGTCAAAGTAATTGTTACGAAAGATATTTCTACATTATAGATGACGGTCATCAATGAAATTATGGAGTATCATTGTCTGTATAAAAAAATACACCAAATACACTTTTGATCATATGATCATGATCATATGCTTCTCATCAACTAGTTAATATAAAAATATTTTTTAGTTTTGGTTCTTCTATAATGAAAATGAATATTATAGTCAGAATTTACCAACCTTGTGAATAGCAATTGTACTAGTATATGTTCTTGAACGGGAGCTCCAAGAAATTAAACAGGAATTCGCAAAAAATAGGCTAGAATATTAGACAACAAAAAACTAATTATAACGATGCAAGTCACTTTATTGAATGAAAACAAACAATTATATCCCTACAACTTGCACGAACATGGTCATCATTGGTATTATTGCCATTTTTGCGATTTCAAACACAGCTAGCCAAAGACTTTATACTTCAAGTCATCGAAAAACTTGTAGTAAGCACATCTCCAAGCCCTGTTAAATGCTAATGGACCCAACACACCCCAAAAACCTACCACAAATCCCAATGGCGTGCTCAAATAAAACCACTTCATCTCAATCCATCCACCGTTTTTATCGTTGTCAACATTTGTGTCAACTGCATTGTAATCTTCGCTACAGTTGACTGTGAGAGGAAAGCCACAAAGGTCACGATTCCCAATGAAACTCAGTGCAGTAAAGGTTTGGAACTGAGATCCCTTGGGAATTCTACCAGAGAAGTGGTTGTATGACAAGTTCAAATGACTCAGGAATGTTAAATTCGCCATGCCATGAGGTATTGCACCTGTGAGTTTATTCATTGAGATATCGAGAGTCTCCAATGATGTCAAGCCCCCAATCCTCTCAGGAATCTTCCCTCGAAGCTGATTGTAGGATAGGTTCAAGAATCGCATCGCGTAGAGATTGGTGAGTTCCTCGGGGATATGCCCACTTAAACTGTTGCAGGAAAGGTCCATGCTTGTGACAAGTGCAAGCGTTTTGCTATATTCATACGCTTTTCTCTTCGTTACCAAGGATGCCCTTTCTGAGAGAAAATTCAAGACTCTTGTGGAGTCCTGCGCCCTCATGGCACTGAAATTCCCAAAGCATAGTGGAATATGTCCTGACAAGTTGTTATGCGCAAGATCCAAGATATGAAGAAAGTTGAGGTGACAAAGCTCCTGTGGAATACCGCCATCGAACTTGTTTGAGCGAAGCACGATAACCTTAAGCTTGTACAAAGTATTTCCCAAGTACCGAATATTGGGTAAGCCACCGGTGAAATGATTCTCACTGAGATCTAAAAGCTCTAACTCTTTGAAACTCTGCAAGGAAAATGGTAAACTTCCGGACAAGTTGTTTTTGTTCAAGGATAATGATTGAAGTGAAGATAGCTTACCCAAGGAGCTGGGTACATTTCCTGTCAGCTTATTGTCCCCCAAGTATAACATTTGTAAATTAGAGTAGTTCATCCAACAGTCGGGAATTTCTCCGGATAAAACATTTCTGGATAGATCAAGGATAACCAGATCATTCATTCTATCTTTCTGTTCACAAACAATGAGATCAAGAGACCCACTAAATGCGTTGTTGGAAAGATCTAATCCTGAAATTGTGGAAGAGATATTGGGCAATGGGCCTGTGAAGTTGTTTGAGCCAAGATTGACTTCTCTTACAAAAGATAAACTTGGAATGCTGCCACGAATCTGGTTTTGAGAAAGATCTAGTTGCCTGATCTTTGGAAAGTGGGTCCAAAACCAGTGAGGGATTAGATCTGAAATACTTGTATTCGATAAATCTAGCACTTGAAGCTCATCTTGTGATTGAAGCCATGCAGGAAATCGTGGCCCTAGTTTCCATGATTTCATCTTAAGATTTTGAAGTCGGAAAGGAGGAACCCAATTAGAGCTTACATTCAAAGTCAAGGGGTTTGAAGAGGTCGAAAAGTTTTTCAATCTTGTCAACTTGGAAAGATGAATGTAAGAGACAGAACCCTTCAAAACGTTGTCAGAAATGTCTATCTCTTCATGATTTGAAAGCTGCCCAAAACTTTCAGGAATCGTTCCGTTTAATTTATTGTCAAAGAGGATTAACAACTTCAATGATGACAGTTTCCCTATAGACTCGGGAATTGGACCAGAAAATTTGTTTGAGTGAAGTATGAGAACAGATATTTTTTCATGTTTCCCCAAGTGATCGGGAAGAGTACCCGAAAGTTGATTCATGGCCAGACTTAAAAACTGTAAATTTTTTATGCCACATGCAGACGACTGTCCTAAAAGTTCATTGATACCTCCCTCGAGTCTGTTGCTTGATAAATCTAAATGCTGTAGATTGCAAAGATTTACCAAGGATCTAGGTAATTTTCCTTCAAGCAGATTCTTTGATAGATCAAGATAGGTCAGTTGGGAAAACTGTCCAATGACACTAGGGAGTACACCTCGAATTTGGTTTTGTGAAAGATCAAGTTTTTCAAGAGAAGTTATATTGTATAACCAGTCAGATCGTGTGTTAAAGAATTTGTTACCACAAAGATGTAGATTTCTCAGGTTAGACATGTGAATCATTTTTTCGAAAATAACTTGAATTTGAACCTGAATAGCACAAGAACCTAAATTGAGGTTAACAAGAGAAGTAAGATTATATAACCAGGAAAATTTTGAATCCGTAAAGTTGTTGAAGGAAAGATCAAGAACGTTGAGAGACGAAAAATTAACGTAAGAAATCATGGGATCGTAGTTATGAAGCTGACAACCAGACAAGTGTAATTCTGACAAAGAAGGAAGTATGTTCATCACCTGTAACCAGTTTGGGACTGCATCAAGAGATATCTCACTCATGTCCAGAAATTTTAGCGACGACAGATGTGATAACCATTCTAGATCATCAACTCTCAAGTCGAGACCTCGGATGTCAAGATAACGTAAGTTCGAGAGATTTGACAGTTGAGGAGGAATCGCACCCTCGAAACCCGAATATCCCAAATTTAGATATCTTAAATTCGCAAGGCAACCAAAGAAGCTTGGGATACGATTTTGTCCAAAACCATTAAAACTCAAGTCCAAATAGCGAAGATGTTTTAACTCCGAAAGAGAATCATTTATGACCCCTCCCAACTTTGACTGGTTAAAAGCGTCAAATGCAGTATTGGGATCTTTTGGATTTCGGAGGTCTAGCTTGACAACATGCCCAGTCAGATTGTCACAGCTAATTCGTTTCCACTTGCAACACTCTTCACCAACCCAAGATGAGAGTTGATTCGAAGGATCTGTGATACTCTTTCTGAAGCTCAGAAGAGCTTCTCTTTCTCTTTCTCTGCATGAGATGACAGGATTTCGATTTCCATGACATGGAGTAGATATGGTAGTTGCTAAGGAAAGATACCAATGCAAAAGGACCACCCAAGCACTGGTCTTCTTCTTCTCCATAACCGTTCTCATGGCACAAAGGAGGGAAAGAAGTGTAATGAAAATGAGTGCGATACGGAGAAGGTAAAAACACATTTTCTGTGAGTGTGTTTATATGTAAAATAAAAGTAAGTGGGCGTATGATGAGTCAACAGAGTGATCAAAGCACGTTAATTTTAGAGAGAGAGAGAGAGAGAGAGAAGAAAAGAAAGTGCAGTTCATTCCTGACACGACAAACACGATCATGGAATTAGCGTATAATGTGCACTAGTGGCGGAAGAGCAACGATATATACGCACGTTCATAACATTCTTTGAACAACGATTGTATAATACTATTTGGATTCTTTTAAGATAAATTAATATGATACAGACATTTATTGAAAAAAAAAATATGGATCCGACGCTTTGGTGCATGAACCGAATAACAATGGACTACTGAATTATTACTGCCCAGAAACGTCCAAAATGAATACTTGGTGAGTCTCAACCAGATCTAGAAATCGATCGGTTTCATCAATGGGCAGCACGACTGTAATAAACCCAAGTCCAGGAAAACAAACCCAGCCCACCCAAAACCTAAAGGCCCACCCCACCCCCTTCCCTTTTTCTTCTCCCACCGCCCCCAATCTCTTTCCCCTTCCCGTAACTCCCCCACCCCTCCTCTCTCACCGAAATCTCTCTCTCTCTCTCTCTCTCTCTCTAACCCCCACACATTATTGGGACACTCTTACACGCCTCTCTCTCTCTCTCTCTCTCTCTCTCTCTCTCTCTCTGTCCAATTCTCTCACACTCAAAATTCTTCCCCCCCCCCCATCTCGTATCTCTCTCTCTCCCCCAGAATGTATACATATATATATATATATATTTTTTGACTCTCTTTCCTCTCTCTCTAAACGGTACATATATATAATTTCTCTCTCTATGTAACCTCTGCCCATTGCCATTGTTTCTTACTGTTTCATCACCATCACCGACAATATTGGATAAATTCTCATCGAGTATATTTAATGAAATTTAAGTATAAAATTTGTTAAGATTTGGTGTTTTAAATTGTTGAGAATATACCTAGTTGATTAGCCTCTTAAGGTATATTGAAGATGAACTTAATATTCAAGTTTTAGTGTTGGAATTTATCAATTTTGAGTGATAATCTTTTAGAATAAGTTTAAATTCATGTTATTAAGGATTGTGTGAAATTTTAGAACTAAGTGAGATCATTTTTAGTGTAGAAGTTGACGCATTATAATGACCTTAAAATAGGTTCTGAGGGACAGCTGGCCAAGGAATATCATGATTATTTTGAGCAAAAATCAAGATAAGTGGTTATTTAATGGGTTTTTAATAAAAGAATAGATGGTCTTGTTTGGAATTGTGCATTTGGGTATTATATTTCAAACTTATGTAAATTTTGGATTTGTGCACATTCTTATGCTATTTTGGCTTTGCTTGTGGAATTTGTGCAAATTTTGTAATGATTGGAATATTTGAAAAATGCTATGTGGCTTATTAAATTGAAAGTTAAATATGAGCATACTATTTATTATTGAGCCCATGATATGAATGTTTCCATGACATATTTGACATTCCTCGTGGCATGATGTCTTTGTGGCATGAAATTTTTGTGATATATTGATGCCCTCGTGGCATGTTATCTTCGTGGCATGATATCTTTGTGGTATATTGGTGATTTTCCTATTATCATGTGATCTTAAATGTGATATTTGGCTGAATATATTAGTTGAGATTAATAAAACAAAGAAAAAGATTGAAAGGTGGTTGAGATAAAATTTTATATTGCTCACATTATTTTATGGAAATTTATTCACTCTCTTATATTCAAGAAAATTGTCAACTCTCACACCCTCATTAAATTGCTACTTACTAAACACGTGGCAGTTCACCACTTCATTTCACATATTTTTTCAGAATTTTAGAAGTTCATTCCTTTAAAGTGATAGATTTTAACCCAAAGATCCCAGAGTGGACTTGGTTTGGTCACTTGAGGTTGGAAGTTTTGGAACTTGATGTTTTTGTTGCTTGAAGATGGTTTTTGTCATACAGAGTTTTCTTATGGTCATATTTTAGTTATTTTTTAGTTTTTGTTAGAGTATTTATATTTGTAATTATTTAGAATTTAATGGCTCTAGCCGAACTTGTGAATAGATTTTTGTGAATACCTTAGAAGTTGTGTGTGTGTATATATATATATATATATATATATACATATATTTTAGCAGTAAAAATACTTTTATTAGTCCTTACTTACAGCAGATGGAAGCCTTATAGCAAAGCACATTACACCACCAAAACAAAAGAATACATAACCAAAACCCCAACCATCAATTAAAAATATGCCTAACATACGGAAGCTCAAGTTTATCAGTATGAATCAAGCCCCTAAGTAGATGTGGAATAGAGTCAAACGAATCCCAACAAGCATCCCAATCCACTGATCCCAAGCGAGCAACAAAATCCCCCAGAGAATTCCCCTGCCTATAAATATGATGAATGGCAAAATTAATTTAGAAAGCATCACCATAAGCTCATCCCAATAATCTTCTAAATACCAAATAGGGCATGAAGAAGATTTGAACCAATTTACCACAATGCGGGAATCCATCTCCAGTTCAACATAGGTAAAACCCAGGTTCCTCAAATGTCTAACTCCATGGAAGATGGCCATAAACTCTGCAAAATTACTAGTACCATGCACAAGAGGAGTGGCATAGGCAAACAATAAATTACCTGCATCAACTCTTATTATCCCACTTGCACTAGCCTTTCCAGGATTACCACGACCTCTTCCATCAACAATTAGTTTTACCCACCCTGCCTTCGGACGATGTCATCGCACAAGCTGTACACATTTTTGCCGCTGCACCTTAAGAGGAATTTGTAGATTAGCCAGGATTTTCTCATCTCTCATAGACAAGAGTTTTGAAGCCTTTAGCCTCCTACTAATTTTAACTAACCGGAATTTTACATTCTGCCACACATCCTCCACTGACTCTATCTTATCTTCTATTCTTGCTTTACGACGATGCATCCAAAGACGCCAAGTAACAATAGATGGAATAAGCCCAATTAACTACCCCTTAGTAGAAGATTTTGAAGCCCTCGCAAACCAAGCTTGCATCGTTTCCTTCCACGTCCGAAACTGATTCTTGAGCATACCAACCTGAACAGCACATATGCTCCAAATTTTCTTAGCCACTTCCCAGTTGCCAAGACATGATTTAAATCCTCATAAGCCCTTTTACACAGCAACTGCACTTTGATACAATTGGGATACCAATTTGCCGAACTCTATCATCCACACTTAAAGCATCATTGAAATGTTAGACCAACTGGAAATCCCACACTTGTAGCTGAGACTCCTGCCAACTCTATAGCAGCAATCCAATCACCTCCAGAACCAGCGTGATCTGCTTCCTTGATTTCTCCTTTCCCTTGTATCATGCAAAAAGTCTTCTTTCCATCTTTGTATATTTCTATATTTATTCTTGTAAAGCTATAACCTCTCATAAACTGTATTATTTAAATCAAATGAAGATGAAGGAGAGCTTAAGTTGGCCTCTATGTTTTCGCTATTCACTACCGTTTTATAAGTTCTTACATGGTATCAGCCAGCTAAGGCTTATGCCTAACAAACACGATCCTACAACCCAGCTTCTGCACCACAATATCCAAACACAATGGCCTCTTCCTTTCAAACTACACCACAGTTTCAGAAATTGGATGACCCCAATTATCTTACCTGGCAGATCCAATTTCTTATTTTTCTAAAGAGTCATGACATGGTTGGTCTTATTGATGGTACCAATCCTGCTCCAGCCAAGACTCTGCCCGACGGCTCCCCGAATTCGGAGTTCACTTGCTGGTAGAAGAAAGACAATAGTGTTCTTAGTTGGCTCTATGCCTCCATTATTGAAAAACTTGTTTCCACAGTTCTTAATCTGGAAACTTCCAAGCAGGTATGGGATGCCCTTCAAGCCCGCTTATCCTCGACTTCACAGTCTCTCATTGCCTTCCTCAAACGACAACTTCAAACCATTTCACAGGGGAACCGTACCTGTCTATCGTACATCGAAGAGGCCAAGCTCTTCTCAGATCAGTTGTCCGTTGTCATCAAACTAGTAGATGAGCAGGATCTCATCACCTATCTCTTGAGTGGGCTCAAGCCATAGTTCATGCCCTTTGTCACTGCTTTGACCTTTGCAACCAGGGACAAGGACTTTACTCTGGACGATTTTCAGACTGAACTTCTGAACTTTGAAACGTTGATGGAGAACTCTAGCTCATCTATTATTTCTGAAACTAACTTTGCTTTTGTAGCCCAAACTCATTCCAGACAAATGGCACAAAAGAAGACTAAAGGCCTTGGCTTTTCAACCCCAACTTGTTCGCCTATGCCCAATGCTCGTTCACCAGCTCATATGGGGCCCTTTAACAACAGGACCGATGCTCTCACTCTGGTGACCCAAGACCCACTGGTCAAATCTGTAATAAAAAGGGTCACATGGCCCTTGATTGCTATAACTGGTTTAATTTCTCCTATCAAGGCCGCTTACCACCATCGGACCTTGTGTCTATGGCAGCTGAAGGTAACACTTCTTATGTTCAACGTGTATGGTATGTAGACAGTGGGGCCAATGCCCACATTACCAGTAATACGGCAAATCTCACCATTTCGTAGCCCTATGAAGGAGAAGAAACTATCACAGTTGGAAATGGCTCAGGTTTGGTAATTCAAAATATGGGTACCACATCTCTCACCTCAAATAATTCCAATTTTACTCTATCCAATGTTCTTCATTGTCCAAATGCTTCCTCAAATCTAATTTCTATCAATCGATTCTGTTTAGACAATAATTGCTATTTTATGTTGACTGGAAATGATTTTTCTGTGAAGGAGAACAACACGGGCGACTACTACTCCAAGGACAAGTTAAGAACGGACTCTATCCAATTGCAGATGATAAATCTTGTTCAGACTACCATCAGTTGGAATAGTAAACAAAACCTTTTTAATTTCTTGGATTGAAGGAAGCTCTACTAAAGTCACATTATCCTCATTTTGGATTACCTTCTCCACTAACAAAGAGAGAACTGGTAAAGACGAGGAATGATGAGATGCCAAAAAATGCTGAAAATAGTCTATCGCCCCCACGTGAACCTCTTTCGGGGACTTCAACCATATGTCGTCACTTATTCTCATTTCCTTCACCTCCTTATAATTTTTTCGAGACATAATCCGAAACAAACCTGCACTAACCTCCCTTTTCTCAATCTATCCTTGCTTCGCTTGTTGGGCCAAATGCATTTCCTCCCTACTCAACCAAGCAGATAATTCTACTCTACAAGCCAATAAATCAGCCTTGACGTCTTCCGAAAAACCAACTTGTAGATGCTCCTCCAAAGATCCAATCCTCTCTTCCATTCGTTGAATATGGGAAGTAGTCCATCCAAAAATATTTTTATTCCACGCCCGAAGAACTCCTTCAAAGATTCTAACATTTTATGTCTCCAGTTCCATTTCACACATTTTGTAATTTTGTTTTAATATTTTGTGTCATGACCCTAACTTAGAGTTTGATTGTAGTTTCGTAACATTTTCATGAACAATTGCTGGATTATATATTGTGTTTGAATTTCAAGTTTACTGTCTATTGTTCGAATGGAACTTCATTTACTCAAAAGCATACCCTATTTATGTTCAAAACGTTGTAATCGCTAATCGAACCATATATGTTCATCCCATCCGAATGCGTACCCCTTTTTTTTAAACGAACCCACTTCTTTTCAAACGTAAATGATGTTTCTTATTCGAATGTTCCATCACCCTTATTATTATGTTATTCAAATTAGGAACTTTCTTATTCGAATGGTTACTGCATACCTTTGAACCATATACTATCTCAACATTCGAATACAAATTAATCTTATTCGAACGAGCATGTCTTCATTATTCGAACAACCTCCGATCACATTTGAAAGTTTCCCAACCCATTCGAATGTGACTAAAGTATTTGAATACCAGCCGCATATCATAACCGTTCAAACAATATTCTATGTTCAAAATAAAGTTAGCCATTCGAATGGTAGTTAGGGACGAAATGCTTTCATCTCGAACTTTTTTTGCTTTCAAAAGGATTTCAAATGGGTCGGAAAATTTTCGTCCCAAAAGATCTTTTCTTAGATGAAATTTTTTCTTGTATCAAAATGTCTTTCGCGATAGGCTATCTAGGACAAATTTTGGACAAAATTAAATTCTCCTCTGAGACAAAACCCCAATCTTTTGAGATGAAAAATTTCATCTCAAATGACGGTTTCTATTATAGTGTATATTGTATAGCCAGTTAGATCATGTGTTAAATAATACGTTACCAGAAAGATATAGATTTCTCGGGTTAGTCATGTGAATGATGTTTTCAAAAGTAACTGAATTTGAACCTCAATAACACTCGAATCTAAATTGAGGGTAACAAGAGAACTTAGAGCACTCTCATTGAATTAGCTAAAAGCTAAATCCAATAAGAATTTAGCTATTGAGCTATAAAATGTATCACATTGAAATAGCTATATTCCAAATATTTAATATAGCTACAGTAATATCTAAAATAATTTCCAAATTTGAAACACACTATTCATTCATCAAATCCATTTTATATTATTTGTTTCTCTCTCTCTCAGTCTCTATCAACTACTGTAGTCTCGAGTTTTCCCCTTCTCACGGTTTTCTTTCTTCCCTCGCAAAACCCAGACGCCCTTCGCACCAAGGCCCCGAGTATTTCATCTTCGACCATAGAGACCCACCACCGCACCACCACCCCATGTCTCGTCGGCAACAACGGCATAACACCATCGCGCCACCGCACTCCTACTCTGGACGGAAATGACCAAAACTCCTATTTCTCTCGCCGATCTGCTTCTTCGAAGCTAAGGTAATCTCTTTCCATGTATAAGATTCGATTCTCTTGATGATCCCTAACTTTATTCCGCACCTCGCAATCCCTCGCATTCCTCTTCTCCAAACCCTAATCTTTGATTGTAGATGGGTTTAGCTGTTTGTATATCTTGAATTCTGTCTCTGTTTATGATTGAGGGGTTGCATGTAAATCTGTTTCCGTGAGGATTACACATTTGTTTGTGTATTGCGAGAAAAATAAAAAATTTATAGAAATTTGTTTGTGAAAAAATTCGCTACTTTGTTTCTGTTTGTGTATACAAAGAAAAAGCAAAAATTTTTACAAATCTGTTTGTGTATATTTCTCTACTCTGTTTCCATAAGGATTGCACAGAATTTATAAAAGACCTATTGTAATAGAATAGCAAGAATTTAAATTTCAACTTTACATTTGAATAAACTACAACTACGGTAGTTTCTCTACTTTGAAATTTGAAGTTTGTGGTAAACTTGCTTGTTTGGTTGCATTGCATAGCATGCTATTACAAAGTCCTACCAATGTATTTTGTGGATAAGACCTGAATGTATTTTGTGAAAATGTGGATAAGACGTGAATATATTTTGTGGGAATGTAGTTAAGACCTGAATATATTTTGTTTGAATGTGGATAAGACCTGAATGTATTTTGTGGAAATACAAAGCTATATTTTGTGTATTTTGTGGATGAAGCTGTATTTAATATTTGAAGTTGTACAGATAGAGAGGTTTTCTATACTTTGCTCGAAATGAAGAAGCTGTGCGAACCTGTAAAGAAAAAAAAAAAAAAACCAAAAGAAGCTCTACAAATGGTAGAAGAAAGTTTGGTACATATGATTATTAGATGAAAAATTTAGTACATATGATTATTAGATAGAAGAAAGTTTGGTAAAAAAATTATATGGTAGAAGAAAATTTGGTAAAAAAAAATATAGTTGGATGGGAAATATTGGATTGGTTTGTAAATTAAGACATTTATATAGAATTTTAGATAAGTTTAATTAGACGTTTGTGGTTATAGCATTAAATGACAATTGAAAAAATATAATTTTTTTAACCCATAATTTAATTAGAATATGATTACTAATTAATATATAATATTATGAATAGTAAAATATGATAAAATAAAATATTTTCATAATTAAAAAAATTAAAATATTTTTGAAATTATTAATTACTCATTATTAAATGAATAATCTAATGTAGAGATTTAATGTGAATAACCAAAGTCAAATTTATCTTTTATTATTTTATTATCATATAATGAAAAAATGGCTATTTTAATATAGAGACTTATGTGAATGAAATAGTTAAAAGTTAAATTTATCTTATATTCATAAAAAAATATACTTTAATTTTAACTAATCTAATAAGACCGCTCTTAGAGAAATAAGATTATATAACGAAGCAAATTTTGAATCTCCAAAGTTGTCGAAGGAAAGATCAAGAACGTTGATATACGTAAAATTAACGTAAGAAATTAAATCTTGAGATCGTAGTTGTGAAGCCGACAACCAGGCAAGTGTAATTCTGACAAAAAAGTCATTACTTATAAAGTAATGTTATATATAATTATAAAATGTGTAAATATCGTATAATTTTTTTTAAAAAGAATGAAATTTATTATTAAAAAATTAATTTTTTTTATATATATTTCATATTTTTTCATATTTTTTAAAGTGATTGTGTAATATTAATTACACATTCACTATTATGACTATCATTTCTCTTACCTATAATCAGTTTGGTGCTGTATCAAGAGATATCTCACTTGGGGCACTCTTCACCAACCAGAGAAGGTAAGTACATAGTTTATGTGATTGTGTATATATGCAAAATAAAAGTAATGAATGTTGGAATGAGTTAAATTGAATTGTAAATAATATTATTTTATAGATTTTATTGAGATGAGTTTAATTTTTTAAATTAAAATGTATGAAATAAATTGAGATGAGTTTAATTTTTTTATAAAAAATTAAAAAAATAATGAATCATATCTATAATTGATTTAAAATAAATAGAGATTGTTTCGTTTGGATCCTAAACCTATCTCAACTCATCATTATAATTTTTCTACATTTTAATATAAAATATAATAAATAATTTAATTCTTTTAAATTTTAAAATAATAATAATATTAAAAAATAATATTCTATCGTATCAACATAATTCAACTCAATTTAACCTTCCCTGACACAACTAAAGGTCGCCTGTCTGGCGTAGAATGAGGCAAATGAGTGGTCAAGGCACGTTAATTCTAAAGAGAGAGAAAAGAAGAAAAGATAGTGCGTGGTCTGAGTTCATTCCTGACGCATGGATTAAACGCTTGTGTCGGACGTGTTTAACATTTTTTGAACGATTGAATGATACTTTTTTGGATTCTTTTATGATAAATTAATATGACAGAGACAATCGTTTAAAAAAATATAGTTCCGAGTCTTCGAACGCTTTGGTGCATGAACCGATTAACAATGGACTTACTACTGAATAACTGCACAAAAGCGTCCAAAATGAGTACTTGTTGAGCCCGATCTAGAAATCGATCGGTTTCGAGAAAAGCCACTCATCTGCCGGTTCAAATTTCATACACCACACACGTGACGTGGACAATCCGGTCGAATCTTTTCTGTTGAGTACAAGTTAGGCCGTGCCGATCTCGATATCTACGTGAGGACAAACTTGTTCACTTTTTTAAAAAGGCTGTCCCTTCCACTTGTTGCATGTCAGAGACTACATAAAAATTTTATCTGAAAGAGAAGGTGGCCTGCGTGGTGACGATTGTGTTTCTCAGCCACCACAACCTCAGATACGGTCAGTCTTTGGTCACAAAGATGGAGGAGGCAATAGTTCTGTACCCAACACCAGCCATAGGGCATCTGATCTCCATGGTGGAGCTTGGAAAACTAATTCTAACCCACCGGTCTTCCCTCACTATCCACATACTCGTTGCCCCCCCACCCTACAACGCTGGTTCCACCACTCCTTACATATCCTCTGTCTCTGCCACCATCCCTTCCATTACCTTTCACAGTCTCCCCAACGTTACTCTCCCACCCACCATTTCTCCCCACCATGAAACCCTTACCTTTGAGCTCCTCCGTCTCAACAACACCAATGTTCACCAATCTCTCGTATCTATCTCCGAACGTTACTCCATCCACGCCCTCATCATGGACTTCTTCTGCTCTCAAGCTCTCTCTGTTGCAACCAACCTCAACATCCCGGCTACTACTACTTCACTTCCCCTGCCAGTAGTCTTGCTTTCTTCCTATACTTTCCAACCTTGCACAGAAACACCACTAAAAGCTTCAAAGACCTTAACACCCTTCTTGAGTTTCCCGGCGCACCACCCGTGCCATCCTCGGATGTGCCGAAACCTGTTCTCGACCGTTTTGACAAGGCGTACGATTACTTTCTAGATTGCTCGATCATCGTGGCTAAATCAGCAGGAATACTCGTCAACACTTTTCAGTCGCTGGAATCGAGAGCTATCGGAGCTCTGTCAAATGGACAATGCATCCCTGACGGTCCCACGCCTCCTATTTACTGCGTAGGGCCACTGATAGCATCTATTGATAATAGTACTGGCGGTCACGTGACTGTGCCTGAGTGCTTAAATTGGCTCGAATTGCAACCGAGTCAAAGCGTCGTGTTTTTATGTTTTGGAAGCTTGGGGTTGTTCTCAACGGAACAGCTGAAGGAGATAGCTTTAGGGTTGGAAAAGAGCGGCATAAGGTTCTTGTGGGTGCTACGCAATCCGCCTACTCAGGCCCATAGCTTGGCCACCTCTGTCCAATCTCATGAGCCAGACTTGGACTCGTTGCTTCCTGAGGGTTTCTTGGAGAGGACCAAGGAGAGGGGACTGGTAGTGAAGTCCTGGGCACCACAAGTGGCCGTATTGAATCACGAGGCGGTGGGTGGATTTGTGACACATTGTGGATGGAACTCGGTATTGGAATCGATATGCGCGGGTGTGCCGATGATCGCTTGGCCGCTCTATGCTGAGCAAAGGATCAATAGGGTGTCAATGGTGAAAGAAATGAGAATTGCTTTGCCAATGAACGAGTCGGAGAACGGGTTTGTGAGCGCAGCCGAGGTGGAGAAGCGAGTCAGAGAGCTAATGGACTCGGACAAAGGTAAGTTAATCAGGGAGAGAACCTTGGCTATGAAAAACGAAGCTAAAACTGTACTCAATGAGGAGGAGGGATCATCGCGCGTGGCACTGAACAACTTCTTTGAGTCGTGGAAAAATACCAGTTGAGTCGATCCGATCTGTTTCTAGAATGGAGGGTTCGATTCTGATCTTGTATGTACGTAGTTATTATATTGTCATTACTATTTCGTTGATCAGGCAAGTTTGGTCGAAGGCCAGGTCAGGGATTTGAATCCGGTGCTGGGGAGATGCCATTGCGGCTTTACTTTCTTGCATCCAACCACGTCTAATGAAATAAAGTTAAATTAATATTTGGTCACTCACTCACTGATCTTTGAATAGTCCAAAAATCAATTACTGGAGCTCTTTACGCAACTGCATTCAACTCGATCGCTGGCATGGCCCCGGCCGTCACCTTTGGTTAACTTAAGTGCTGAATTCTGTCATGTTATTTGTTTGACAACTCAAATATTCTACTTAAAAATAAATTTATAAATTAATATATTATTAAATCTATTTTATATTAAAAATAATTTTAAAATTTAACATATTATATCAAATCATAACAATTTATAAATTTATTTTTATATAATTTTTTTATAATTAAAGTATTTTATTTATTTATATTTTTTTTATTTTAAAAAATAAATGAGATGAGTTGATATTAAAATTAAAAATTAAATAAAATATTATTAAAATATATATTTTTTAAATTATTTTTATTTAAAATTTAAAAAAAAATAATTTTTTTATTTTATTTTATTTAAAATTTTTTTAATAATATAATAATTAGATAAAATAAGTTAAATTATAATAGATATACAGTCAAATAATTATTGGTCCTTGAATGGGAGTTGAGCAGATGATCACGTGGCTTTGGATCTTTTCGATGGATTAAAATACTTCAATACCTTGGCTACATCGACATATCGTCTTCTTGTTAATATATATTAAAAATAAAATCAATCAATTACCAAGACATCAAGGATTCCAGCAAATAGCCTTCTAGTTTATTTGAAAGTACTGACCATCGTGATGAGTAGAAATGTTATTTTTGTTAGAGTTGAGATGACTTAACTTTTTTATAAATATTAAAAAGTTGAGATAGTGAAGTGAATTTAATAAAATTTATTTAATATAAATTTAGATGTATTGAAATATTAAGATGAATTTAAATATATTTATGAAAAGTTGAAAAATATTGTGAGACTTGCGTGTAAAAAAGTTTTGAATTGATATTAGTTTAATGATTTGAGAATTAAGTATTTAGATATTAGTTTAAAATTAGATTAAATTAAGTTGATCTTAATTGAACCCAACTTTCAAATGGGGTCTTCATGTGTGTTGGTTTAAAATTAAGGTTCTGCTATATATTTTTTCATAATTCTTTTTCCTTTTATTTCTTAAACTAAAATTCATTCTCCTATTCTAAATGATACAAGATTTTAATCTCAATTACCTTGTGAGAAAGACTTGTTATTTGAACTATGATCATAACTAGAACAAAGCTTGGGATTGACTAATTAGTCTGACTCGAGCTTCTTTGGTATAATTAGTTTCATGTTATTTATTATTCAAAGAGTCACAAATAGATTATATAAAAATTATCTCATAAAATAATATGATTTTTTCTTATTTATTAAATCTATTTTATAATAAAAATAATTTTATAATTTAACGGGTAATCTCAAGTCACATAGATTTATAAAATTCATTTTTGTAATTCCTATATTTTATTATAGTTTCCTTACTCAAAATAACCAATATGTTTTCGGATCAATATAAAAGATCAGATGCCAAATTTCATTTTGGCAAATTAAGATGAGGAAAAGTTACGATGGAGTCCCAGGTGCAATTTATTTATTTTTATATAAAAATAAAGAGTAATGATGGCGCAAGTAGAACAGCCTGCTTTCGGTGGAAAATTTGTTGATAAAAGCTGGAAAGGGACAAATCCAGTACCCAATCGATGATCTACTTTTAATAATGGACCGATTCCATATAATAATAGGTTTATTATTTTCTATTACCTATTTATTATTTTATAATTTATTTAAATTTTTATTTTTTATAACATTTTTAAATATATTTTTATTATCTTTAATTATTTAAAAATTAAAAAAATATACAAATTTTTTAATAGTAACTTTATTAATCATTAAATAAAAAATAATAATAATAATAAAATTTAAAAAAATAAAAAAATAAAAAAAAATAGATAGTCTCAGATAACAATCCGATTATTATCCTACTAATAGACCATCTACTGTTATCGAGCGGGGACGTGAGAAAGGGAGCCCAACCAACCTAAAACGAACGCTACCCTCCCTAACAAAATCAACCTAACACAACCAACATTACCAAGGATCAGTACAAAAGACATTATTCCATTGAATGCCTCAACAGTCACCGCCCAACGGTGGACTGTTCCAAAGAAAAACTCCGGAGAGAAGCTGCTGTAGTAGGTGTAGCCGCTGCACATCTTAGATGGCATAAATCAAATAATGAAAACACTTTATAATATTTATCTCTCAAATTTAAAATTATTATAGACTGAGAGAATTGATAAGAGAGAGAGCGGAAATGAGAGAGAGAGCATGAGGAATGAGAGAGAGTCGAGGAGAGAGAGAGAGAGCTCAAGATGAGAGAGAGAGCGGAGATGAGAGAAAGAGAGTTGAGGAGAGAGAGAACCCAAGATGAGAGAGAGAGCCTGAGATGAGAGAGAGAGTCGTTCTGATGAGAGAGAATCGAGGAGAGAGAGGATGAGAGAGATCTGATGAAAGAGAGAGCGTCGAGATGAGAGAGAGAAACGATGAGAGAGACGATGAGAGGGATGAGAGAGACGAGAGAAGCCGTCTAGTGAAAAAAAAAATACATGAACCAAAAACATCCACGTTGTGAGTGCATTATGTGCACCCATTACAGTGGATGCTATATAGCAGCTCTCTATTCCAAATAATCGCGTGATGGACCATTTTTTCCGGACGGGATCGAACCGGATTCAACATTCCTAATTATCGGTCCAGCTCGATTCGGTTGATCTGTTCAGTTCGGTTTAATTATTTTTTTTAAATGAATAAATTTATTTAAACTTTTAAATTAAAATGAAGTGAATTATTAATATAGATTACGTAACTAATTCAATAAAAAATTATTTTATATGGTCAATAATAATAAATTAAATGAAAATTATATTCTTAACTTATATAATTACTATATAATTATTTAATTGATATTATATATTAGTTAATTAATAGAATATTAATTTGTTAATAATATATTTAAAATTTTATATTTTTAATGCTGGTAGATTAGATGAAATAACTTTCACCCTAGTAGTAGGGTCCTAGTCAAAGTTTGGCTAAAATTTAATTAGAAAATTTAATTTTATAAATTTAACTAATTATTTTTTAAAAACACTAAATAAAAAACTTTACAAATCTATCATTATTATATTAAAATATTGATTATCTAGTAAATTTCCACTATAAGCCTCCAAACTCTAAAATTTTAACAAGAATATCTCAAAGCAGAGCCAACTTAAAAAGTGGAAGACAGTAGAGGAAAAGAAAAACTACAAAACCATAGCTAGCTAACGTATGTACCTATAAATTATGGATATATGAATCATGTAGCGGAACATCCAGAACAACTACAAAATCATCTTTGACAGCCTAAATTTATACCATTCGACTTGTTCTAGTCCAAGCAACCGCAATGGATCCTCTCATTAGCCTCCGTACAAACTACTCGGAGGTTCCATCTCAAATACCTCTCACCCGTCATTCTGAATCTACTACTTCTACTTGTCAAGTCTTTCAATCTTTTTCAGAGTAATATATATAATATTACTATTCGGGGCTTGGTCTAATTTCACGATTAAGAAAAATTAGAAAATATTTATTAGTTTATTGAAATGTTAAGAAGAAATCATGCAATCAGAGGAACTTGTTGTGACAATGAACATCAAGTAATATATAGAAGCTTACATGGAAAAAAGAATCGACAAAGCTTTGGGAGGTTGCAGCAACAATGGTCCATGTTTTGTTTCTCCAGATGTGCTTCATGCACGATGAAGATAGAAGCTTATTTTATGGCCAAAATATTAAAGTAGAATTGTATTTGGCCAATGAAAAGGGGATGGCTAAAATTAAAGTAGAATTGTTGAGTTTGATGTAAATGAAACTTAACCAATTTGGCCAAAATTTGACTATGCCTAGCTCACTACTAATGTTTTTAATAATAATAAATAGTTTGACTTATGATCTTTTATTAAATTTTAAAAAAAATTAAATTAAAAAATTATTAAAATAGATTTTTTTAATATTCTTTTGTTTTAAAATTTGAAATAGTATTATTTTTTATGTTTTGCTTAAAAGTTTAGTAAATTTGTAATCATTAGTTAATAATTATATGAAAATGTTGAAAATTTGAAATTAAAAAGTATTTGTATTTAAATGATATTTAAAAATGAAATTACGAGAAATTTTGAAATGAGATGAGATGAAATCATCTTTATTCCCAAACAACCCCTTAGATGTCCAAAATCTACAGGAGGTTACGTTCTATATTTATATAAATAATTCTTTAATAGAATATATATGTAACGCCTCATACCCGGAGGTCCATGGAGTTAGTTTCTGTTACCTAAATCATCTTCCAATAATACAATATATATACTCCAAAAACTTTATAAACATCAACTTAGTTGTTCAAACTAATTATAGATATTCCTCTACAAGGACCTCAACATAATTAATCAACAATTTCACAAAGTTTCAATAAAATATCAACATCCCAATAATCCAAATCAACATAATAATATCCAATCTATTGATTAAAATCCTTCAATAATCATAGTACCCTTAGTTACTCAGTCCACTATTCTCAGCTAACTCTGCCCATGCTTTCTATTCTTGATTCCCAGCTGAACCATCAAAATCATCTAAATATATTGAAAGTGATTGGATGAGTTATCAACAACTTAGTAAGCAATGAACCTGTATTAGTATGTAAACAAAAGGCAGTATAAAATGCAAGACATGATAGATTATCAAATTATTAGAGCGAATTTCAGATAACATTTATTCACAGCAATAAAACATATAAAATCCTTTGGCATAAACATAACCGAACAATATCATAACAGAGTGTATTCCATGTTTAGCCCTCATGGTAGGATTGTACAAATCCTAGTGACCAATCGAGCTTAAATATAATGTAAATATTCCTCTTATTATTCTCAAAATCCCTAGTGTGCACATAAGAAATATCACACAAATAAACCACTTTGTTTTCAAAGTGAGTGCACCAAAACCATAGATGTTGGAACCAACATTATAACCGATACCTCAATTTTACACCCATGGTAAGGTTGAGACGAAGGCAGAAATAGAAAGTCATACCAGATGTTTTCAGATGCAACATCATATCATAATAGAGTACTAAATAGAAACAGATAATCTCTATATAATCATGTACAAAATTTCAGATTTTCATAATCACTCTTTATATACAACTAAGAACATAATGTGAAGAATCTGATCATGCCTACACCAGTCATAATAGAAACTACTTTTTTCTTCTTATACGGATATCATGAATAATACAGATAAAATGACCAAGGTTGTTTTCAAGTTTTTCATAACAACATGTAGGTTTTATAAAATCAATCTCAATCCATTTTCTTTTATGAAAAGTCTAATATAGGAGGATCTCTTTCTTGACTCTCGCAGTATCTTATCTAAGTCTTGAGCCCAAACTCTAGTAATATCAACACCTAAACCATAAAATATTCATTGACATATTAACAACCTACACAAACAAAAAATCAATCTAACTAAAAACAATTATCTGATTCTAACGATAGATTAACGCAAGCCCATAAATAGTAATTATTTCATCACACACCCGCCAAACAAAGCAACCACATTTTTAAGCCAACCAACTTACACCTGACATGTCAAATAACCCCACAGCCGTAATTAATTCATCACATGGGTTCAAACAAAAAGCTACATTCTCAAGGGAATCAAACAGCCCAAACAACCACACAAAACAGCCCAAAAAACCACATATAAACTCAAATAGCCAACAACTCAACTCACACAACCGCACACATCAAGTCTCCTCCGCTCACAACACCACAAACTTGAGATGTAACACCTGGGTCAAACCAAGCTCGCTTTCTAAAATTTTTCTTGGGTTTGTATGTATGAAAAAACCCATTTGGGATTCAAGTAATTTTTCATTGGAAGAGCCTACCAGCCTAAGATTTTCAATTTGGCGGAATATGATTTTGTTTTTCATTAGGTTTGATAATTAGGTTAAAAATCTTTTTATGGGCAGAAAAAATTTTTGGACAAGTTGGATTATTTTTAGAGCTTGTGTCAAGGCTCAAAACTCAGGAAAAAAGTCCATTTATTATTCTTTATTCAATACTAGATGTGAGCCCAAATTTTTGAAATGGGTCAAAGACCCCAAGCCCGTAAGATCTCGTGCATAGCTTCCATCACGTCCGTTTCCATCCATAGTCCATACATTTCACTTTTTCTACTACTTTCACCACAACCGTTCGTATAATGGATATATACTCGATAAGCAGTTGTGCATCAGTTTTCCAAATTAGGGTTGCCTTCACCATGTTCACGACACATGCACGCCTCTCCCTCTCATTTTCTTTAGGGTTTCCAGTCAATTATATATGTAAATATGCAAATCTTCATCACAGCATGTAGAAAACTACCAGAGCACTCCGTTGCTACTACCTCTTCAAACCGAGCACTTCGTTTTCCCTACCGTGAACCCACCATTGTTTGCACCACCGTGAGCCACACCACTCCTACACACAGCAACGCCACACGCGAAACCTCTATTCCTCATTCCCAAAAACGAAGTACAAACTTTCACCACCTTGAACCGCTGCAAGCCACCATCAATGAGACCTCACCATGTTGGGATCCCACAGAAATCGCTGCCAAAGACCTTCGGCATCCCTAGTCAGTCACACGCCTCTCACGGTCTCACGGTGAGTTCCCTCTCTCCCTCACACTGTTCTTTCTTCCCTCCCGTAATCTCTCTCTCTCTTTCTCTCTCTCTCATTAGTTGGTCTCTCTCCCATCACTCTCTCTCTCTCAGTGTTCAGCCGCCACCTCGCCGACGTAATCTCCTTCACCACCCAGTTCTTCACACCGCTCCTCCACTCTCGATGAGTATAGACACCTCTGTTGCTTGGTTGTTCTCAGTTTTCTTTCCTTTTGTGCATGTCTTCCCAAACAACCCATAATTATAACTTTATTTCCCCAAATGCCCTCTTATCAGGATATTTCAATGGGCATGAGTTCTTTTTAAACTCGCTTCACATAGTTTTATTTGAGGTATAAGAATATATATCGAAAATATTTGTGTCTTTAAAGCAACTTATTAAAGTATTTTTACAACCAATTTCAGTAGAGAATGATAAGATTTTAATTTTATTTTAAATACTTTATTTAATACTAATTTAGTTTATTTTAATTAAATGATATTTTTGCTTCATCTACTTTAATAGATTTTGATATAATTATGTTATCTAATTTTATATTGTATAGTTGGACCTCAATAGTAAATAAGTTAGAATTTAATGTTTTAGTCCGAGAAATTAAGTAGATATTGATGGATTTGAAAAATGATGGCATTTTAGAAATTATGAGAAATTTTGGTTTTGAGGAATTAAAAATAGGTTAATTTAGCATTTTAGGCTTAAATATCGAAATGCATGGTTAATTGAAAATTTATGGAAGTTATGTGACTATTTGTTACAGGTGATTGATTTTTGTTTAGTACTAGTGTGAAGAAATTCTGAAAAGCTAAAAGTCCAGTAAGCGGAGATCCTATGCTAGATTTGCATAAAAAGAAAAATAAACTGAGGTTGGTTTGTAAAATGTGTATGATATGTTTTTAAAAGAAAATGTGAAAACAACATCAGTATATGTGTTTTGCATTCACTCATGACAACATATATGAAAGAGAAAAATATTTTTTGATATGAATAGTGTGAACATGAGTAATATTTGACATGTTTTTGAAATGTGCAAAAGAGGGAATATGAAAATTGAGATTTTTATACATGTGATATAAAATGTTTTGGATCTATTATTGATCATATAAAAATGATATGAATATGTTCGGCACATGGTTTCATATAATATGGATATGAAAAACTTTTGGCTTACTTATCTATTTTGATTTTGATTCTGAATATGGTTCTAATATGATGATACTGATTCACGTTATATCGTTGGTACTAACATGATATGATTTGATATGAGTGTACCCATTTGGAAACAAAATGGTCTTTTATGTGTTCTTTCCTGCATGCATACTCTAGGCTTCGAGATTGAAAAAGAGGAAAATTCACAATATGATATTGCTTGGTTTAGCCACCGAGGATAGCACAACCCTACCATGGGGGTTAAACATGGTATATGATATGATACGAAACGATACGCTATGATATGATAAGATGAAGATGTTCAGTTATGTTATGCCAAAGCGTTTTTGAATATGAAAATGGTTTTGTTTTTTAATATGAAAATGGTCTTTAAATATGAAAAGGATCTTTGAATATGAACAGTTGGTTTTTGAGTATGAACAAATTGAAAAGTTGCTTTGATTTTCTGATAACACATTTCTGAGATCTGCATATGAAAATGAAATGTTTTGTTTTTGCATACCGAACTTTCTGAAAAGGCTCATGTTTGCATACTAGTATATGTTCTCTGCTTATTGAGTTGTTGATAATTCACTCTTTATCTCCATAACATTTTTCAGATAATTTTGATGGTACAGCTGAGGATCAAGATCCCTAGAAATCATGCATAAGACTACGTGAACATAGTGGAATAAATACAAAGAGGGTACTTTGGCTATCTGAGCATTTTATTCAATAGTTCTATTTTTCTTTGTTGATTGGGTATTTTGGAAGGTTGGGGTTTATTTTGAGATTTAGTGGCGTTCATAGTTAATTATTTTGGAAGTAGGAGTTTTAAATATTGAGATTCATGTATAATTGAGAAGTTAGGGTTTATATCTGAACTGTGATTTATGATTTTTAAGGGATAAGTAGTAACTCTCCGACCCATCCGGGACTGGGGCGTTACATGAGACCTTCCGACATGTCAAACAGGAACCCAACAAGAAACAACACCACTTGTAGATTTTATCATTCAACATAATTATATAAAATTCTAGCAACCTCCAATCATTCATATCACAAAAAAAAAAAAAAAAAAAAAAGAAAAAAAGAAAGAAAGAAGAAGAAGAAGAAAAGAAAAGCTCTTAATACTTTGAATATTATACCTAATCTTGTGCAGTGGCTTGTGGAATTTAGGGTGTTGAAGATGCCATGTGATACCGAGCAACAACGTTAAAACAAATTTCCTACGGTGGTTAACACACTACAGTGGGGACTAAAATTGAACAACCATTTAGAGGTGTTACCTTGGTAGCACTTCGAACAGGGGCTATGTAATACCACATCCTCCACTGGTTAAGCACTAATAGATGGGACAATTTTGGATTTTGAGAGAGTGAGAACAAATAAGATGTAGCAAACAATCGAGGGACGGAGAAGCCAAAACAAAGATTGAAGAGACTCACCGGTGTGGGACAAGAACGATGGTGTTGGCGACAGAGCCCACGAACAGAGGCCAACGATGCACTGCGTATTCCATGAAAATATAAATCTTGGGGCAGAGTATATACACACTCAGAGAGAGAGAGAGAGAGAGAGAGAGAGAGATTTATCGAAGGTGGTGAGGGCGATTGGACTACCAGACCAAGAGGAAGTAAGAGCTGTTGTTATGCAAAGAAGAAATACAGAGAGAGAGAGATGGTTGGATAGAGATGATTTAGAGAGATATAGTATTGAACGAAGAGTTATCGGTGTCGCTTAGGCGGTGAGGCTCGTAGGCAACCAGTGTCTTAGAAATAGCGGCGGCAGCGAGCAGTCTGGAACCTAACCAAATGAAGGGATGAGTGGAATATTAGGAAAATTGTTGACAGAAATTTATGGGTATAGAATTGAAATGGCGTGAAAGGGGAAGGTGATGGGGAAATAAAAAATTGACGCTAGAGAAGAAACTGTTAGGGGAGGGGGAAGAAAATGAGAAATAATAAAACAAATACTGCTTTACAATTTTCCTACAACCTTTTAATAAAATAATATTTTTTAAAATATTTATTTTAGTTTTAGTTTTAATTTGATGTGTTTAAAATTCAAAAAATATTATTTTATTGAGAAGTTGTAAATAAAGTGTAGTGAGGTTGTAAGACTATCATTGCTAAAAACAATAAGAGGGAAAATAAGACTTACAAAAAATGGTGTCGTTTCTTTCAAATGGACTGACTCTTTGTGGGCCTAGATTTGGGCTTGAGCCTTGGCCTGGGTATTACAATGTAACCTATCATCAAGCAGTTAAAGACTTTATTATATTTGCATGACCATTTTTAATGGTTTGGCTCATTTTTTATAAAAATTTTCATCTCATTATTACAATTTTTCAAATTTCTATGCGAAAGAAAATAAACAATTCAATTTTTTTTTAAATCTCAAAATGGAAATAATATTTAAAAAATATATTCTAATAATATTTTATTCAATTTTTAATTTTTATCTCAATTTATTTTATCTTATCTTATCTCATCTGTAAGTTCTAATAGATGGTTGCAATCTGTCGTAGTTTTTGGAGAATGAGGCCAGTATATCAATATAGAATGAGCTATATGAATCAGACATCTTGAGTTGGAACTGTACAACACTCGCACCAAACTCCATATCAAGAATGGGCCCAGCGTTCTGACATTCTCAAATCCTTGTGGTTGTTTAATAGTATTCTCATTGGGTTTTTCATATCTCTTCTATCTCTATAATTTAAGAAAAATTTTAGGATTTTGATAAAAAATCCCTCCCCATCCCAATCTTCATTTTTTGGTTAGGGTTTACGGTGTGTACAGTCATTCCCCATATATAGGGAACGACTGCACATCCCATCGGATTCGGTTTGGCCTTCGTCCCGCGTCTTCTTCTCTCTCCATTGGCCCCTCTCTCGCAACACCAACGATCGCAGCCCTTCTCCATCTATAATTTTTGTATGTTTGATTTCGGTTTTTTCAAAATCTTTACCGTTTCTCTCTTCCCTCATTTTCTTGTATTTTTCTTAGAATGTCTCTCTCCTTCCCTGTTTCTCTTTTCCCATTTTTCTTTCTCCCAACACCATGATCAATGTAAGTATGCAATGGAGAGCCTACAACTCTCTCTCTGTGTCGGCGATCTCTTCGCTATTTGACTACTGAGAAAGCTTGCAATGCTTTCACCAACTTCATTTTTTATTTTTGTTTTTTTTTTTTTGTCACTCTTGTTTAGATTTTTGATTTTGGGCTTTGTTTGAGGAAACTGTTTCTCATTTTTTCTTGCATTGTGATTGATTTGTTTGTATTATTTTGACTGTGTTGACTGTTTGGCTGCCGAGAAAGTGATGAAGTTTTGACACTATTTTTTTAACTACTCATTGCTGTCCAACCTTTTTTTTTTTATCGATCCATTCATTTAGGCTTGAGATTGTGGATTTTTTAGGATAATTTGCGTTGAGTTTTTGGCTGTATTAGCTATTTGGTTGTTAAGAAAGTGATGAACAATTTCAAATGATTTTTTTTTTTAAATCTGTTTCTCTCATTACTGTCTAACCAATTTTCTTGATCGATCCATTCATTTTGCGTTTGTGGCTTTTTGAGGATACTTTGCGGTGGGTTTTTGGCTGTGTTGATTGTTTGGCTGTCGAGAAATTGATGATGGTATCACACGAAATTTTTTTTAATCTGTTTCTGTTATTGCTGTCCAACTGTTTTTCTTGAGAACAATTTGGTAGAGTTTGTGGTTATGAAATTTGTGGAGTTTTTGGTTTTGAGGAGAATTTGGTGGAGTTTGTGGTTATGGAATTTGTGGAGTTTTTAGTTTTGAAGAGAATTTAATGGAGTTTGTGGTTATGGAATGTGATTTATCATTGTTTGTGGTTATCCATTCATTAAGTTTGTCTGCTTGCTTTTGGCTATGTTGAGTGAATTTATTGTTTCCCAGTATTACTTTTTTGATATCCAAAAAATGTATAGTCAATTCCTTAAACCAATTCAGTTTCATTGCTCTTTCTATGGGTAATTTGTTCTGTGTTGTTGGGTTCTTTACAGTGTTTCGTATCTCTTAAGGGAGGGGCTGTTATTAGGCTGTGATGATGGTGTTATAGTGCGGATTAATTTACAAGTGTTAATAGGGCCCCATCAATATGGTGGGGTAATCCTCACCCGGATTGCCATATTGCAGTTTGTGGTACTTTTCAAAAAAGGCAATAGACGTTTGGGTGAGGTTTTGCAGCCATTCGATGTGAATGGTTCCTTGCTTACGCATGCTGTCAATATTTTCACCATTCTGATCTCCATTTATTTATACATTCGATATAAATGTACTAAATGAGAATGCTCTTATTTAGCATTATTGTGATTTGCATTGTTGTTTGGTGTGAATATGTGAATTGGTCAGTTCTGTTACATTATTTTCTGCTGTGTCATTGTTTGAGAAAGTTATGCTGTGATAGAAAAGTAATATGTCAATTTAACCCCCTTAGCTGTGATGATGACAAAGCTTGGTGGGGATATAGGAAATTTATGGTAATTTCCTCATTGGCTAGGTAACCTGGACAACCAACAAGTAAAGGCAACCGGTTGTTGCAGCCATGAGAGGGTGACCAAATTTCGTAGAAGTCACCATTCGGTTCCTGAGCCGGCGATGGGAAAACCCCAAGCTTCATAGTTACATGTCTAACATTTCAATTCATTTTTAGAAATGGATTCACAAGACCCTGGACATACGTACGTCACCAACATCCTAAGTGAAAATCCTCAATTAGACCCCACTTACGGTGGGCAAAGTGGAAACTCTTCTATAACTGTTGATGACTCTCCACCCCTACCTCATAACGATCATATTGATGCTAGGAAATTAGTCAGAGATGCGAACTTCACTCCTGAAGAAGATAAGTTACTTGTCTCCGCATGGCTTAATTGTATCCTTGATGTCGCCTAGGGAACAAACCAAAAACACTCCAAACTTTGGAAAAACAATTTTGAATACTTCCAGCAATTTAAAGAAACCACAAATGACTAGATCATAAAGTTTTTAATACATTGGTGGTCGGTTATTCAAAAGGTGACAAACAAATTTTGTGCGAAACTAGCCTAAGTTGAAAGGTTGAATTAAAGTGACATAATCGAGCAAGACAAGGTATAATATCCATACTTTTCCTTATTTTAGGAATAATTATTATTTTTATACATTGGTTTAATATAAAGTTTTTTGTTTACATGCAATATTCACAATGCCAAGGTTATGTACCAATCGCTAGGTAAATGCTCATTCCAGTTTGAGCATTATTGGTACATGTTGAAGGATCAACCTAAATGGATTTGGCGTTCCACAAAGGAGGATCCAAAGCAAAGGAAGACGATGTCCCCATCCCCGACCACGACTCGATGTTTGGGCGCTACGGTGAATTCAGTTTTTTATCTCAAGGTGGATAATGTAATAGATAATGACGTAATCAAATTGAATCGATCAATGGGAAGGAAAACGAAAGGCCCAAGGCACGTCACACAGAAGATTGTTGGACTCAGTAAGCTGAATTACATGCTTTTGGAGGAGTCACGTGCTTAGAAGAAAGAGTATTTTCGCTTCAACGTCGAAAAGATGGAGTATGACAAGGAAAAAGAGCTAATTTTCATCTGTCTTGATGATGAAAGATTGAGGTTGGACGCCGAGAAGATGGAAAATGAAAAGGAAAAAGAGCTAAATAAAATCCGTCAAGAGGACGAAAGACTGAGGTTAAAGGCGGAGAAACTAGAACTCGGCAAGAAGGAAGCAGATCAGCACATTATGATGATGGACGTGAGTGCCAAGCCAGGATTACAACGGTTATATTTCCAAGACTTGCAGAGAGAAATCATAGTGAGACGCAATGTTGCAGCACATTTGGATTGATTAACTTTTTCTGTAAAAAGTTTATTTCCTTATTTTCTGCTTCAGACAATGATGGATGACAATATTATTGATACTAAGGCAGTTTAATTTTTATTTGATTTGTGTAAATTAGTATTTTGAAGCAAAGAAATTGGCTATTATAATTTCAGAAACTATTACAGATTACCTCAAATATAGTCACTATTAACATGAAGGAAATACGAATGGAAGTTTAATCAACTGAAATATATTTTATATTAACATGAAGGAAATATGAATTGAAATTTGATTAACTTAAATATAGTCACTAAAACATGAAGGAAATATTAATCAATTATGCGACATGTCTAATGTTGGGAATATAATAGCCATTGATGTTCAATTAGATCTGTTTGGAGCTGATGATGTGTCGAGCTGTCTCTAATATGATGATGACGCTAGATGAAGTCCGTAAGCTTAGTTGTATGATCGTGTGACAGTTTCGGGACTTCATCATCAAATTGATCATACTCAATGTTCGGACCCTCACTATCATCACGCTCGTCTTCAATGATCATATTATGTAGAATAATACATGCCTTCATTATATTTGTTAGTTCCTTGACTTTGAACATTCGGGAAGGTCTACGAATGATTGCAAATCATTGTTGAAGTATCGAGAATGCATGCTCGACATATTTTCTTGCAGATTCTTGTGCTTTCACAAAATTTTTCTTCTTATTTCTTTGTAGTGATGGAATCGTCTTCACTAAAGTTCGCCACTTGGAATAAATATCATCCGCAAAGTAATACCCCATCTTTAGTGGTTGCCATTGATTGTGTAATTGACTAGAGGAGCACGCCCTTGGGCAAATTCTGTAAAATAGAAGATATCTTTAGCACATTAATGTCGTTATATGAACCGGACATACCAAAAAATGCATGCCATATCCAGAGATCATATGAAACAACTGCTTCTAAAATAATAGTTGGTTCACAAATGTGGCTGGAATACATAACTTTGCAGGTTGTGGGATAATTTTTTCACTTCTAATGCATGCAGTCAATGCTTCCCAGCATTCCTGGGAATCCCCGTTATTCACTAACCGCAAGCAATCGAGTAATATCATTGACATTTGGAGACCGCAAATATTCATCTGAAAAAATACTTACTATTGTCTCAAATAATTTTTTAAGACTCTCCATTGCGATGCTTTCACCAGTAAGTATGTATTCAGCCATAAAGTCTCCAGTAACCCCATATGCCAGCATTCTAAGTTCTACGGTTATTTTTTGCATAGAAGATAAACCGAGTCTTCCGGCATTATCTCTTCTCTGGATGAAGTACGGCTCGTAAAACTCTACCTCATTTATAATACAGAGAAATAGGAGACGGCTCATCCGAAATCTCTTTCGAAATAAATTCGAGGGATATAATAGATTTTCTGCGAAATAATCACAAAATAAGCGCTTGTGCTCTTGAATATGATCACGCTGAATAAACTTACGGCATTGGCAATTGCCACGATGCCTCGATTAGTGTCCATCGGCCTCGTCATTAAGAACAACATCTAACTCATCTTCAGAGGATAAGTATGTGAGCAATTTACGAAAGAATGTACGAATCATTTGATGAATGGAGTAAGAGATCATGGGGGACTGTTGAATTTCAATTTTTTAGATAAAATGAGACTTGAAATAGTGAGAATGTGAATGAAGGCAGAATGAGTATTTATAGAGGAAAAAGTTACCGTTACATATAGGACAAAAAATGTTACCGTTTGAGATTGGATAAAAAAAGTTGCCGTTGGATAAAAGATAAAAAATATTACCGTTGGATGTAGGAGTTCAAAATGTTACCGTTTAAAAAAGTTTTCAAAATTTTACCGTTAGAGAAATGAGAAAAAATGTTACCGTTACAGAAGTGATAAATAATTTTATCACCAATACGTGGCTAGGTATATCCATTAGAGAAACTGATAAATAGTAGATATTAAAAAAGGTCATAATGTTAGAAAATGCACATATTAAAAAAAATTACTATTTTTATAATACAGATTTCAGTTTAAAAAATAATACTATATCCGGTAGTCAAAATCGTATAAGTATTTAATAGAATGTGATATTTGAAAAGAAGATAATAAGACAAAAGAGTTAGTAGTTAAGATTGTAAATGGAAGTGAGATAAAAAAGTAATAAAAAAAGAATAGAGAAATATTATTTAATATAATAGAGATATGGATGAGGAATAGAATGTAGGAAGTTTTTAAAAGATGAATAAAATTTAGAGAACTTTTAGGGAATGAGATTTTTAGTTAAATTATAGGAAATTTTATGGGAAACCCAATGTGAATGCTCTAATAGGAAGAGCTTGACATCCTTCCGCAACAACGAGATCTTGGGAATGTAAGCACAAGGTGGGGGAAGCTGACACCAGTGGTTTTTATTTGCTCACAGACTTACAAGACTATGCTAAGAGGACCCAATCTTTGTAGTATTGGAGTGGATTGGAAAGCGCAACATCACTCAAGAATACAAGACTCTGCCCATTTTACTTCTCATGATCTAGTTAATTTGTCGTGAATTGGACCCTAATGTGGATCATGTACATTCTGCAACCAATCTTTATTTTATTTTATTTTTTTATGAAAACATACTTCATTTCATTCAACGAATCAAAGTTAACTGTGAATTATCAATACAAGAAAAACCTGAATTACAAGCCAAACTACGCATCTGCTCTGGGGCACCCCCTCACACAAATTCTTTTGTAGTGAACATTATCTTAACTTCTATAAAACTCTCTCCTAACAGAGAAAGTGTTTTGTAAAAATAGAACTAAATGACCCCTCTTCCAAAGAAGAGAAGTATTGGCCACCTCCGTTCTCTCAGGGAGGAGGAGTATGAGACTCTGCTCCTATGGACACTAAGTCCAATAACCTATTTCTTTTTATTTTTTATTAATAACTAAAAACAAAAATGCCAACAGATTCACATTAAAAAAAAAAAAAACACAATAAAAAACTACAAGTGGGGGTTAGGGTTTCATCTCTTCCTAAGCCTCCTCCCTCCTTCCACTTTCTTTTATTTTTTATTTTTCTATTTTCTTTCTTTCTTCTTCTTCTTCCTACGGCTTTTACGTTGCCACCTCCCCCCCTCTATTGCTCTCTCCCTAACCCGTCCCCTTCGCTGCTACCGCTGCCCACCACGGGCACTAGTGTGAACTTAGACGGCACGCCCACCGCAAGAAGCGGCTTCACAAGTTCAAGTAGCATGAGCACCCAGCTCTTTCACGAACATCGGCCTCAATTGCATAGGCGGCTCCTATGCTCGCGCACCGGCCGCACGACCATCGGCCGTAGCATCGCCCACCCCTCTCGACCAGCAGCTGCCCCAGTAGCGAGCGATCCTGGAGGCTCAAACCTCACTCGGGTCAAAAGGGAAAAATGAAAAAAGAAAAAAGGATTTTCTAGAAATGAAGAAGAGGAATAAAGATCTCTTAAATGAAGAAGAGGAGCAAAAGCTAGATTTGAAAAAACACACAATAAACACCTAAGAGTGCTCACCTATATCATATCTTAAAAAACACAAAAATAAAAACAAAAAGACTGAAAATATGGACAAAGGGAAGTGAGGGGAGAGGAGCCAAAGCTCCCACCCCCTCAAAACAAGATTCGGATTGGAAGGGGTATTTTATTTTTAAAGAGAAGTTGGAGTTTCTCTCTCTACAATAGATCACGTTGGGACTCAAAATCAAAAGTCAGATTAATTAGTTTATCACAACCAATCTTTATTGGTTGGCAAAGTTTCTTTGTTGATCTCTTTGTATCCTCTCAATCAATATTATATGTTAGCAATAAATTCTTCTATATAAGTTAGTCTAGAATTCCTTATAACTTGATGATCTACAGCATACATGTTACCTTAAGGTCTAAAAATTCATGGATCAAAATCCTTTAAAACTTTTAACTGAAGTTTAGGGGCTAAAGTTAAATAAAGATAAACACTTTACTAAATATTTTGAGACACACACACATTATTTGTCTATCTCTTTTATTTAAATCGTAAAGTCCGTATAAAAACTTCAATAACTTTAAGGGCTCGTTTGGATACAAAAATCATATCACCTCATTTCATTATTATAATTTTTCCAAATTTTCATACGAAATAAAATAAATAATTCAACTTTTTCAAATCTCAAAATAATAATAATATTAAAAAATAATATTCTAATAATATTTATTTGAAAACATCTAAAACCATCTCATCTCAGCTCAGCTCACTATCCAAACGATCCCTAAATCCGAAATTCAACAACCTCAAATTGTTAATTTTTTAGAGAACATTAACCAACTCACAGGGTGAGGTGAACCGGCCAGCTTCCTTAAGTTGCATTCATCATCATCAATGATACAAGTTCAACCTTAATTACCAAGTAATAGGTTAAGCATTGCTTGTAAACACATGATACGTTTATGCAGCAGCAAGGAAAGGGATCATTTTATATATGTGGACAATGCTGGGGCTTAAAGGAATTAATGGCATCAATGGAACAGATAGTTGAATAGGTGCATGCATGTGATGTCTTTTATCGGTAAGAAATGAATGTTATATATATATATATATATATATATATATATATATATATATATGTTAATGGAGAAGTTCTAAAGAATGAGAAATTATATCTCTAGTTTGTGTGGTTATAAATAGATGCTACAATAATTATATATAATAAGACTAGGACCATGATCTTACTACAATATCACGACCCAATAAAACCATGTTTAATTACTTGATATATCACGATCAAGGTAATTAAGGAACACGCACTAACAAGCTAGCTAGTGCCGGAACCACGTTTAATTTGGTGTGGCTGGGGCCATGCATTTCTGCTCAACACTTTTTACAACTCCGAGTAAATTATTGAATTTTAATATATGAAGTGGTTTCCCTAAAAGTTAGTATTTAATTTTGTCCTCTTTTTTACCGTGTGATGTGAAAAAATGAAAATTAATTTTGCATTGTATGCAAATATTACACAGCTTCTAAATATAAGTTCAAACTTCTCATAGTCTTATGTCAAAACCCAAACGTCCATGTCAAATAACTACTGCACAATTTATGAGGAAAAAAAAAAAAAGTATGAGAACTACATCTAATATTGTTCATCGATCCACACCATTAACAAAATAATCCAATTTCTATATATCTATGCTTAAAGCATACATATATATATATATATATATATATATATCTTTATAATTTTCTATTGGTCTAAAGATCAACATTTTCTGTCAAAGGAATTAACCCCACCTGAAAGGAAGCTAGTTATGGGGATAAAATTATTAATGTAGGAGAGTAAGTGAGATGACCCCCAATTAAGTCAAATTTGGAGGTCTCCTCGTCATGATGTTCTTAGGAAGTTTCGCAGATGACAAATCATGTAGACATGTTTAAACTTAATTTCCACGCACTTCAAGACCTTAATTAACAAGCTAGTATCCTAGCTTATGATCTAGCTGCTTAGGATCATTAATGAATGATCTCTTGATAGTTATATATGGAAAATTTAGTAGCATATATATATATATATATATATAATTTAATCTAAATGAAGCTTTCTTTTGCTTAGGATCGATAATTACCTAATTATATATACATGTTTCTATACTTATTTTTAATATATGTTGAACATTATTCTACATGATGACTAGTACTAATTCAGGTAATTAATTAGATTTTTCAGATTAAGATCAGACATACGGCCATGACATGTTGCAGCATTATTGGTCTTCAAGATATTGCTTGACTTGGAAAGTTCTCAAGAAATTAAAGAGCCAATTGATTGAACTGGTATTTTTCCTGGAAAATCATGCAAATTGGGATCTGATCTTCACGGGAAGCTTGTCATGACCTGATGATCTTGACAGCCATAAATTATATATATTTCAAACTTGGGCAACTGAACTCACTTTCATCAAAGCATTTGTACGTTTTTTCCGAGCTCATTCCTTCCGCGTGACACATTCTCCATCAATTACACGTTGAATAGTCAACCAACCCAAATCCCTCTAGAAGACTAACTTGGATCGTTGATATCAAGCTAGCACACTTCATTTTACATCGTGGGAAACTGACCCACTTTATTGGTCTTTTAAAATTTAAAGTCATTCAGTCAGTCAAATTGGTTAAGGTTAGGTATCTTATAGTTACAATAATATTATCCGTGCCTAGTCTTTTACTTTTTTTTTGGTATGGCTAGCTAGAGCCAAAACTCGATCGTTAAGATGATCCTCTCCATTCATTCTTGTGTTATCCTGATTAACTAATGGCTGAACAAATGCGATGGCTTAAATCAGCGATCAATTAATTACCTGATCATTAATTAAGCCGTCATAGTCCAAACTCAAGAAATACAAGTATTTATGACTGATTATTTGTAACGATAATAACTATTTGCGATGAAAACATATTCAGTTTTGCAAGAAATAACTGACCACAAATAAGCAATTTTCTTGTAGTGTATAAAGAGCATATAATATATAAAATAGCTAATTAGTCATATAAACCATAATCTTTCACCATTACGATGAAGGAACTAGCATGAGAAAGAGTTACCATATATAATCATTTGCTTCATATACGATTAAATATGCTCAAAACAGTAGGGTTTAATTAGACAATTGGGCTAAAAAAATTGCAAACGTCAATTATCACATAATTAATTTGTAGGGCCCTTGTATCATAAATTATAACATGATAAACCATGGCTGGCACTATATATGAGTACATCTTCTTGCAGCCAATAGCACGCATATTGCCATTCATTCCTGCTTAATTAGCCTCTCATCAATATTCCAACCCAGCACAAAGTTCCTCCTACTACAGTTGTACTGATCTTTGTGAGAAAAGAAAACCTAAGATGACTGGCGACAAAGATGCACGTCGTAAAAGAAACATGAAGTGGTTGGCATACATAGTTGCCGGGGTCATAGCACAAACCGCGATCATAGTAGTCTTTGTGCTGCTGGTTATGCGCATCCGGAATCTTAAGGTCCGGATAGATTCAGTCACGGTGGAAAATGTTAACGCGACTTCCTCCTCGTCCTCACCCTCCTTTAACATGAAACTTACTGCTCTTGTCACCGTCAAAAACACCAATTTCGGTCACTTCAAATTCGATGACAGCACGGCTACAATTTCGTATAGAGGTGCTGAGGTTGGAAAGGGCACTATACCTAAGGCGCGCGCCAAGGCTCGATCGACCAGGAAGCTTAATGTCACGGTGCCGGTGAGTTCAAGCAAATTATCGACGAATTCTAGCAGCTTGGTTAGTGACATCGAGTCGGGGATTTTGCCGCTTAGCAGTCATGCCAAACTCAATGGGAAGATTCATTTGTTCAAGATTTTTAAGAAGAAAAAATCTGCGGAAATGAATTGTACCATGGAGGTTGATACCAAAAAGAATGCTATCCAGAAATTGACATGCAAATGAAAGCACTCGAGCGATTTTTCTTTCTTTCTTGGTTCTTTAATTATAGTACTGGCATGGGTTGGATTGCTGAAAGTTCTATTTTACTATTTATATGTTAAAAAGCATTAGCTTATGTCTGTGTTTGTGTACATATATTCTTTTTAGCTTGTGTAAACTGTATGCGATATTATGATATATCAGCTTGTCAGATTTGGTTTTTTTAGGTCATTTTAATACCTGTAATATTTCAGATCTTCTTTTATGTTTTGCTTCAGGTCCTAGTTTTCCGTACGTTCATGGAAAAACTTGTTTCCTTCCTTTTGTATTAACGCTTTTCACAATTCTTATCAATTCAATTCATCTTATCTTATCTAATTATTATTAGAATTTTTTTAAATTTCTATACAAAATAAAATAAATAATTTAAATTTTTTAAATTTTAAAATAAAAATAATATTAAAAAAATATATTCTAATAATATTTTATTTAATTTTTAATTTTAATCTCAAGTTATCTTATCTCATCTCATCTTATCTGAAAAAACAAACGGGCGAGTAGTATTTTCTGTGGTTCGGATCTTTCTTGTTCACTTTTTTGGGCTTTCAGCTCTCTAGCTGTATCCGTCTGCATCAGTTTATTTGCGGCCATTCCTTTCCGTCCCTCCTCCCCTCCAAAATAAGGGAAACAGGCCGCTAATACATAAAAGTTTAAAACCAAGCTGTAAAGAAGGCAAACATTAACCCAAATAATCTGATTAAGCTTGCTGAGAAAAAAATAATATGCGGAGTTGAAGATTGTTTTCAGTAATAATACATGATCACAAGCATTTATTTTACTTTATTTATTATGCGCGCGCACCAGATACGAATTAAGAGGATGCCATACATTGAATTCAGTGCAAATCTCAAGGCAAACTTCGCACTTAGCCAAGAATGAAATTGAGCATGCTCAAGAGAAACGTTGTTTCTTAATTTAGATTTATCACTATCAGTCGTGTATATATATATATATATATATATATATATATATATATATATATTAAGTGATTAATGTTAAGGAGTATAGAGATATATATGTAAAATTATTTAATATGTAAACATGTCAGCAAGTGTGACAAAATATGAAAAAAATTAAGATAAAGTATAGCATAGTAGTACGACCTGATATTAGCTAGCTAATAGAAGATCATAAGCAATCGCTGAAAAAAAAAAAAGTAAAATAAAAAAGAGACGTTTATTTTTTCCATAGAAAGTAAAATGGATAAATGGGAAAAATGTAAAAAATAAAATTGGGGGATTACAACATATCATATGCCAAATTCCGACCACCCGTCAATCAATGTCCAATATATAATACAGATGGCCCACTACGCGGAGTGCTGCCATTTTCACATGGATGACAATTTTTTCATCCACAATTATCATGAATATAGAAAAATGGTATAATTTTAATATCTTCACATATTTTAGGTCATTCAGAAATAATGATTGAAAAGAAAGCTGTGCGAATATGACCTGTTTTTGAGTTCCATACGACCCAATTCATCTGAACACGCATTTTCTGTGAAAAGTGCACCGAGGAATCCCAATATCCAGTAAAGGAGGGTCACCGCCCGGCCACTAGCTCGCCCAATGGTACAAGTTTTCTCATTAGATTGGAGTATGGATCCGGGAAACAAACATCACATGTATGATAATATAACAAACAAAGCATAGAGATCAAGCAGAAAAGCGGCCTGAGCCTTAAGAAATAAAGGCAGGCCCCTACCTGCATAAAGCTGTAGTACAATAAGAATAATTCTGTGACATGAATGTGGTCTTGCAGCTTGCTTGCGAATAGTCTAAAGAACAGTAGTACTAATTTAACATTTTCTCTTGTAACATTTTGTGGTGGTAGGCCTAACCTGGCCGGACTCTAATTTGAGAAGCCTCATAATTTCATATATATTGTCTGTACGTCCTAGCTATATATATAATATATGCATGTTAGGTTGAGGTCGTTTATCCAAATCCATGAATCTCATGTGGTCTTCACTTTTGCTGATCTCGATCTTGCAAAGTTACCATCTGCTAGGGTACTGAACTGAAGAAATTCATGAGCGTAATTGATTTCATAAAACTGGTTCAATAAGCGAGAATTGTTTATTTCTTATAAACATGTCCAAGACCTTATCCATAGACAATGTAAGATTATTCCTCAACACCCTCCCTCACGTGCAAACCAGTATTTTTTTCTTGTCCTTGTCACGGAATAAGTAGTGTGGGTTTTCATTCGTCCTGTGACAGACTTTTATATCATGAACAAATTCATGTGCTTAAATTATCACATAAAACCGGTTCAACTAGATAGGATTACCCATTCCTTGTAAACATGTTTAAGACCTTATTCACAGGTAATATGTGATTATTCCTCAACATGGTCTGTCTCCTAATTGTTTAAAGTTACTCATTGTAACTTTATTCAATTGTTTCATCTTTTTCACACATCCTACATCCAGTACTCATGATCTCCTTTGCTAGTCTCAACATACCAATGATACGTACCCAAGAGAAAGCTTAGCTTTCTGCAACCATTTACAATAATATATTAGTAATATTAGCCAATTCTCATCCCCACTCATGTCTTAAGTACAAATTAGACCGGTTCGACTGTAAATTTATATACCTCTATCCTCATGATCAGTCCAAAACAGGCGATAATTTAAGTGATCGAGTCTGGTGTATCCTAATCAATGTACAAAGTACCCTAGCTTAAACCGGGATAAAGAATTTTGGATGTCTTCCATTATCAGTCAGTTTTTCTACTTTGGTCCCGCATGGCTCGATTCAATACCAAGGCATCTCCTTAAAGAATTACATTCTCTAGTCAAATATATATGGCTGTTAGGGCAATGTATACACTGTAGTAAGGGTGTGCAAAATTCCAAGAATTTCGACTCCGTCCGACCTCCACTCCGACGCCGACTCCGATGGAGTCGGAGTTGTCGAAATTCGGAGTCGGAATTCGGAGTAGCTTCGAATAGTCATTCGGAGTCGGAGTCGGAGTCGGAGTCGGAGCTCCATGTAGCTCCGACTCCGACTCCGAATTTTTTTTTAAACCCAGCTGTAAAACGACGTCGTTTTATAGCTGGGTTTAAAAAAAAATTATTGAACGACGCCGTTCCACTTAATATGGAACGACGTCGTTTCATATGTCTTCCTAAGGAAGACTTCCTTCATACGTTCCCCCCCTTCTTCTTCCTTCTTCAGTTCTTCTTCTTCCTTCTTCAGTTCTTCTTCTTCCTTCTCCCTTCTCTCTCGCGTCTCCCGTCCCAGTGACTGAACCATCCCTTCTCTCTCGCGTCTTCCGTCCTAATGCTAGCGTGCCGCCGTTCGTCGTTGCTCCTCCGTGCCGTCGTTCCTCATTGCTCCTCTATTCAGCTTCCACCTACGATGAGCCCTAAATTTATGAGCCCTAAATTTAATTCAAGCACGTCTCTTATGAATTGGAGCCAGCAGTTGTAATTCTTGTGAATTGGTTGTATTGAATATTCAATATAGTCCCAACACGGCTCGTGTTGAGACGTGTCGAGCGCACGTCGAGCGAACCTCTCTGGATGGTTCTGCTCGAGCGCCACATCGAGCGCAAGTGGAGCTAACCTCTCTAGATCGATTCTGCTCGAGCGCCACGTCGAGCGCACGTCGAGCGAACCTCTCTGGATGGATTCTGCTCGAGCGCCACGTCTAGCGCACTTCGAGCGAACCTCTCTAGATGGGTTTTGCTCGAGTGTCACGTCGAGCGCACGTCGAGCGAACCTCTCTGGATCGATTCTGCTGAGTCGAGCGCAAGTCAACCAAACCTTGATGTAATAATACATCGATACAATAATATATTATGATACAATAATACATGTCCTATTGTATAATACAATAGCCTAGTTTATTTTTAAACTAATTTTTTGCTTCTAATTTAATTTTTTCAGCTTCATTGATTGTGATATGGATCCTAGACATAGTGGAGATGATCGTCCACAAAGGGATGTGGCGGATGCCAATGCTACAACTCCTACACCGGTGGGTACTTCCACCCCTAGAGCCACATCTAGAGCAGCTACATCTAGAGCAGCTACATCTTGTGCGAGTAGTCGACTCCCACTCCCAGTTGATATAGAGGACGAGGATATGTTCAACGAAGAGGAGGAGATGCCCATTAAGCAAGATCAACCACCACGACCTTCTAAAAAGAGGTCGTGGACATGGGAGCATTTCACCAAAATTCTTGGTGAAATTGCGAACCCAGTAGCAAGATGTCATTACTGTGGATCACTTTGTGGATACCATTCGAAGAAGCAGGGTACCAGTGTGTTAATAGCACATCTAAATGGTTGTCAACGATATAAGATAGCGAAAGGATTGCAAGCCACTGATCAGCCAACCTCAGTTAGCGGAAGCGGGCCAGGGCAACGGGACCCCCCGCCCGGCTGCCCACCCCAAGTTGGAGTTGAAAAAAATGGATGTCTTTTGTTTGTTAAGGGCCTGCCCTGATGCTTTTTCATAAACTTCTAGAATGGAATAAATAGCTTTCCATTCCATCTTTAAGGCTCTGTAAAAAAGCACACAATCGTCAACAAAAAGAAGGTAGTTCACTCGTATGCCTCTACTACTTATGGCTATCCCCCTTATTGCTCCCTCATTCTCTGATTTTAATAGCAATTGGCTTAGTCCCTCGGCACAAATGATAAATAGGTAAGGGGATAATGGGTCCCCTTGCCTAATACCCCTTGAAGGTAAGAAACTTTTCCCCACTTTCCCATTGACTAAGATTGAATAGCTCACTGATGAGACACATTTCATTATCAAACTACTCATCTTCAAACCAAAACCAAGTTTTTTCATCATAGCTTTAAGGAAAGGCCACTCCACCCTATCATAGGCCTTTGACATATCAAGCTTTATTGCCATAGTTCCAGTCCTTGCCTTCTGTTTTGTCTTCATGGTATGCAACATCTCATAGGCTATCATAATATTATAAAAAATTAGCCTACCCGGAATGAATGCACTTTGATTGGGTGATATAATATCTGATAATACAATCTTAATTATGTTCGCAATAACTTTTGAAATGAGTTTATACAGAACGTTACAAAGGCTTATGGGCCTAAACTCCTTAACATTGGTGGGGGATTTAACCTTGGGTATAAGAGCAATTAAGGTATGGTTCACCCCCACATTCATCTCTCCACCATTCAAAAAATCCAGCACTGCCCTACATGTGTCCTCCCCCACAATATGCCAATGATTTTGATAGAAACCTACCCCAAACCCATCGGGGCCAGGTGATTTCAACGCTGACATTTGTTTAAGAGCTACTTCAACTTCAAAAGCAGTAAAATCCATTTCCAGCCTATCATTCATGGCCTCTGTAACTTTTGGTTCAACTAGCATAACACACTTTTCTATATCCTCATCTTTGAGCATAGATGATGAAAAAATTTCATTGAAGTAGTCATGGAAAGCACCCTCTATCTGCACCTCATCTTCCACCATCCTCCCTTGTGAATCCATAATTTTTTTTTTATAGTATTTTTCTTCTTTCTCTGACTAGCACATGCATGATAGAACTTTGTGTTTCTATCACCATATGTTAACCAGTGTTTTTTTGCCCTCTGCTTCCACCTCAGATCTTCCTGCTCTAGGAGGACATTAAGCTCTCCTTTTAGACTCATCAGTTCACATATAATAGTTGGCCCCTCCTCCTCCTTCATGATTTTTTTTTCAGACAACTCTTTGATTTCGCCTTCCCTTTTTAGAACGGAGTTTTTACTCCATCTGCTCAGTGAGTTTTTGCATCCAGCAAGACCCCTTTGTAACTTTTTTCGTGGCTCATTCACATCAGAACTACTCTCAGAGGCATGTTAGTGTATGGGTTAATGGTGAAGGAGGGGGAAGTAGATGGTTACTAACGGGTTTTTATGGAAATCCAGAAGCTAGTAAAAGGGGGTCATCACAGGAGTTACTTAAAGCCTTGAAACCATTACAAGGAGTGAGTTGGTGTGTCATAGGAGATTTTAATGAAATAGTGTCCCAAGATGAGAAAGTGGGGGGAGGGAGAGAAATGAAGGGCAGATGGAAATATTTAGAAGGGCTTTAGAGATATTTGGGCTCTCTGATCTGGGATGGTGTGGTTATAAGTTTACATGGAGCAATGGTCACGAGGATGAGTCTTTTGTGAAAGAAAGGTTGGATCGGGCTGTAGCTAATCATGGCTGGGCTAGTAGATTTCAAGATATGAATGTTTGGGCTTTGTGTTCATAGCTAAAACTATCCAATAAATGATCTTTTGTGCATTTTTTTGCACTTGGGTCTTACATTAAGTAGCATAAAAGAATTGTGTTAGAAATACTAGATCAAAGTATACAGCGGAAGCGATATTACCTCATCGTAAATATCTAGGATCTAGTGCGGTTGTTCCACAGATTCTTCGTCATCGTCGTTGTTCATTCACAATCTCCCATATCGATGATGGAGTGTGCTACGTGGCAATACCAGAGCAACACCCACATATTCCACAGCCTAAATGTCGAAACTAGAGAGAATCATTTGAGAGAGAGATTTCATGTTTTTTATGCAAGTATTCTCCAAAGGGAAGAGGGGCTATGTGTAAATAGCCCCTCTAAGTGTAACCTCCGGCTGGCCCTTAATGGCTAGTTATTAAGTCTCATGAAGTGGTTTAAGAACCACTTCATAACCACCAAGAGAAGGTGAAGGAGTGCCCACTATGGGTGCCCCTTTCTTACAAATTGATCTTATATAATAAAGCCGTCCCTGCAGTACATACATATAATTCACTGAGGACCCATAGAAGGTTCCGTATGGACTATAGTGTACAAAGATTTATCTTTGAAAATTATATATCAACTGCCCCAACTTCAAAACAAACCCCAGAAGTCAATTTTCAAAGCCACCGTGTACGCGTTTGTTGTAAGAAGGAAAAAAAGGAGCACTCGCTAGCTAGAAAACGATGCCTTGTTTTACGCATGCATTTTCAAGGTAAATATTTCTTCGTTCTTCTAACTTGCAACTTTTTATATTCAAACGCAAGTTCATCTCTCTCTCTCTCTCTCTCTCTCTCTCTATATATATATATATATATATTCACTCACACACACACTCATGACTTCTCCCACCATTGCCATTTGCAAAACCACCCTCAACTTGAGAAATTAAGTACAACTCAAGAGGCAAAACTCACACACTCGACGAAGAACGACAGAATGATGGCAGAAAAGGAACAATCACCCTATCCCTTGGCACCGGCCATTGGATACGTCCGAAGTGACACGGAGGCGGTCAGGGCACACCCCGAAGATCTTCGTAAAAAGAAGCGCATGAAGTGCATAGCATATATTGCTGCTTTTGCGGTTTTCCAAACCATAATCATATTGGTCTTTGTCCTGACCGTGATGCGCATCAAAAGTCCAAAGTTCCGGGTTCGTGCTGCCTCATTTACTGGCAATTTTGATATCACGAACTCTTCGTATAACTTGCAGATGAATGCTCAATTCACAGTAAAGAACCCCAATTTTGCTCGCTTCAAATATGAATATGGCACTGTTCGATTTGCCCAAAACGGTGTGACTGTTGGTGAGGCCAATATCAACGAGGCACGAGTCAGGGCTCGATCAACCAAAAGGGTAAATGCTACAGTATTCTTGAATTCATCTAACAACAATCCTGCATTAACGGGTGATATAGTTTATGGTCGTTTGCCACTGACCATCTCCTCAAAGTTGGAGGGAAAAGTGCACCTGATGAAGGTTTTCAAGAAGAAGAAATCTGCTCAGATGTATTGCACCATGTTTGTTAATCTCGGAATGCATGAAATCCAGAATTTGACATGCAAGTGATGCTCTTATTAGGTGATGTGCTTACTTTCATTTTTATAACTTGTCCCTTCCCCCCCTCTTATTCATGGTTTCTTTTCCTTCCTATCTTGAACCTAGCTACGGACAAGTACTACTTTTGTTGATACTGCCTGTATATAGCCCCTCGATATTCTGCCCATTTTCAAGTATATATCCTTATAAAGTCTTAATCTATCAGTTTAGAGCTTAAATTCAATTAATCTGTAGGCTATTTAATTTGCAGTTTTTCATCTCTAAAGCCTAATTAAAGCATCAAAACTAATTAGCCCCGGCCACCTGACAAAAGCTCTGAAACTATCCTCGATTCAAAGCATGGAAAAAGGTTCGCGAACAGTAGGATTGACAAAAAAACTGAGAGGCCTTTTGCAATCAATCTACGGGCCGGGTGTGATATCAATTGTAATAGAAGACATGATACGTCTATCTTGCCTGATAATAATACTGATGAGTTTTAGATAAATTAATTGATAGCTGCTGATCATATGGTCCAACAAGTGGTATTAAAATCAACAAGATGATATTGGGTATATTTACAATACTAGACCATATATAGGGGTAATAATCGGTCCGGTCCGAGCGAACCGACCGGACCAACCATTTCGGTCCGAGCTGGACCGAACCGAGACTAAGACCGGTCGGTCTCGATCCACGTTTTAGAAGATCGAAAAGTTTTGGTCTGATCCACGGTCTATGAATATTCGGTTTGATCCGATCCGGTCCCTATGAATATTCGGTTCGATCCGATCTGAAAAAATAATAGAATAGAAATATTTGATTTATTGCCGGACTAGACCGACCGATTTGCACTAACCGTTCAAAACATAATATCATAAAAAGACTTCATGTTGAATGCGTCTGTTCTAACATCAATTTATAACTGTAGATTGAGTAAATGGTCACCGTTCGATAGATTGAATGTTATTTGGACCAAGTGTTGACAAGCCTAAACTTAATTAGAATGACCAAATTGCACTTCATAATTTTTTTTTTTTTTTTTTTTTTTTCCCATTTGAGTTATCAACGTAAGCAACAAATGGTTGAGGTGAAGGGACAGGCAGCAATTAATGTGTACAAAGATAGGCTAGCAGTGTGGGGGTCTACGTGCACTACACTTCCCTATATATCGATCGTCATCTAAATGGCTTGGCTGATAAGATCCAACAATAAAGAAAAATTACAGGGTGACTATCTTTTTATTATTAATTTATTATTTTTTTATATTTTATATTTTATTTTATTTAAGGATCGAAGTGATTATTAATAAATTTATATATATTTTTAATTTTTTCTAATAATTAAAAATATTAAAAAATAAATATATTATAAATAATAAATGGGTAGTAGATAGTTTGACCAGCATTTCAACTTTTGACCCGCTAACATGTTTGACCAAGTCTAGTCATGAGTGCTATCTATCACATCTCTCTCATATTTTAGACGGGAAAATATTTAAACATAACATTTTATATAATTATATGTTAAATAAAAAATATAAAAATAATATTATTTTATAAAAATATCTTTATTTTATAATATTATTGTACATGTCTATTTACATTAATCATTTTAGACATCACACACTGGGTTGACATCTTAGGTTCAAGTCTGGCGTGCCCAATACGGCAGCCCCTGTACAGTAGTCTTTTTGCCAATAGTTTTGTATTCTTTTGCAATCAATATGCTATCACGATGGTGACTTGGGCTGTTGAAGGGAAACTGTGAAAACATTATGGGTGGTCGTAGACTCGTAGTTTGGATAGAATAAGATGAAATATTTTTATTAAAAGATGAATAAAATATTTTTATAATATTTTTTTATTTTAAAATTTAAAAAAATTAAATTATTTATTATATTTTATATAAAAATTTAAAAAAATTATAATGACTATATAAAATAAAATAAAAATAATTTTATATATCAAAACCAACCAAGCTAGAGTTAGATGTGCACTAGAATTGTCTAGGGGGAGACACGGTTGATGAGAGTCTTCTCTCCCACGTGTATGGAAAAAAGTAAAACGTCGAAAGCTCCCAACAAAAGAGGCATCCAATCTCACATAGGGTGGAACTAACTGAGATCGATCGAACTTTAGAGGCAAGAACATTAGTATTGGTACATGTATATGCATATGCAAAATTATCTCTTTTACATATTCATTTTATCATTTAAGTAAAATTTTTACATTGATTTATGCATATTTGAGATAAAATAATAAAAAGATATTATTATTTTATTATTATTAATTTTTTACTAAAATCAATTTTTTTATATATTATATTAAAAATATAATAAAATGAAATATATATATATATATAATATTATAATAATAAAATGAATATGCAAGTAAGGTTTGTTGTGTTGTCGAATGAAGGAGAAAAGGAAAGGATTGTGAGAGAGAGTGAGAGGAGAGAGTAATAATGATTAAAATATCATTTGTAAGGTAAATAGTAATTATCTAAATTTGGATATGCATAAACCAATGTGGAGGATTTTAGAATCATATTATATAAATATGACTTTGCATATGTATATGCGTATACATAGATCAATGTTAATGCCCTAACACGAGCTACCTGGAGAGACAGATACGAGGCAATGCGTGACCCATATGCACTGGTGTCCTGGGCAGTGCAACCAAGAGCTACAATATGTTATTTCTTCTCCTCAATATATTTCTCCCATAGAGGCAATTTACTATTGATCATACAATTCTGGGAAAGTAATTTTTTTTCTTCTCCATCTCATCATGTGCTTTTACTTACTCCTCTCTTGATCTCCAACGTCCTCCAAGGCTTTCATGTAGTCCTACGTCATATAAAATAGAAGTAAAAGTAATAATTTAATTAGACTGAACAAAATAACCTTTATGGTATTAAATATAAAATCATGGAAAAAGTGGACGTTATAAATTATGGAACTTAACACAAAATTCATTTTATTTGATTACAAATTAACAGATGATCAGTAGAAATGCATAATATGATTAAAAAAATGTAATTAATAATACTTTATTATTATATGAAGTTTAAATAGATAATCCAACGTGGGATTAAATTTTGAGTGAAATAAACAAAAGATAAAATTGTGGTATTAGGCAAAGTTTGACTAATTAATGTACTAATAGCTAATCTAATACTAATGCTATAATCCTGCAAACAATAAGACCGCAAACCAAAAAATAAAATTAAAAGAGGCATAAAGAAAACAAAATAAAATAGGAAAATTGAAAATTAAAAGAAGCAAATAGTTAAGAGACCAATTTCCTAGGGAGGTTAGCGTCCAAAATATGAGAAAAATAAAAAATGGCAATAGAGTGGTGTGCAGCAACCAGGCACTGATCCGATGGTGGATGGTGATCAGGGCCATGCATCTCTGGTTTCGGCCTAAAAATGGTGGGCTTGGTGGATTTGGGGGCTGCAATTCTCTTGATTGGGTGCATTTTAAAGGGTGATAGGCAGGGCCCAGGGGGATCACCATGGTCCCCATGGATTGGACCTCAAACACTGGAACCAAAAAAAAAGGTGGGAAGTTATGAAAATAGATATGAAAAAAATGAAAGACATAATTAAGAAGGGAGAAAAGGAGAGGGACTGGTATGTTTTAAAAGAGGGAGAAAACTACCGAGCTCCCTAGCTAATTCCTCCAATATTGAGCTACTATGGAATTTGACTGTTCATCCCCAGAATCCGGAAAACCGGATTCCAGATACAAAACCCAGGTACACTCGTTATCCTTTTTTCTTTTTAACTATCAATTACTAGGTGAATTTTGAGTGCTCCACACAGCTTAGTAATAAGAGACATTTGTAGATTGAGGGAATGCAGTCATGAAAAGCCAAACATGGCGCACTTTTTATTGATATTCAGCAGAAAATTGGTTCTTATATTTGTTTTCTAAAAATACCCATAGGAATTTCATGCACCGATTGGAGCACCTGGCAGACAAATGTTTTTAAGAAGTTGAAGTTAGATATCATCAACTCTCACAACCGCCTCCATCATTCATGGTGTTTGTTTGGAAATTGTTGCCACCCATACCACATCAATCTATGCTCTTTAGAACTGTACCTATGACCTTTCTTCTACATCCTTGTTAAGAATGAACATAACTTAATGTTTTGATGTTATATGAATAAAAATAAATAAATAAAAAGGTATTGGATTGTAAACTTGGATTCCGGGTTTAAAACCTAGATTCATTCGGGTTCTGGCTTAGATCTAAACTAAGCTAATCCAGTCCGGGTTCTGGTCCAGGTATACCCCAGTTCCTAGGCCGAAACGCAGATGAGCAGTTCAGTATGGATGCCTTTTGGGAGGGAGAGAGTTTTATTTTAATTAGCAACAAGGTCTGTAATTTGTTAGCTTTTAGTGTGGACAAAATTGGGTGTCCAAAACCATAGTTAATTGTAAATCAAATTATTGTTAGGGTTTGTTTGAATATTTGCAAATTTTCGAGAGAAATAGCTTCTTGTCAATAAATTAGGTACACGTGTCAGCTAGTTGTTTTTACAACTTGAAATAATGTGAGACATATATATATATATATATATATATATATATATAAGAAAAGTTCTATTTATTATTTCCTACATCACACTTCAACATGTAAATATGTATGTTTAAATAGAATGAAAAAAAACAAAAAATCACGTGTTGATGTATGGTGTGCGAATGCTAAATATCATTTCTCTATATATAATTAAAACATTTCAGCCAGATCTCTGTTAAGACCTTAAGTTGAGTAGCGAAAATTATGATATATTTCAACCCTAGACCTACATAAAACCTTTTTTTCTCACTTGTTATTGACCTATTCATTAGAGCACTCATCAGTAACACGAGCACTAGATAAACGGCAAAAATAGGGATTTTTCATGCTCTCACAATAATAGATTTTTCTCATGGAGTTGTAACAAATCACATACACAAAAGACAAGGATAGTGATCTGTATGATTTGAGATGATTCAGCCATTGGAGTTCTATTGGAGGGGATAATTTCACAAGTTAATTTGTAATTGAATTACTTGTAACTACATTTTCAATTGTAGATTAATTAGTTTCTTCTTGGTAAGTTGTCTCTGAGTGTTATTATACACAGCTTGGATGTTGATGAAATATACTTCTCTTTACCAAACGAAGTTATAATGAGTTACAAATTAATATATATTAGTTAGGGAATGTTTTTCCTTACATAGTTTTAATATTAAAATATTCTAGCTACTTGATCATATATACATACTCGACAACATTAATTTCTGTTGAAAAAAAAAACCATTTGATGTGTTCTATTATGTAAATGAAAAGTTGATATTGGTTTATGGTTTTTATAATAATACATCTAATATATATTTTTCATAAGACACACTACAAGAAAATTGCTTATTTGCTGCCAGTTATTTCTTGTCAAATGACTATTTTCTATCAAAATAAATCTATTTTCGTCAGAAATAATCATTTTCATTGTAAATAGCTCGTCATAAATACTCATTTTTCTTGTATTACAATAATGGAAGGCTAATTCTACTCAAAAACACATTTTCTCGGCTTGAAAGTCTCTAAGCTGATCAACAAGATTTAACATCTGAAGGGTGCTTACACCATTGATCAATGACATAATTTCGATCACTTATCATTATGTTAAGACCCCAATTCCCATAGTGAATGTCATAAATAATATAGTTGACAAATTCGAAATTGGGTGCATGAATCCAATCTTCCCGTGGCTATAACTTCCTCTGACTATTGCTCTTCTTTTTTAATTTATACCATGGTTTTCCCGTTCATGTAGCCGGACAAGTTTTTTAGGCTGAAGTTGAGATTTTAAGGTTGAACTTACTTCAAATTTCAACCGGTGGAAATTCTTTTATAGCATCCCCAAGGATCAAGACAGATCCAATGAACTCTAAGCAAGAAACTAATATCGATTCCAATCATATATAATGTTTTCCTACGATTGTTATTGTCCCAAGAAAAGGAAAGCTCATTTTGGAAAATGGGCGCACTTGAGATGCCCCAAACAAGTAGCATGCATCATCTGTGACTTTGATCCAGATAAGAGCCACGAGAATTATTGCAACATTAAGAACAGAATGAGACACTAAAATCGGCTGAGGAAACAGAGAAAATTTAAGGTCCTTGGATGAAAACATTATGTCGGGTCTTTGTTTTTGCCCTGTCCCTTGGTGCATGTAGTCTCTCTCTCTCTCTCTCTCTCTCTCTCTCTCTCTCTCAAATGTTCTGAAAAAGTTCGTATCTCCCAGTCTCCCACGGTCTTCAACAGCTATATATGTAATATATAATTGGTGCAATGAACCATCCTTTTTGGTGTCCTTATACCAATTTATACCCTATAGGGCATAGTTCTATATATTTCCTTCTGAGCCCTTCATCATACGAGTAAAAATTTAGTTCTACAAGATTACATGATCGTAAGGTAAATGTCCACCCACCTTTTGTCTCTTTTCTAGATTCATAGGTGCACTTGAAACTATAGCACAAAATGTTTGTACAAGCAACATGACCAAAAGCGCTCATAATTGTCTATCAATATATGTACATATATATATATATATATATATATATATATATAATATGCTGAAGTTGGGTGCATGTGATGACAAGGTGTGATGAATTGGGTTTACGTAAAATATTGGCAAAGAAAATTACTAAACAATAAGTTGGACGGACAATAAGCAGAAACATCTGCTGAATTGTCGTTCAAATCTTTGTTGAATTCTAAGAAGACGATCGAGTAGAATGAGGATTAATTAGGACATTTGATGGAAACCTATATATCTATATATCGTACAAAATATGCATTCCGGTAGTGCACCCAAACTCATGTCTAGTAAAACAAGAACAGGCCACTATTCTTCATGAGCTAACAACCATAATGATGTAGCGGAACTTTTCGATATCATATAGAAAGAAGGGTAAAAAGAAAAGCTTTCCCTATCCATTTGGCTCTCGGTTCAGATAAAGTACAATAATATATGTTTTTTTCTTTTATCATCAGCTCATTAAAAAATTATACTTTCTTGGTATTTTTTTTTCTCAGCCAATATTATTTTCAATTTCACAGTAAAATAATACAGAAAATATTTTTAAGAAAAATAACGGTACATTAGAAAGCAAGAAAAGTTATAACTCATAAACACTGCATGCATGTTATTATAATTAACCATATGGAACCAACTGCACCACTAATTCTGAAGTGGTCTTACGCTTGTGAATTTGAGATCCCTCAAATGGTGATCAATTGACGACCATGCATTAGTCTAACATGAGGTACTGCACCATGAATGGGCATTTTTTTTTTTTTAATTTTTTTCTGGGGCAGGTCTGCCATTAGTTTGAACAGTCAAGTCCCGCAATGGGATATGGGTCACAGTACTGTTTTGGTCATTTTGGCATTTTTCCTTGAGGGTGCATATCATTTTGGTTATTTGGTCTGCAGCGTCAGATCAGCCTTCCTTCTCATTTCATTTATGACTTCAAACAAACAGTCATGTCTTCCTCTCTTTTCAGTTTGAAAATTCTCATCAGCCTATCGAGCCGTCTCATTCTTTAATCCACCACTAGTGTTTGAATTTTGAGTTGCCGAAAATGACTTCATATTATCTGTTAGACTACTTGTGTGTGTATGTGACCATATATGAGTATTGTTGTTTTCGTCTTTGTGCATGTGCTCACAGCTCAGCTGCTGCTTGCCCTGCTATCTTCCGCGAAAATTAGATGCATGGAAATAGTCGAAATCAGGAGTACCTAGCAATGCCGTTGCTTCCACGATGTTTCACATGCGAATGTCCATTCCTAGCCTGCTCGTAGTTGAAAGTGGTGCATGTATACTTTCAAAACTAGCTCTATTTATAACATTTTCTTAACCAAATAGACTTAGGTGTGGTATCGACAATGAGTGAAATAAAAATTGAAAGTTGAATAAAATATTATTATAATATTACTTTTTAATATTATTATTTTAAAATTTGAAAAAATTAAATTATTTATTATATTTTGTATGTGAATTTAAAAAAATTATAATAATATGATGAGATGAGATACTTCTCGTATCCAAACTGAGTGAATACGTGTTTTAGGTTACGTTGGGATCATGTGAAGGCCTAATTTGGATGCTGTATAGTATTAACCTTATTATTATAAAACTAGAGATAAAACAGAATTAAAAAAACGTTTGAATTGGTTTTGGGTCAGATATATTATAAATTAAAAGGAAAGGAAAAAGAAAAACCGACGGAAAGCAATGATTGAAGTACTTAAAGAAAATGTGAAGCTGATGGTATCATGATGTAAAACATAGATTATGTACTTTGAGACATTTTGATAGCTTCATTACTTTCTTTAATACCAAAGGCATTTTCATTCAGACACTGCATGCATGTGAATCATGAATCAGACTATATATATTTTTGTTTTTCAACATTCCACGATGTGGATATGGCATTAGCATACGATACTACGTAAGGAACCACGTGAGCATGTTGAACTTCAAATCAAAAACATACAAATAAATCATGAAAATACATAAAAAGGCACTTAGATCTTTAGTATCTATGGCTGTCCGATGAAAATTTTGGACAACAATATCAGACATCTGAATTCTGATGGATGTGTATAATGATTTAAGCTCATGGTTATGAAATATATGCATGTGGGAGCATAAGCTCCAGCATATATGCGAACTTTATAGCGCTGCAGCAAGCAGAGAACATTTTTCGCTCGAGCTGCACAAGGGCTTGCTGGACGTTGCATATAGAGAATGAAAAAAAAAAAGCATTATGCTTGCTTTTCTTCTCGTGTTTAAACTTTAAATACACCCAGATTTTGACAAAAAGCAAGTGTAAGTTGCTTTTCTTTTTGCTCTAAACTACCTTTTAAAAGGAATATATAATTTTCAAGGACCATGTTCATTTCTAGGATCTTATATACTGCTTTGTTTTCTCATCTTTCACAAAATGTATATATTGAACTGGCCTCTGAAGTCTGACTTGCTAAATTATATGTGTGTCAATGTGTCTGAAAACCATTGTTTTGCCTCATTGTTCATCTTTTCCCGCTACAGCTTGCTAACCAAATATCCAGTCTTATATACAAAGGACAGCATTTTCTCGTGAAAAAGTAGAAAATTACCCCCAAAAATGAAAGGAAAAGTAGATCAGAAAAGCATAAAAACTGTCTAGTCATTTCAGTCTCTGAACGCATCGAAATGACCATATAAACGATTTGAAAAGCTATCTCACATATGATTCGAAATGTAAGAAAGCTTGAATGCAGCGTTCCAAAGCCACAAACAGACACCGAACGCAGAAAAGATGCCAAATCAGAATATTTTCAATCTGTTCATAATGGCCCATCACTTTACAGACAACAGCGAGCCAGTCTATAGCACCCACTGGTCATCATATCTAAAATACCTAAACATTCAAAAAACGAAACAATACAAAAATCCTTCCTATTCTCTCCATCTCTTCCCCCCTTTTTTACAGCAAAACACAGAAGCAGAGGGAAGGGTGTCCCATGCTTAGATTAATTCATCTATGTAGTTTTCAATTTCAGAGAGCATGTCTTGCCTTCTCTCTCAAATGCCAACTCCGTTCCCTTCCCCAACTCAATTTTCGACCGATTTCTCGTCAGAGGGTTTACTTGTAAATCGCGACAGTAGGGAAGAATCTGTAGTTGAATTACAGAAAATGCAGACGCTATGAGCTTCATTGAGGAAAATCAAGACTTTATCACTAAAAAGAAAATGAAAGAGTGGATTATACCTTCAGAAAATGAATCCCTTGATTTCTCATGTAACGAGCCGCCACTAGAACGCGATAATGAAGATTCTGAAACAAAGGGAAGAACATTATGGAAACTGGAATTACGGAATACATATTTAAGACAGAAATTTTGAACCTTTGACTCGTTGCACGCATTTAAAAGTGAATCCCAATACCTCTAGAAGAATTTAAGGATCGCTTGCAATGTAGAATGGCACTTTGAATCCCATCATGCTGCTCCCATAGCGAATCGTCTCTCCTACTTACTGGCCGTGTCACTCCGATCGAAGCCGATGCTGATTTACTCTTCTTCAAGTGCTTCTTAGGAAACGGTATTGTCGCCGGAGACGAAGACGGTGAAGCCGAAGGTGGTAAGACTTCCGGGAACTGTAACTTTTCGCTGTATCTTTTCGAGACCTTGACGTACAGAGGTTTGACTAGGTTCAAGTACTTCTGTATAATTTCCTTCGAGAATCGCTCTGTTTTCGAGTCCTCTGAAAGCTTGTGGTCTTGTAGCTTGCTCTCGGATTTTCTCAAACTACTTGCTCTGGTGAATAATGAACTGTTTGGAGTTTCTTCATCCTTGAGCTTCACCGTGAAGAAAGCATTGTTCTCTTGCTTTTTCTGCTTCTGGGTGTGTATGGAAGAGCTTTTGGACTCCGTTTTCCCCGTTTTTGGTGTCGGCATTAACTTTGACTTTGGCTTCTTGAACGGGAGGACTTGGAATCTGGGAGCTGATTTTAGCAGAGCAATAGGGGAGTGAGGCTTGGTATCTCTGGGCTCAATTGGGAGGATTTTTCTTCTGGAAATAAGATCATTAGGAAAGAGAGAAAGGGTTGGCTCTGAGAAATTCAAGCCGGGGTTTTGGGCGGGGTTGTGGTTGTGCTTCGCAGAATCGAGCCTGGTTACGTTTTCTTTGTCTTTGTTGATTTCTGGGTCGTCGTTGGTTTTGGTATTCTGGCTGTCAAAATCAGAAACGCTGATCTCCAATTCGAAGAAAGAGTCTTCCTCTTCTTCCTCGAGGTCATCCTCTTTTACCACAAGAGGATTATGAGATGCATGGTCGTTAAAGGTGTAGGTGCCGGTGGATCTCCAAAACTTGATGAAGTTTAGAGCTTCCATCGCTAGGACAGAGGCTTTCAGGAATGGACGGAATGTGATTTATTAAGAGCTTTGATGGGTTTTATAGTGGGGATTACACACAGGAAGAGAGAGAGAGAGAGAGAGAGAGGGTTGCGACTTGCGAGTGAAAGGGGTTTTGTTCTCAGTTTTTTCTTTTTTTTCCTGAGCGGAACACGAGAATACGAGAGGGTGTAATGAGTGAAAAGGAGAGGAAAACTGGAAAAGCTCAATCTCTTCGTTTTTGTAAGAATAGTTGAGATAAAAATTAAAAATTAAATAAAATATTATTTTTTAATATTATTTTTATTTAAAAATTTAAAAAATTAAATTATTTATTATATTTTATGTAAGAATTTAATAAAATTATAATCATAGATGAAATGAAATAATTTGAATAACTAAATCAGTCCTAATTCCAAATTGCATTTGCTGATGTTTTGGTAGTTTCGGGTTTTTTCTATGGTCGAATTGATTTTCATATTTTCTTTCCAAAATGTTATAACTATGAAATAATTTTGTAAAAATAAATTTACGAACTAGTGTAATTTTATATGATATATTATATATATATATATATTTTAATAAATATAATTTTATAATCTGACGAATCACATTAATTCATGTTAATTTGTGAATTCATTTTCATAATTTTTTATTTATTTTTGGTATTCTCTTTCATAATAGTGAGTTCTTTTCTCATAATAAAATTGGTTTGGTGAGTTTAAATTTTTAAATCTTTGTCATATTCTTTTCTCACTCATATAAGCCTTTCTCATCTGACCAAGAGAAAAGGATTCTAAAAGGAAGTTGGAATTGAGCAAAATTATTCTTTTAGACCCACCTTTTAATTAAACAAAGAAGGGCACTCAATAATTCAAGGATAGCATGACTGATATTTCTTTGCTATTATTTTATATGTCTTCCCAAACAAATTAATAACATTTTTGTTTAAAGGCTACAGAGGAATGTTCGAGTTAAGGTAAGCAATATGGCCTACTTTGACTTGTTTTTTCCAAGTCAATTTATTATCAACAAACAACGTAATCAAGACTGGGCCTTAGTTTGACCAATTCTCATGTACATGAGACTGGTAACGCAAAATGCCCAATATCGTGGATGCGGACCATATTGACTCGAAAATCTCATTCGCTCCATCCAGGTCAATACTTATCCTTGAGCCATTAGATCTAAAAATTATTTTTGGATTCAAAAATACCTTTTTTTATCTAAATTATAATATAATTTAAATTATAAATTAAAATTTATAAATATAAAAAAAAAATTTCAACCCATTAGAATTGTATTTTAGATTTAATAGTAAATCTTATATTGTTTAATTAGTATGACTATTATATAACCTTAAACTCTTATATAAAAATTAGTTTAGAAAGTTAAGGCAATCCAATAACTTGAATACAACTTTTAATTTTTAACAAATTGTAGCAGGGTGTGGGCCGTATTGCCCACTCCTAATGGCCAAGTAGACTTCATTTTCAAAGTCAATCCAAAGTGCGTTTCTTCCTTTCTTCCTTCCTCAATTCACATATTAATTCAAGTTCACAATATATGGAAGTCCAAGAGGCACGAAAGACGGCACCTGAGAAATAGTTGTCTCTCTCTCCTCTCTCTCGTGCATATAAGCCAATTAAGCAAGTACTAGACTTATTTGAAGGAATGTGTGAGCCCGTAGCTGAGCATGGACAGACAGAAAACAACATAGCATTCATTGCTTCTAATATCCCAAATCAAGTCATGAGGAATTTGAGAGTAGAATTGTCAATAATAATAATAATAATAATAATAAATTATACTGTTAGTCATGCCACCGTTCCAACTTCTAGAATTCCACTATAGGTATGTACAAAGTTACAAGGATCATAAAGAATTAAAAGTCTATGCTCAAACTATATATATATATAAAAAAAGAAAATCATGATAACAATTTTGACACAAGTCGTTTAAAGTAACTACGTGTTGGGCAAGTTAGAACTTAGAATGTCTCCTAAGAATTGGAAAAACAATTTCACATTTGTAGGATAAAGTTGTTAGAAATTTATTAAGGGTTAACTATTAAAATAGTTCTTACAAAGGACAGAGGGATGGTGACGAGAAACTTCCAAAAGGTGCTGGAGATGAAGAAAAACTAAAAGAGAAAAAGGCCAAAAAGAGAGAGAAGAGCAAAGCCATGCAAGTAAGCTAATCTACTTTACTTTTAGCAGAGCCTCAAATATTAAAAGATCTGCTGAGTCAGAAAACTGGGTCCTTTACAAGGCAAGTAATTGGTGCCGACGGGGCACGCATGTTCTGCTCAGGGACCCTCCTTAAGTCTTACCTTTGAAGTGGTCCAAGTCTTCGTCTTTTGGAGGGAGGGCAGGCTCAGGCTAGCTAGGGCAAACTGGTCCAAACTCTTTTCCCATAAAAGGTTTGACTCGTGAACTGGGTTTCCTTCGTCTTAGCCCTAGCTACTTTTGAATGGTGCACAAAGAAAGAGCTTTGGGAAGGCATCTAGGTTTTTTTTTTTTCACGGCCTAGCTGCTTTGGTGAACCTGGGAAAGTTTAAAGGGTAAAAATCCCTAGTTTTTGAACCTTAATATTGAAGTCACTAACAAAGTGTTGTGAAACACCACACCCACAAACAAGGATAATGAGATAGACAGTAAAATAAATGCAGAAACACATAATCAATCACACGATATAAGATTTACATGATTCGGCAACGTGTCTACGTTCACAGAGTTGCAAGAAATTTTATTAAGAAGAGATTACAAACACACAGTGAATTACAAGAGCTTCTATCTACTTACAATCTCAACTCTCTCTCTCTCTCTCTAGCGCTTCTTTCTCTCTCAAGAATGCTCACAGGACACCTTTCTCTGTTTTTGCCGTTGCATTATGTTCAATCTTACATACTTTGAACATAAAACATAACATATATATAGTGCATAGTGTCAGAAAAGCCTAAGGCGAAGTGTCGAGAGCGCCTTGAGTGAACAATCTGTCTAATATTCGCTCGAGTCAACTATCGAGTGAGCCTCAAACGAACTCTCTAACTAATTTTCGCTTGAGTCAACTGTCAAGCGTATCTCGAGTGAACTTTCTATTTGAACTTTGTTCAAGTGCTTATCAAGTGATACTCCAGCGAACTCTTGGCTTGACATCTTCTTAGCAAAGTTTTGAAAACTGTTCCGTTCCGAAATGGTGTGGTTGGATATTTAGTACTGGATTCAATTCTGGTTGTTCCGGTGAGTTTCGGGTCATTCCGGCCGGAATGACAATTTGGATCTGAAATTTAACAGCTCATGGTTTTCTTGTCATTATCTTGAATCCCATAACATTTACATAATTTATTCTATTTTCTTATTTCCCCTTATTTATTTTCTAATTTCTCCCTCCTCTCCTTTCGAACTCAAGCCTCAAAAAGTAAAAAGCCCTAGGTTTTATGATTTCTCCCCCTTCACCGATCTCTAGTGACCGACGACCGGCGCCTACGCAACGACACCAGTTCCACAACGTCATAGCTCCCTCGTGTTGCTTGTTACCACATTGTGAATCGTGAGTCGCAGTCTTGCAGTCACAAATCCCCTTTAACGTCACTGCAGGTTTTAGATTATTAGCTGGAATACTAATTTATTTAGATCAGGGTTGTATGGCAGCCAAGTGGACCCAATATCCTACAAAATATTTCAACACATTTTATAAAAGTGAAGAGATAGAAACGTCAAGTTGATTGTTTATTTGAAAAATACAAAAAAAGGAAAGAAATAGGTCATTTCATTATTTTTGAACTAGAATTAAAAACTTTATAGATCAACGTCTTGATAATATATATATATATATATATATATATAGATCTTGTGATTTTTTACTCACGAGGACACATGCTTAAGTTTATTAGGTATGTATGATTTTAAGACTTGTATTGATTTTATTTTAGAATATAGTTTTATATATAATTTATCCATAAAATGTCTATCCCAAAACGGTACACTGAAATGTACTGGTACCAAAATATTTTATTCTAGTGCCTCAACCGAAACGGTCACCAGAACGAAATTCAAAACTTTACTTCTCTGCTCAAAACCAAGCTCCATAATCCAACAATCTCCCACTTAAAAACTAGTTCACCACATACCAATCATTGTTTCCAGCACAAGTTCTATCACTTCTGCAGCTCATAGCACCCGTCTTCAAGGCAGAAGACGAAATGAAGTCAAGCACGACTTCAATCTCTAACATATTTTGTCTTCAGTCGACGTGCCCATCTGTTGTGTAGTATCTGCTTCACCCAAATCAGAGAAAGGGACGTCAACTAAAGACATAACGTGTTAGCAACGATGTGGGATGAATCGCCCAGATTAGAGAAAGGGACGTCAACAATAGGCTCTATGATGTATCATTGTCGTTAAGCGGTCATACAAAGATTAGACTTTGCTTCAAATCTGGAATTTGTCTTGCTTGCTGAAAAGTCTACACGCTCCTATTTGAGAGTACAATACACGCATCGCCTACTCCCACTACATCCAATGTCTATCCATTATCTATGTGCATCTTCCTAAAATCGCAAGCAACATAGTTCTGCATAATCTTTCGATGTGAGATGCTATGAAACGAAGCTCCTGAATCTAATACTCAATCATCAACTGGATTGTGCACTACAAGAAATAAAGCATCCTATATCTCTTTAGCCACTGTATTTATAGCATCATTCATAATACTTTTTTTTTTATTCCGACAGTCTTTTTTGATGGGGTTCGGCTTACCACAATTTCAACAAGTTATTTGCTGCCAGGATCTTGACTTGCTTATGCCCATGTTCCTGGAATTTTCATGTCCCCTGCCCCGATCGTCAACACTCAAGGCCAAACTTGTACCAAAAAACTCCTTATAGTCTTTCTTATGTACCTCCTCAATAAGAATTGTATCACGAACATCATCGTAATTCAATTTCATCTTATCAGCAAAATTACTCACCAACATTCTCATAATCTCCCAACTATTTGGCAAAGATGCCATCAAAATAAATGTTCTAATTTTATCATCAAACTCAATCTAAAATCATATTAAAATTGATTTGTTATCATATTAAAAGTATTCAAATGTTGGGCCACAGACGTACCTTCTGCCATTCTTTGATTGAACAGTTTCTTCATCAAATGAAACTTGTTATTCGTAAACAGCTTTTCATACACACCTAACAAAGCCGCTATGAGATCCGTTGTATAACCCCTAGAACCTGTCGATCCAACAGATTCCAATCAATATCGTCCATGTTTTTATCTTCTTTCCTAACAGAGGAATGTGGAGTTTTTTCCCATAGAGATAATTATTGATATGCATCCTCTAGTATCCAAAATATGTGTCATCGAACTTCTCGATACCAGTTGTGAAAATACTACACCCACAAACAACGATAATGAGAAAGATAGTTAAATAAATGCGAAAACATAGGAATCAATCACACGACATAAGATTTATGTGGTTTGGCAACATGGTTATATCCATAGAGCTGCAGGAGATTTTTTCCATAAGAGATTACAAACACATAGTGAGTTACAAGAGCTTCCCTCTACTCATAATCTCAACTCTCTCTCTCTCTCTCTCTAGGGCTTCTTTCTCTCTCAAGAATGCTCACAACACCTCTCTTTGTTTATGCCGTTTTACTCTATTCAATCTTACGTACTTTGAACATAAAACATAACATATATATAGTGCACAATGGTAGAAAATCCAAAGGTAGCATAACAAAGTTATTCACTCTGCCAGAGTGTCAAGTGTGCCTCAAGCGACCAATATGTCCAACATTCGCTCGAGTCAACCTTTGAGTCAGTCTCGAGTGAATTCTCTGTCTGAGTTTTGCTCGAGCCAACTATTGAGCGCACTTCGAGTGAAATTTCTGCTTGATCTTCGCTTGATCCAACTGTCGAGTACACTTCGAGCAAACTCTCTGTCTAAGTTTTGCTCAAGTGCATTGTCGAGCGAAAGTCGAGCGAACTCTCGACTTGATCTCTTTTCAACTCAAAACCAAGCTCCATAACCCAATTACAATAAGTAGTGAGAGTTAGTTATGCGGTGTGAGAGTCTCTATCTCCAATATGTTTTAGCGGGATGAAAAATTGTAAGTCTCAATTTTCATGGGCGTTTTAGTAAAAAGAATGAGACTCGTGCTTATTATTCACGTCCAGCGACTTCTATCAGTTAAATTTTGGTGGAGTTTGGATAAAAATATGGCACAAATTTGCATTGTGGAAGTCCCCGCGCCCCAAGGCTCCTCTTTTGACGTGTTCTCTAACCGAATATAGAATACTATATTATATTATGGCCATACACCCACAAAGGAGGATATCAACCTCTAGTCTTCTCTCTGGCTTTTATCTTTTATCCGAGAAAAAATATTACCAAAATCTAGTAGGCACTGCATATAAGTATTCAGGTCAATGCTAAGATATGAGTTCCTATCTCTTCTCTCAGACGATATAATGAATGGTTGTAGTTGTATACTAATGTACAATTTACAAAGTTGACTTCCATAACGTTGTTGATCATCATCACTCTTCGCAGTGTGGCCCAAAACTGCAATCCTTTCAGTACTGTCTTGAAATTGAAGCCATGTCAAGTGTTTGATGTTGATCTAGCTCATGTATGTAACTTAGTATAAGCTATTTCCTCCACGTACTTTGCATGTGGTCCTGCACTACTTCAGTACTCTTCCTTTGAAGACGACAAGATTCTAGCTTTCAGGTATCCAAGCCATGCATCAGCCATCTCACTGCTCCCATCGAGGTCACGTGATCACCACAATATTAATGTTTGGTTCTCTCTTTTCATTAAAATAAATATATTATAAGTATGGAAAGAACAAAGGTTTATGGCTTGCACGATATATGCTGCTTGCTAGCTAGCTTAGCTGCCTTCGATTTCCTGCTTTAATTGGCTGACTTTTTATTTCAAATTGGTCGGCAGAAAAAAAACATGATTAGTTAGCCGACTTGAGTAAATACATTTATCTTAGTGAACGATCGACAATCATATTATACATTATAATATGATTTTATGACCACATTTATTTCATGTGTATATATATATATATATATATATGATCAATATCGATTGGGAGACACAAGGTGATACTCACAAAGTTGAGATCCTGTAACCAACTAATATACTGATCATGTGGATCAAAATAGTCGGGGCCCATGCATGATCTAAATTCCTTTTCTACTCGAGAGCCTATACATACTATGACCTTTTTGTGTTTCTTTTGGCTTTGGTTGTTGGCTTTGGCTTGAAAAAAATGCACAAGTACTGGTTGGTCATCGAAATTATTCCTCCAAGAAATTTATGAAATGGTGGGACATTTATGTTTGGAATCATATTATATATTAGCGATTAATATAAGATTAATTGCGCAGGACGGAAGTGGTATAATGATCACCAACCTTGCATTAATAGTACATGATCAATGAATAAAAATGGGGCCTTTTACTGTTGTTCTAGAGAAGCTTCCACTATAAATTGATTCAGAAATACTCAAGTACCTCAAACCAATTAATGCTCCAAACTGATCACGAGCAATGAGTAATATATATATATATATATATATATATATATATATATATATAAATATATCGTTTTTATTTTCCTTTATTATGAGGAATATATTATAAGGAGATTTGATTATGGGTTACAAATTAATATGTTAATAGGCTGAAATAGACATTAATCTTAAAGTTTAGGATACATAGAGCTATTGTACGTGGATCATGGGGCTTAAAACAAAATTATATCCAAATCCAATCAAAATTTTCCCAACACAGATCGAGTTTACTAACTGATCTACTGATACCCTTGGATTTCAACCAGATTAATCCATTGTGATGATGATGATCATGATGAGAATTAAGCATGTGAGCATTTTATATATATATATATATATATATACATATATAGTATTTGCATAAACTACTACTGCATGCTATAACTAGTATAAGCTGCACATATATATAAATACACATACACACATACGGATAGGGTAGACTTCCTCCCATCTTTAGACTTTTTTTTGTCTTTTTGTCCGAGATTGAAGACCTATAATATAAGAATAAGATTGTTTAGGGTTATTGGCCGAATGGGAAGAACTTTTGAGTAAAAGATCGAGTGATAAACCTTTGAAATAGATCAGACTATTAACATTTATTAATCATTTAATATTGTATAATGAATTAATAATGAATGTTAGATGGCCATTTTAATTTTTTTCAACCTTATTTTTAAGATTTAAATTTCACAAAAAAAAAAAACTCTAAAAAATATTAATTCGACGTAATAGAGATCATTACTAACGGCAAGTCAGCGACACAAGATGTTAACAAACATCTTTTTATTTGGGCCACTAGTAATTGTGGACGTAAGAAAACGTTAATATTGATGGGCCAGAGGGCCCAAATCGTACCGCTCAGAGTGGACTGCTCTGTCTCCTCTGGGCTATAGCCTCCCAAGGCTGCCCATCTCCCAATACGCTGCCCGCCCGCCCGCCCATATTGTCCAACGCCCGGTATGCCTCGAGCCATGCAACACATGTCTGATAACACCATGTCCACTGGCGACAACAGTTGCCTCCAATAAAACTATGAAGTTTCTGGTGAAATTAGATTTTTCCCTCTCAATCTTGCTCCAGTACAGACACGTGGTGCTCTTTCTTCAATTTCCGTTACGTACACTGACTACGAAAACCAAAGCGCTCTCTCATCCCCCGAACCTCACCCTTTTGTCTCCTCCACGCCTATAAGCTGCATGCCCATATTTCCTCTCTGTGATTAGTGTGACCGTGACGGAGATCAATGGAAGATCATGCAGGCGAACCGGAATCACTGTTGGAGAAGATCGCCCGTCACGACAATGACTTGTTGTCTTCCTCTGATTCTGATTCCGATGACAGCTCCCTTCGAAGCATCCAAATCCAAGATTTTCAGGCTCTTCGGCCGTGAACAGCCCGTCCACAAAGTACTTAGTGGTGGAAAATGTACCTTCCATTCCCTCTACCTCTCTGTCACGTCATTTTGTGCTTGATGAGAAAATGTTGAAAATTGATTTAGGAAAAAAAAAAAAAAAAAAAGAAGAAATTTCTGGACTTTAGGAATTTGAGTCAACAAAGTGCTTCATTTTATTGAAATTAGTACGATTCTTGCTTTTTTGGTTTTTTCAGTTTTGAATTTACCGCAAATGAATATGTTTTAGTTGACGTTAAAAAAAAAAAAAAAAAGAAAAAAAAAGGTTCCTTCGCCAGATTCCATGTATTCTCAGCGATCAAACAGGGAGACACACACACACACACACACACACATCTGTGATTTGTTTGATTGGTACGAGTAAAGGCGGCAAAAGAGAAGAGGAACTAAATTTGGGTTTTGTTTTGTTTTTTCCTTAACTTGTAATTAGTTGTCCGACGTAAAGAGCATTTTTTATGCAATTCAGATCAGTATATTATACTTGCTTGTGAACATGAACCAGCTTTTCAAAGTTATTATATTTTTCCTTTTTTATTAGAATTCTAAGGTGTATTACTTGCTTATATATATAATGCTTCAGATTTTTCACCGTTTGTTCTGCACGATTATTTGTACTTTCACGCACCTATTGCGTGTAATGAAAAATAAAGCAATCAGTTCGTATTTGCAGATATTCGCACCATTACTTTGATGCCTTTTTCCGATGATACATTTGTTAAATAATAAACTTAATTTAGTAAATGATAGATGAAGAGTTGTGTCTTTTGGTAGATTCATGAACTAGAGTGAAGGTTCATCTTGAAAGAAGTAATTCATGTATTTGGGATATTCATGTACTTGGGTTTTCATGTACTAGGGAAGTTCATGTATTAGAGTAAATGTTAGGTGAATCTACAAGCCTATAAATATCCATGTATACATTGGTGCAAAGTAAGCCACTTGAGAAGTAATTCAGTTAAAGAAATTTTAGAAATAGTCTCTCCTCTCTTTCCTCTAGAATAGAATATCTGTTTTTCTCCTCCAACAAACTGGTATCAGAGCTACAATTTTCTAGATCTTGAAGATGGCCAACTCGTTGTTTCCATTTCAATTTCCCTATTTGACAAAGGAAAATTATGAGAATTGGTGCATTCGAATGAAGGCTTTGCTTGGATCTCAAGATGCATGGGAGATCGTAGAGGAAGGCTATGAAGAGGCTAGAGATGAAGCTTCGATGAGTCTTAATCAAAAGGAAGCTCTGCAAAGGCTGTGGAAGAAGGACCAACAAGCTCTCACACTCATCCATCAATATTTGGATGAAGCAATGTTCGAGAAAGTGGCCAATGCCACTACTTCCAAGCAAGCATGGGAGATCTTACAAAACTCCTATCAAGGAGTTGATAAAGTGAAGAAGGTGTGGCTCCAAACGCTAAGAAGTGAGTTTGAAGTCCTTCGTATGCAGGAATCTAAGACGATTGAGGATTATTTTTCAAAATTGTTGGCCATTGTGAATCAAATGAGGAGATATGGAGAAAAGTTTGAGGATGTCCAGATGGTTGAGAAGATTCTTCGCTCATTGCATTTGAAGTTCGATTATATTGTTGTGGTTATCGAAGAGTCGAAAGACTTGGAGACGATGACAGTTGATCAACTCATGGGATCTCTTCAAGCCCATGAAGAGAGACTCAAGAAGAAGAAGGAAGAACCTATTGAGTAGGTTCTCGCCACAAGGCTCTCTATAAAAGAGAAGGAGGGAGAGCATGATAAAAGTCAATGAGGAAGACGACGTGGACATGGACAAGGAAGAGGAAGAAGTGGACGAGGAAGAGGCGGACAAAACAATCAAAACGCCAACCATAAAGAGAGACGTCAATCCTCAAGAGGTCGTGGCAGAGGAAATTACTCAAGGCAGAATGGACGACAATATGACAAGTCCAAAATCAAATGCTACAATTGTCAAAAGTATGGCCACTATGCTTCGGAGTGCTAGAGTTCTCCTAGCAATGTTGAAGAGAAGGCGAATCACATTAAAAATGAGAAAGTGGAGCCCATTTTGCTACTAGCCTACAAAGGAAAAGAACCTAGCAAATCGAATTTGTGGTATCTTGATAATGCTGCAAGCAATCATATGTGCGGAGACAAAAGCAAAATCGTGGAGCTTGATGAATCGGTGAGCGGGAATGTCACTTTCGGAAATTTGTCAAAAGTTCCCATCAAAGGGAAATGTACGATTCTAATTTGGTTAAAAAATGGGAGCCATCAATTTATGTCAAATGTTTATTATGTTCCAAGTATGAAAAGCAACATTTTGAGTTTCAGGCAACTCTTGGAAAAAGACTATGAAATTGAAATGAAAAATCGTAGTATTTTTCTAAGAGATGAGAAGAAGAATTTGATTGCTAAAGTGTCCATGACAAGCAACAGGATGTTTTTGCTTGATATTCAAACTGATGTGACTAAGTTCCTCAAAGCTTGTCTAAAAGAGACGTCTTGGTTTTGGCATTTGAGGCTTGGGCATGTGAATTTTGGTGGATTAAAGTTATTGGCGCAATAGGCTTGCCACCTATTGCGAAGGGTGTCTTGTTGGCAAACAATTCCGGAAGAGCTTTCCAAAAGAATCATTTACAAGAGCAAGTGAGCCGCTCCAACTTGTTCAAGCCGTTGTTTGTGAATCGATCAAGCCTTCTTCATTTGGTAAAAATTGATACTTCCTCTCTTTATTGATGACTTTAGTAGAAAAACGTGGGTATATTTTTTGAAAGAAAAATCTGAAGTGTTTGGTGCTTTTAAAAAAGTCAAAACATTTGTTGAAAAGCAAAGTGGCTATGAGACTAAGGTTTTGAGATCAGATAGAGGGGGTGGGTTTACATCTAATGAATTTAATGAGTTTTGTGAAGCACATGAGATTCGTCGGGCTTTGACGGTTTCGACATCACCTCAACAAAACGGGGTGGTTGAAAGAAAAAACAGAACGATTCTCAATATGGCTCGAAGTATGTTAAAGACGAAGATGATGCCTCAAGAGTTTTGGGCGGAAGCGGTTGATTGTGCTGTTTACTTATCAAACCATTGTTCTACAAGAAGTGTAGAGAACTCAACTCCCCAAGAAGCATGGAGTGGAAGAAAGTCAAGTGTTTCCCATTTGAGAGTTTTTGGAAGTATTGGCTATGTGCATGTGCCTGATCAAGAAATATCTAAGCTTGATGATAAAATCAAGAAGCACATCTTTATCGGCTATGATCAAAGATCCAAAGGCTACAAGCTTTATAATCCAAGCACTAAGAAGATGATCGTTAGTAGAGATGTAAAATTTGACGAAGAAGGTTTGTGGGATTGGAGTGATCAAGAAAATGAAAGATATGATTTCTTTCCCTTCCCTAAAGATGAAGATCAAGGAAATGATGTACAAGAACTCATGACACTTCCTCAATTACCATCAATTCCTAGTATCCTTTCATCATCTTCTTATGAAGGAATTCATGCATGTTTGGAGAATTTAAGAAAGCTATGACAAGAGAATTTGAAATGACTGAATTTGGTCTCATGTCTTATTACCTTGGCATTAAGATCAAACAAATGGAGATGGAATTTTTATCTCTTAAGAAGGTTTTGCAAGGGAAATTGTCAAAAGGTTCAAGATGGAAGATTGTCAATCCGTGAGCACTCCAGTTGAATGTGAAGCGAAATTATCCAAGCATGAAGACGGAGAGAAGGTAGACCCCACAATGTACAAGAGTCTTGTTGGAAGTTTAAGATACTTGACTTGCACAAGACCCGATATACTTTATGGAGTTGGATTTGTTAGCCAATATATGGAGTCATTAAGCACAATGCATTTCAAAGTGGCTAAGAGGATTTTACGTTATCTGAAAGGTACTATTGATTACAGCTTTCTTCATTTATTTTCTAATGAATTTAAGCTTGTGGGATATAGTGATTGTAATTGGGCCGGAGACTTGGATGACCGGAAGAGCACTACCGATTTTGTGTTTTATTTGGGAAATACGACATTTGCTTGAAGTTCTAAGAAGCAACCAATTGTGATGCTTTCCACATGTGAAGCTGAATATGTTGCTGCCACATCTTGTGTTTGTCATGCAATTTGGCTGAGAAGGTTATTGAAGGAGCTACTCATGCCACAAGAGGAAGCAACAGAGATTTTTGTTGATAACAAGGTGGCACTTGCATTGGCGAAAAATCCGGTCTTTCATGATAAAAGCAAACATATTGGCATATTGATACAAGATTTCATTTTCTTAGAGAATGCATTGTTAACAATGAAGTACAAGTCAAATTTATGAAGACCCACGATCAAGTTGCATATATTTTTACGAAGCCTCTCAAGTATGATACTTTTAACAAGTTGCGGATGTTGCTCGGAGTTACTAAGAATTAAGTTTAAAGGTGGGTGTTGAATAATAAACTTAATTCAGTAAATGTTAGATGAAGAGTTGTATCTTTTGGTAGATTCATGAACTAGAGTGAAGGTTCATCTTGAAAGAAGTAATTCATGTATTTGGAATATTCATGTACTTGGGTGTTCATGTACTAGGGAAGTTCATGTATTAAAGTAAATGCTAGGTGAATATACAAGCCTATAAATACCCATGTATACATTGGCACAAAATAAGCCACTTGAGAAGTAATTCAGTTAGAAAAATTTCAGAAATAGTCTTTCATCTCTTTCCTCTAGAATAGAATATCTATTTTTCTCCTCCAACAACATTTGATTACCTCTTTGTTTCTTTTTGTTGTTTCGCTCAAATTTGGGTGTCAAAGACGGTTGCGTTTGATTGTTGAACCAAATTCAACTCATCTCAAACCAATTATTGATGGGACCTACTACTTTCTCAACTTCTCGTAAAAAAGTTAAACTCATCTCAACCTATTACATATATTTCAACTTAAAAAGTTAAATCCATCTTAATGAGACCCGCAAAATATTACTAGTTACAATTCAACTCAACTCATCTTAACATCTAAACGTAGCTCATAACTAGTTCCTAAAAAATGTCAATTGGGAATACTTCCGTTTTTTGAATGCTCAACTAAACCAAAACCTTGGAGGATATTATTACTTGAAAAGTTTTATTTTATGATTATCTAGAAAGACAAAGAAATGTACATATGAGTAAAGAGATGCTAGAATTGTGGCATTCATGTGGATGTTTTCAATATGTTTTGGTTGGTTTAGATAGGAAACGAGAAATCGAAACTTTATTATTTGTAACCTGGGAAAACTTTGCGGCTACATGAAAGAAATATATAGTTTTCTGGATTTGTTATGTTGACTGTTGAGTTCACCACTTGGAAGCTTTAATGAAAAGTATTGATAGAATATATTTAAAGTAAGGAAAGTATAAGGGGGACAGTATGTAACAAATATTAGGTCGACTTTGATCTCTATATAATAAAATTAGACAGGAAGGAAGAACTATCTTTTTTTATAAGTAGGAAGGAAGAATCATCTTCTTCCTCTCTTTTCTGTTCAATCACTATTTTAAACACAGACCGATTTAGATGGGAAAAATTAGGTAGCAAATTGGGTGAGATAAGTGAGCAGGAGATTTTTCAAAAGCTTTATCCAAAGAAGAGGAAGATAAATTTGAGAAGATCCTTGTCAAAAAGCTCGTAGTAGTGTTTGTATATTTTTTTACTTATAAAAAAAATATATGTTCATTCCTTAACTATGCCTTGGCGAAAGCTGGTATTGGGAATGCTATTGTTTTTATCAATTTCTTATGGAGCTTTTCCTTGCAGCTGCTGATGTTGTCCTGTGCAAACATCCACGGTTGTGCTTGGTGGTGCCACTGCATTGTGGGTTCTATTTGAGTTGCTTCAATATCACCTAGTCACTCTGGTCTGCCATATGCTAATACTCTCTTTGACAATCCTTTTCTTCTGGTTCAACTTACCCACCTTTATTAAAAAGTAAGGTTTTAGATACTTTATTCTATAAATTAACCTCTCACAGGTAATATTATTTGGCTATTATTCAGTGTGTTCGTTGACCAGGTCTCCACCGTGCATCCCAGAAGTTCGACTTCCTGAGAATTGTGTCCTTGAGGTTGCTTCCACAGTGAGAATTGAAATTAATCGGGCATTGGCAATATTGCGGGATATTGCATCTGGAAGAAATTTGAAGACGTTTTTAGGGGTATGTCAGTCTCTCCCCTACATGCTTGCTGTTGAACCTTGGTTTCTGGGGGTTTTTGTTCCCCAGACCAATATTGCTGCTTCTGAGTCTTAAGAGCATTTTTTTTTTCTTGTGTTTTTTAGGGTGGGGCTTATTGAAAGGATCTTTGGAAAGAAAAATTATTGGCACATGTTTTTGGTGTATAGAAGTCTTTGTTTATTTTTTTGGCTTTTGAATATGTGAAAGCTGTTATGATTTTTGAGTTTTTGTGAAAGTAATGGAGTCCACTAATGATTAGGTGATTGTTTTTGGGAGAAGAAAAAAGATATTGGCTTTTAAGACATGCTTTGAAGAAAAATTTGAAGAAAAAGATTGGGAAGCATCGGCTAAATGTTTCAATTTGTACAGCTTGCATGCAAGAAACCCTTACTAACAAACACTAAGATGATACAAACCCTTGGGTGGAACTCACCCTTGAAAACCAGCTTGCTAGGCGAGGAGGCTGAAGATTATAAACACATTATTAAAGACTGCACTCAAGCCATTCGGGACACCTGGATTGTAACGTACTATCATGTTGCAGCTCAGTACTTTATCTATATTGACATAGCTCCTTCTCTTTCGACGGCTCTAGTTACCTGCAATTATTCGACGACTTAGGTAGACATGTTAATCTAAGGCCCCAAGTTGCCCTCTTGAGACCTAACCACAAAGCCACAATTCATGTGGGACAAAGGGAGGGTGCTCAAGAACTTGTAGATACATGATTAAGGGTATGTTTGGGAATAGAACTATGATATCCCATATGATAATGATAAGGGTAGGTGGTATATGAGATTCCACATTGCTTGAGAATGAGTTCTTGCTCTTTATAATGTTCCAATGGGGTTCCAATTGTATCATTGACTTGTTTTTTTAGAGTATAGGCTATATGGTTTGGGCCTTCTTTAGAGGCGTTAGAAGAACTGTTCTCAAACTAGTTCACTACTATTTACAAACAATTTACTACTATTTACAAACTATTTCACTACTATTAACAAATCTGAAATACTCTTACCATCCAAATGGAGCCTAAGCTTGTACTTAGTGGAGTTATGTGGGATAGTTGTATCGCTACATGATAACTCATTTTTTACCATGTAATGTCAGTTGTACGGATAATGTCTAATCAAGCCCTTTGCTAATCTGGTTATTATCAGGTTGTTGCTGGATTGTGGATCCTATCACTTGTTGGGAAATGGTGCAACTTCCTGACCTTGATCTATATATGCAAGGAATTCTATCACCCTTAGTTGTTTCTTGTTAAAATGTATCATATTGGGGGAATTTTAATTATATTTTGTGTTTAGAACTTGACATTTGTAAAACAGGCTTTATATTACTGCACACGCTACCTGTGCTGTATGAGAAGTATGAGGACCAGGTTGATTCATTTGCCGAGATGACAATGGCTGAGATCAACAAGCAGTATGCAGTGATTGATGCAAAGGTTTTGAGCAAAATTTCGATGCCATTAAAAGACAAGAAGAAGGATTAGAAACATAATCCGAGTGGTATCCTCAGAATCGGTATTTCTACTTTATTACTCTGCTGCACAGAGCCACCATTTATGTTTTACCTCGATGGGGTATTCAGTGTGATAGTCTGTGAGTTTTAGATCTTACTTCGTGTACCTCTAGACATATTGAGCTGGTTATAAATAATTTTCATTGTTTAATATAATGTTCTAGTTGCATGTTTATAAAAAAAATATAAAAATAAAATAGCTTAGCACTATCTTTAACAAGGACGATTCTTTGGGTGATAAAGCTTTTTCTTCATCCCCATAGGAACAATGGCCAATAAGAAATCTTCCCCCATTTAACGATTGTTGATTCATAGGGTACATAAATTAATGCATTTGTTTTGGTACATATGCTTTGTCCTCTTCATGAAGCACATCTTAACTATGTCATCAATTCACATTAAAGGTTCAACGTAGGCTCTCATACATAGCAAGGAGACATTGTCACATAATTACTCTTTACAGAAATTTGTCACAATATTTTATAGAAATTTCTCCATGATTAAGACGTAGTGCTCTATCTAATAAAGTTTACACAGAAAAATTATACAAATGCTACAGTATGAGGATGTTATTTGTAGGTACCACATATATAAAACAAATACAGTACAAGTTCCTCACTTTCCCTAAAACTATATGCATTTCCAAATACCAAGCATTCACAGAATATGATGGAATCCCAATGACTGGTGCCAAATGTTTATATAAAATGGCCTAACAGATTCCAAGAATCCACTCTCTCAAACATGATTTACAAATGCCAGATAGATCTGTAAGATACAATAGTGCACCTTCAAGTAAACTTTCCTGGGATTTTTAGGATATCTTTCCTTGATGATTAGAACTTCCCGTTCAACGCGACATTGAATTTCAGGCACAAGGCTTTTTCAGCTTGCCCTAACTTGTAAAACTATTCACAAGGGATGGTGCTGATGAGAGTATGCGAAACCTGCTTTCCAGAATCTATAGAAAGTAAGTTAGTTGTTGCTTCTTCCTTGAACCTCCTTCCCCATACAGGTCGTTCCACTGCTTCAGCTCACTCATAATCGATCCCTCCGCAGCAAAACTTGCAGCAACCTGCATTGCATTCACACCCCCAAATATTGAGAAAGTTAAAAATTCTGTTAGCAGAATCCAGGATTGTGAAAGTTCCATTGGTATGCCATAAAAAATAATCAATGTGAGCCCAAGTTAGATACTTGACCATATTTTAGCTATTAATATGAGATAAAAAAGGACCATCCATCTAGTTGATCATCTCCAACAGAAAATTATCAGTGATAAAAGATCAATAGAGCATACATTTTGGCATCTTAAACCATGAGTGTAAAGTTATAAAGGGAGAAGTCCGGTTGAAGATACTAGTGAACACAAGATGGCAGAGATTTCAGAGAAGCCAAAGATAGTGATCTCTGCATACTTTATCCATACAATCCTACTTCTCTAGTGCACTTGGACTAGACTGTCTGAGGGTTTTAGCATTGCAACAGAGTGACCAGAGAATAGCCCCTATCTTTTGTTTTTTATTTAGAAAAATCAAATAAGCTTTCAAAATTGCCTGTTCCATATACCAGTGGTAGGGAAATTAATGGCTGAGAGACGAGTTTCTGATCAGATTAAATATATTGGGAGCAGCTAATATAAAAAAGGAATTCGAGTAATTTTACCTGATTCTTCGCCTGCCTCATATCTTCCATGTCCAAAGGCCTCAAGGTAATTACTCGGTCCTTTTCATCTTCTTCCTTTGTCTCTGAAGTACCTTCTGAGCTCTTGCCTTCTGCATCTTTATGCTTCTTCTCCTACCGTTAAAAATTATTATTAGATACATTACGCCTTTGGGTGAAGATTAGGAATTATGTTAGGAAAGAGGAAAAAGTAAAATGTAGTTACCGTATCCTTCAATCTCTCCTGCTGTATTAACTCCCTAACAGGTCGATAAGCTGCAGTTATGCACAAATTCTGTATCCAGCACCACATTTTCATGAGCTTATAGCAGCCAATTAAGGTATAGTTTATTAATATTAAGAAAACAAACCTTTAGATCGCTACCACTGTATCCTTCTGTCATGGTTGCAAGCTCCTTAAAGTCTAGATTTTCAACTTTTTCTTTTGCCAGAAGAGTCCTCAAGATCATTTCCCTGCTCTCAATGGATGGAAGACCAACCATAATTCTGCTCAACATGGAAAGCTAATAATTAGCAAACGTGGAATTCATCTGCAATTTTATCTGTCAGAAATTAATCCTTGAAATACTTCCTCAATTATGACGTAACGCTTCAGGAAATCTTGGTAATTAAGGAATATTTTTCTAGACAAAACTAGATTCCTGGATCAAGTGAAGGAGCCAGAAACATTGACAAGAAGTTATTTTTCCTCCTACAATGCTTAAAATAGGTTTAATAAAAGAGTTTATGGGCCCAAGTTTGAGAAGAACAGTAATTTTATCTTGAAATATTTATTAATCACGAGAGGATTTTACTTAACAGTGATGATCATCTTGCTTAAAAAATGGAAAGGGTAATGTGGAACAGAGGTAAGGGCTAAAGGAAAATATGTATTTTCCTGAGGCAGCATCGTATGCTAGCTGCAGAATAAAGGTAAATGGCAAGGCCCTAAAAGAACACAAGTAGAGTAATGAACTCATTAGATATCTCTGGCATGTATCTCTCCAAGATAAAGAAAATACATGCATGGACATGATGCTCGTGGTGCTGATGGAATATGCCAAATGGTTAGACAAATATGCTGTTATACCTTCGCTCAAACCGCCTAATAATTGCTTCATCAAGGTCAAATGGCCTGTTGGTTGCAGCAAGAACAAGGATCCGCTCACCAGGTTTTGTCAACAGCCCATCCCAGTGCATCATGAATTCATTTTTAATCTTGCGCATGGCCTCATGTTCCCCAACTCTAGTCCTCTGCCCAAGCATGCTGTCAACCTCATCTACAAAAATAATTGTTGGGGACACCTTTGCTGCAAGTGTGAATAAAGCTCGAACATTCTTTTCATCCTCCCCGAACCATTTTGAAGTGATAGTGGACATTGAGACATTGATGAAACTTGCACCAGCTTCATTAGCAATAGCTTTTGCCAGCATTGTTTTTCCAGTTCCAGGAGGCCCGAAAAGTAATATACCTCTGCAAGGTTTGAGAAGGCCTCCTTTGAAAAGGTCTGGTCTTCGAAGAGGGAGCATGACCAACTCCTGAAGTGATTCTTTAATCTCACCCAAGGCACCGATATCTGCAAATGTCACTCCAATCTCATTGGCAGGGATAACCTCAGACCTTATGCGCTTCTCAAACTCATTGTCAGGAGGAACTTCCTGTAGAAACGTCATGAGACTTCAATTGTAGGAACAAAATTGAGGAACAAATAAAATAGATAATCTAAAAAAATATGACCATTGTGATGCACCTGTAACTTCAGGATTTCACGAGACCATCATCATATACTCATCAATTATTTTTAAAATCACTCATAGGGTGTCATGTTGGATTGGTACACATATCCACAAAATGCAAGGAACTCCAATATAAAACAAGAAAGGTTAACAAGCATTGTGTGTGTGTGTGTGTTGTATAAGATAACTCATTTCCTTTTGGAAGAACTAGTGAAATATAAATGTGTATTACTCATATGCGTGAAGGTATGGAATGATTTTTATCTGGTAATGCAAGTTGATTAACACAATTGAATTGACAGATTCCTCTGTTTTCATATCCAAGTTGAAGCATATTGTTTCCAATTTTAGTTTTAAGTATTCAAGAACTTCAACTTACCGGCTTTGGTGCTGGTGCATTCTCACCATCCTTCTTCATCCCAGAGACTGTTTTCTCAGTCTCACTTTTGTTCTCAGGTCCAGGGTTTCAGACTTTGATTCAGTCTTTGCACCAACAGCCTCTTCCCCTTCAGTTTCCTTCAATTGAAGAAAATATATAATAGATTATTTGAAACTATATCATTAGTTTAATTTTTCTTATACTGTGAAAAGTATAGTAACACTCAGATGAAAAATGAACCTTTGAAGATTCAGCATTAGTCTCCATTTTAAGAGTGTCTTTTCCACCACTTGTGCCCTCCTGAAATATGCTCAATCCATGGGACAAGCTGTTTCCAGAACCAGTTTAGTTAAGTAGATGGAAGTTGATTTTTTTTAACGAGCTAATTGAGAAATCATGGGTGCATAAAAGAAATATTTACCTCTTAGATGATATAACAAGCTTTCCATTTCGGTATTCTGGATCCTTGTTATTCATCAAATGATAAGATATTGCTGATACCACAATTTCTTCGATGTAGTTACTGAGAACCATTGTGTCAGCTTGGCAGATTGAACCCAAATCATCGCATTCAAGATCATTTGCTGCTAGTACTTCGGCAATGTGGTTTTTGTTATCTTGAAACTGGATCATCTTCATATCCTCTTCCAGTTGGGCTTTCCAGCTGACAAGATGAGTCTCATCTTCGGGGGGTTTAATCTCAATATTGTATGGGAATAAAAGTGCGAGTCTCTCATCCACTTCTCTACAATCATCTTCTGGGTCCAACATCCGGGAACCGAGTATCAGCACTGAGCCCGAGAGTTTCTTTAACAATTTGTTGAACAAATTGTACAACCTTTGTGATGGGATTAAAAGATGTTCAACGTCCCTGAGGTATAAAATAATGGAACCAGTTTCTGACATTGAAACTAAGACCTGTAAGAAAATGACATCCATGCTTGTTATGTTAGATGTTGTAAGCAGCATAAACAGGTAATATGCATTTAACTACCTTGCAGGTTCAAAAGGAAAAAGTTAAAAGGTAGAACAAAAGAGAGATCCGGAAGGTACTTATTCTGGAATTGAGAACATTTGTATCCAAACTTTAAACATTACAAAAATAAATAAATAAAACCTACCGTAAGCCTGTAGTTGGGAGTACGAGCCCAGTTGTCTTAGATAGTATAAATTATCTATATTGATTGTAAATATCATTGGACAACATCTTGCATCGCATTTGAGTATAACAACTGCCTTGATGACATTACCTTGTAAAGTGACTGTAGAAAAAGCTTTTCATCAAAGCACCAGCTGCTTGTGCGCTTGAGTGGAGCTGAAAAGCAAAAGAATCCCAAAGAAGCAGTAAGTATAACACTAAGCAGTTGCCTACATATGCCATGTATCTGATTGAAAGAATCTAGGTGCAGTAAGTATAATACTAAGCAGTTTCCACTTCGAGGATAGAACATGACAGAATCTAGGTGCAGGAATTTATGGCATCTTGAAGCTGAAATTCAGGTGTAGTATGATATTGAAATTTTGAGTGAGCAGAAATACTTCTACCTAGATATTTGATAAAATTAGCGGAAACTGTGCTTACATGCATTGGGGATTAGACTTTTTGACACTAAAAGAAAACAACACCCATAAAGTTTACACATTAGGTACTTATTCAATTCAAAATACTAGCAACTCATTCAGAAATTTACTCAGAAAAAGATAGTGTTTGCAAGGACCAAGTCAACTAACATGCTTGCTAAATTAAATGGGTCAACAACTAGGATAGGCATATACAGAAAGTCGTCCATTGTACTAACTGGTGCTTATATTTGCTGAAATGAAAATCAAAATGACTATAAGAACTTATATTATAATATCTATTGATCATTTAAAACTAGGAGTGATACATAAGTTAGGATATAAAAGGAGCCTCTTTTACGGTCCCCCAGCTTCTACAATCAGGCAACTTCAACTACCACTGCTTTCAGATGTCATACAACCAGCTACATAATGTATGCTAATGAACATGAATCTCATTCAGTAGCAGCTTTCTTTATGAACTAACAATTCAAGCATCTAATGATAACATACTGTAAAAGTTCAGAATAAACAATGAATGACAAGGCATTTCAGCAAGTATTTTGAAAAATAAAAGAACGAAATAGGCCAATGTATAACCTGGATTTGTTGGAGCACCTTGAGAACTGATGCTACTCATATCGGACATAGCGGAGGCATTCCTCCGAATTTTTGAAGGATTACTAGACCCTTCAATAGCCCTGCAGATAAAAGAAGGTATTAGTTTAGAGAGAAACTGACAGGTTGCCAATATTGGATTGTGAGCCAATAGTCAAAAGTGGCCCACTAAACACAACAAAGCTACATATCCCAGAAAATTGGCTTGGTAACATAATGTGTTGGATGTGACTGATGTAAAGTACCTTGATTTAACATCCATAGCACTGCTTTGCCGCTGCAATGTGCCTGAAGTAGTATCCTCAGTTAGAGCTAGGCGACATTCTTACAACTCCATGGAAAATAGTAACTTCAGGATAAGGTTTATAAAAGTAGGAGGCTAAAACTCTTAGACTATAAAAAGCATTCAATTGATCCTGCTTTACTACAGACTCTGAACAAAATTGTATCGATCATGTATAAGAAAAGAGCTTAACTGTTTTTTCCTACCTTTAGTTTCCCCCCTTGGAGGAAGGATTGAAAAGGAACCAAACAAACTGGACATTCGCTCCAATGTTATTTCCGAAATGGACCTCTTGAAAGACTACAGAAAGCCAATGAAGGAAAAGTTCCAGTTAGAACTAGTTGGATGAATTTCCCCTTCAACATTTGCAAAATAATTAAGAGCAGCAAAGAATAAATAAGGTGCGCTGCAGAAATGAGTGATGATGGGTTTATAGGACCAAGGAGCAACTACATTGGACTTCATGTTAACAAACCTTCATCTACCCAATATGTCTGACATATGCATTCAAGGATTGAAAGACAAAAAGTAGCATTAAAAAAGACTCAAAAATGCTCTCTTTTTTAGTTTAAAGCAGAGAGAGCTTACAGGTTCTTTTCTGGCACAACCATATTTGCTCTGCATCTGCAAGAAGGTGAAAATTAAAATATAAGTATTACAGTATCACAACATGAAGATGAGGAAGACTATGGCTCTAAATGTTACCTTTAGAGAAAAGTCACTGACATCAAGCAACAGCAACTTTGACCCAAAGTGATGTGCTAAAGCCTTGGCTAGCATTTGCTGGTAAAATTCTATAGCAATTTTAAAATGCAACCCAGATTAGTTTAAAGTTGAACTTTAAAAGATAAATGCTTTAGTGCAGAATCAGTTAACATTTCCAAATTACGTACCGGCAGGTCCTGAGAGCAAAATAGCCCTACTTGCAGGTGAAAGGTTCCGTGTATGTTTGGAAAAGTCTAAATGCTTTAAATGAACGTATGCAGCACTTGTCAATAACACCCGGGTTCTCTCACTGTCATGGCATTATAAAAGCGAGGGCATGAGAAGAGGAAAATATAGCATCAAGTATAATCATTTAGGAAGCAAATACTGTATTTTAATTGTAAAATCTAAAAGCTAAACAGCTCCAAAACTGATATCACACAATATAGGACGAGAAAATGAACGACAGTTAACTCTAAATATTCACAACAAGGCTGCATGTTTATCTCACTCACATAGTCCCACATTAGCATCTTGCTTTAGCATGGACTTTCAGAGTCCACATCATTACATAAATCTCTTCAGGGATGGTTAAAAGCCAGAAAGATTAACTCTAAGAAGTCCCATACTTTCTTTCCTCTTCCCACACACCCCTCTCAGTTCCCTTACCAAGAATTACAGGCCTTGTTTTGCACAAAAGTTTAACAATTTCTGCATGACAAAGTAACAAAAGAAATGCTAATTGAGCAATGAAGAAATGACTTATTTGCTTCCATTGGTTATGCTTTGCCATCCAATATTTAAAAGGAAACCACGTTTTGAGGGGTACCACAAGGGTACAAGGTTACGAAGAACAAGACAAAACCATTGATGATATATACTGAAAGAAAAAAAAGTTGTATAATGGATATGAATTCAAGATGCAATTAGACTAACTAGGATATGTAATACGAAGTGGCACCTGCGACATATTTCATGAATAGGACGGAACTGGAAAAACACTTAAATTCTAAACAGGAAAAAGCAAAGGAAAGATGCTTTTAACCTGGCAATCTTACTCGAGTATCAGATGAGGCACAAATGCGCAGTACAAGATTCAGTTTGTAATAAGCAGTTTTTATACATGCTATTAGAATACACAAACCATGCTTAGGATAAAAAAAAAAAAAAAAAAAAAAAAAAAAAAAAAAAAAAAAAAAAAAGGAATACACAAACCATTACCTTCAAACATCTGAACTTCTTGTTCTTTTGACTCATTTAGATAAAGTATGAATTTGAGTTGCGTTATTGAAAAACCAAATAAAACCACTTGAGCAGCAAAAACATAAAGGAAAAAATAACAGAGCTGGAAACTCCGGATTGGCAGGGAACAAAGATCAGGAAAAGTCAATTACCATTATATATTATATAATATATCAGGAGTTTGGGAAACCCCATTAATCAAAAACTTCTATAGCAAGTCAACATTTTCATAAAAATCAACTAGAAAGACTAGCAGAAATAAGAGCAGGCAATCATCAAATTAACAAGCCAACTAGTAACAGATCCATGTGCAAAATGTTTTCATCGCACACAGTATATGCATCTTTTAGGCCCCCAAATAAGGATAGAAGCTAATCAAGTAAAGCATAAAAAACCATGTCATATATATTCGATGAGGTCTTCAATTACCTTAGGTAATAAGGAAACTCATCAAATGTGACTTTGCTTTCTTTCCCATCCACCACCTGCCTCATAAGCTCTTGCTCAATCTGCTCCGCTGAAATCTCGTCCAGCGGCCAATTCCCGCCGACCCATTTGCTCACTGTCTGTCCAGAACTTAAGCCCAGCCCCACCCCAAGTCCAACCCCAACGCTCAAAGCCGACAACAAAACGTGCTTCTGCTCCATTTTATCCAATTCCAACGACCCCTTCAACCGCTCTTAGAGGATAATATTACAACTGATATCTATATATGTGTGCATATATCACTCATTCCCCAACATTTTCTGGGTCCAGATTGACCAAAACGATATCAATGATCATCACAGAAGGTTTCTTCGGCTACAAACTTGCTTGAGAATATTCAAAAAGCTCGAATGACTATTCCGAGAAAAATGCTTCGAGAAAGGGAACCCAAAGATCCAACACCTTCCAAGAGAATCAAAGGAAATGGATACTCAAAAGGCCTCGAGTACGTGAATTTACAAGATGCTAGATACGATATTCAAGAAAAAGATACGTCTATGATCATAAGAATGGAGCAAAGATTCAGGCTTGGGAACTTTGAAAAAAGAATCCAAGAAAAAAGAAGGAGTTGGTGGAAGAATTTTGGACAAAGAAGAAAACGTCCGAAGACAACGTTGGTGCAAGGTTCTGGACAGGTAAAATGAGTCGCTTCCTGTATGCGGTCAGGCCCTCCTCCACTATTTATAGCATGCCATACCAATGGACGTTAAAAGCCTTCCCCGGCATCTTAGAAAACTTAAATCAATTTTATTTACTCTGCTTGGTAACCTTCTTCTACTGATCTTTTTCTTCACTTTTTTTTTTGGCCTTTCACTTTGTCCTTTTTTTTCTCAATTTTTTCTTTTCTTCTCTTTTTCAGTCTCTTGGACAGAAGTTGGTGGCCGCCTTTTCTCTGTTTTTCTACGAGTCATTTTCATCATGTATGAACTTTATTATGTCTACATTAACTCCTTAAATTCATTAAGGTAACATGGACATAAATCCCAATATTAATTAATTATGGCAATAAATGATATTTCAGAAGTTAAGCTGGTGTTAAAAGAAGCAGATGTTGTAGCTGTAATGCCACGTGTCTGAAAGAGTGGACACTGAATAATAGTGACAGTTACCGAATTGGGTCGTCGTCGACTTTTGACGTCTCCGTGGCGATTTAAGGACTATTAATGCTATTCTATTAATTTCTACACCATAGGATTAGGATAGTCCTCCCATTCAAACAGAACCAACTCCCCAATTGATCCCATCCAACGGTGACTATATCTCCTTTGCACACTTTAATTAACTAATTAATTAATATTATTATAGCAACACACTTTCGGTTGTTACCTTTACAGAGCACATGGAGAATTCCAAGAGGTTTCTTGTTTCTAAACTTATATTTATTATCTTATTAATAATATAAATATATTACTTTCCATATTATAATCAAGCAAGCAGCCACTGCATAAAGAGCAAAAAGACTAAAATGAGGCGGCTAGACATTAATAGTACCGGTTAGATGAGAAGGTTTTAGATGCAAATTGAAAGTTGAAAAAAATATTGTTAGAATATTAATTTTTAATAATATTATTATTTTGAGATTTAAAAAAATTAAATTGTTTATTATATCATATGTAGAAATTTAAAAAAGTTATAATGATGAGATGAGATAAAACCGTTTCTATATCCAAACGGAATCTAATAATTCTCAAGTAATATAATTTTTTTAAAAAAAAAAATCATAATATATATATATATATATATATATATATATATAAGCATAAGTATGTGAGACGATGAGATGGTACTACAACATAAGTCGAAAAAATTCTTAATTAATAACCTTATATTAAGACAGAAAAAAAAAGGAGATATATCGTTTTATAAACAAAATTTTGCAGAGGTTTCAATTAGCAAGAGCTCAAGCAAACCAAGGAAAATGAATATTAATTTCTCCTTGATTTTCTCTCATTCTTTGTATATATATATATATATATATATATATATATATACACATATATCTACTTATGTAGTATTTCTTATATTAATTTAATTTTCTTTGATGGGTAAGTGGGGATCTATGCATTGCCTAGATGTTACAATGGTGGGATATTGGCAGTGCTGGGTCCAAGATAAAATTTATAAAGCAGCTTATAGCGCTTAAGGTCACGTTGGTAACTTTTAGACTTGGTTTGCTAAAAAGCAAGTTGCTTAAAAATGTGAGCAGAGAGAGCTCTTATCAAAAGGCCGTCATAAGATCAGGACCATCCTAAGATATATATATATATATATATATATATATATATATATATATATAGGTAAAAATAAAATAATATTATTAGATATAGTCATAGAGTGTGTAAATGATGTGTAAGGACTGTACATTTCTGTTGAAAAAAATAGATAAATATGAAATCTACATAAAAAAAAATTATATTTTTTAATAATAAACTTCACATTTTTTCAAATAAAGTATATAATATTTACGCACTCTATAATTATATTTAACATTATTCTAAATAAAATGCGACAAAAATAATGAGATTCCTGGGGCATGCATCCGCAGATGATCATCCTTCGTGTCCTCGATCGAGGCCCTTTTCCACCTCAGCATCACATGCTTCGGTTCAAAATTTCTTTTGAAACAATTTGATTTGTGGACTACACGCAATGCCACTATGCTTTTTTCCTTACTCTCATGCACACATCAAAAGCTCTTTTATTAGGTATAGTTTTATTTTATTTTATTTTATTTTTACAGAAAACATGATAGTGTGAGTGGTCCTAGTCAATAACGAAATAATGTTTTTTATTTAAATATCTGATTAGAAAGCAAACTTTAGTTGGTTTTGATGTTTTATATATATATATATATGAACTATTCACTGCTTTAATACGTATAGGCCACAAATTAAAGTGCACATTCCTTGAACTCCTCTCATCACGGCAGGTAAGCAGCCACACGAGGAATTATCATTTTCACCTCCTACGCCTCTCTCTCTCTCATATAAACATGAGTAAGAAAAGCATATGCAGTAGTACTCATGCACACATTTTCAGGACACAACAAACACATGCATGGCGGCCCTTGCCTGCAGAGTCTTCGTTCATGTACTATAACTTGGACGACCTAGCTGATCACCTGATTCGAAGCTGCAAAATCTGTGCTGAACAATATGTATTTCCAATGATCACACTGCACGTATTATTTTGAAGTACAAAGTATGAAAGGTTTGGTACTTAAAGCGTACAAAATATCAAGGATGGTGTTACGTCCACAGCCCTCAACTTCACCGTTAGGTATTTTTTTTTATTATATTTTTTTACATGTATTTTTTAATACTCTTAAATATTTTTAAAAAAATTACAATATTATTAAAAAATATTTTTTTAATCACTAAATAAAAAAATAAAATAAAATAAAAAATTCCAACAATAAAAAGAACGGTAAGAACTAACGGTACTGATACTATCATTTTCCCAAGTATCAAAGGTTTTGGTACCGCATGCGAAATATATTTTGTACAGAGATAAAAGGACTTAAGACTTAAGATAGTACTCTTGATTTTTTAACTTAGAAATAATTAAAATATTTAATATAAAGTGAAAATAATGTGAATCATTACTATTATTCAATGTATCAATTCGGTTATCTAGATTTAAATAAAAATATGTCTTGATACTTGAATCAATGTATGCATTTTGGGGATATGAGCTTTAACAGTTTCCTAACCAAATAAATGGTTGTCTTTTGGTAAATTAGAAATATTTTCAATGTATTCTCTAAAGTGCCCCTTCATTTAAGTTGTGACTTTTCACAAGTACCATTTCATTTTATGTGATGTGACTTTTCACATGTACCATTTCATTTAAATAAGTTGTGACTTTTCACAAGTGTCATTTCATTCTCTATAAATAAGAAACTCCACCCAAATTTATTAACTCTAAATTCTCTATAAAAATTAGAGAAACACTTTCTCTTTCTTTTTATCTTTCTTTTTGTCTTTCTTTTTTTGGGTTTTGGCTATTTAATATTGGGTTCGAGGATCTCTTTTTGTGTGCACCGACGAGGAGATTAACAGGAATCGACGTTGTTGTATCTTGGGAATAGACTGTCAAGAAGCCTAGTGCATGCTTAAATTTGGAGGTGGCGAAATCTACTCTAAGGAAAGTGTCTATCACAACGTGCCTCAACACTGGGTTTTCTCTTTCAAATTTGTTCTTGTTATTTTACACATTCTCTAGTTTACAAAACATTTCAAAATATATTTCCATCAAGTACTACTTGTTTATTTTGATTTGAGAAATAATATTTATGTGGCGTAATTATTTTTAAATAAATAAATACGATATTCACTTGAAAAAGAAATAAATTTTTAATAACACACTCAATTCTTTTTGAAAAAAAAATATTAATTATAATGTTGAATATTAATATTGATCTGGATCAAATTAAGTGATCAATAATATTGATCAGTGAAGTAATTATTAATAATTAGAAGCTGCTAGCAGGAGGAGGCAGTAGTAGGAACGCATATATGCTAAATGAAAAGTGATCAACATCGGCCGGCGCGCAAAGTAGTAGTAGTTGTAGTCATGCACTATATAGTACTGAACATCAGAAAAGTTGAACGAGTGTGATTTATTTTGTCTTGGTTTTGGCTGCTGCTGCTGCATGGAGCTTTACTGACAAGCTAAGTAACCACTTTGCTGGCCAACCAAAAAGTGATGAAAAGAAATAAAGTACTTTCACGCTCCTTACAACATAAATATGGCTAGCCGACGGCCGGCCCATGCATCACTCTTAACTTGACCTAATAATTTTATTATAATTTCCCTCCCAAAGTGTCGTACGTAGCTAGCTACTGGCCTACAACTTTTTCTAACAAGTGGACACAGATTTTCCACCAATTCCCCCTAAATTATAATTTAAAAAATTTCTTTTATATATATATTTTTCTGTCTCCCAATTACGGAATTAGATTTCTGTCACTAAAACAACATTCTAACATAAGTACTACTAAAGTTACAATATTTGAACATGCAGGCATGCTAGCTTCTATTATATATACATATATATATATATATAGTATGATGACCTGCCATTAACCATTCTATATATTTAGTCGAGTATAGCCTTAATTTACGAATGTGAATCTAGCTAGCTATAGATCATATTAAATCGAAGTGGATAACCTCATGATGATCAAAAGCATCATAAGAATATATAATTGATGCAAACCTATATAAATTGATCGATATGGGATATTCGAGTCTAGGTTTTAAGTTGATTGTGCTACACTACTACTACTACTACTACTACTACATCCTTATTTACCATTACTTAGGGATCCCTTAATTCCGCCCTTATGATCTTGACTTTACCCACGAATAATGATCATTTGGATAATTGGTCCACTACTTACGTTTTCATGCACTAAGTTGCTTGTGGAGCATGCTCACCTGATCTCCTGATCATGATCTTGTGTATCATGTATGATTTATTTACTAAAAAAAATCTAAAACAGTACTCATGTATATATTAAGAATTAATAAAAAGACATTTATTATTTTTTGCTCGCATGCAGGTATATATACTAAAGAAGGAGAAATCTTATATTTTAGATCACGGCCTAGCTATTAATCCAGCTTTGATCGATCATGAGGCCGAAACCATCTAAAATCAAAATCATGTAAAATGGAAACCAGCTAATTAAACTCAATACCATATATATATATGTGCAAGTTGATCAAACACATGAGAAAATTAAAAGGAAAAGAAAAGAAAATATAGCATGAATAAAGGATGTCTCTGTATGCAAATAGCTAGCTATTATTGTTGCATGTTCTTATTTTCGTCCAATGAGGCAAAAGGGTCATTGGGTAACTTTTTGGGAATATGTGGTGGATGTAGACTCGCTCACGTTTCTGCAAAGTGTGTGCACAACTTTACAGCTTTATTAATAATAATAATACTAGAAAGGAATATTAATAATAATGGCAAAGAAATAAAAATTAGTGGGTTGATCTCGATCAGTTCATTTTAATTTCCCTTTAATTTTTACGTGATGGATGTTCCCTAGCTAGCCTTTTTGGCTGATCAGTCCCCCACCCAGCTCAGTACTACTACTTGATCGTATTGTATAATAAGCAAACAAATGAAAACCAGAGCGAGCCCATGCACCCGTACTGTATATATATAAATGCTGCAAGAACTAATAAATTAACCCAGCTAATTGGCTAGCTTCAACTAATAAAATCCAGAAGATCGATCGAGATCACTAACCAGCAATTTGGCCGTCACGACGACGTTGGCCCAGCTAGGAATTGCCGACCGCTTTTTGTTGATTGTGGTGCTAAGTGACGCATATAAAGCAGAGGCACACGTTAAGTAGGTCAAAGTTGGGGCAAACAACAACATGACAACGACATCACTTTAGAGAAAAAAACAAGCCTCTAATTATATTCCAGCATGCATCCCTTAAAAGTTGTAAAGCTCGCTCCGTAATTTCATTGTGCTAGCCATCTAATAATTAACACCCACCACCTTCCGATCCTTTGAACTGATCTCTCTATTGCATGAACTCAAAGAAACATTATGCAACCCATTTAATAATTTCTTCTTTTTCTGCTCAATATATACATATATATATATATATATTTATATAGTCTGTCTGTGCATGCACATGTGAATGCATTGTCAATGTCTGTGCGTATGCTTGTGCATGTGCATGTATTGCGCGCTCCTAAATTAGACCCCACACATTAATGCTGTAGCAGACGAGCAGTTTAGCCAAAATAATGCAAGACAGGTACTGTCATAATCAAGGTAACTAAGAGGGTATTATGATATATATAAATATATAATTCTTGCTTCTTTGACATTAATTTTCTTCCGATCCCATGCATATATGATAGGTACGTTGCTCTAAACGAGGAGAAGTTAGTAGTACGATCTCTTCATGAATCTCTTCACTACTCGGTCATGATACATGACATGAGTACTACTGCACATTATATATATGTTATAATTGGATTATCATTCATCGATCAACACGGATCAGATGTTAATATATAATAGTTTTGCATGATTTCACATTCATCATCATGTGTTTATTATAAGTGCTCCGATCCAGTTGTCAATTCCTGCATATATATATATATATATATATAGTTGGTTAGGTTCTCCTAGTTTTCTTGTCATTTTCTCGAGGATGTAAATTATATTTTATTCTCCCAAATAAGGCTGGAAGTTTTGGTGGGGGTAGGCATGCATGCAGTTCAAGCTTAAAGAAATGGCAATGATTCTTGAAAGCATAACCGGCCAATAAAGAGATCATCAGCTTGAATTACAAAGAAAAATATATATGCAAGTCGATCTGCATGCAGGCGTACTTTCTTCACGATTCTTTTGGCCATGGTAAAAAGTATCGAACTGATCATAAATTGATCTCTTCGTTAGGAATTGTGAATTTAATTCTTTTCAATCATATTATGTGTATATATATATATAGTTTAATTTGTCACGATTAAATCGCACCAACATGAGGTAGGGCTGTACGTCATGATGTGTGACAAATCATGTAAGAAAATGCTATATAAATGCTTCTTAGATATGCTCAAATAATGTCTCTGGAATGATTGACAGAATGGATCGACGAGATTTGTGGTTTGAGCACATTCTTTATAACAGGGCTCTTACTGTACTTTTTTGTATTTATTTGATAAGGATGTGTGGTTGATATACTACAAAGCTGTCATGCCCATTTATTAATTAAGACAACACAGTACTACACATGAATATATATATATTTATATATATATATATATATTAATATTAGTAGTACTACTTCTTAAATTAATATGGGGTTAGTGGAGAAACAACTTTTGAACAAAAATATCTCTATTTACCAGTTACCATACAGTGATCTATACCCAAACTAAGATAATATATCTTTAATTACAAGCTGTGCATTAATAAAATAGTTGTAGCAACTTAATTAATTAATTAAGGAGAGAGTGCGCGTAATATTTTTAATCTTGTATATGCTAACTACGTACTTATAATTTTTATTTGATTGTGATCATGTACTAACATAGTGCGCAAGGCACGTGTCTTGCATGAATGTGCGAATGTCTGCCTTTATAAATTAAGAGGAGTGTTACATTTATAAATAAATTATATAAAAGTAATTTCATAAATTGACATTTTTATGTATAAAATTTAAGGAAAATGATAAGCTTATAATTAATTAAATTAAAATAAATTATAAAGGAAAGGTAATTAACCCAAATTTAAAACCATAGGATGAAAAAGAAAAGAAAAGGCAGGAAGGCATATGACCATAACCCATTAAATTATTTTTTTGTGGTGTGAGAAAGGTAGGTAGGCAGAATGATGATGTGGGCCACATGCATATGTATAACTCTCAAGCACAGGGCATAATTCAGAAACTAGGGTGGTCCAACTTGAGCTGCGGCTCTAGACCTAACCCAATGTTTAGTTTCTTGGGCTAGCAGAGGCCAGTTTGGGACCCATTAATGTCTGGTAGGCAACAGCAAGTTTTTGTTTGTTTTGTATGTTTCCGACTACAAATACATTTAACCTAACGTACAACATCTCCAACCTTCCCCATAAATTGCTTTCTAATTAATGAATTAGTTCTGTGCAATGAACATGCATGCATCAGTTTAGATATGAAATGAAATAACTAGTGGTTCTAAAGAGGTGTTTAAAATTCTTGAAGTAATTTAAGATTCTTAATTATCTCGGCCTATTTTTTCCTTATAATAAAATATAAAAATGCTACTCTCATCGACAGTTAGGTTTTGATGATTTTCTTTTTACTTAATGATTAATGAAGTATTTTTTTAATGATGTTATAGATTTATTTTTTTTAATTATTTAAGGGTATAAAAAAAAAACTGAATGAAAATGAAAATTTACTCTTCTCAAGACCCGTCTCGAGGGTGTAGCACTGCTAAATAAAATAAACGAATTACTTCCATCTCATTAAAGGTCATTTTTTCAACCTTTTTCCCTTTTCTATATGATCAGTGGACCCATCTCTGTCTCTCACTCCATAAAGGAAACATGGAAAAAGCAAAAGCAAAAGAAGAAGAAGAATCAACTAATCCATGGTATCATGTTCTGTTCTGATACCTTGCTCATATATGATTTAATATAACGATCATCTTTTCTTTTCTCTTCTTTATTTATTTATTTATTTATTATTATTATTATTTTTTATCTTTTATCTTCACAATTTCTTGCAACATTTATCCATCGAGGAGCCATAATGGCAAACATCGAGAGCCCAACAGCTCACCAGTCCAGTTGACATTAATTTATAACGAAAAACAATTTAGTTATAAAGAAATTTGATATATAAAATAAACATACAAATTGACGTGAATTGATATAATATATCAGATTACATGTAAAATTATTTTTGTTATAAATTAGATCTAACATATCACATGAAATTATATCAATAATTTATAAAATTCTTTTAATTAATTGGGAGTATGCATGTTCCATTCCAAGCTTGGGCTACAAGATTGGGACTCAAAACCTAATTATACAGTACCATTACTAAATTGGGCCAGCTTAATTAGGGCCATAGCTTTCCTTGATTGAGTTGGAGGGGTCTTTCTCTTTTCACATTTCAGCTCATTATTTTCACATATATATATATATATGAAAGCCATACAAAAATTAAAGTACTCCATGCATGTACGCAAGAAAGAATTACAAAATGATGAAAACGAAATTGGACGCGGTTGCGGCTAGCACCGATGATCGATATTGTGAATGGATCTCTTTTTAGAGTTTGTTCTTTTTGGCTTAGGTCTATCTCTTTAATTAATTAGTGTTTTAATTTGGAATGGATCGATCTTTTATGTTGTTTGCCACCTAGCTAGCTAGCCGAGCACGAAATTACTAGTCGATGGCCGAACCCAACCCATGCATGGAGAGAGGGCCAAGCTTACTGTTTATATATATATATATATATATATATATCACTAAATAATACTCTTTTGTCAAATTGGAAGATCGTGAAAAGTTGGACCCTTCATTCAGTATATGGCCAGATCAGATCAAGGCCGATAATTAATTAGAAGCAAATCATGAGATTTCTTTATTCTCAAATGATTGATCTCAATCACCTGCCTGCATGCATGTATATATATTGATCAGCTCTCATCTTCCTTATAATTATCATTCCCAAGAGCAAAAGCAGAGAAAGTAGTGTTTAGAAAACATGTGTCTTCTAAGGAGACCGCGTACGTTCAAGGACGACAATGGACGAGTACTTCAAGCCATATATAAATAGATATATATATATATATATATATATATATATATATATATATATACATATCATCATGTCTTGAGGTTGGACATTGTGTCTAGAGGTTGTGATGCATGATCTGATCTTCTGGTAAATTAGGCATGCATGTTTCTATGTCGGAAACAACAAAAAGAGACGAGAGCAAAATCTATAATTATTCTCAGGAATCTCTTATTTCAACTTGAGCATTTCCCTTGTATGGGGACTTTTTAAGTACTGGTTTCCCTAAAAGGAAAATATCGGTCTGATTCGGCCTCTTTAGTACTGTTGGATATTTTAGAAGAATTTGTATGTGGTTGAGTTCAGTATCGTCCCTACACATGTAGTCTCCTCCTACTCCGGCGGCCTTGATCATCTGGCTGCATATTATATGTGGGACAGTACCACTGATCTCTCTCTCTCGATATCTTTATGCATGCAGTAGTACTTTCTAGTCGGGTAGTAGCTAGGATTACTCGTGCATGCATTGATTTCATAAACTTTTGAATTATAAAAAATTTATCCTTATGTTCTAATCATATTATTTATATTAATTAAAGATCATTAATTATAATTAAAAAGATTATAATACTAATGCACTTAGCTGCAATTAATATATATTGAAGAACCTTAATTAATTTGTTAGGTTAAACATTAATATTCTTTGTTAGTTTACGGAACATTAATTCTGAAGAGATTTCGATCGGAGTCATGGCTACCTATATAGCATAAGGAGTCACAGCTAGGGTCACCGGCGTCGGAGATCAGATAATTTTCTGTATACATTTATTGATAAATTAATGTCACATGATGATCTGCATCTTCTAGCTGTATCATGTGGAGGAGGATCATCGATCGAGGACGACTACTCGTGTCACAATTTGAAACACATCTGCTTGCATCTTCGAATTTTCTTTTCTTAAATAAACAATACATATTTGACTTGTTGGTCATGCATGTGCATGGTGACATGCATCACACGCTACATACAAAAAAAAATAAAATAAAACTAATTATTTATTTATGTCTAATTATTTCTTTAAAAATAATTATTTTTCGTCAAATTAAATTTGTTTTGATAGTAAATAATCGGTAGATATTTATTAATTCTTGTCATAATTTGACAAATCTCCGAAATTGACGGGGCAAGCTGCTGATCATATATACCTGCGTTTCTAATGAACAACGAAGAACATATGTACGGCTTATATCAAGCAATATTTATTTATTTATTTTATCATTATTACAGTACGTATCTGGCAGACCACATTCATACGTTTCTAGGACGTTGAATTTGAAATTTAAAGGAATAAATTAATTACTTTTTAATTCATGTTCTATTTTTTCTGCTTAATTAATGGTTGACATGATAGATATTTCTTTTAGCTAGGTATGTTGCGAACAACTGTATACGTAATCTATTGGGACAATATCTATCCTAGCTCCCAATTGATTAAGTTTTAAACTCATCAACCAACCTGGCCTGTCTTAATTACTTGCTGTCTGTATTGATTAGGACTTAATATATAATAATATTATATATATAGATGTTTAATTATTTGTGCTAATTAATTAAGGGTTTTCTTAATCCTATAATTTATAAAGTCTAAAACTTAAAACTTGTCTAGATATCTGACGTGTTCCATGGATTACGGCAGATTGCAAGATATTGGTTCAACTTTGCACTAAATTATAAATTATTAATATATAAGATTGAAATTGACAAATAATATTTTTGTTAATCCCGTACAGATAAGTTTAAGCATCATATGTAACTTTCACTAGTTATTTTATATTTTATAGTGTTGCTTTCAAATATATATATGGACCCGTACGCTCACATTTAGCCAAATCACTTAAATGTGTTCTATGTGTGATTGTTATTTTATTTATTTATTTTTTGCTTATGCTATTACACTTCAAATTAGTTTTTGATAACCAGTTAAGTACCCCAACACTATATATGGATCGAGTGTAAAATAACTTTCGTTTTTCCTCCTTGATATACACTATATATAACTTTTTTGAAGGGCATTTGACGTCCCTAGCTCGGTTCGTTTAGAGACAGCTTCTAGTAACTGAGATATGCTGCTTTTCTAATTTTCAATTATACAGTGTGTCGTTTCCTTTCACATTCAATGCCTGCTACAGCATGCATGCGCATGCAGCTACCTATTGGCCGCAGTATTACTATCCCCAGATATACAACTATTTTAGGTTAATTTATGTATAAAAATGGTGCAGCCGAAGGCACCCCTTGTTGCTGCTAATCTATTCAACCTATTATATATCTTGATATCAAAGGATAGGACTCATGAATTTAAGGGTAATGGAATCATGACAAATCATGCAAGCCTGTCTTTGCTTAATTTCCTGTTCACCTACCATACCATATTCTCACCTAAAGCATTCATGCAGCTGGAATATTAGATTTAAATTTTGCTAGATAGTTTGTCTTTTGCACCAACGTCTCAATCCGGCCCCAAACAACTAGCCAGAGTCACCAAACATCATGAAATGCTTTTGACGTGCACATGGTCCCTGCGTTAGACTGTTCTATATGTATTATATGCTGCGCGCTTCTCATGGTTGGGAGATCGATCTGGGTGCGGCCGGTTGCGCTTATTTTTCTTTTTCCGAGTCCCATACTTCTTTTTACAAGTTTTTAACCAAACGGATCTGCTAGCTGCTGGAGAAGACAAACGGATCAGACTTGTCTCTTTGGTTCCGCTTGAATACAATTCGATCGGAGTTTCTGCAGCCTGAGCTGCAACAAGTAGTACTGCTAGCTTGCCCAAGAAATCAGTTTTCAGATAGCCGAAGCTTTGAGGTTCGAATTCTCAATCTTTGATTACAGCAACGTCCTTCTTTTTTTTTTTTTTTTTTTCTCGGTATTCCAGTTTAGATATTGGTTATAACTTGTGCATGCTTGGCTTTGTATATGGCATAATTCTTGTTATTCAAAATTCTAACAGTAAGGGCACTCAAGTGACTTAATTAGCAGTTGATTAATACTCATGATCCACTTCAAAAGATGTTCAAGATGAAAAGAGATTATAACAGTAATGCTTGCATTTACGCAAATCTGATATTAATGCAGTAGTCACAACCCCCAAAACCTTTCCATCTTTTGTTATGATTTAATTAAGTCAGAACAAGATCAGTGCTGCATTTCATATTTAGAGTGATTAAAAATATCCATCTAACATGTTAGATGGATATTTTTGCGATGAACTCATGTGTGGAGCAACTCTCGTTATCATAATTCCTATTGGCATATATGGCTAGTCTCTCTCTTTTCCCTCTTTCTGTTATTCTAATTCCTTTACTGAGCAACTTTTATTTAAATATATATATATATATATATATATACACACGTGTTCGTGCACAAACTACAAGAAAAATAAATATTTATGATAAATTAGTTATAATAAAAATAACTATTTGCAATAATAATAGACCAATTTTGATAAAAAATAATTATTTTAATATAAAATAATTGGTAACAAATAAATAATTATTTTTGTAATGATACCGAGTCATGCTTTATACTACATATTTAATTATTTATCTCATAATGCATGCTACCGTGACATATCCATCAACTATTAAATGATATGATACCATAGGATAATAATATAATGAGCATGAGGTATATATCACTTTCTATATATATAAATATATAATAGCAAAAGAGGGGAAGAGAGAGCAACAAAAATTTCTTTGCAATTGCGACAGTACGTGGCCAGTGGAAAAAGCTCACATGCGTCTACGTCTTTATGAATAGGTTACCTACCCAATGTTGAAAAGTAAAAACTATATAAAATTTAAAAAAAGGGTTGTAAAACCAAAATTCAATAAACATGAAAAATTATAGCAAAGAAAAAGATAAATATAAATATCAATTAAAGAAGCAAAAAAAGGGTAAAGGTATATGTATACAAACAAAATTAAGTGTTTATATAATACTGAGATGTCATCTTTTTATTGGTTGCTGTTAATGGGGTGAAACCACCAAGTGCCGGTCAGAAGCGTTTCTTTAAAAATAAAGATAAAGTCTACTTTATCTCTTTAATTTGACATCTCTATTTGACTTCTAGTCAAAATTTATTTTTTTATTTTATTTTATTTTATTTAGTGGTTAAGAAAGTAATTTTAAATATATTAGTATATTTTTTTTATTTTTTAAATATATTTAAATATATTAAAAAAATATAAAAAAAAAAATTAGACGGTATGCGGTCAAAATGGGGCGGCGTAGTAGCCGCCCCCAAAAATAAAGGACAAGTAATAGGAAGTTTCCCGAGAGAAAGTAGAACCACTCTGGTACGCAGTAATCTCGTTGGATGACACCAGTTCGTGGTGCTCATTGGGCCACGACGGTATTCATGATCAGGTAGAATCAATTAATTAATACATTTATTATTATTTACCTAAAAGTATTATTTTTATTTATATTCAAAAATTCAATTTATAGGTACTTTTATATACTCTTTATGCACATTATTAATATGATTGATTGTGTAAATTTTTTTAATATAAAATAATTATTTTGATCAATTACATTAATAAAATATAAAAAAGAAAAATGTAAAAGTGGCCATATATAATAAAATCATTTATATTTGATTGAATTTGACTATCATCAGGCATGGGTAGTTTGATGGCTATCACCTAGGTTGCATTTATTATTTGTTTTTTCACTCTTTTAACATATTCTCCTGTTATCTTTTTATTTCTATTTTCTGTTACTGTCTTTCTCTTTTCTTCTCCTCCTCCTTCTTCTTCTTCTTTTTTTTATTTTTTATTTTTTTTAGTCCTTTTAATTCATTATTAAATAAGAAGATTAATATGGTTTTTTGTCATTTTTCAATGGAGTGACTGACATGTCGAAAAGGTTCATGCCATCACCTTTGAATTAATTGACACATGGAATTTAGGTCACTAGGCAATTTCTCATTAGGAAAACTAATAATAACCAGGCAGAATGTACTAAATTACGAGTTTCTTCAAATCTTAAATTTTAATGTATGAAAAGTGAAAAAACATGGATTTGTTTTGAAAGGTTAAAAGTTACTCATGACTGATTATGCAATTATCCCTGATTATATGTACCTAGTTTCTTACTTGGAAATGATTTTATTCAAAGTATTCACTCATTCTGAGAGCCTCAAACAACTGCACTGATTTTAAACCCCATTAATTGTGGATTCTTTCAGGTGCTTTTGTATCAATGGAAAACGAGATACATCTTGGTATTGCTCAGCAGGATTCCCCTGAAGTTCCATCTCTCATCAGGTATATATCATCAAATGAAGTGGCCGGCTTTGATGACATTAAGTTGGCTAACTTCATCATTGATCATTGTCAGCCAAGCGAATCTCAATCTCTCAGTCCATCAACTACTGTAAGCGTCTCTGAAAAACAGGGCGATGAAACTGAACCCATCTACCATCATCAAAGGGGGCGTTCTATTTCTATCAGCATGCCTCCATCTCCAGTTGGAGTCCACTTACAGAAAACCAGAAGAGTTCTGTTCAGTGGTGAAACCATTTTTAAGGATGGGATTGCAGATTCTTCTTTTGTATCCAAGACTGCTGGCAGTGATCCACCAAAACAGCTAAAACATCATTCTCAGCCAATGCCAACAAATGCTGCATATGATAAGGACGGACAATTTGCCTACCACCAAAGTATTAAAAGGTTGAAGGACAAGAGATTTGATTCTTTCAAAACATGGTCTGGGAAACTTGAGAGGCAGATCACATTGCTGCGTGGAAAGCCAACACCGGAAGCCGGACCCGAGGAGGACACAGGGCGGAGTAGAGAAGTCGAAATAAATTTACCTGTGGATCGGTACTTCGATGCCTTGGAAGGGCCAGAGCTGGAGACCCTTAAGGTATATGCTTTCCTTTCCCAACCTTTCGGAGCATTTTACACAGTTCATAAAGTCGGGCTATCCTCTAATGAATTTTGGTTTTGAAGTGAGCAAGATGTTTGTTTCTAGCTTGGAGATTGCAGGCTTCGGTTTATATGATTAAGGCCTGCAACCTTAACTTCCATATATACATGTCATGAAAATAAATTCTCTATTCTGACAAAGCAATCACGTACTGCTATTGCTAGCTTTTGCTAGTGTTCAGTTCATTCTCTGTTGCCTTGGGACATTGCTAGTGCAAGTCTGAAAGTAAAAATGATTATGAGGAAACTTGGTTAGACTGGTATTTACCTTTATATATTGATCGTGCTTCTTTCTGATTAATGGACTGTTTTTCTACATAAAGAGTAATTTAGTAAATCTTAGATGCTACTATAATTGTGGTTACCTTGCAACCTATATGTTTCACTGTCAGATTTGTATATTGATTTTAGATTTTCTTTCAAACTTGTTGTGCTTTGTGCTTCTTCATCATTGTGCAGTCTTTTTTACAGGCTTCAGAGGAAGTAGTGCTTCCGAATGATAAGACATGGCCATTTCTTCTACGTTATCCCATCTCTTCATTTGGTATCTGTCTTGGAGTTAGCAGCCAAGCAATTATGTGGAAAGCCCTGGCCACTTCTGCCTCCACAAAATTTCTTCACATAAGCCCCGCAGTTAATCTCTTTTTATGGTGCATTTCAATTGCTCTTACTGCCACAGTTGCTTCCATCTACCTTCTGAAAGTGATTCTCTACTTTGAAGCAGTTCGCCGTGAGTACTACCACCCTATCCGAATCAACTTCTTCTTTGCCCCTTGGATAGCCCTCCTGTTCTTAGCTCTGGGAGTGCCACCTTCAGTTGCTAACAACCTGCCCCCAGCTCTTTGGTATTTTCTCATGATACCAATTTTCTGTCTTGAGGTCAAGATCTATGGACAGTGGATGTCAGGAGGCCACAGGAGGCTATCAAAGGTGGCCAATCCTTCAAACCATCTCTCTGTAGTCGGAAATTTTGTGGGGGCATTACTGGGTGCATCAATGGGGCTAAAAGAAGGGCCTATATTCTTCTTTTCTGTTGGTTTGGCTCACTACTTGGTCCTATTTGTAACTCTCTACCAGAGACTTCCAACAAATGATACTCTCCCAAAAGACCTCCATCCAGTGTTCTTTCTGTTTGTAGCAGTACCAAGCGTTGCTTCAATGGCATGGGCAAAGATTCAAGGCACCTTTGATTATGGTTCACGGATTACTTACTTCATCGCCCTATTCCTATATTTGTCACTGGTTGGTATCGCTCCCCCACTAACGCAAATGAACATAAATCTTTACTTCAAGTCCCCGCTTAGAAAGCATGCATAGACACTAAATGATTTTTCTGCCCTTGTGCAGGGAGTTCGGCTTAATTTTTTCCGAGGGTTCAAGTATGACGACTTATATTTCTCCCTTGAGAAAGTATATATTGTTAATCCATTTGTAGCTTTGATTAGATTTTCTGACATTCCTTTTTCATTTGATTCCATGTATAGGTTCTCACTGGCATGGTGGGCCTACACTTTCCCAATGACTGGTGCCGCCATTGCAACTATCAGGTACTCGAATGAAGTACCATGTGTAGTAACCCAAGTTCTGTCTGTCATACTATCTGCCGCTGCTACCCTTACAGTTATGGGTCTGCTTATAACAACCATCTTGCATGCCTTTGTTCTCCGAGACCTTTTCCCTAATGACATTGCTATTGCCATCAGTGACAAGAAACCAAAACCGTTGGGGAAGTGGTTCCATTTAAGACATGGCAGCTCCGATTCCAGAGATATAGAAAATTTCTTAAAATTTGCAGGCTCAGTTGGCAACGATTTAGAAGCCTCTCAAAATATTCCAAGCTCTTAATTTTGCAGATAGGCCTAAGGCTTTAGCTTCTATTATAATTAGGCCCATGTTTCTGTGGCCTTGAGAGTTTGCATGGTGACATCGTTCAATGTCTTTCGCGACTCACACACACGGGAGGAACAAAATTTAGGGTTTTGACAGTTCCAATGAACATGTGTACAGAGTGAATGGACGATCTAGTACTAAGCCGAGTGATGAAAAACAGTAGCTTGAGTTATTGTAAATTGTAAGAGATGGGTATTGGGTAAAAACTAATATTATTTTTGTATTTTCTTCTAAAACGTTTAAGTAATGTATAGCTAAGAGAAAAAAACCATGGCTTTGAATATCGTCACATATTGGTCACACACTTCACTCTAAACCCTGCTGGAGTTGGAACTAACAGGGCCAATATATATGTGATTCCTGTTTAGAAAGATTTTGGTCGTTTAGGGCCATGCAGTACACACTTCATTCTACAATGGTTTCATGGGTGGATTCCACATTGTCTAGTTATTAAGCCTTTTAATTAATATAAGATTGCCACTAAATGAAACTTTCTAGCTAGCTAATATGTCAATGTACGCGTAACTGAAATTGACGCCAAGTAGAATAAGGATTATTCTGGTGGTTAGTTGATCAACAGAAACTAGGACTTAAAGATGTAATAAAATAGTTAAGGAAATCCGAGATTTTGAGAATTTTGTCCCAAAACCCAAAATTCCAATTATTGCGTCAAAATAAAATAAGGAACGAAATTAGTATCTTGCCTAAAATAGGCCCAAATTATAATAAGACTCGTCTCTAAAAGCGACGATGTAACATTATCATAAAAGAAAAAAAGAGTTAAATCAACGGGTGAAATGGCTAATTTTGGGATCGAAACGAGGACCACCAAGCATAGCTGCGTGCAGAAAAAAGCTTTTTGAATTAGGGTTATATGTGAGATTCTAATACCTGCAACTAAAATTATAACCAAAATACTGATACATGCATAATATTTCCCCAATTCGCGCAATCTTCATCTTTACCTGCCATATTTATAATACTGATCATCTGCCTTCTTGAAATAGTCCAACACCGTCAATATGGAAGTTTCCAGCTTAGCATCGTCAAACACTAATTCCTCTTCATCAGAAATTAGCAAATAAATATATTTACTACAAAATTAGATTTGTCTTGGTTGTAGAAGAGCAGTACCTAAATCAAAATTAAGTATCAGTTCCGAAAGCCAACGTGCTTTGGGGAAATTGCTCCTGATCGGTCCACAAAAAGGGCAACTTCTCAGTACGAGTTTGTAATCCATGTCTAGCTAGCCATATGCATGCTTAATTTCTTTATCCTCAAAACTAGCAAAAGCCAAGCAATTTCGATATGGAGTTCTACCCGGCTGGCCTGTCGTACGTAGTGCAATGAATAATATAATATAGGTGCAACAATTAATAGGCATGAACGGAATTAAAGAAGTTGTATGTACCATTCAATTCAATAATATATATTGTCGTTGAAGTACTGGATAGAACGGCCATACGTACCCAGAATGCATGCATGCTTCCGACATGCGGAATGTAGCAAGGTTTTGGCCCCCTAGCTAGCTGGTCTCTTTGGGTCAATGTCATGTCTACAAGTTGTAAGAAGCCCTTCTCAATGCACAATATATAATTTGTCTCTCGATACGAAACTTAACGGATCACCATCTTCATCATAATCAGTTCATTAATGTATTTTTCTTCCGAAACTAATCTATCATGTGTGAATTGCAAATATTAGATTTGCCTACACAAAATTAAGGACATAGCATCATGACGAGTTGATGGTGACTGAGATCCTTAATTGATACATTTATAGCACATAGTTATAATTCTTTTATTTATTTTTGTGCCTTAAATTGATGTTATCCTATATCATAATTGTCTGTGGTTCTCTCTGTACGCACTACAAGAAAATTGTTTATTTGCTGTCAAAAAGAGTTTATTTTGATCATCACAAATAGTTATTTTCATCGCAAATAACTTGTGATAAATACTCATTTTTCTTATAGTAACGGTGTCATGCTTCCCCGCCATATATATTAATAAGAGAACCAAATTAGATTCTTCATTTTTTTGGGCACTTGAGTCAATTCATTATGAATGACAAGCTTTGTCTGTTTGTATTTTTCTGTTTTAATTTCATTTTCCTCTTTTTGGGACCAGTTGGTTTTTTTCTCCTAAGCAAGCATTGTGTGTGTATATATATTATAAACAGTTATAGGATACAAGGGTTAAAAGGATGGAAGGTTCCAACAATCATCTTAAAATAGCTATTATAACACAAGAAAAAACAAAATCTGGAGTTAGTGACTTGGCTCCCATCCATTTTCTACGAGGGGAAGGTACTTGAAGCAGATTTTTTGCAGTCTAAAAATCAAACTATGACACTATGACTAAAAGTCGTAATAGCTTGTGTTATGCTGCACTTTGCTAGCTCGGCTTGGTTGATAGAAGCTTCCACTTCCTCTTTCTCATAATATTTGGTTAGGAAAATTAGTAACATAGAAAAATAGCATCCGGTAGATAGTTTGATTCGTTGGCAGACGACAATCAATATATGGTTGCGAGGGCGAATGCATAGGGATCACGGGCCATTGCTTGTGACAAGAAGTTGGTTGGATCTATAAAATCCAAGATTGTTGATCCCATTTCTATTGCGTGTAGCAATAGAACGTGCACTGTAACATAGTGATGCATAGACTCAAATATCTCGTACTAAATAATCGAGCTTTAGTTAGCTAGGTGTTATGGTTTGGTTTCGTTAAGTACTATTATCTAGGGACTAAGGCTCCATTTGGATTTAAAAAGTGTTTCATCTCATCTTATCATTATAACTTTTCTAAATTCTCACACAAAATATAATAAACAATTCAACTTTTTCAAATCTGAAAACAATAATAATATTAAAAAATAATATTCTAACAATATTTTTTTAACTTTCATCTAAAATCATCTCATCTCATCTTTAAATCCAAACTAGCCCTAATTTGTCTTGACTCGGTGCACTCAAATATTTGATCAAAGTTGATTGCCGGGGCCAAATACTATTTCAAGAAAAGCAACACAGCTACGCGCCTTAATATATATATATATATATATATATATATATATATAAATAGCAGTTTATAACTACTCTTATTAATTTGGTTCATTCATTTCCCACAATTCCCCTGTCAACGTACATTCCAAAAACTTATCCTCCAAATGCAATTTTATGCAATATTGTGTAATGGTGACAAGCACAGAGACGTTATCACTTGGGTAGTCTTGTTACAAGCTACAATGACTGAAGGATCAATAGCAGCGACAAGTAGCTAGCATGTATATATGAGGTATTATGGTCCCCCACCCACAACCTAATTGAGGGTATATATTTTAGTTACAGCAACAAGTGAAAACACAAAATTCTATAAAATAAAGCTACTCTCAGCTCTTGGTTTAGCTGCTTCCTCCGATGTGAAGCGGAAGATCCAACAGGGAAGACAAAAAAGAAGTAGAAAGAAATGCAAAAGCAGTGTTATCAACTATCAAGCTTTGGCATATCTTATAGCACATTTTGTCCATGTCTCTCTATCCTGCTTCTTCTCATGTGACAAACTTCTTACCCTTAGCCCTTTCTCTTTCCCAGTTCCACTAGCTAAAATTGGCCTAGAGCGCTAAACTCAAATTAATCAGGTTCCATGGCCATGACTTGCAATGCATCGATCAAGATTCAAGATTGTGAAGGAGGTTGTTCCCAAGGTTGGGCTGAACTGCAAGAGCCCAGCCCACGAGGCATCGATGGGTCTAAGGGTAGCCCGACAGTAGGAAATCGGTATAAAAGAATAGGATGGCAAGGTCGGCCCAAGAAGCCCAGAGAGGAGCAGCGGAGTCAGATGAATGGAATGAGAATCCTTGAGTCAGAAGGTCTGACACCACTACTGGCTGACAATCTCCATACACAATGTCAGGGACAACCCTGGTCCCTGGACACTAACGACTGGACAGACTTGGGAGGTGAGCAAGTCAGGCCGAGACCACGCTACATTTAATGAAAGTTAGAGACAAGCATGTCACGACGTGCACCCTAGATTGTCAATGGTTGTCACGATCAGGCATGGACGGTCTGTCGCATGGTAGAACGTGGAAGAAGACACGATTTGAGTACGGAGCGACATCGTCATGATCGGCTTGCCAAGGGACCACTCCAGCCGGGTATATATATCCCCCCCCCCCCCCCACCCCACCTCGCTGGGGCTAAAAACTCTTTATGCACTTTCATTTAAGTTCTTTTAAATCACAAACTCATAACCCATGCTGACTTAGGCATCGGAGGTGTCTCTCACCATCCTGAGCCCTCTTTTACCCATATTTGCAGGAACAAGTCAATCCCTCGCGGAGTTGTTTGGGGTGCAAAATACGACATCAACAAAGATCATTAGAAGAATATATATGCACATAATTTGGAAGACAAAGTCCTGTCACGTACATACTGGACCACATGCATGGCTTCGGGAACTTGAAACCTCCATGGCTCTTTTTTTTTTTCTACTTTATTTGTAAGAGGATAGTACCATAATTTTATTGTCCACTTTGAATTTTTGGACAAAATAAAGACCTAATTTCACAAGTAAACATGGTTGTTGGGTCTGATCAAAACAAAATGGTACTCGAAGTAGTTCTGTTTTTTTAAAAAAAAAAAAAAAAAATTATCTACTGACCACATCAGTTTTAAATGGCATTTAGAAAGATCTAGTACATGGCAGATTATGACAGACTCCGTAAAGTACAATGCAGTAAAATTCTGGGGCGTTTAGGTCTGCACTAGAATTATAGAAAGATCGATCTACATTTGGGATGCTGTGGAATGATGCGGCTTGCCTTGCCTTTCATTTTGGGTATGACAACTTTAACATCAAATAATGTTGGATCTAAGCATCAAAGGCATTAGTTTAATAATTTATTTGCCTGCAGAATGAGTGAAGAATACTTAATGAACAGACATCATGTGTAGGTACTACAGTATTGCTGTATGGATATGGGCAAAACTAGAACCCATAACATTAATGATTCCGGTGCGAAGATCAGATTGAAGTTTGGTTTGAGCGATGATTATGTTGACGCGAATATACACGCTGGCCGTCGCTCGCACGGCAGAAAGTATATACAGCTAGCTAGCTCGATCGATGGAATCAAAGATTGTTCCAAGCACAATATTTATGTACTTTTTCTCTACAGTCCTTTGCTACAGTCCTCTAAACCTGTAATCGAGCCGAGTCGAGCCGATTTTTTATTTGCCCAGTTTGGCTCTATTTAAAATACTCAAATTCGAGTTCGAGCCCGAACTTGAGATTTTTTTTATTTTTTGTTTGAACTCGACTCGATAAACCAAACTCTTAACTCGAACTCGAGCTTGAGCTTATCCCACAAACGAGTTGGAGTCGAGTCAAGCCGAGCTCGAGCTCAAGCTCGAATTGTTTATTTTTTTATTTTTTGAATAAGATTTAATAATTAATATATTAAATAAAAAAAATAAAAGATTTAATATTGAATTTATAAAATTAACAAGTAAAACCTCTATTGAATTATAAAATTTTAAAACAATTATAAATAATTAATATCTAACTAGTTGATATTTATCCAAAATAACAATATATATATATTATATACCTACATATATTATTAATACATACATTTAATATATGATAGCATATATCTATTTTATATATAGTTCTCACATATATACTAGTATATAAAATTATTAAATTTTATCGACTAATTATTATACAAATTATAAAATATACCTATGAAGTATATTCACTATATAGATATAAATAACTAGATTACATATTATATATTTAATTATAAAAGTTGTATGCTTATATTATTAGCTAATATATATATAAGTGTATGTATATATTTATCAATGTATGAATGACTTTTAATCGAGTCGAGCTAACGAGTTGACTCGAGCATAAACGAACGTTCCTTAAAGAGGCTTAGTCGAGTCAAGTCGAGTTTTGTTATGTATGTGTCATTTACAAATCAAGTGGGTATCTGCTTTCACGAACGAGTTTTTTTTTCATGAGTCGATTTCGATTCGAGTTTAACCGAGTGGACTATCGAACAGACTGATTCATTTACAGCCCTCCGAACGATTGTTAGATTTTAGTTCAAAATGAAAGTAAGCAGTCTATTTTGGAAGTTTGTACAGCAAGGTTGGATATTACATTATTACCCACCATTATTCAACTCTATTGACATGAGAGTACTTAATTACTCTTAAATTTTCATAAATTTTATTAGCAATTGATCTAATGGTTATAAAAAGCTGTCATGTTAGCCGAACGACATAATGTTTAAATAGTAATATAGTTGAGGTCGTGCTAAATGGACTAATTAATCAACAGAAACTAGAAATTGATCATACTAAAAAAATAATGAAACACAGAGAAAAAACTCTGAGAATGGGGTTTATTAGTAAAAGTTGAAAATTGGTTGCCTACAAGTCGGGTTTAAATAGCTAAAGAAACTTGAGGTTCGGAGAATTTTGCCTGAAAATGTGAAACTCAAATTATTGCATAAAAATAACATACGTAATAACTTCACTATCTCGCCAAAAATCTTGCCTAAACCGGAATAAGAATTATCCCTAAAAGTGACAACGAAACATTACTATAAAAGAAAAAATAATTTTCTTTTTGTAGGAAGAGGTTTGATACCCCAATTTTATTGATAGCCCTCACTTATGACGGATGATTACCGTGGTTAGAACCAGACACCTAGGGGTTACATATAATCATAAAATCCAAACTCAAGCATCAAAATAAAATATAGAATAACTCAAATACAATACAATATACTAAAATAAGCATATAAATCAAAAGCAAAACATAATACATACCTTAATAATTCAACTAAATCTAAATATGTAACCTGCATAAAACCTTTTATCTATGTTGAATTACGTGTAAGCCAACTTGATCTAATCGAATAGCTCCCACAATGTCTTTCGGAAGGCTATTATTATTCTCAAAGATTGCCTCTTGACCATTAGAGTCCAACTTGGCTAACCTGTCTATGATTCAGAGGAGAAAATAACTGATTTCAGGGTCAAAACGAGATCACTAGGCATAGTTTGATGACCACAACATGCACACCGAAAAGAGCTTTTTGAATTGGGTCATGTGCACAATTTTGATACCGTAGCCAAAGTTATGGTCAAAATACTGATACGTGTACAATATCTCCCAAATTTAAGAAATCTTCACATTTTCCTATTATCTCAGCATCATCAGACCTGAATCCTTGTGCATCAATAGTCTTATTCACTTATTTGTTTTGCCATTAGATGTAAAAAAGAAGACCCTTATATGGATCTTCAAAAGATAAAATAAGTTACTCTCGCTTGAGGGTCTTCCTTTTACTTTGGAAATCATAGAAGTCATAACTATATACCTCCAAAATTACATGGATAATTGAAATAGATGTGAAGAATAAAAGGTTGACAACTCTAGTCAATATGACTATATTCCATTTATAAGAATATTAATAATAAAATGAGTCATTCTATCACGTTGTTGTTGATCACGTGACAAGATACGATTTATTAAAAAAATTTAGAATTTAATTAGCTTACAAATTAAATCTTGCTATGTCACTAATGTAGAGGGTACATCCTTCACAACGACTTGCGAATATAATTTTTACAAACTAATTTTACTTAAAAAGTCAATCTAGCTTTATTGTTTTTTAATGATGGGTAAAAATACGAAAACACATAAATCAACAATAATAATGATTTTGAGCAAGCTGGTGAAGTTTATTAATGTATAAAGTATTGATGGAATTAATACAATTTACAGAAAAAGTTAAATATATATTATTTTATAGAATTGCTGCATTTCTGGAAAAAAAAAAAAAAAAAAAAAAAAAAAAAAAAAACAAAGTTGTGAAAATTATTTAGAGATCAATTGATCCTCCTCATCTTGTGGGTACGAAAGAGTAGCATTTGGTTCGAGTGGCTGCTATATATTCAGAGCTAGTGACACAAACAAGCGTAGTTTTCTTCTAGTCACTTCAATTAGTTGTAGATCTAAGGTGTATGGACTTGAATCTCCCTACGTTTTACGCAACCTTACTTCACGCATCAGACTTTGAAGATGAATAATTGAATCTTATCTCACTCTCAAAACCTTTAGCATTTTTGGATGAAGTCGCATTTGAATGAACATATTCATCATATAAGAAAGAAAAATAAGGCCTCTAAGCAGTAAAAGCTAATCTGGACATGGTCATTTGCAGACAACACTTGCAAAATAAAGAAATAAAAATGTAAATCTCTTGTTCATACGTTCATCCCAGTAAATTCCGTGCTAGCTATTGACCGATTACCTAAGCATAAGTAGAAATATAGTATTTGGTAGATCTTTTTTTTAACATGATGTAAAAACTGCACAGTAATAATAATGGAGGCAGATTCTTTGCAGTAGGAAGTTTTCCTCCCATGATGAAAAAATACATACAAATTGTAATGTGTCAATTTTCCCCTCTATCTAAGTCCTTTAATTCCCATTGCCGACCATTCACGCAGCTTCCACTTTACACTATCAGTCCAGAAATATAATGCAAAGGGACAAAGAACAAGTGGCTGATGATCTTCTGGTCACCTTACATTTCCTCTGTTTCCATGCGTATCTTAAATTTCTCCTTTAAAATTTTCCACTTCTTCCTCTTCCTTTCTTTCCTTTTCTTGTCTTCAGCAGATCTTTGTTTGTACAACACCCTCTGTTCATTTTTCTGAAATTACAGAATATAAAAAGATGTTAATTGGTGCCCAAAATGTTTGCAGGATGATAACTAACATAATAGCAATAACATATTAAGAAAGGCGTACCTATGGATCTTTTGCAATGGAGAACTGCCTCATAAATTGAGCTCTCAGAGTCACAAGATCTGCGCCAATCATCGGCTGAATAAGCTACACTTATTCTTGGAGATGTTTGGGACGAGTATACCCAGTTCTTCATGGCCTTATGAACTCCTTTATCAACAAATTCAGGCTTAGAATTTGACTTGTTTCCTCTCAGTTTTCGAAAGAAAGGCTTCAGAAAATCCAAGTACTTCTGAAAGATGTGCTTTGATAGTCTTCGACACCTTCTATAGGACGTGCAATAAGGATTGTTTTCAGCTGGAACAAGGACTTTTGGTGCATGTGCAGAGGATGGCAGAGCTGGAGTGGAGTCCGAGGCCTCATAATATGTATCCATCTTCACCGGGTCGACAAAGAGAGGAGTAAGATAGCCATTGGAGAAAAGCTCGTCTGCATGAAGAAGAGTGAGAGGAGACTGTGAAATAGGGAAATCAAACTTGAAGTCCTGAGAGTTTCTGAAAAATCTCTTGGAGGGTGGCATTGTTGGGTCCATCTCGATGAAGGAAGCTTCATCGGATGCGTCGAGTGAGGCTCTGAAGGAGTTGTCTAAGCTTTCCAAGGATGGTTTTAGGTTTACTAACCAACTGTATGAAAAGCTTTCAATCGAAAGAGGCTGTGAAGCTTCCATGAATGTCACTCTATGTAGGGTATAGGAGACAGAAGAAGAATAAATATATACACTACAAGAGGAAATGCACAAGGTTAATAGCATGCAAAGGCCCTCCTACTACTGTACATAGTATTTGATGCACACACATATATATATATATAAATTACATATATATATATACACACACAAACACATTTTAATATCCAATTCTCCAAGGAATTGCTTGTGTGGTTGTCTGCCTTGGAGACAACGAATTTTAATAATTGAAAAAGAGAAAGAGAGAAGAAACAGAAATGTGAGCCCCATCAAGACCCATAATGTACTGTTCCTATCACTAGTTTACCCCACTTTTTTTTCTCCTTTCAATCATTGTTTTTCCTCTGTAACTTCACAAAGATGATGGTTTCTCTTTCACAAATATATTTTATTTCACAGTCAATTAGAAGCAACTAAACAAGGAAATGGCTCAGGTTCATGCATACTCCATTTTTTCCTTTTGAATTCCAAGCGGTCGTTAGATATTAAAGTAAGAAGAGAATACTCGATTGAATGTCATGTTTTTTGCATTCTTATAAACCCAAACTTCACAAGAGGAAAGTAATGAGAAGGAAATCAGTGTTTATTTGGAGCAGGTTCATTGCATGTGTTGTAGTATGTGGCTCATATTGAGTGGAACACATATATAGAAAAAGTTGGCTGATGTCGGGAGTGAAGTGGAGCAGAGTGAGGGGAGCATAGCATACCTAGTGGAGCAGAACGACTAAGGTTTAGTCTAAATACATATGATGTAATTATTGAAATTTTCTATACCTCTTGTACAACTAAGTTTAGTCTAAATACATATGATGTAACCCTAATTTCATACATAGTAAAAATTCAGCCCCTCCTATGGATGTAGGCACACCGCTGAACCACGTGAAATTCTGTATTTTCTTGTTTTCTCTTTTCCGTACTATTCATCATATTGCCCCACGTAGCACAACAACATGCTACATTGTTACATTAATTTATCTATAGCTGATCTAAAAACAAGAATAAAGAGACTACAATAAGTGTTAATAATTTATTAATAATCTCTAGCAATTCTATATTCTATACATCCTGGACAATGTTGATGATGCTAGCTGAGCTTGCTCTGTTTTGTTATTATTTTTTTAATGCTACTTTTGTGTCAAACTTTGAGTGGGCATAACCAGTTTTACAGGATGATTTCATCATTCTGATGCTTACATCCTAACCACTGCAGGACAAGCCTCAACCTAAATGGTCTAATATTATTGTCCAGGAATCAAGTGCTGCTCAGCCTGCTCTGGATAAAATAATAGTGCAATTTTTTCAAAGAATAAAATATATGTTACAATACTTTCACAATTTAAAATTGGAAGGAAAAAAAAAAAAAAAAAAACAGGAAGATCATCTTTATAAACCACTTCTACAACTTACATTTGCAATTAGTCGATTACCACCACTGTTCCATATTGACAAGTAATGATGATATACGCCCATGTAACAACCAGTAATAATTGATATCTATGTATTAACGGCTAATAACGGCCATTATCAACTGACTAATCAAAGCTGCCTTGTGCATAGAGCAACTTTTCCACCATTGATACCATATCCAAAAGTACTTTAGTCATGTTCGAGCACAATACACGACAAACCAACATAATGAATATGAGAGGGAAAAAAAAAATGTAAAGATACTCCATGCCTGCCTAAAGAGAGTTCAAAAAAAAGTAAAGAAGCAGAAAAGAAAAGGCTTGAATATAATTATGCCCCTAATATTTGTCAGATCAGCAAAAGGTAAATTCAAAAAAATAAATAAATAAATAAAAGAAAAGAACAATGCTCCAAGTCCTTCCCTTCATTACTTGACAACCTCCAGAAGAAAATATACAAGAAGACAAGTGATACCAATTGTTATACGTAGCTACATTGTACTCCTTGAATCAGATAAAGAGGTATATCTAAAATCTGAAGAATAAGAAATGAAAAAATCACAAAGTTATTGGTAAGGAAATTTCAGGCTTTTCCATCCACTAACAGTTGGTGGTGTTCAGTTCGAATCTCCTCTAGCTTCAATGTTAGATAAAGTTATGTCATTTTCATTCACAATCGAACTAATTATAGCATTTACAAACAGTTAACAAAAAAAGAAATACAAGAGACAATGGTCCCGGGGTTGTCGCAGAAAGCAATGAACACTGACCAAGGCTTTTGGGACAAAAAACAGAACTAGAGGTGACTTGAAATCAATTGGTCCCCCCTCATGTGCCCCATCAGGACAATAAGCACTTGTACCATAATCCAAACTATCATAAATGCGGTTTAATATAATAAAAAACTTATAGTTTGCATAATGCAGTCTATGACTTCTCTTGAGATACATCAGAGTAGAAAGATAATACTGTTCTGTACACATGGCTAACATTATTCCGAGGATTTTTTTCAGGATCACCATTATCAATATCTAGCAGATTGGTCCTAGGAATTAGGAGTTGCCATGGAGGAATAGGATTGTGCATAATGATCAAACTTACTAATCTACTCTTCTCATCAATCATATGTGCAACTTATTCATGAACAAATACATAGATGCATGAGTCTCTATTTGCTCAATGAAAGGTTAGTGCATGCCGGGATTCTTCAAAAGCATAACAACACTTCCTTCTTCTGTGAAAAGAGAAATGGACCCAAATAATATACCATAGAAGATTGTTACCATCATAACCCAAAAAAGTTGTCCTTCAAAAATTAAATCGCAATGAATCTAATCAAGGAGGAGAATGATGGTAGTTTGCACAGCCACGTGTAAAATGATTTCAGTTGCAGCGAATGAAAAGGAGCTGCAATTAGCACATTGGCCGAAACCCGTGCATTTGTGTTGCATGCACTGTTCAAGTTTGTTGCAAACAGCTGCAGTTATATAATAGTTGTTAGAAGTAAAATTTTAAACCAAAAAGAGAGGAAGCAACGGCAATTGAAGACTGATTAAAAGACAAATAAAGTACAGAATAATTTTACTTCATGAGATCTAAAAACACAAAAGCATTCCACAAACTATGCAACAACATCGATGGTAACAGGTTCCTTGACCGTGCAAAGACAGCACCAATTACCACCCCAAGAAACACAAGTGGCAGCATCCTTTGTATATTAAAATGTGCCAAGGCAAAAGCTATTGAACTCACTAAAATTGAGCACCATATGGGCATGTACTTGGACAAGGAAGGAAGAAGAAACCCGCGGAAAACAATTTCTTCCCAGATGGGGGCACAAACTGAAACTACCACTGCATAAAGGACCATTGCCACCGGGTCTCGAGATAAAATGGATTGCTCAACACTAGAGATGGCAACAGGTGTAGGGGGAAGAACAGGCAACAAATTTAGGTTGATCTGGGAGAGTCGGTTGATAAGGGGAAACATAAGGCAGCCCAAACCAACATCAAATTGCCACTTTCCTTCAAGGCTAAACTTGAACCAGTCGGATGGAAGGGGATGAAACCTTGAGAGGCAGCGACGTAGCATTGCTATCCCAGCAAGACCTTCAGCCAGATCGGTCAAGAGGCTATAAAGGGCCTGCCCTCTGTATGTCAAGGATTCCTTTCTAAACCCTGCTATGTGGGCTACAATTGGAACTATCCAAGATCCTACAAACCAGAATGAGGCAATCCAGAGAAGCATAACCTGCAGCACCAAAAAGTCTCACTTTCTTATTTCCTATAATCATTTTCCATTCATATGGATGTAGCTACAGCAAAGTGATTGTTCATTTATACTCTCAAGAAATTTAAGTTTTAAAGTCAACAATCCAACATTATTAAAATTGTTAAAGCCTTTATTCATCAATAACATATATGATTGATGAGATGTAATCCTAAATTTGATCAGCAAAAAAAGGGATCGAAAATGTTCAAAAGTTCAAAAAAGGTATCCCCACTCCAACATACTCATTGTTCTTTATAAAATACATTGGGTAGAAGAGTTATTTAAAAGATACACACTTTCTCAGACCACACTACCACCTACATAATGAAACCATCACTGTCTGGGAGCACTGAACAGTAAATTATATCCAAAATCTTTCATGCACTTAGAAAAGTTATAAAAATTCGTTAAATATAAAAATTCTACTCCGAATTTTAATTCACTGAAACCAATCTAGGTTTATGTCAATTAATTTTAAGTCATCTCACGCTAAGTTTTGTATGATTCAAACATAGTGCTTGTAAAATCGGTCATATCCAAGTATTTGTTAAATGTAACTGACTTTCACAAATATCTTTAGCATGAAAGAAGTTTATCAGTATATCTCTTAATCTTAAACATGACTGAAGATGATTATAAAGTAGATTCTAACACCCTGACAACAACGGAGGGCTGGAATAGTCAAATAGAAAACTATAAGTGTATACCATATCTAATGGATGCCCCTCTAATTATTAAAGGGAAGAGAAAACAGAGAGAATGGGGGGAAGGAAAAGAGCAAAGATTTTATAGTCTTGTTGGGAATTATGAAATTCAAACATGAGTTGTCAGTGGAGAAAGTGGGGATTTTATAGTCTTGGTGGGATCTATGTAATTTGAGCATGAGGTGTTGGTGGAGAGAGTGGGGGAAGGAAAGCAGCAAAGATTTATCGACTTGGTGGAAACTATGAAATTCAAGCATGAGTTGTCAGTGGATTGGCTTCAAAAGTAACAATTTACAAAGGAATGTCTACACTAACTAATAAAAAAACATGAAACTAAAAGATAACTGTTGTATTGCATCACATAACCTCCAAGTAATATAAAAGGAAACTGCTTCACCTGAACTATGGTCTTTGCCGTCCATGGCACTATCCAAGGTTCTGCATCAAAAAGTGCAGCTATAACCTGAAATATAAAAAAAATTATTCAGCCATCCTGAAATTGTGCAAAACAGATGGTAATAAACATATGTACGTGCAAAACATCTTTTGCATCCTCTTTAAATTAAATTAACAAGCATTTAATTCAAGTTCGCATTAGAATGACTTGTGATAGTTCACAACTGAGAAAAGATCACATCTAATTCAATATGGGGCTATGGCCTATAGGTCCAATAATCATGCACTGACAAAGTACATACAGTTTGGTTAGATTATTTCAATGAAACAGTGTTCAGAAACCATAACTAGAAGGTATAAAGGTAAGTAGGCACCAAACATTTTTTTGATAAGTAGGCAAGCACCAAACATTACCACTTACAAGGAATTAAAAAATCAAATCCACTAGAATCAAAATATGGCGGAGCGTGGGGAGGATGGTGTTCGAATGAGGTCATTGGGTTACATGGGGTGGGCCTTTGGAAGTTTATAAGAAGAGGTTGGGATACATATTTTAGATTATACCCATTTTGAGGTGGGTGATGGATCAAGAATTAAATTCTAGCATGACATTTGGTGTGGTGACAGGGTGCTGAAAGAAGTTTACCCAAAAATATTTGGTTTAACAAGAATGCAAGGAGCCTCTATCCAACGGTGTTCTCCAATGGAATATTACATTCTCTAGATATGCTCAAGATTGGAAAGTTGACACCTTCTTGGAGTTCTACAATCTTGTGCATTCTATTCGAATGAGAGGGGAAATTGAAGATAAGATTTCTTAGCATCCTACTAAGAAAGGGAAGTACACCATTCGCTCATTTTACCAATTCCTTACTATCCATAATGCAAGTCCATTTCCATGGAAGAGTATATGGAAGACTACGGCCCGTTTGGGAACACAACTGTTCTTAGATATTCTAAGACTATTTCACTACTATTCACAAACTAATTTACTACTATTCATAGATATTCTTAGTATCCAAACGAGCCCTAAGGATCCTCTAAAGACAATATGTTTCATAGGGAAGATCCTCACCTAAGATAACTTACAGAAACGTTGAATAATTGTCATGGATTGGCGTTGTATGTGCAAAAAGAGTGGGAAGTCTATTGATAATCTACTACTTCATTGTGAGATTGCCATGACCCTATGGAATGAAATCTTTGCCAGAATAGGACTAGCTTGGGTGATGCCGAGAAGAGTGATCAATCTTCTAGCTTCTTGGAAAGGCATTGGGGGCAATTCATGGATCGCAACAATATGAAAGATGGTTCTAATATGCCTACGGCGGTGCATTTGGAGGGAGAGGAATGATAGACTTTAAAGATTGTGTGCGGTCAATAGATGAGCTTAGAAATTTCTTTTTTAATACTTTATTCCATTGGACTTTTGTAATAGATTTTAGTGGTATGAACTTACATGAATTTCTTGTACCACTAAGGGCATGTTTGGACACTTGAAGTATCTCAAAATTTTGTGAATAGTAGTGAAATGGTTTGAGTGAATAAGTTTGTTGGGTTTTGGGAAAAGAGAGAGAAAAAGTTGAATAAAAATATTGTAAAGTCAAAAAATTGTTTGAATATAATATTTAATATTTTTCTTGTTTTGAAGTTTGTAAAAATTGTATTGATTTTTGTGTTTGAATAATGATTAGGTAATGATTAGATGAAAAAGTCGAAAAATTTGAAATTGAAAAGTGTTTTGTATTTGATTGATGTTTGGGAATGAAATTATGAGAAGTTTTGAGAATTTTGAGAATTCTCATAGTGTCCAAGCATGCCCTAAATCATCAAGAGTAGGTGATGCACTTGTATATGTCCCGTGTACTCGGGCTATTGCCTATCCTTATTATCAATAAAATTTTGTTTATAGAGGGAAAAAAAAAAAATAATAATAATAATAATGACATGACAAGTGAACAATCATGCTCACCTATATAGAAAAAGAAATAAAACTGAAGATTTAACCTTTTTAAGTCTCCAAAGCCAATCTTTCCTCAGATAATCTTTTTGATTGAGTTCAGGCTTCACAAGTTCTGATAATTTATCTTCTACAAGCTCGGACTCGGGTATTGCAGATGAAGATTCTTCATGCCTAAAACACGAAAGTCTGCTTTTCTATGAAACAATAATGATTTAGCTGAGAATAATGACCAAGAAAAACAGACTAACAATTCAACTTAAAATTGAATAAAACTATACAAATACGCAACACAGCCTGACAAATCAATTCATTCCAAGTCCAGCGACAATGTAACCAACTTGGCTGCTGAGAAATTTCATGAAAATTACAGCGCTGGAACATTTGAATTCTCAAGTGTTTTATATAAAAGTCTCACCCCCAACAGAGGAAAATGGTAGTGCCAAGGCAAGCTATGTGGAGGTTTATTCTTAGAAAACAAACATTTGGGTTACTTTCCCAGAAAATTTAGTTTCTGTTTCGATGAAATTTTGAAAAAAAAAAAAATTCTTAAGTTTTCATTCTGATTGAGAATCCATCACCTTTTTTTCAGAATCCATCACCTCAAGTGGTGGGGGTGGTGGTATAATGTCGTGGTATTGATGGTGGTGGCAGTATATTGTCATGGTATTGGTAGTGGTGATGGTGGTGGCGGCAGAAGTAACTGTAATGATAATGATAGTGGCAGTGGCGATGGTGTCCAAGGTGGCAACAACCACGGTGATTAGTGTTAAGTAATTATGGTGGTATGAGAATGATAATATTGATACAATTTGCATTAAAGATTTAAAAATGCTTAAAATCTGAAGTTTAAAATTTCACAGAATCTCCAAAACAGCTCCCTTTTTAACCCATACGAGGGAAACCGACATTTTGATAGGATATTTTTTTTAGGGAAACCAACATTACCAGTTCAAAACTTCCAATGTTGAATTAAAATTTCACCTTCAAATCTCTCTTCCAAACACAGCATCAAAGAAAACAAAAATAGAGTTTTTTACATCTTCGTAGTCACATGTAAGACATCAGAAAATTCAGCTTCAAAAACCAGGGTTTGTTTCCCCCCAAGTAAGCTAGGGAAGACTGAACGTATCAACGAGAGGATTTCATTGGACGAGAAAGAAGCGTGTTGCTGAAGGCTCCAATTGGCGTGTATACGGATGACATTGTCATGGAAATTTAGGTAATTATACCCACAGAGCAGTGGATATGATTGGAGAAAGACTTATTTGCAGAGCCTTTGACATGGAGAAACATGTTCCAAGATAGGCAAAGAGAAAAGGACTTAACGTCACAGCTTGTAGAGCCAAGGGTAACGAGTGGAAAAAAAGTGGTCTTTGTAAGTGAGGATGCTGAGAAAGAGAGAGAGAGAGAGAGAGAGCTCACAGTTGTTGGATAGCAAGAGAGAGAGCCAATGAAGCGTAGGCTTCGATGGAGAGAGACATCGGTTGGCCTTGGAGGCTGTAAAGCCTTAACGCGAACCCTATAAAGGAGAGGGGGGTGGTGAAGGGAGAAAGACTGGCAACAGGGCCCGGTTGACATCGTGCCGGATTGGTAGGAATCCGAGGGTCCAAATGGGGGCTCCGATTTAGCATCAGTATAGAATTAAACGCCAAATACTACTTTTCTATTATTTGATGGGATTGAATTTGGGCCATTTGGCGGAAGAAGAACAAGCATGAACGCTACAGGACCACCCCAGATGAATTGTTGAGCGTTGAAGGTTCAACGAAGACGGCGAACTCTGCGATGTCGTTTAGGATTGAAAGAAGAGTTTTGCTATATACAAGCAACTTTGCGTACCAATCTGCGTACTAATGTTGTTACCTTCGTATTTTAAATTCAAATTAGCACAATTTTCAATAAAATTTACTTTTTAACCAATCATATTGAATGGGTGCACGTATTAGTACGCAAAATCACTTGCAATTAAATTTTTCCTTGAAAGAAACTCTAACTCATCTCATCTCATTATTATAATTTTTTTAAACTCTCACACATAGAATAAATAATTTAACATTTTAAATCTCATAATAAAATAATATTTTATTCAACTTTTTATTTTCATTTCATCTCATCTTATCTCATATCAACTCACGATACATCAAAACCCTAACATAACATCGCTAATGGACTTGAGGTATTTTTTAAATGATATTTGCGGTAATGATACTCTTGCACCTCATTTATTATTGTTTAAATATCCAACTTTTTTTTTCTTTTAATTATTTGAATCTAGATTAAAAATTTTAGAATATGAATTTATTGCATAATCTATAAGAAATAAATTTAATCAACCAACATAATCATGTAAATTAATTAAAAATAAATTCAATTTTATATAAATTTACTCAAAGAGCAAAAGAATATCAATTTTTATAAAATTAGATTTATTTTTAATTAAATTACATGATTATGTTAAATGATTGAATTTATTTTCTTTTAAATTATACAAGAAGATCATGTTACAAGATTTTTAATTAATCGAGATTCAAATAACAAAAAGATAGCTAGATAGTAAAGCATGTAGTAGTAAAAAATGTGTAAGGGTATCATTACCTTGACAAGAATAGAGAGTACAAGTGTCACGCATTTCTTTTGAAAAAAATAAGTTAATATAAAATTCACATAAAAAAATTAATTTTTTTAATAATAAATCCCACTCTTTTTTAAAATGAATGCACGTTACTTACACAATTTATAATTATATCGCATACAACATAAAAGTAACATTACACATCACTTAATAGAATGAGTAAAATATATATATAAAAAAAAAATAGTCTCTAATCAATACAGTCATATTATGGAATATATGGGATAGCATTACTCTGTGTAGAAGAAATGTACTAAAAATTCCCAAAAAATTATTTAGTAATTTTAATGTGGTAGAAATAGAATTGACATATTAGTTAAAAAAACATATTGTATTCTTCAAAATATTAAAAAATTATAATGAGCACTATTTGTGGATTTAATTGTCAAATATTATGGCACATCAACTATTTTTAATTATTTTAATAGCTAGTGTTAGATGAGAATGCAATTTGATAGGGGGAAATAATTGAATGAAACAATGTGTTAACGTTGTGTTTCGTATGCTTTGGGTCAGATTCCAACGACTTGGGTCTTCAAAATTGAGCCTACGAAAATGAAGAAAAAAGAAACTAAGAGAAGGTAGTCTTGGGGAGGGGAGTCTCTGATGCTAAATCCAGTAGAGTATTTTTGAAGTTTTTAAATAATGTGAGAGTCTAGAGTCTAGAGCTTTTTCATACTTGAAAATTACTATTTATACCGAGAGTCTGGGAGGACAGATCGTGCCCGCTCCCGTGGAGCCCATGTCTTTTTTATTGTTCCTTTTGTCGGGATCCTTTAAATGCGGCGTGCCTCTGTGACGGCATCATTAATGCGACGTGACTTCCTGATTATTTTATTATGCAGGCCCTACTGGCCGTTGTCGATGTTCTTTTATCAGAAGATCAAAAGTTTTCCGTCTTTTCCATTCTGCCCTGTACGAGACCCCATGAGCGGGATGCGGCCTAGCGACATCAGGCCTGTCCATCCTATCAGCCAGTATTGTTTACTTTCCCTTGCAAACGAGTTGTTTTGTGGGCAAGTTTAGGCCCTGGGACTGTGTATCGAGGCAAAACTCATTACTCTTAGCCGAACGCCTAGTGAGTTTATGAGTGAAGAGGAAATCTCCTTACACAATGTATCAATTTTATAGTTTAGAGTGCACATCAGTACATTACAAAACCTGTGTTAATTAAAAAACAAAATGTGTATTTTAACAAAAGTTAAAAAATTATTGACAATATTTATAATCAAAAACTCTATAAAAGTAATTTTTTAAAAACTCTATAAAAGTAATTTTTACATACTTCTTATACATTCCATTAATATGATTGGTAGGGTCGTATTTTTAATATAAAATAGTTATTTTGTTAAATCACACCAATAAAACGTACAAAACAATACAAAAATGATTAGACTCCTCGTACCAATGGTACAGGTGAATTCGCGGACGAATTCGCGAACACGGCTGTCTTGGTGGGACAAAAAATAACAATAAGGAAGAGAGAGAAGAAGCGGAGGGCGATGGAATCCCATTTCAGCCCAGATCTCTCACATCTCTCTCTTTTTAGATCACGCTGTCATTTACATCGTGGTTGACGCCTAGCTCCTTCAGATGAGAGTCAAATTCGTTAAAAACAAAAGCTCGTTAACTCTTCGAGCACTTTTCCTTTGTCTATGAGAGAAAAAAAAAGGAGAAAAATCATGATATGAAAATTCTTTCAAAATCCATGAAAGCCCATGTACACCCAAAAACCTAATCTATAAAAAGAAAATGCCTAGAAACCTAATCAATAGACTAATAGTTATTTCTTTAATTAATAAATAAAAAAAATTAAAAATTAATACACGAATAGTCAAAATAATGGGACATATTAATATTATTCTTGTGTATGTATATATATACACACACACCAAACCATGATATATGGTACGTAATTTCCACACCGCATAACATATAAAGATATATATTGGTAGTTAAATCACTTGCCAAAAGCACCAAAAAGAATTGAATCTCATTAATAATAATATTTTTTTAAGAGAAACTGTTATCATTCATTTATAAGAGAAACTTACATCCATGACCGGATACATTCTAAAATGTCCCCATATCAAATATGATATCATAATGCATTTGGAGTTCTAAATGCATTTAAAATTCTACCAATATACTATTTCTTTTTATGACAGGTCTGATCTTTATTATTACTAATACTCTCTACAGACAAACGTTTGAGACAACACTCTATGCCTAAACAGAGACTCAACCTCACTCTTTATAGAAAGAGATGACTCAATCTCTACAGGCTAAAGTTCAAGAGATGAACTTTTTTTTTAATTAACAATAAGGAAATCAAAAATGAAAACAGTAAGATCTATGTAAAAAATGATGAATTACAGTCTGGACCAACTTCGATAGATTTCAGAATCTGTGACGGGCCATGAAGGCAATACACTTGTCTCTTTTCAACCATAAAGGTAAGATCTGAAAGGTCTGGTGGTGGCGAGTCCGGTGATCTGACGCGTATGTCGAGAAGAGCTGCCGAAATGGGTGGCTCATAAGAACCACGCACAGATGTGGGCGGCTCATGAGAACCAAGCGCAATGATTTTCGTAAGACCACAACTTTCTTCCGAACAATTTTTAACCTTTGAATCTGTTTATGCAGCGCATCTCTCGGGAGTTGTCGGAAGACTATAGATATATCTTTTTCGACTTTGAAAAAAATAAAAAAAAAATTAAGTAAAAAAAAAATCTTAATAAACAAAATGTGTGAATGGAGGAAGGAGGGGGAGGAGGCGCCTTCACCTTGTAATCATTAACAATAATCTGTTAAATGATGAAATTGGGATCCAATACTAATGTTTGGGGGTGAGATGAGAATTTTGTATTTTGTTTGAGAATTTAAAATATTATGTTTTAATATTATTATTGTATTGGGATTTGAAAAAGGTGAATTGAGATTTGAAAAAGTTGAATTGTTTATTATATTTTGTATGGAGATTTAAAAAATATGTAATGATGAGATGAGAATTTTGTATCTCATCCCATCCCTCAGACCTGCCTCTTCTTTAACTCATTTCCGATTTGATCGGGAAAGCGATAGATTTATATACGTATGTACTTATTATATATATATATATATAAATTTATATATAGCGATGAAAATAATTTCATATTGATGGGACGCGTGTGGTTTATTTTTGACAACCATTTTGATGCTTTTTTTTTTCTTCGCAACTTAAAGCTTCGTCGATCTTGTAGTACTTCTGCATGGTCATGTTCAACTTGAATATGATCATGGGCTAGCTAGCTAGGATTTTCTGCTTGAAATTGAATGATGCCCCTTGAAATGCAAAGCAAATGTATTGTAGAACCCGAATGATCTAAAAGTCAAATTCGAATTAATATGCTTTAAGTTTATGGTCCCGGCTCGATCGTAATCATATATACATTGCAAGTGCCTGAAATTCAACAGGTGATTTTACCCGCTGGTCCACTCACTTAGAGAAGTACCAAATGGATATTTATATAAAGAGATAGTCTATTGTGTCACTTTCATATTATCGCTCAAGTGTACTGTATGAGAAATTTTATTTTTTTTAATTTAGTAATTAAGAAAATGATTTTAAATATATTAGTGTATTTTTTTATTTTTTTAAAATATTTAAATATATTAAAAAATATAAAAATAAAAAATAAAATAAAAACTCAAAAATTATTATGCAGTCAAACCGAGGGGCTACTCTGCTACTCTTATATAAATGTTGAAAATAGTAATTCATAGATGCATGTGAACTCGGCAGCTTTCGACTTCGATCATTGTATTTTGTCAACTTAATTTGATGAGCATTTTCGTTGTTAATGTCAAAGTACTGAAGATGAGGCCTGCTCTGATATATGTGGTGCTGGCATGCAGCCAATACACGCAAGAACATGATGCATCATCATCTAGTGATCAAGAAGTTTTATTTTTTATTTATTTTGTAATGGAATCATCTGATCAAGAAGTTCATTTACGCTTAAAAGTCCGAAAGTTGGCTAACCTCTTCCCCTCTCCAATTCATGACACAAAAACAATCCTTAATTTATAACTAGTAGTCTAGTTAACATTAGAGAAATGATAGTTGTAGTCGTGAGTGCGCAAGCATCACGCAATCATTTTGAAAAAAGTGAATAAATATGAGACTCACATAAAAAAAATTAATTTTTTAATATTAGACTTCACTCTTTTTCAAAGTAATTGTAAGACACTTGCACATTCTATAACTGCCGTGAGCATGAATCGATCATGACACCAATTAGACTTTACCCTCTCATCAGCTAAATAACGGTTTCAGATTAAGCAATCCAAGTCATGTCATGTTGATTGATATATATATATATATATATAGGTATGTGCGTATATATAAACATAAGATATGATCTGTAAGCTCAAGTACTTGGTATATATTCCATCTCCGGCCATAGAGTGATGCCTGTTTGTACAAAGTCGTGAGTCCCCACCATACGAAAGTGTGAATATCTGAATATCGATCATGCAAATAATTTAGCAGAGAACGTCATCTGGCCTTTCGGCTCCTCACTTACCCATACTCCATAGTCCATTAATTTGAAGACCACAGATCAATAAACACGTGCCACAACAAAGAAATTCCAATTATCTCTCTCAGCCGACCAATACTTAGATGCCACTTTTTTCAAAGTTTAGCTCACCCACCTCTGTACACGTGTTATAATTCAGTATCCATACTTCTTAGTTCTTTCCGGCCCGCACCAACTCTTGCTCCTCTTATTTCATTATCTTTTGCCCATACGAATGACATATATAGCTATATAGATATCGATACCACTGCGGGCAAGTACGTACCTTTGGCTTTTAGATATCATGACCATGGCTTCTTTTTCTTCTTCTTTGATCATGTTCTACTTGGTTCTAGCTAGTTTTGGTGCTTGCATGGCTAGCCAGATTGGTTTGGGTTCAAGGCTGCTGGCTAGTCAGAATCAAGCGTGGGTTTCCGATAATGGCACTTTCGTTTTTGGGTTTACTCCGGCCGATGGACGTGATGATCGGCTTCAAGTTGGTATTTGGTTTGCGGAGCTTCCGGGAGATCGAACATTAGTTTGGTCAGCTAGGTACGTAACTTAGTTCAAACACCACGCTCGGGTACTGTTTTTTTTCCTTTGTGCATGTACGTAATTAGCCTAGTATTGGCTTAGTTAATGATCTTAATTATATCGATCCCACTTTCGTCCTAAAACCGCAATGCTCACCTATTATACTATATTTTTATTCTAATGCATGCAGTAGTACTAGAAGAAATAAATGTCTATTATAAACAGTATGATGTTGCACATGATGATCAAATTACCAATAGCCGTATGGCCGGCCAAAGTAATTTAGTACCATTGCTCACTATATTAAAAGCTCTCAATCCCTTTTTCCACTAAAATAAAGTCTATAAAAAGACTTATCAGCAGACTTTAACGTAATAAATTAATTAGTCTTATAAAGCTGGGCCGGATATGATCTATTTGATCACTGGCTTTTGCCTTACATTAACTAAGAAAGCAAGTATCCTACGACACTGTTGTGTTGCACACTCTATGAATATGTATCATACAGTGTAGTGGACATGGTAATTACTTACTGGCGCTATGTAACGTGAAAAGAAAAGTTCACAATCCAATTCTCCATCACTAGTCTTTACTAAGGCTTTTGCAGGTAATATGATCCCATCAGTAGTTAAGCAACAAATTTCATTTTCTGATCTCAATCCAATATAGAAATTCTCCGGTCACCAACAAAGCAATCCTGGAGTTCGACACCACCGGAAACCTTGTCCTCGTTGATGGGGACACCACCGTCTGGATGTCCAACACCTCTGGTGCCCGCATAGAATATGCAGTCATGTCAGAGTCCGGCAACTTCATCATATTCGGCACAGACAACCGCATTGTATGGCAGAGTTTTTCACACCCATCTGATACTCTCCTTCCAAACCAACCGTTTACAGTTTCACTAGAGCTAACAACGTCTAAGTCAGCCTCACATGGTGGCTATTACACCCTCAAAATGCTTCAACAACCCACTTCACTAAGCCTTGCTCTGACCTACAATTTGCCGGAAAGTTTTGACAACCTGCCAGAATCTTACAGCAACTATTCCTATTGGCAAGGACCCGACATATCAAATGTGACAGGGGACGTTGTTGCAGTTTTAAATGAAGCCGGAAGTTTTGGGATTGTTTACGGGGACTCATCGGTTGGTTCTGTGTATGTGCACAAGAATGATGGTGATTATGGAGGATTGTCGGCAGCCTCAAACCAATCCACCAGGTTGGCGGTTCTTCGAAGATTGACTCTCGAGACTAATGGAAACATACGTTTGTATAGATGGGATGATGACGTAAATGGCTCGCGTCAATGGGTGCCAGAATGGGCTGCAGTTTCGAACCCTTGTGATATTTCTGGGATTTGTGGCAACGGAATATGTAATTTGGATAGGAGCAAGACTAATGCTTCTTGTACGTGTTTACCGGGTACTTCTAAGGTAGATGGTGGTATTCAGTGCACGGAGAACTCGTCCTTGATCGGAAAATGTGGTTCCCGGCGTGAAAATCTGACTTCCCAGTTCAAGATTTCAATGGTGCAGCAAACCAATTATTATTATTCTGATTTCTCAGTGATAGCAAATTATAGTGATGTTCCAACGGTGTCAAAGTGTGGGGATGCGTGTTTATCAGATTGTGAGTGCGTTGCTTCCCTGTATGGTCTTGATGACGAGAAGCCTTACTGTTGGGTATTGAGGAGCTTGGACTTTGGCGGGTTTGAGGACCCCGGCTCGACACTGTTCGTGAAAGTTAGTTCCAATGGTTCGAACACACCAGAAAGCAATTCTGCAGGTTCCTCCGATGGATCTGGGAATGTGAGAGAGAAGGTTTTGGTTATTCCTATTGTTCTTAGCATGACATTACTCATTGGGCTACTTTCTTTGTTATTGTACTATAATATTAATAGAAGAAGAGCTTTAAAGAGAGCCATGGATAATTCCTTGATCTTTGAAGGTGCTCCATTGAATTTTAGCTACCGTAATTTACAAATCCGGACATGGAATTTTAGCCAGTTGCTTGGAACAGGTAAGCATAGGAATAGAATACTATGCAAATGTTTATGAGCAGAGGAAATTAATGAAATTAGAGGATCCGCACTAACTATAAAGTTCATTGTTTATACTAATACCAATGTAACATTTCTTTTACAGGAGGATTTGGAAGTGTATATAAAGGAAGCCTAGCAGACGGGACTCTGGTTGCAGTTAAGAAATTAGATAGGGTGTTGCCTCATGGAGAGAAGGAGTTTATAACCGAAGTGAACACTATTGGCTCCATGCATCACATGAACTTGGTTCGGCTCTGTGGGTACTGCTCTGAGGGATCACACCGGTGAGTACTATTCTTCTCTGCCAATCATTTGTCGTTACAGCCATGCTAGATACAAGCCCCCGGCCTGGCACAAGGATTAATTCTTTTCGTTACATTTTGATGTATATAGCATCTAAAATTGTCCACTTGCTAGTACATACATACCAATTTTTTGAGCAGTATAAATAGCATGGTTTAGAGCTTTAGTGTATATTTTTGAGATTTTACATTTTGATCACCTGACATTTTAAGATCTAAGTTATTTGAAGTTGAAGCTGTTGTGATTACTTTGGTTTGACACTGTGGTCTTTGGCAGGCTTCTAGTTTATGAGTTCATGAAAAATGGGTCATTGGACAAATGGATATTCCCTTCACATCATTACAGAGACAGGCTATTGGATTGGTCAACTCGCTTCCATATAGCTGTTTCTACAGCGCAAGGGATTGCATATTTTCATGAGCAGTGTAGAAATCGAATAATACACTGTGACATCAAGCCAGAAAATATATTGCTGGATGAGAATTTCTGTCCCAAAGTGTCTGATTTTGGACTAGCTAAGTTAATGGGAAGAGAGCACTCACAGGTTGTCACTATGGTTAGAGGAACAAGAGGATACTTGGCTCCAGAGTGGGTTAGTAACCGCCCTATAACTGTAAAGGCTGATGTTTATAGTTATGGAATGCTTCTCTTGGAGATTGTTGGGGGGAGGAGAAATCTTGACATGTCCTTCGATGCTGAGGACTTCTTCTACCCCGGCTGGGCTTTCAAGGTATTTTCTAATATCCTACTCAACTTATTAGATAAATACAGTGCTTTAAGATTTTTCAGATAAAACCACTTTTTAGATTAAGGTTTTATCATGTTTTGATTGAAGAGTTTCTTGAAGTGGCAATTTTGCTTGTTATTGCATCTAACGCGCAAGATGATTGTTGTGTGCTGATAATTATTGACCATTACAATATTGTCAAATCATATTTAGGAGATGACAAGTGGGACACCAATTAAAGTTGCAGATAGGCGACTAGAAGGAGCAGTGGAAGAAGAAGAGCTGGTGAGAGCTCTGAAAGTGGCATTATGGTGCATTCAGGATGAGGTCATCACGAGACCTTCAATGGGGGAAGTGGTGAAGATGTTGGAAGGATCTATGAACATAAACATGCCGCCAATGCCACAGACGGTTCTGGAGCTGGTCGAGGAAGGTCTGGATCATGTATACAAAGCAATGAAGAGAGATCAGTTTAATCACTTTAGCTCCTTCACAATCAATAGTCATCCCTCATCGTCTCGGGCTACATGTAGTTATTCCACAATGTCACCCAGATAACGAATGTATATCAGTACACATTTTTTGATGGAGGAGGTGTAGCCAGTAAGTACACCATCATATCATGTATAAATACTTTGATGAGTACCCAAGCATGACACCTCCATCCTCCATATATAAATAAATAAATATATATATATATATATATATATATATATATATATATATATAGCCAGATTATTAATTGAAAGAACAACGTATTGAGGTGCGGTTAGCTGCACGAATTAAAAGCCACTTGCAGCGTGCATGAGGTGCAGCAGGCAGCAGTACTCCTAATTAAAAAGAAAAAATCTTGCATGGTGCAGGAATATATAGCTGAAGTCCACTTCTTCAAGGTTAGCCGAATTTCTTCTTGGGCCGTACTTTCATTATGGACCTGGCCGTGGCTGTAAAATTGAACGCCAAAATGGTCAAAGTCCTCCAGTAAGCTTGAGGGGAAAGGTCAATGTGGAGCAGCAGTCAAGTACACCCGAGTACTCCTTGCCGCTAATTAGTCGATAATCAATAATATTGAAATTAATCAAATATCACTGCATTGTAACATAAATAACTATCAATTCATTCAATAAATTAGTTAGTCAACATTCATGCAATTATATAATAAGAATACACCAATATAAAATAAATTAATAGCATAACACCAATATTAATAACGAAAGGAAATTATTTAAAAAACTCTATAAAAGTAAAACTATACGGATTAGCCACCGGCTCATGCAATCTTTAGGTAACCGGCTGACGTGGCATTATTCATGTCAGTCGATATATTTTTTTAAAAAAAGGGAGGGGGAGAAAAGTATACGAGAAACGGGAGGAAATAATTCATTTCAATACAATAATAGAAAATGTGAAGCTCTGTTTCCTCACTACGTCGTCGTCGTCTTTGGGTCTCCCATATGTGAATCATAGCTTCGTTTCCTTCCTTACTACGTCGTCTTCGTGTGTGAATCATAGGATACCAGTTTGGCCAGTTTTACGCACCTTTTTTTTTTTTTTTTGGTGGTCCATCTCTATTCAACCAGTTTGACGGAGAAGAAGGTAGATCGATCTTGTCGTTTTTGTAGCTTCGTGTTGTCTCCGTGGCTAGCTTCAGGTAATATCCAAATTATCAACCCCTCATTTTTTGTTTGCTATTGAGTTTATATTTTGGTTGTATTTGGGCATTTGAATGGGAGATTTCCATGTGGATTTAGCTGTTGAGGTTATATTTTGGCTTGGTTGTATTTGGGTATTTGAAGGGGAGGTTTATCGTCTTCAGGAAGTGATGGATGGTCAAATATCAACCCAGTTTTTTATTTCTAGTTTGCTTGCATCTGCTAAAGGGGCTTCAGGTCTAAGAACAAAGCATTTATGGTGTTCTTTACTTCAAAGCTGCCATTTTTTTCTGGAAATAATGCTCCACTGGGTTTGGGAAGAAAAACTCGATCTCGATCTCGGGTCTGGTTTCTTTATGGTTCCTTCTCACTTTTTTTTGTTGGTTTTGTTTGCATAGTGCATCCCATCAAAACAGGACAAAAATTTAGAAAAATCATGGAACTTTATTTTTTCTTTTTTTTCGGTATTTTTGGTTTTAGGACTTTGAAAATGACTATCTAGTTTGAAGCATGATGGTAATTTAGTTTTTGATTTGTTGTGTGAAGATTTTATTAAGATGGGTATATGAGCAAGGGGTTAGTGTTGTTGTGAAAAGTTTCAACAAAGAGAGGATGAAAGAAAACTTAGGCATATTTGACTAGAAACGGAGCCTGGATGAGTTGCAGAAGATAAAGTGGAATTCCATAACGCAGAGGAGGTATTGCAAGTGAATTAATCTCTGATGAAGGCCCTTACAAGTCTCTTTCGAAGGAGATTGGCGTCGTTCTTAATGGGGGCTGGAGCGGCTTCATTTCTGGAGCTTTACATTCTTCACAGGGATTACAGGAGACCATTTCCGAACATGTCAAAATAATCTCTAGCTCACTTGATAGAAGAATTTTGGCTTTGGAAAAGTTAAAAGAAAATGAAATGTTGGAACCTGTGGGGACAACAGAGCAGGTGGGTGCATTAAGGCATGCAGTTGCAATTTGATAATGTGGATGTAGGTCCCAGGCGAATCTTACTGAACCCTTTCTGTTTAAGGAATAATTACAGCTTATCTTTGCTACATTACTCAAAACTGTTGATGAAAATAGCCACTTGAATTTGAATATTAGTGGCTGGAGCAAAAAAAAAAAAGTCTCTTTCGGAGCTTTGGGATGGAGAGATCTAAAAGCAAGACTTGGGAGAGACCTAGAAGCAAGAAATCTTCCTATTCATTTTAAATGTTATTGATTAAATCTTCTGTTTGATGGTTTGCCAATTGTATTCTATTTCAGAATATCTTATATTTAAGTACCAATTGTATCTCCTTTATTATATTGGTTTTGTTATAAGACATAGAACTAGTAAACTTAATTAGAAAATACATCAACATGACTATATGGGATGCTTGAATTTTTCACAATGAAGTGAATGGTTTCATTTTGTATTTTGTTTCATTTTGTGTTCATTTTACTGCACTGAATTGAACCTCCCTATTTCATTATCTGGTTTGGGTGTTGGAAATGCTGTTTGGAGGCATTGATTGCACTAGATATGTTAAAGCTAGCTCAATAATAAAAGGCTTTCTTGGCTTTTCAATATTCTCCCAAAAATAAAATAAATAAAAGACTTAAGTAATGTGACATAAATCAAAACAGTGATTGCGAGTCAAGAAAGTGTAAATTCATAAAAATTTAAAATATTTAAATAGTAATATTGATATCATATTAATATTTGAATATTATTTGTTACAGATACAATTTGGGTTGGATGGATCACAACCAGTGCAACTTGATTTGGATGGATCACAACCGGCGGGAAAATGAAGTGGTTTATGCATTGAATGTAATTCATGGATACATGACAGTGCACCATTTTTGTATATTGGAAATGTGTAATGTGTATTGGAACCAATGGCTATATTATATTGGATAATTATTTGTATTTTTGGATGGATAGCTTTTTATTTGTAGTTATTTTTGGATGGTATTAGACTTTTTATATGTTGCAATATGATGTTGATTCCAGGTGTTTTATCTCAATACCTTGAATGTTTTAGACGATGGTAAAGATTTTTCTCTTTTATTTGATTCAAGCATCCATGATTCCAACATAATCAAATTTCTGCAGAAGTTCCCAATTAATCAGAGAATTCACCAAAGCAATTTTCAACATGAGTCACATTGATTTGTGCATAGGTTCCTGTTTGTGTGGTTTTGGAACAATAAGATCACCACCTATTATTTCATGATTAAGTACTAAAGGAAACTCTTGACAAGAACATAAAAAAAAAAAAAAAGAAAAAAGAAAAGGGAAAGAGTTTCCAACATGGATTTACAAACCAATAAACAAACTTAAGTTATACATTTGTCATAAATACAGACTTAAGTTCCGATCTATTAATAACTTAGATACTGTCAAATATTGTCAAATACCAAATAACATATACCAAGTTCCAAAATTACTTAGATACTACTAAGTAACATGACACAACAACTACAAAAGCCTAATATAGCCGGAGTAGTGTGCGTGAACACCTTATTTCAAGTTGTTGCTCCAAAAGCACCAACTCTCTCTTCTCGATCTCAGCCGCTCTCTTATAGAGTTCAATCTCCCTCTTCTCGATATGGTCAAGTTTTTTCTCGAACTCTTTCTCCTTTCGTAACAGGTTATTATTTCTTTCTAGAAGTTGGTGCTCATTCTCTTGATTACTATCTGCAGAATAGACTAATTGTAAAGCAAAAAAAAAAAAAAAAAAAAAATATCAAATAATGTATAGTTAATAATGTAAAACATAGGGCATGTAGCAATCATATAACTCTACACGTTTGAAATTTGATATTAATATTGATAAGGTAGCAAGTGATCATGATCTCTCCCTGCTGGCCCATCTCTTTCTCGAGTCAAATCTCCAGGACAAAACCATGTCTATATATATATATATATGCATGGGCATGGCTGTCTTAAAGATACCATGCATGTCTTCATTGTTATAAGCAAGATAAATTATGATATTTCCTATAATATCGTGTCTTTTCTCTTTTGGATTGTTCAATCTATCTGAACTTGATCCTTAATCATTGGAACATTCACAGTACTGCATGCAGATTTAGGGACATTTTGAATTACATAATAAGTCAGAATTAAACAACAGTAGTACTACTAGTACCACATCTGATCCAATTTTGATGTTTTTCTTAGAATTTCTAATGGTGGATATTGCAAAAGTCCAAAATCAAGATTTCCTACTATTGAAGTACAATACAAAATTGGTCACAGCTATTTTTTTTTCCTCATTTTACACAAATAGATGCATAGACTTAGTTATACAAGTATACAAGCACAAATGCTCCTGAGGTACACAACTAATCCAGTAAAGAAACATGCAATTCACTCTTATCATCCCCAAACAGTCATATGATGGCTATTATCATTTGCTTAGAAAAGATCATGAAATACATATAAACACCTAATCGTGAAAGCAGCAAATAATTAGGATGAATTTGGATATTATGCCAAATTATTATCCAATATTGATTGAATAAGAGTATACATCTAGTCAACAAATATGACTGCCACCATATGTGAAGAGATATCTAGGTAGAAATAAAACAGAAGGAACAAGGCTACCACTAAATAACAAAAGCTTACCTGGATAGCTTCGTAGACATCAATCACTATAGGAATGTCATATGCTAGTTTTACCTTCTCAAGTATCTGCAGATAAAGAGTAGAAATAAAAATAATTTTAATCTTGGAATTTTACTAGGTTTTCAATATTAAATCTCAGTGTAATTAATTAACCATGTACAGAAAGAAGAATAATTTCCTATGAGTAGAATAATTTCCTTATTAATTGCACTATTGCTACAAGATGTACGCAAACTTGCATGAAACGAACATTTACTAGAAGATAATTACTCGAGTCTGCTCAATAGGATGAACAGGATGTTGCAGAGTAGAAAATAAGCAAGGCAAACAAAAATAAAGAAGGAATTAAAAATCTATGAAGATTAGAGAAACGCCATGGATCACAAAGTGTTAAAAATATTGTTCAAGAATTGAGTTGAGTTATAATGAAAAGCACATACCAAGCCAAACAATGGACATCCCCCTCTCTCTTAAACCAAAATAAGTTGTCGACTTATTGACCACCAAAGTTCCTCCATTGAGCATCCGACATATCCTGCACCAAGGAAAATCTCAATGAAAAAGAAGGAAAGGGAGGGAGAAATGCAGAGCTTGGTTAGGGTTTCTTTCGGCATTGAAGGGGGAGGCAGAGCTTCAGTGTCTTTCGGCATCGAAGGTGGAGGTAGAGCTTCAGTGTCTTTCAGTTGCAAAGGGGGAGGAGAGCTTCAGTGTCTTCGGCTTCGAAGGGGGAGGCAGAAGATCGAAGGGAAGCTCGGAGTATCTCGGTTTCGTGGGAAGAGAAAAATCGGCTAAAGAAGGTCCTTCGTCGTCAGTCTTTGAGTGGAGATGGTAGTAGATTTCGAGTGGAAGATGAATGCTTGAAGATGGAAGGGAGGCCTGGAAATGGGGGAAAGGGAAAGAAGGAGGGAAAATGAAAAAGATGGGGGAAAACTCTTAAGACGAAAATGAAAAGGGCAAGACTAATGAAGGAGGGAAACGGCGTCGTATTCATTTTGCCACGTGGGACTCAGTTTCCCCACGGTTCCCCACGCCGGTTTCCTATAGAGTTTTTGAATTCAGAAAAATCAATTTTATTATTTGAAAATCTGTTATAAGTAAGTTTCAATTACAAAACCTTTGTGAATTGACTCTTTTACTTGACACGACAAATGACCCTACTGTAGTAGCAATTAAAACCTCTGATAATCTTCAAATATTGAATTTTCTCTTGGAACTCCAGTGACTGAAACACTATCACTCTATATCCAACATCGAGCACAATCACACTGAACAAGAGAAAACAACTAGAAAATTCTCAAGATCCTAAGCACTCAGAAAATACACTCCAATATCTCCAAGGTCGAATAACTCCAGATCCTATTTAATAAGATAGCTTCATTATCTTATCTGGAAGCAATTTTTAAGATAGTGGAATTATGCTGACGGAATGATTCTGTTACGATGGATTTTGCTGACGGTTTACTGACATCTGGCACTTATCTTCTCGATAGTGGCAGTTTCATATTCAAACTCTTCTCTGGATAAGATCAATCTCTTAGAACTCGACTTCAACTGTTTTGACTTATTTAAAACACTTACTAACAACATCTAGATAAAATCAAAACAAGCTTTAGATAAGCTCAAAGTATTTTACATTTTACATTCATCCAAAATACAAATTCCAATACAAGATGATGTCTATCATCTTAGTCACCTAGTCCTAACCAAACTCTTGCACTTTGCATTTTCAATCTCCTCTTTGGTGGATTGGTGACAAAATCAATCGTTGATGAATGTAACTTGACCCTGTCAAAACACAACCAAAGAAACCAAGTAGAAATTCCAAGGAAACAATCACAAATAAAAAATGATGATATAGAACAATGACTAAGATTAGTGCCATCAACATTGACTAAGATTAGTGCCATCAACATCCACAAGTTTAAAAATATTGATCTAAGTATGTTCTTGTCCACCATCAAAATATGTTCAGCAAACACAACATTAAGTCATACACAAAAAAACAAAAAAAAAAAACATGTTCTAACTATAGACCAAATTAAAATTCATGATAATTAATCAAAAAAATATGCTACTCAGTTAGTTGCTGCTGCTTTGCTGCTCCCCCTCAATATATCACTACTCCCTTTTTTTATCAACAAGCTGACAAAGGATAGCTTATTAAGCATCGAAGTCAATAACACTCTTCATAACCTGTTGCATATCTATAGATAGTTGAACTAGCCTATCATTTGTTTGCGCACAGTCAGAGTAAACAACATCAATATCTTGCTCCATCTTAGATTGGTTGGCCTCCAATTTTGCAACAATTGCATCAATCTTCTGTGATAGGAGAGTTAGTTGTTCCATCACTTGAAAAGTGGGAATCGATGACTCAGGTGGAGAGGAAGTAGACTCTGTGGTATGGGGTCTCTTCTTGGATAGCATAGCTTCAGACTTAACCGCTGTGATGGCAGAAATAGAACCAGCCATCTTCATAGTTGGCTCATTGCCTTAAAATGGACCTTAGCCTTGATAGCAACCTTAGTGATTAAGCCTCCAAATGGAAAATTCAGTTCCTTATCCACATGCGAGTGGTGAATAATATCGATGACATGCCTAGGAAAATCTATGGAGACACCGGTAGCCAAGGCATACATAAAATAGGCATGCCCTAGAGGGAGCTCAGTCTGATGACTAATAGGCTAAAGATTTGACAAAACAATTTTGGCTGAAAGTCTGAATCGAGGAAGCATGACATTGATTGTGAGTTTATGGGGGTTCCACTTTGGGCCTTGAGGGCCAACAAAAACTCTCTAACTATCTCAAACACAGTGTAGGTGAGAAATGTGTGAGATTTTCCCAAAATGCCTAAAACTTTTAGTTAAGACAAAAGATAAAAACACCTACTGGGCAACTCACCAAATCTGAAAGGCATAATGCCATAACCCACCAAAATCCATCCTTAATACATAAAGTTTAAAAGAAACTCAGAGCCCAATCATCATGTAAAGCAACTCACAACTCCAAACCAAGAGATTCAGAATGATACACTAGATGCCCATGTGAACCCGAAACCAAATCAAAATGGATGAAAACCAAACCCTAGACAAAGGTGGAAGAGGAGAAAAGAAAACTTACTGTGACTGAGAATTGTGTAAAGGATGATGTCTGTGCGATTTCTAAGTAACGAAGTGGTCTAAAACACGAGTGAAGGTAGGAACTTGTATTCATCCAGGGCACACAAAGTGAGAGAGACGTGGGAGAGTGGCTGAGTGACTATTGGGGGCAATGGTGTTAGGCAACTAAGTCTTAGACCTAGTAAGTGAATGTGCCATGCACATGAGCCTACGGCTCAAAGTCCCATTGGGACTTAAAATGACCTTAGTAATATGACTTCCAGACCCATATACATGAACAAAAAAAATTGCAGAAAAGTATCCATGTAAAAAAATACCAAAAGAATAATAAACCAAAACCAAAACAAAAAAGTCTCAAAAATAATAAAAAAATTAAGATTGAGTGAAAAAAAATTAAAAAATAAAATTCAATTAAGTCAAAGCACTTGCCTAAGTGCATCACATGTCCAAGCATAATCACACAACCAACATAAAAAATACACTCTCATTTGCAGCAAAGCAAAATGAATGTTAACTCTCCATATGTTCATCATGACCAAAGTCCATGTGGGTGTATGAGTGAGGCTACTTACTCCCATAAAAAAATATTTTATATTTATATTTTTATATTTTTTATATACTTCCTTTTCCTTTTTTTTTTTTATATTTTATTTTGCATAGATACTCTCAAATGGTTTATCTCTCACTTTAAAAGTCAAACTTTATGCTAGGGTCTATATATTTTGAAAGAGTATCTCTTCCAAACATAAGGTTGCTCAACCCTTGACATGTCTATTTTATTGCTTTTTTTTTTTTTTCCACAATGAATAGAGTAATGATTTTGTTTATAAAAACTTAAGGGACAGATCCGTGTAGGGTGTTTGCCTTTTTCCGCAATGAAGAAACACCAAATTTTTCTAAATGGATCAAACCATTATGTCCGACAAGAAGAGACCTCTTAATTTTTGTTAAACTAATATTAGTCAATTTAAGGTATAGACTCTCCCTTTGAACAACATCTATGCAACTTTATGGAACATACATAATGAAATAAAATATGGAAAATAAGTTCCTCACAATGCACTTGAGTTTGACTTTGGCAAAATGAACAATGGGCCATACACTCACATTGTAGATTATACAAAAATAGAAAGATATTTTAGCTTCAAGTATAGGATGTGTAAAGACTTGAGTACTCAAGACTTGGCACACCAAGCATGAACTTTGCTCATCTGAACAAAAATCAAACTAAGAAACAAACCATTAACATGTAAAATGATGTAAAAATGAAGAAAAACAAAAATATGTAAAATGCATATCCTAAACTAATGATTTGCACAAAATAAAAGAAAATGTAAGTGTACTATCACTTAATGTCACACATACCCATGGCTTTTCTTAAAAACTTGAACCTTAAACCACCTTAAAGCATCTAATGGTTTAGTAAACAAGCCAGTCAATTGATGCTCAGTAAACACATAATCCAAGGACACTATCTTAGACTCGACCAATTCTCTAATGAAATGGTGTCTAAGGTCTATATGCTTGGTCTTAGAGTGCTAAACAAGATTTTTGGAGATACTAATTGTACTTGAGTTATCACAATAAATAATCATAGTATTTTGAGAGAACTCATAATCTTGAAACATCTTTTTCATCAAAAGCAGTTGAGTGCTACAACTTCCAGCTGTTATATACTCAACTTCAGCTATAGACAAAAAAATTAAATTTTACTTTTTGCTCATCCAAGCTACAAGATTTCCACCTACATAAAAATACCCCTTGAAAGTACTCTTTCTACCATCACCATTTCCAGCCCAATCCACATCTGAATAGCTTACTAGTTCCAAGTTAGTATCCTTAGAATACCAAATCACATAGTCAATAGTTGCACTAAGATATTTACTTATTCCTTTCATTGTTGTGATGTGAGATTCTTTAGGATTAGCTTGAAACCTAGCACACACACCAACACTAAAGGCTATATTGGGTCTACCAGCTGTAATGTAGAGAAGACTTCTTATCATGCTTCTATAAAGAGTAAGGTCAACATTTTTACTTGTAGAATCAATGGTGATTTTTACAGATATGCTCAGGGGAGTACGAGCATGACTCTTGCCCTCCATCCCAAACTTCTTAACAAGCTCTCTAGCATACTTGGATTGTGAGATAAAAATTTCTTCTTCAGTTTGTTTTACTTAAATACCCAAAAAGAATTTTAACTCACTAATCATACTCATCTCAAACTCAAACTTCATTTCAGTAGCAAAATCATATGAGAATGAATCAAGTGTAGCTCCAAACACAATATCATTAACATAAATTTGACCAATGAGTAGTTGTGTACCAAATTTTCTAATAAAGAGAGTCTTATCAGCTTGTTCTCTAGTGAAACCATGTTCAAGTAAATAAGTTGTCAGTTTTTCATACCCTCGTTTCAGCACATAGAGAGCTTTCTTCGACCTGTAAACATGGTCAGAACAAAGATGATTAATGAAACTTTTAAGTTGTTCAACATATACCTCTTTTTGTAGAAGGTTATTTAAAAATACACTTTTGACATCCATTTGATATAACTTGAAATTTAGGAAAAGTAATGGCAAGAAGTATGCAGAATGATTCTAAACAAGCAACCAAGGCAAAGGTTTCATCAAAGTCAATTGATGAAGTTCTAGGTACCAACTCTCAAACATCATTTCTTGGGAATTGATAAAGATCTTTATGCATGGCATTGACCTAACTTTCTTTATCCAAGGTTTCCTCTACTTTCTTGGGTTCAACCTGCGACAAATAACACACAAAAGAAACTTGATTTAACACTTTTTTTTTAAGTCTCATATATTCATTCAGCTCACCAAGAATGTTTTCTTTTGGATGATTGTGTGTAACTCTTGAGGAGGGTTCTTTGTCCTATGGAGGAGGAGCATTTTGAGGAGTTTCACATATGGTATTCATCACTTTGCTCTTGTGCACACTCTTCAGCTGCTCTGCCTATCTCTTTTAATTAAGTTTTCAAGTTCCTTTTTAGTAGTCTTAACTTATTCATCATCTACAACTACATTAACAGATTTTATGATTGTTTTTGTTCATAGGTTATAGACTCTATAAGCCTTGCTATTAGATGAATATCCAAGGAATACCCCTTCATCACTCTTCCTATCAAACTTATGTGAGTTTTCATAATTTCGCAAGATGTAGCATTTGCTACTGAAGACTTTAAAATACTTGACAGTGGGTTTTTTATTGTTCCATGAGCCATAAGGAGTATGTTTGGTGCCAGGCCTTAGAACAACTTTATTTATGATGTGACTGGTCATATTTACAGCTTCTCCCAAAAAATACAAAGTCATTTTCTTGCGCTGCTCAACTTGGTTCATGCCATCTCTTGAATAGCCTATTTTTCATTTCTGCCACCCATTTTGTTGAGGAGTGATTGGAGTGAAAAATTCTTGGAGAATGCCATGTTCATCACAAAAAGAGGAAAAATTAGTATTCTCAAATTCCTTATCATGATCACTATAAATTCTAGAGATAGAAAAATCCTTATTTATTTGAAATCTCTTGAAAAAAATTTTGGCACAGTCGAATGCTTTAGATTTTTCTCTTAAGAAGATGGTCCAAGTAAATCTGAAAAAATCATCCACAACGACCATAATATATTTCTTTCCACCCAAGCTTTCAGTTTGTGTTGGACCCATCAAATCCATGTGAAGTAGCTCAAGTGGCCGAGAGGTAAGAATATCTAAAACTTTCTTGTTTTATGCTCTTGTTTGTTTTCCCTCCTGGCACGGTCTACAAACAATATTTTTTACTTTAAGAGACTTAGGGAAACCAGTTTCCCTTTTTGAGATTTTTTATAAGTCTATAAAATTGATGAAATCAAGTCTTTGGTGTCACAGCTCGGCTTCATCTAATAGAACTCGATGGCAACACAATTGGGATGTTAAGTAGACTGCATAGCAATTGTCGAATATTCTAGTGCCCTTCAAGATCCATTCTCCAGCTTTGTTGTAAACGTTAGACTCATCTTTTTAGAAGTGCACAGATAGAACATATCACAAAATTGATTAATGCTTACCAAGTTCGCTTTAAGGCTATCAACACATAAAACATTATGAAGAATAGGTAGTCTAGGTATTTGAACACTCTCTTTTCCTTCAACAATGGACTTGCTACCGTCTCCAAAGGTGACGGTGCCTCAATTACTCAACTCGATCTTCTTGAACAAAGTCTTGTCACCGAACATATGTCTCGAGCATGCATTGTCCTGGTACCAAGGGCAATTGTCCATCGACTTAAGGGTTGTGTGAGCAACTAAACATACATCTTCTTTGACCATCCATTTTGCTTTAAGTTTTGAGTAATTCTTTTCATCATCACCACTTTGCATGATCTTTTCTTTGTTGTGAAAATAAAACTCAGATAGTTCACCTAGTTTTAGGCTTATGGAGGTTATTTGATGATTAAACTTTTGAACTTGATTTTCAAGAGTCTTTGCCTTCTTTTTTAATTTTCTTACACTTCTATTTTTCTGCCCTTTACTCAAATTAAAGCAATATAACCTTATATGGCCAGAAATACCACAATGATGACAAATAGGTACAAACTTATTTTCAAACTTACCTCACTTTTTGTTTTCCACGAGCTTTCTTGTTAAAAAAAAAAAAATTCTGAATTTCCTTGTAATGAGTTATATCTTCATCGTTCAGATTTGTTTCATCGAAAAAATCATCTTGATTTTCTTTCATAGCCTTTAATGTAATGGACTTTCCTTTTCTTATTTGAGGAAACGAGGGCTCATATGTTTGCAAAAAGTCGACCAATTCTTCGACTTTAATAACATCGAAATCTTTACTTTCCTTAATGGCGATGACTTTTGGGCAAAATCTTTCCAATAAGGGCCTTAAAATCGTTCTCACAACCCTTGAATCTTTTACCTTATTGTCAAGATTAAACCTAGAACTCACAATATCTTTAAGTTTAGCATAAAAATATTAATTCTCATCTTCCAGCATTTTAATATCCTTAAATTTTGAGGTTAACATCTATAAGTTTAAATGTTTTACAATTCTTATGCCTTCATGCGTAACCGCCAAAATATTCCAAATTTTTTTGGCAATCTCACACAGAGATTCTTTTAAATTTTTCGGGAGATACAATTAAGAAAATAACATTAATTCCTTTGCTATTATAGTTGCAGTTGTTGATCTCATTTCTAATCTAAGCATCCAGAGTTGTCTCGAGCTTAGTCCATCATTTTTCAATTGCATACCATACACGTTCATTTAGAGACTTGAGAAAATTTCTTATACGAACTTTTCAATAAACATAGTTTTTTCTCATCAAATTGTGGTGGGGCTGATAACGAGGACGACATGATCTACAAGGATACAAATCACACTTGAATAAGTGAACCATGCTCTGATGCCAATTGAAATTATCTAAATATCTATGTATTGTAACACAAAAATCTACTATTTCACTCAATAAATTGGTTAATCGATATTCACGCAATTAGATAATAAGAATACACCAACATAAAATAAATTAATTAAATAATACCAATATTGGTAATGAAGGGAAACCATTTAAAAAACTCTTTAAAAGTAAAACTCTACAGGGTAGCCAAACTCATAAAAGTCAATTTTATTATTTGAAATTTTGTTACAAGTTTAATTACAAAACCTTTGTCAGTTAATTCTCTTATTTAACACGACAAACGATCCATTTGTCTCTATCGCTGTAGCAACTAGAACCTCTGTTGATCTTCATAAATTTACTTTTTTTCCTGAAACTCTAGTGGCTGAAACACAATCATTCTATCTCTAACATGGACCACAATCACACTCAACGAGAAAAAAAATAATTAGATTCTCACACATAACCACTCAAAAAATACTCTCCAATATCTCCAAAGTTGGATCACTCCATATACAAATTAATAGGATAGCTTCAATATCTTATTTGGAATCAGTTTGTAAGACAATAGAATTATACTAACGGAATGATTATGTTACAACAAATTATGTTGACAGTTTACTGACACCTAACACTTATATTCTCAGTAATAGTAGTTTCACATTCAAATTCTTCTTTGAATAAGATTAATTTTTTGAAACTTGAGTTCAATTGTTTTGACTTATCTAGAATACTTATTAACAATTTCTAGATAAAATCAAAACAAGTTTTAGATAAATTCAAAGTATTTTACATTCATCTAAAATATAAATTTTAACACAAGATGATGTCTATCATCTTAGTCACCTAGTCCTAACCAAAATCTTGTACTTTGCATTTTCAAATATCTTGGTCAATTCCATACAAAATAGCATCCTCAAAGTGGAAGAGGATTAATATGTATCCTTCGAGTTGGTAATCAGTTGCCACCTTGATGGCAGCTTGTGCTTTAATTTGGCATCGTTGTGCTTATATATATGCTCATTGGTCTAGAACATTATGGTCCGTAGCGCCCCTCTTTTCTCAGGATGCAGATCAATTGGTGTTTACTACGAAGAGTTGTCGGCACGTACGCAAATTTTAGATCGACAGGGAATGCACCATACTTTATTAGCCTTTGTCTTGTCGTATGATAAAGTTTGTAGTATATTATAAATATAGCATCAAAGTATGACCCATTGCAATTAAAACCAGATTTTCTAATATATATTTACCAATTTTCACACTCAAACTACAATGTTATATATCCTAAACGTACATGAAATCTAAAAAAAAAAAAAAAAAATGGTTTAGTTACAAATAGATTTCGCAAAAGTAAACTCACAAAATAATATAGTTTGACGTAGTACGTTAGATTGTAAAACTATTTGAATTATAATGTAGATCTAATGTATCATATAAATTCATATCAATTTATGAGTTTACTTTTATCATGTAATCTCTTTGTGGTTGTAGGACTTTTCAACTGGGGCTCACAATATGTAATAAAATCTGTGAACTCAATATGAACACGACACGAAATTAACGGGTTTGAATTTTATATAAATGGGTTCGAGTCAAAATGGATTAACTTGTTAAGAGATGATTAATAAATGGCTTAGCCCACTTAACCCGAAATCAACCTACAATAACTCGCTTAAATTTTATTTTAAAATTACAATTTTAGTTTTTTAGATTGTAATATTAGTATTTCTCAATATACTTATATTTGTATTGTTGGGATTGTAATTATAAACCTATGCTCATATTTGTTATTGTTGGATTGTAATATTGATTTTATTATAGATTAGAATCTAAAAACTATTAATATTTTCTTTTAGTAAGTGGTCTTTTTGTTCATTTTTTAGACATTGTGGCTTGAAATGAGTCATGTCATGTTAACCCATTTATAATTTATTATTAAATAGGTCAAAACGGGTGGCACGACACGACACGACCCGTTATTTAAATAGATCGTGTTAGAGTTTAAAGGTCTGGTTCATTTAGTTTAAAAGTCGAATTCAGATTGACCTATATAGTCGAATGTCCTTGATTTGACACAATACAAACACAACCCGCAAATACGAATTACCACCCTATTCTCAACTACAAAAGTAGTAATGTGCATACACGGTCTTAAACGTCTGTCAATAGGTTTCAGTATGCACAAGGAAACCTAACGAATAATGATATATACAAATATACACTAGGAAACTTAAGAAATAATTATATATACAAGGTCCAAATGTACAACCTCATGCAGGCTTTTTATAAAAAAAAAAAAAAAAATAGAGCCTATTATGAAAATGTGTGACAAACTTACTTTTTCTTGGTAGGGTCCATTTTTTTTTATAAAAGACTTGTACAAGACTTGTGCATTTGGGATTAATCCCTAACTTTACTCTTACTAGCCTTGCCGGCACTTGATCTCCAATGGCATCGGCCATATTCATCAATCAAGGTGAGAAATTCTTACCATAATTTCTTACAAGTAAAGGAAGAAAAATGCATTGACAAGTGATATACCAAAAGAAAAATTCTACTTATCGTCCCTTACACTACACACTCACATGTGATTTGTTACTTTTGTCATTCTATTTTATTTAAATAGAATAACAAAAATGACAAATCACATGTTAGTGTGTGGTATGAAGATGATAAGTAGTTTTTCTCTATTGGTCTTGGGCTCATAATGGGATGGACCAAAAATATTAACACGTGGAAGTCCATTCTTTCATCCAAGATATAATAGAGTTAGCTTATTAGATTCTAATATTTCTTACTTGTTAGGGTTAGAATGAAGTTTTTCCTCTCTCAAAATCAGCTAACTTAGAGCATTGGCATTGATGTATCTGCATACAAATGCAAACACATATTTAGCTAGCTAGACCATTAAATTTACTACATTGGATTATGCATATGTAAATATTTTCCTTGTTATTAACAGTATTACTACATCTTTGCAGATAGACTGTTCACTCTTGAAATTTTATTTTATTACTTTTTCATATCTCTCCTCCCACTCTCTCTCTCTCCACAATGAGATTATTTTTCCTCTTCTCCCTCAACACTCAACATAACACTTTCTCTCTAAAAAAACCCACATAGCTATCTCTCTCTCTATCAACGACTCTCGATGGAACAACACCGGCTCTTGATGAATCTCGCGACGGTTCATGTATGATTTTCTCCCTATATTATCTATTTCTTCATTCTCTCTCTATGACCGAGTGAAGGTTTCCTATTTCTCCCTCCCAAAACTCTTGATCATATAATTATTTTCAGGGGTTTAGCCTCCCACGAGGACGGTACACTTCCTCGATCACGTTGCTATTCATCAACACTGCCGCAACACTTGCTTGATGTTTTCTCTATCGACTAGCTAGGGTAAATGAAACTCTCTCTATTTTGCCGAGGGACTTTTCTTTCATAGATTTCAGCTTTTTGTAATTGTTGTTTGGATGCTTTGATTAATCTAGATTATGGTTTTGATTTTTAAATTGATTTTAAGGATGAATTTAGGGTTTCGATTTTCTGATTTTTGTAAATGGGTCCTCTAATTTTTGTAAACATGTAGGAGCAAGAGGGTGGTATTTTATTTCTTTGTCCTCTGCTTTTGCTTAATCTAGATTAGGTTTCGATTTTTTGTTATTCCTTTTAGATTAGGTTTGTATATTAAATTGAATAATCAATAAAAACTTCAATCATTGTTAGGTGTATAATTTGAATTGTTGGATGCTTGAGATATGCATATTAAATGTATTATTGTTGTATAAACTTCAGTCTTGCTTTTCAATATCCCCTTGTTATAGTCACTAACCCAAATATCACTTAAAAGTGATCTAATTGACACCTTTGATTGAATATCACAACATTTTGATAAGACTTGAAATTTGTATAATCTCTCTCTAAAGGTGTCATGTTCCACCATTGGGAATAGAATCATAAGGAACAACCCCATAAAAAATTTGAATTCAAGGACGAATAGGTTATTGAGTATTCCAACTTTAATTATATTACATTATCACTTCTTGTGGCTTACCTGCTTTTTAGCCTTTTCTTAACAACTTGGGATATGAATATTGATGTACTCTAATGAGCTAGTTGTCTCCTTAATTGGTCCTGAATTACTTATAATGTGCACTTAGACTTCCTATCTATAATGTTTTATGCTTTGAGGGTTAGTTAAATTTAAAACATCCCTTTAGGACTTGATGCATCTAAAGCTTGGATTAGGTGTATTTGACTTATGAAGAATTAATCTAACAAAAATAATCATTATAAAACAATTGAAGTCATGTGTACATGCCTCAATAGGAAGCTGTTTGGCCTGTTTTAATTGGCATGGACTTGTTGTGTAGCTGTTTTTAATTGGTTTGGACTTGGACTTGCTGTGTACCATTGATTTTGGATCCTCAGTTGTTTTAATTGGCTTGGATTTGATGTGTGTCTGTTTTTAATCGGTTTGGACTTGGACTAAGACTTGGATTTGCTATGTGCCATTGATTTTAGGTCCTCTGCTGTTAGGAAACTGTTTGGCCTGTTTTAATTGGCTTGGAGTTGTGTGGCTATTTTTAATCTTCTGATTTAATTGGTCCTCTGTTTTGAATTGGGGTTTTTCATTTGCTATTTGGAAGTTGTTTGGTTGTAATTTGTTGTTTGTTTTACTAATCCTCTGTTATAATTTGTTGTTTTAATTGGCAATGTGACTATGAATGATGCAATAGTACAAACAATATGGGACTATGAGTAAGCATGTGATTTTATGATTTTATATGTTTCATCTTGATAATAAGGCAGCATATATTTCTGATTTGTTTAGTAACATTTTGTCCTTCAATTTTTTGTTGAAGTATGAACACTTTAATTGATGAGAATCAATTCTTTACCATACTATTGGAAAGTGGTAAAGGTGGTAATAACAACCCCTATGGATAATGCAAATGTTGATGTCCAAATGACACAACCCCAATGAGAGAAACAAGAACACCTAAACAAAAATTTCAATGGGGTGTGTTATTTACTGCAGATGAAGATACTCTCATCGTTTAGCTTGGCTTAACATTAGCATAGACTCTATACGAGGGACCGACCAAACCTCCACACAATTGTAAAGTAAAATTTATGATTACTACAACACCTATAAAAAACCTAATAATCCAAAACGGTTTGTACCCTCTTTGACCAATTGGTGGTCAAACACTAAAAAATGTGTCAAAAAATTTTGTGGTTCCATAGCTCAAGTTGAAGGAATGCATCCAAGCGGTGCAACCAAGCTAGACAAGGTATAATGGCTTTTGCAATGTTTTAGTGTTGTAATTATTAAGTATTTGTAATGATAGAGCATATTGATTTTGGAACTATTTTGTAAATTGATAAGATGAAAATTTTGTACCGAGAGACCCAAAAAACTAACTTCAACATGAAACACTGTTGAAATATTTTGAGGCACCAATAGAAATGGCAAGCGCACATGGAACTCATAAGAAGAAAAGACAATGTGTCATGTTTAGGTATTACTTCAAACTCAATATGATTAGGAGAAGACATGGAAAATGTGCTTGTAGATGGTGAGAAACCTCTAGGTAAGAAGGCTGAAAAAGAAAGAGAGAAATAAAAAAAATGTAAGTAAAGACAAGTTAGTGAGTTTAATGAGGCCTTAAGGTATATGAGTGATGATAGAAAGACTTATATAATAAAGAAAAAATAAGCAATAATCAAGGCTGACAATAATAGATCTGAGTTAGTACTTCTTAGGAAGAGAAAACTTGATATGGAAATTACAGCTGAGAATGATAAATTTGGCTTAATAGCTTTTAAGTAAAGGAAAACTGATATAAAAATTATGAAATTAGATATTGATTCCATGAATTCTGTGTAGCAAGAGTATTTCCATAATTCTCAAATGGAAATCATTGAGGAGCAAAGGAATAAGGCCATATCTCGTTCATAGTTGTATGCTTGATTTTGGTTTTTTTTTTATTAGTGGTGGACTTGCTAGTACATTCATGTAATGTGAGTGATTTTGTAATTGTCTTTTACTAGCTTGTGGGTTGGCTGGGTATTATTTTTTGTACTGCACTTATTGTTTTTTATTGTCCTGGACTTGTTGAAGTTGCTAGTGGGACTGGTGGTTGTTGGTTGGTTGCTAGAGGAGTTTTACTGTTTCCGATTGGTTGCTGCTTCGAAGTTGGTTGCTGGTGGTTGTTTGCTCTTTGACCAATCGATCGATTTTTTTTTTTTTTTTATCACATGTCTACTCATGTACTGCAATGGAATGACATTGATTTTGATACATGAAGTTTGTATTGTAGACAATTTTCTGGAATTTGTATTAAGTTGATGAATTAGTATCAAAATCAACCTTTTGAAATTTGTGTTAAGTTGATTTTGATACATGAAATTTTTATTAAGTTGATAATACAGAGTGTTGGCAGCACAAGTTAATATTTGTTGATAAAATTGGTGTATATTTGTTAATGTTCAATTTTAAGACAACACAATTAGTGTATATTTGTATATCTTATGTAGTGGGTGCTAATTGCAAAATATATAATTAAAATTTATTTTAAGAAAAAAATTAATAATAATAAGAAAATAATATTTTATTATTATTCTGGCTAAAAAATGCATAATTCAATACGATAGTTTTTTATGAATGACAAATGCAATCTTCAAAACATGTGATTTTGCATTTACATTTACATATACCATTGCTAATGCATGCTCTTAAAGTGCACATTAATGGAGATAGGTTATTCAAGTTGTGGAGGTAATTTCTCAACCCTTTACTTATTTTTACTTAGAGCACTCCCAATGAATGCTGTAAAATACAGTTTTATTTAAAATATAAAGAAATTTGTCAAAAGAACCCTCCAATGAATCTTGTATTTTATCTTTATTTTACATTTTGCTACAGTACTCCTGCTACATGTGAAGGTAATCGTTCATGACTATAAATATTTTAAATTAATTTCTCTCTCCTTTGTTGCTATTTTCCCCATTTCTTCTGTTGATATATTGTCTTTGAGTATTACCTACCAGGAAACGTGATTCTTGTTCTGTCTGAGTTTTTACAATTGAAATCAAGTAATTTTTCTTCCGGTTGTTGGATAATTCTGTTCTTTGAATCATCCAAAGCCGCAGTGCTTGATTAATCTCTTTGAAAAGTTTACAATCTCGATACTTTGATTATATTTTCATTATTTAATATATTCTTTTTATTTTTTAAATTAATTTATATTTTAGTTTAGCTTATAAATTTGGATTAATTTAAAATAGAACATAATTATATGACATTATATATGAGAAGATATTGCAAATATCCAAAGATATGAGGATATCATTAGTAGTTAAAAAAAATATTTGAAATGAATAAAAAATATTAAAAAGTATGATATTTAAATGATATGAAATATAAATAAATAAGCTGATATATAGTATATTATAAAAGTCAGTATATAAAATAGAAAAAAGTAAATTTTGGTGATATATTTTAAAGAATAAGATAAAAAATTCATTGAGAGTATTCCTTACACATGCTACGAGTGAGAGATATTTTGAGTAATAACTTTTCCAACAAACCACTTGATCAAGAAATGGTTAGAGATACCATTCTCCAAGATCAGTAATCTAACAAAAGTCAAAACTTCAAGTCTTCTCTCTCTCTTTTTCTCTCGGCAAGGGGAGTGAGGTGAAGTGGGGTCCATAAAATATTCTAATAGAATTGGAGGTGGCAGAGAGGTTAGGGACGTGCAGAACGGATTTGTTACGGCTGAGTGGGAGTACTGAAGGTGGTAGAAAGGTAGTGGTTAGAGGAGGTGACGCCGGATTTCCATAGTTTCCTGATAGAGACGGTGGTCAGTAAGGTGGTGAAGGCAGGGTAAAACATGAATGAGCTAGAGAAGAGGTGGGAAAGTTTGAAACTAATGGAGGAGGAAACAAATGCATCGATTTGGATGATGAGATACCAGAGGAATTGAAAAATAAGGAAGATTGCAGTCTGGTAGGAAAAGTTTGGGTGGAGAGAAGCATCAGCAGGATAGTGATAGAAAATACAATGGCAAAAGTGTGGAGAATTAGTAGAAAAGCTCAGATCCAGGAGGTGGGAACAAATATATTTGTTATAACTTTTGCTAACCAAGCTGATAAGCAACGTATTCTTCAAGGCAGACCTTGGTTATTTAATAACCAGATCTTTGTTATAATGCAGCTAGATGGGTCTATCCCTCCACAGAAGATGGATTTTAGCAAAGAAAGGATATGGATTCAACTACACGATCTACCCTTAGCATGTATGAATAAGGATAGAGGAGAGGTGATGGGAGAGACTATTGGCAGGGTTTTGGAAGTGGAGACTCTGGTTGATGGAAGTGGTTGGGGGTCCTATCTAAGAGTCCTAACAGAAATAGACTTGAAAATACCATTGGCTAGGGGAAGAACCATTACTATAAAAGGGCAGGTTCTCTGGATACCTGTTAAAAACGAGAAACTTCCACATTTCTGCTTCAAATGTGGGTGCATTATCCACGAGGAGACAGGTTGCAAGGGGAATGGTGAGGCGGAGGTTCAGTTTGGTCCCTAGATGAGGGCGGGGGAGAGAGCAAAGTTCCCAAAACAAGGAAAGAGTAGAATAAGTCCGATTAGAAATGGAGTTAGCAATGAGAAAGGTGAACCAGCTGTAATAATGAAGGTGAATGAGGGACTGCAAGAGTAGAATGAAGTTCAGGGAGAGGTAGAGTTAAAGTCAGGAATCGAGGTAGGAAGGGAGGTATGTCAAGAGGCAAGGGAAATTGAAAGGGAGGGTAGTTTGTTGGTTTGTCCACCAGCAAATAAGGGAGTGAAGGAAAACATAAAAGAGAGTCAAGAACTTTTAAGTGAAGAAGGGAAGGAAAAGAGGAGTTTACTGAGAGAGGAGGTTTTGATGAGGGGGGAGGGAAACTCTAAAGGAACCTGGAAGAGAAAAGCAAGAAAACAAGGTGGCATAACTACTTCCTATAATGTGTCAAGCCTTTCTAAGAGACTATTTAGCCCTGTTGGTGAAGGGAACAAGGAGGATAGGGGGAGGAAGAGGTTAATAAGTGCCTGCTGTGAGGTGCATGAAGAATCACAAACATTGGTGGAGGCTGGTGGACAGCCCCACCAATCATTATGAAAACTCTTAGTTGAAACTGTCGAGGGCTTGGCAACCCTCAGTCAATTCAAGACCTTTACCAAATGGTAAAGGAAAGAGGCCAAATGTGATATTCCTCATGGAGACGAAGTTGAGGAGTGGGAAATGTGATAAAATTAAAAGAAGAGTGAGGAGTGAGGGCTGCTTTGTGGTGGAACCTGAGGGAAGGAAAGGAGGATTAATGTTACTATGGGATCAGTCCACGAAAGTGGAAATTCAAAACTATTCCAATAGACACATTAATGCTTGGATTACAAATGAAGAAGGGAATGAGAGATGGCTGTTGACAGGCTTCTATGGGCAGCCTGAAACCAGACTGAGGGCAGAAGCTTGGCAGTTGTTGGTATCTTTAAGACCAATAGATGAGGTTGGTTGGTGCGTGGTGGGGGATTTCAATGAAGTTCTGACACATGATGAAAAAAATGGGGGTAAACCAAGACAAGAGAAACAAATGGGCAGTTTCAGAGAAGCATTGGAGAGGAGAGGTTTGTTTGACTTGGGCTGGAGGGGTGATAAATTTACCTGATGCAATAAGCATGGGGATGAGACCTTTACTAAGGAGAGGCTTGATAGAGCAGTAGCTAATCTAAGGTGGAAAATGATGTTTAAGGAAGGGTAGATGGAGGTTCTTGCAGCTAGGTGCTCAGATCATAGACCCATCTTATTATGTATGAACCAGAAAAATACCAATGTGTGGAAGAGGAGGAAGAGGCTGTTCAGATATGAGGCCAGATGGTCTTTGGAGGAAGATTGTGAGGAAGTTATAAAAGGAGCTTGGCAAGTGAGAACAACATGGAGAGACACAGACATGGCATTGCAAACGCTACTAGAAGATAGTAGAGGAGCTTTTCAAAGATGGAGTAGGCAGATTGTTCAAGATAAGGGGAGAGCTCTAAAGGAAAAAACAGAAATGCTTAAAAAATTACAAGAAGATGAAGGGTGTCACAATATGGTGGAGATAAAGAAAATTCAAGAGGAGATATGGACCTATCTTGAGATGGAGGATTTGAAGTGGAGGCAAATGGCAAAGATGGATTGGTACAATCATGGGGATCGAAATACTAAGTTCTTTCATAGTTGTGCAAACCAAAAGAGGAAAAAGAATATGATTAAGCAGATTTTTTATGAGTATAATATGAGGCAGACCAATCCTGAGAAGGTTGAAATGGTTTTCAACAATTATTTTCTGAATCTTTTCACATCCTCAGACCCGAGTGTTGAGGATATTGAAGATTGTTTGAAGGAGGTGGTATCTTGTGTGACAGAAGATATGAACAATTGCCTGACTAAAACCTTTACTAGAGGAGAGGTCGAGAAAGCTCTTAAGCAAATGGCTCCATTGAAATCACCTGGTCCAGATGGATTTGGACCATGTTTCTATCGAAAGCATTGGCATGTAGTAGGTGATGAAGTGTGCAAAGCAGTCCTGTCATGGCTCAATGGTAATGCTCTGATTCCCTCTATGAATTATATTTTTATTGCACTCATTCCTAAGGTTAAAGATCCAAAAACGGCCAGTGACTATAGGCCTATAAGCCTTTGTAATGTTGCTTATAAGATCATGTCAAAAATCTTGGCAAATAGGTTGAAAAAATTTTCTAAATGCAGTAATTTCATCCAACCAAAGTGCCTTTGCTCTTGGAAGATTGATTACTGATAATATAATGGTGGCATATGAGGTGCTTCATTCTATGAAAGCAAGGAAAAAAGGCAAAGTAGGAAATATGGCTATCAAATTAGATATGTCTAAAGCTTATGATCGGATTGAATGGTGTTGTCTAGAAGCTGTATAGAGAAGTTGGGTTTTTGCAGAAAATGGATTGAACTCATTATGAAATGTGTTTCAACTGTGAGCTATTCTGTTTTAATCAATGGAAGCCCTGGGTCAAGGTTCTATCCTATGAGAGGCTTGAGACAGGGTGATCCATTGTCTCCATACCTTTTTATTTTATGTGCTGAAGGACTCAGTGCAGTGCTAAATCAGTCAGACATGAAGGGTAACACAAGAGGAGTAACTGTAGCAAGAAGTGGAACTCGTGTAAACTATTTAATTTTTACAGATGACTGCATTTTGTTTGGAAGAGCTTTAGTAGGTGAGTGGGTAAAAATCCAAGAATTATTACTGAAATATGAAAAAGCATCTGGGCTATTTTTTAACAAGGAGAAAACAACAGTTTTTTTCAGTTCTAACTCAAGGGTTGAAGAAAAAAGGAAGATCTTAGAGTTAGGAGGCTCGGTTATGAAAGGCAGCTATGAAAAATATTTGGGTTTGCCCCCTGTAGTGGGGAAATCCAAGTACAATACATTTAGAGGTATAAAAGAAAGGGTGTGGAAAAATATTAGTAATTGGAAGAACTCATTTCTGTCTTGAGCAAGCAAGGAGGTTTTGACTAAAGCAGTATTACAAGCTATCCCAACATATACTATGAGTGTGTTTAAATTTCCAAAGAATCTGTGCAAGGAATTAAACTCACTAATGGCAAATTTCTGGTGGGGCAACTAGTCTAACAGTAGCATAATTCACTGGTACAGTTGGGAAAAACTTGGAAAATCAAAAGGGAGGGGAGGTTTGGGATTCAGAGATCTTGAGAGGTTCAATGTGGCTTTGTTGGCCAAACAAGGATGAAGGTTCTTACAGAATCTAAGGAGTATGGCAGCCAAGATTTTCAAGGAAAAATACTTCAATTCAATCTCTTTGCTTGAAGCTAAGTTGGGATATAGACCCTCATTTATATGGAAGAGTGTATGGGGAGCTTTGAAGTTGTTAAAAGAAGGTTTAAGGTGGAGAGTTTGGAATGGGAGTAGCATAAGGATATGGGGGCAGAAATGGCTTCAAACACCCTCATCTTACTGTGTGCAATCTCCTTGCTCGATACTAGATGAAGAAGCAAAAGTCAGTGAGTTGATCTCTGAAGGAAAATGAGATGTGCAGTTGATAGAAAGGATATTCAACCAAGAAGAAGTGGAGCAGATCTGTAGTATCCCAATTAGCAAGCTAACTTCAGAAGATAAAATGATCTGGGGAGGTACCAAGAAGGGACAATTTTCTGTCAGCAGTGCATACCAGATGGAAATAAATAGGAAAGAAACTATGAAGGGTGAAAGTTCAAATGGCAGAGAAGGGGATACTTGTTGGAAGGAAATATGGGGATTAAATATTCCAGGGAAGGTCAAACTTTTTATGTGGAGAGCTACAAAGGAGTTATTAGCATCTAGAAATAACTTGTTTTTGAGGAAAATAACAGAAAGCTCAAAATGCCCAATTTGCAAGAATGATGATGAATCAGTGATGCATGCAATTTGGTCTTGTCCAGCAGCAGCAGATGTTTGGTCAGAATCAACCAATGTTATGCAGAAGTGGAGTTCAAATGAAACTGATGTATTAGAATTATGGGACAGATAGGTGGAGAAGGTAAGTAAAGATGTTTTAGAGGAGATAGCCCTGGTTATGAGGAACATTTGGCTAAGAAGAAACAAGTTCATCTTTGATGGAGTTTTTAAAAGTCCAAGCCAAGTGATAAAAGCAGCTAGAGATGAGTTAAGAACGTTCCAACTGGTCCAACAAAATGCAAGACATATCCCAATTCCGAGATCAGAAAGGGGGGCTGTTCAGTGGAGTAGACCAAGAGAGTCATTTGTTAAAGCAAATTGGGATGCAGCAGTGTCCATAAAAGATAGAAAGGTGGGGCTCGGGGTGGTTATTAGAGATGAGGAAGGGGAGATTTTGGTTGCTGCAAGAGAACAAAAGAATTTCTTGACAGATTCTGCAACAGCTGAAAGTCTTGCACTTTGGAAAGTCATGGAAGTGTGTAGAGAGCTCAATTTCAACAGAGTTTTATTCGAAGGTGATGCTCAAGTCATAGTGAATGCTATCAATAAAGGAGAAGAGGATTTTTCCTCCTATGGGGGAGTAGTCGAAGTTGTAAAAAGGTTGTTAAAACTTATAGAGAACTGGAGTGTTAATTTTGTTTATAGGGAAGCAAATGAAGCAGCTCATGTTTTAGCTCAAGATGCTTTATTTTTACATCTTGAAATAGTTTGGATTGAAGAAATTCCTAATTGTATTAGGAGTATCATGTGTAAGGAGAAATCTTGTAATGAGGTTATAGTCAATGAATGAATATAGAGGATTCATTTTCCAAAAAAAAAAAGAAATGGTTAGATATACATTTTGGGTTTGAAAATAACTTTAAGCCCCTTTTAGATAGTAAGATGAGATGAGATGAGATGATTTTAGATGAAAATTAAAAATTGAATAAAATATTATGAGAATATTAATTTTTAATATTATTATTATTTTAAAATTTGAAAAAATTGAATTGAAATTTGAATTGTTTATTATATTTTATTTAAAAATTTTAAAAAATTATAATGATAAAATGAGTCAAATTAAGATAATTTCTCAATTCAAACGGGGCTAAAACATCAACATGAGAACAAATTAATATCATATTTAAGAAAATTTTCAAGACTGATATTTCTTTTTTATTTTTTCCAAATATCATCTTTTAGCTAGACATGATTTTATTCTTCAAATTAAAGAGAATGAATCCTAATAATTAAAAGCAACACTATACAAAAAGTGTAATTCTATGTATAATTGTGAAGTGCGTAAACACAGCGTAATCGTTTTAAAAAAGAGTAAAATTTATTATTAAAATATTAATTTTTTTCATATAAATTTTATATTTTATTTATTTTTTTTAAAATAATTACACGACGATTAGATAATTTATAGCTATAAATATATTTTCTCTACGTAGTTATCTGCCATGAGATTCCTTCCTCGCAAATGAGCTAATTAAACAGGTAGATACGCTTAACCAAACTAAGCATTTTAACATCTTAACAATCATTTAAGAAAAAATCTTTTTCATTAATTTTACATCACACGTTATATATAATATTTTTATTTATTTTTTATACTAAATATATAGTATATAAATGATGAATATAATAATTTTTTTAGTTTTAGAAAATAAAATCCATGTGCAATATACAGAGATGGTAAGTAGAAGGGCTCATCTTTTAATAAGATATGGACATAACTATTTTATAATTAATTCACGTCAAGTCAATGTAATAATGTACGTCGCTTCGTTAAATATTAAGTTTGCCAAATGATTTGAGTTTTAAATTTTTAAATAAAAGCTGACATTTAAAATAAATTATAAAAATAATTGTAAACGAGGTTGCTTTTGTATTATTAATATTAGTTTATATTTTTAATTAATAATAGAGATATTTATATTTTTAATTAATAATAGAGATAACTTTTTTCTATCATATTTTTATAAGTTTTTATAACTCTATTGTAAATCGGTGGCACTTTATAAAAGAATTAAGACTTTGGATGGCTCACAGAGGGAGGGATGAGAATTTTATAAATAATAAAAATAATTTGAATTGAGTATTTTTTAAGTTTTGAAAAATGAGAGAGAAAAATTTTAATAAAAAATATTATAAAATTAAAATATTGTAAGAATATAATTTTATAATATTATTTTTATTCAGAGATTTAAAAAAGTTGAAATTATTTTTTATTTAAAAAAGATGTAATAATTAGTTTAAAAATTTTGTATTTGAATTATGTTTAGGAATAAGATGAGATGAGATGAAATGAGATCAGATAAGAATTTTGTATCTCATCTGAGGCCCTAAACAAGCTGAAACTTGAACTGAAGTGAGATCAACTCAATTCAGTCTAATTTTAAGTTGAGTTTAACATCAAAATATTCAATTCTTAAATCATTAAACTCATCTCAAGTCAAAACCTCTTAACACGTGAGACCTATAATCTTTTTCAACTTAATACCTCTTTACATGCGAGATTCACAATTTTTTCAACTTCTCAATATTTAAACATATCTAAATTCATCTTAAGTGAATTTTACAAAACTCACTCTATTATTTCAATTCATTATTATTCATAAATAACTCAACTTATTTCATCCCAGTTTAATATATAAATCAGGCCTAAAAATATTTTTATAAAAGAACAATGTTACGTACAGTTTCTAAAATGGAAATTGTATTACAAGCTTAATTAATTTTATTTTTAAATTTTTTTAAAATTATAATAATATCCTTATCAAAATAATATTTTTTTTATTTAATAAAAATTTGTACATATAATCTCTATTTAAGGACTATAAATAAAATTTTTCATTATAAAAATGCATTGAATTTAGAGTTTGTAGCTCTATATTTTTGTAAGAATAATATGGAAAGATAATATTTGATTGCTGGGGTAGGCGACACGTGAGTAGCTAATGAAAGGACTTGTACCGAAATTGCGGAGCAATTTCCGGGAAACGACAATTGTATAAAGAAAGTTGCGTCATTGACCCGTGGCGGGCCAAGACCACAATAATTCTCCGGATGTGCAATTTTAGGACGTGGACATCCTATCTATCGACGCGGTTTTTAAAACTTATGAGCTTTAAGTATTTCTTTAAAAAAAATATATTTACTTAAAAAAAATAAATAAAAAAAAAAGGTAAACCTACCCACTTTAAAATTATTCTAAACAACTCTGCCAATTGTCAAGTCTAAATTTTAACAAGAATTTTAAATTTTGACTATAGGATTAATATTTATTAGGTGAATTTACATTTAACTAATTATTTTAAAGTTAAAATAATAAAATAATATTATATATTTTAATAATATTTTGTAAATACACTTCATAATTAATTAATAATTTAACTTTAATTTCATAATTTAATTATTATTAATGAAATAAAATAAAGTAGAAAATAACCAACTATTTATTAAAATTGAAATGGATAATATAGACTTAAATAATTAGATAATATAATAGTTGTTGAAAATAATTAAAATATTATTTTGATGAGTGAATAGTATCTAATCAAAAATGACTAAGAAGCTTAATTTATTGTAGTTCATATGTTAAGCTTTAATAATTTAAATAGTTTAATATGGAGAATTTTACTCATATCTAACCAAAATATGAAGATGCCTCAATGCCAAAACATGAAACAACGGAAAAAACTTCCTATATAAATACGTAGGTAAAGGAAGGCGTACGATATTGTAGAAGCTATTTATACGTCCTTGCTAATTTCATGGAAAACTTAATTTGGAGTTTAGCGCGCGTGTTTTAGTTATTTGCAGAAAGATCAGTTCTATATATTCGTTTGAATTAAAAAATGAATTGAAATGAAATAAATTTTAAAATTTTGTGTGTTTAAATTGAGAGTGAGTTAAGATGATTTTAAATTTTTAAAGATGAGATAGATGTGAGTCTCATAAATTATTACATAGTATTTTTAATAAATTTGTTTTATTAATAAATATATTTATTCTTTAAATAATAATAATTTATAAATTACCTACTCAATTTTTATTTTTTATAATATATTTTATAATAATATTTTCCAGATTACAATATTTTTTCTAATAGAATTTTTTTGTAAAATATCAAATAAAAATTTATTAATAAAAATTGTTTTAAAAATGATTTTTAAATTGTTTCGAAAATCGTTAAATAATAATTTTGACTATTATATATAAAATAATTTTTTTATTTTACACCCATGTGAAAGGAGCTGGGTGAAGGCGTGGGTCCTTCAGTCTTCGAAGCATTCATTACACCAATCTCGTAGAAAAGTAAAAAATAACGATTAGTAAGCTATTTTGACATATGTTAAAATAAATAAAAAAGACACCCGACAACATCAATATACCGTTTGAATTGAATAAGAGTTTACAGTACAGGATGAATTGAGATGTTTTGAGTTTAGAGACTACAAAAGCTAGCTTGTTGTCATCCCGGCCGTCATGTGAATAGAGCTCAGAACTTGACCATCGGCGACCTTTCTCTGCTTGGAATATGTATGATCCCAATCTCCCACAGATCATGGTCGACGTGATGATCTCTTCATTGCCAAAACTGGTCACTACTAATTTTCACGCTATTTCCCGGTCAATCATAGATCGCCAACATCTTTTACTTTTCTTGGAAGTTAATGATCATATTTTGTTAAACTTCTTTTAAAACTTGTAAATCGGGAATTAAATCTAAGCAATCAATTTATATATATATATATATATCATATTGAAGAAAGCTTTCAAGATCTACGTTCTTCTTGATCTCGATCTTTTTTTTCTTTTTTTTTTGCAAACTATCGTCATTGGTATAGAGTTTACTTTCTTAAAATTAATTAAAAATAATCCTCATGTTTAAAATAACAATATGTATATACACACATATATAAATTCAATGATAATCAAAGCATGGTTAAGTCTTTGATTACTTGCCAGATATATAATTACTCGGGAAAGTGATCGGTCATGGTTAAGTTTTTTACAATCAGAGAGCATTCACTGGCTAACCTTTTCATCACTTGTTAGATATCAAAATATATAATTAATTTGAAAATAAAAGACACGAATTGTTAACTAAGGCCCATTTGGATAATGAGTTGAGTCCGATGAATTGAGATAGTTTGTAAATAGTAGTGAGATTATTGAGTTGAGATAAGATATGATGAAATGTGTTTTAAAAATTTTGTGTGTTTGGATTTGGAACTGAGATAAGATGGTTTTAACCTTTTAAAGATTTGATAGATGCGAGTCTCACCGATTATTCTATAATATTTGTGATGATTTTATTTTAATTATAAATATATTTATCAATAGATGACAATAATTTTATAAATTTAAATTATTTTTAAGAAATATCTTATAAAAATATTTTTTATTTAAAATTTAATTAATTAACATATTATAAAAAAGCAAAAGCTTCTGTATTGTCAGAAAAACATGTGTGTGAAACAATAATAAAATCAGTTGAAATTGAAATCAAAATGACCGTTTGGATACAAGACCATAAGAAACGAGTTATCTCATTAACAAAGGAAAAAAAAAATTATTTACTTCGTTAAAATTGATCGATTGTGATTTTTATTTTTTTATTTTTATTTTTAAAAATGTTTTGAAATATATAAAAATGGTTAAAACAAACAAAAAAATAAAAAAAGTAAATTTACACTTGTCGGTCAGCTTTCTCGGTTAGAATGTCGGTCGAGTAGCATTGTCCAAAGAAAATACTAAACTTAGAACATATCCCACAAGTTCATGTGATTGGTTACACATAATTAAACATAATATATATTGGTTTAACTTACGTTCTTAATTTGAACTTTTCATTGGTAACACCTTAATTCGTAAAGTGAAAAAAATCATGAAACAAATTAGAAGGGGATTCAATGAACGGTGAGTTTAGAAGGGTGACCGGAGATGAAAAATCACATATCTGAATTAATTATAAGTTAAGTGAATACCTATTGAAAAATTATTTAGTATTCATGGAATATAAATAATGTAGTACATATGATTGAATAACTCTTATCTTATCACCATATGTCATGTAGTTGAGATGATTTTGTAGGTTCCATTACAAGGCTAGCTAGGCTAATGTAGCAAGCGAAACTACTTTTTTTTTAAAACAAATTTTCAGTTGCTCAGGCGATTTCTTTTTGCAGAAAACGTTTGCTGACAGGATGAAGCCATGTTCTAGCAGATCTGGTAATCCGACATGGTTTCCAGTAATATCACTGCAAAATCGTGATTCTTTAGGGACATGAACTGAGATTCCGATTGAGGGAGAAAACATGATATGGTTTGGGGAGAATCACGGAGATCAATAGGTAGAAGGTATATTATGATATGATATGATATGAGATGAAAGTTAAAAGTTAAATAAAATATTATTTTTATTTTAAGATTAAAAAAAATTAAATTATTTTTTATATTTTATTTAAAAATTTTAAAAAAATTATAATAATTAAATTAAATTAAATGAGATGATATGATTTGCAATAACCAACCCATCTTTGGAAATGAAATTAATTTTTATTTTGACTGATGCGGAAGGAAAATGCCATGTTTTGGAATGTGCTGGAGTGTTTAAAAAGGGGGCATTGTAATAGAATTTTTGTTTTTATTTTAAATTCTTTTTAAATATTTTCTTCACATATATCATTTAAATATAAAATAATTTTAATTTTTCAATTTTTCAATTTTTTTACCTAATAATTAGTTAATTATTATCCAAACACACAACTCAATTAATTTCTTCAAACTTTTAAATAAAACATAAAAGTAATATAAATTTTTTTATAAAAATAAAAAATAATTTAAAAAATTATAATTTATAATTTTTTTATTAAAATTGTATAGTTGACATGAATTTCGAAGAAATTTCGCGTATGCGGTAGGCTTGACGGAGAATCTAATTAATACAATCAATGACTTCAAGAACGCGCTAGACGAAATAACCGAGAAGGCCGTTGTCGGAAAAGACACTCATCATCGAGATTTTTATATATAGCAGGGAAGGCGCGCTCGCAAGATGGCACCGGAGAACCTGCGTACGTAGTATGACCTGCTAATTCCATGGAAAACCTTTGTAATTCAGGTGGTGGTAGTTATTTGCAGCAAGATGATCAGCTCCAACGAGACTACAACGAGCTTGTTGTCATCAATCACAGACAAGAAAAACGTGTTCGCCACCATGTAAATAGAGCTCAGAACTTGACCATCGGCTACCTTGCACTCCTGGGAATTTATATGATACCAATCTCCAGCTACAGATCCTCGGCCACCACGTCGTCTCTTCAATATTATTGCCAAAATTGGTGGGTACCTTTCGCTATTTCCCTCTTAACTTCTGTAATCTACTTCATCACTTTCTTAGATGTGGTGAACAAGTTTTACCAGTACCAGTATTATCTAGAAGTTAACCGTATCGATCAGCAAAACTTGAAATCCAGAATTCGTGAAGCTAAAGATCACGAATCGAAGGGCCATAGAAAAGTACAAATCATCTGTCGTCAAGGAGAACCTGATCCTGTGCTGCTGTTCAAACGAAAACTTTATATTTGTTCCACGGTTTCAGCTTTGATTGCCATTTCCCTTTTGCAGTTATATGCCTTCCGGTTATTCTCGTGTTGATTAGAGCAATTAATTAAGGGTATGCTTCTGTTGGCTAAGGTTACGATCGACAAATGTATTATTACGCTCTATGAGAGATTATTATTAATAAAAAAAACAATATGAGTTTGTTCTTGTTTTGGTTCTTTTTTTTTTTTTTTTTCTTCTTTCATGAAGTTCCGAGTAGTGTAACCATGCATGTAATTAGTACGTACTCATGTAATTTGTATTCGTCAAGTTGAGTAATTTGTGCGAATTGATGTTTTCCAAACCTTGTTCGTATAAGAGTCGGGCTCAAAATACTTGGCTCAAGTTCGACTCGAAACTCAAGTTGTAAGCTTTGGGCATTAATGTTTTCCTTCTATAGATTTTCAATTGTAATTATTTTTGTTTTTAAATAATTTCTACCTAGTTTTTAATTAGAGCTTGATTTTGAAATTCTATGTAACCTTCAAGCTCCTTTTTGTATAAAATTGAAATTCTATCCTCTTCCTTAAAAGGAAAAAAAAAAAATTCTTTCAACTGGACACGAGAAATTTATAGTGTTACTTCATGTCTAGTATGCAGTATATATATATAATGAAGACTGCTATACAACAACCTCTACACCATACTGTTATCATTTTTTTTTCTGTAATTTTTCCGTAATCCCGTTTTCCCATCACGTCTCTCTCTCCTCAAAGGTTCTACTCTTTCTCCTCGAAAGCTTTCTGCTATACAGTAGACTGTTACGTTTGAGCCTAAATTTCTATCTCCTTCTTGACCTCTCTCTCACCGAACTCTTTCTCTCTCTCATCAAGCTCTCCCTCATTGAGCTCTCTCTCTCACTGAGCCCTCTCTCTTTCTCATCGAGCCTTCTCCCTCCTTGAGCTATCTCTCACATTGAGCTCTCTCTTTCTTCTCAAGTCATTTCTCTTTTCTCGAGTTGAGTTAAGATAAGCTTAACATATATGATCGAGTTGAGTTGAGATAATGCTTAACATAACTTTGGTTATTTAATGAATCACGTTGGAAGAAAATTAACTTGAATTTGGTAAGGGTTGTTACATGGAGCCCAATGGTACCCACCCATATTGTCTAATTTTCACCTAGTTGTCAGACTCAACGTCAGATCATTTTCAAATATTATTTATACGTTTGATTTTTTTTTTTAAAATATTAATCATAAAAACAAAATATTATCATTTGAATTATTTAGATAGTGTATTCTATACACCGATTTGATAATAAAATAATCTAGCCATCACCTCCAAGTTACTATATTACACCAAGCATATAATTTTTTTCGTACCATATATTATTGAATTGTTGAATATTAAAGATTCAATTATTGATTTAAAAATTTAAAATCGTTGGATATTAATATGATTAAACTTTTAACCCTTAAGATTATAATAGGTGCATTTAATTCTAAACAATAATATTCACAAAATTATTTTATAACCTATCAAGTTGATAGTGTACGTAGTAATAAAAAAAAATGTGTTTATTTGAGTTTCAGAATTTTACGAAAATATCTTCAATCTCAAACAGCTAGAATTATTAAAAAAAATTGTATTGTATCAATTATAATATCCTTTTAAATCAGTTTTGTCTCAAGACCGACTTAAACCATGCATGAGTTACATAAATTCTGTATATAATTGCCGCAAGGCATGGATCTTGACGAGGACAACTTGTTTAATCCGCTATGCGAGCAAGACAGAAGCCGGCATCATCACAATGCTGTCTTCTTATCTCTCCTCTGAAAAGGATAGTGTGTAGATTATTCTCCGGTTGTTTTTTTTTTGTCATAATAAGACAAATGCACGGGATTGGAATTTGGAACCCACAAATTATACAATACAGTTCTGAGTTCGACTAGAACTAATATGGTCTTCTACAAATCCTATCTTGAACTAAAATAACCCCGTCATAGATATTGATATTGTTTAAGATCATGCTGAGGATCCTTTACCTTAATCTAAAGCTTTTCCATAGGAGATAGTTGGAGGATCCTCAGCATGATCCTCAACACTCCCCCGCAAGCTGAGCATCGAATTGGAACGGACGTGAAGCTTGGAGCGAAAGAACTCAAAGAGAGGTCTTGACACACTTTTAGTGAAAATGTCGGCAACCTGCAAATGAGAAGGCACATATTGAGTGAGAAGCTTGCCAGCAAGAACAAGTTCACAAAGAAAGTGGTAGTCGAGCTCAACATGCTTGGCTCGTTTGTGAGAAACGGGATTAGAGCTCAAGAAGATTGCACTCGTGTTGTCACATAGTAGAAGAGGCTGGTGTGAATGAGAGACTTTGAGGTCACAAAGAAGATGCGTGAGCCAAAGAAGTTCAGCAGCAGTGAGTGCCAAGGCACGATACTCAGATTCACAACTGGAGCGAGAAATAATAGGTTGTTTCTTGGCACTCCAAGAAACCAAATTGTCACCAAGATAAATAGAATATCCAGATGTAGAACGACGAGTATCAGGGCCACCTGCCCACTCTCATCCGAGTAAGCAACTAAAGCACCAGGAGCAACATATGGATGAAAAATGAGACCAAAATGCAGTGTGCCCTTAACATAGCGAATAATGCGTTTGACAGCAAGAAAATGATCTTCAGTCGGGGCATGAAGGAACTGACTAATAGAGTTAACGGCATGAGCAATCAAGGTGTGTGATGGTCAAATACTGGAGAGCACCAACAAGAGATATGTAAAGTGTGGGATCCGAAAACAGAGGACCATCAGCAGACAGATGCTGGGAAACAACCATGGGAGTGTGGACTGGTTTGCTGTCAAGTAACTAAGCTTGTGTGAGAATGTCCCGTGCATACAGGTTCTCCAATTTCATTACCTCCCAAGTGCAAGAGGTGCTGTGTTGATGTGTAATGAAGGTCCCAAGGTCGATTTCACAAGGACTAAGACAACTTATGCTTCAAGACTGAAAAGAAAAGAAATGGAAAATGTATCTGTTTAAGAACATCCTCTTAGTCACTGTTTTGACCACGGGCAGTTCTTTAACAGAGTTGCTCTCTTCCCAGTTGCCCAAAGATTCAATAGGAATGAAGTAAGATTGGCCTACTCTTCTATTAAATCAGATTACTCAAGAACTACAATAAAACTTGTATCAAACAGACTCAAGCAAATTAAATGAGCGAAAAAAGAATTTTGATTATCTAAAGAAAATAAACCTAAGTCTCGGGAACCCTCTCACAGTGAGTAATCGAACGAGTTTCTTAATCTCATTGTCTTCTGCAAATGTTAATCCAGTCTAGGGTAAAGCATTTGGATAATGGATGAAATGTACGCACAGCAAGAGAAATAATAAATATATTCTTAATAAATTTCTATCATTCCAGTTCGGTAAACACATTCAGAAAAATGGGGGTTTCACATTTCAAGCATCCAACGTGCTATCAATCAACGAAAGATAAAAAAAGGTAAAATAAAACCCAATCCTTAACTTGATTTGGAGATGGATAGCAAACTTAATGAAAGGAAACAATCGCCACAATCTGGGAATAGATACCCTTAAAAATAACACTGCTCGATGGTTTCTCTCGACTTAGGGTTCAGATATTACTCCATCTTCATCTCAGGATTCCCAAGTTCAACCAAAATGAAAATGAAAACAAACGTTCCTAAGAAAACTCCATAATGAAAATAAACCCTAAGCCTTTTCTTCTCTCATTCACCCGTACCAAAAAAACCCACACCCTCTGATTCCCCTCTCTTCGCCTTTTATCCTCCTCCTTTTCATCATTTGCCGCACCCTTAATTGAATCCTCTCCAATTCCATCCGGTTCCTAGAGTGTAGAATCTGTAAGCACAATGCAGAGAAAGGGTTAGGTTTCGAGTAATGGAGCATCTGCGAATATCCTAAGTGTAGTGCGAAGGTGTAGTGGGAAATCTAAGTGTGAAATGACCATATTACCCCTTTATTCTTTCCTTTTGACTTCGGGCTATCTTTTTAGTAAAAAGTGATGTGTAAGTGAGTATTTGTAGTGATTTTCAGGTAAAAAGTCTTAACTAAAATACTCTCTTATTACAATTTTTTCACTTAATCACATACTTCAGCTGATTGATAAAGAGGCCATCAATGGTAGGTATAGCTTCAAGACCAAGAAAGTAACTGAGTGAACCCAAATCCTTAGTGGCGAACTCGGAATTGAGTTTGGAGGTAAAGCTGTCAAGAAGAGAGTAGTTGTTGCCTGTAATAATGATATCATCAACCTAGAAAAGCAAATTGATCATGTCAGACGGCTTATGAAAAACAAAAAGGGATGTGTCTGCACGACTGCAATAAAGACCAAGTTGAACAAGAAAAGTGCTGAAACGCTGAAACCAAGCACGAAGAGCTTGCTTTAGGCCATAGAGAGCTTTCTTCAACTGACAAACATGATTGGGGAAGCGAGGGTCAATATACCCAGGGCTATTCCATATAGACATGTTCAGTGAGATGCCCGTTAAGGAATGCATTTTTGACATTAAGTTGGTGAAGAGACCATTTGTTGGTCACAGTAAGAGAAAAGACAACACGGACAATGGTAGCCTTGATGACAGAACTAAAAGTGTCAGTGTAATCAAGACCAGGTACCTGTGTGTAGCCCTTGGCAACAAGACGGGCTTTGAGACGCTTGATAGAGCCATCGGACAAGTATTTGGTCCGAAACACCCATTTGGAACCCACGTTATTGGTATTGGCAGGGCGCGGAACCAAAATCCAAGTATGATTACTCTGCAAGGCTTGAACTTACAGATATGACTAGCATGCCTCTGCTACAGTTTTCGAATTAGGCTAAAATGACCCTACCCAAACGAACTAAAATACTCTTATAAGAGATCAAATTATACAAAAATATCATTGGTGTTGTCGTCGGTATGAGAACTATTAAGACCAAATCCATGATGGTGTCATCGTTACAAGAACCATCAAGACCAAACCCACGTCGGTATCATTGGTATAAGAACTAAAGACCAACGACACTACCGTGGATCAGCACAACTAAACCAAACTAACGGTAGCACCTTGGGTCTCTATTATGCAACAACGACAACACCATGGGGTCTCTGGTGTAGTCCCGTGACAATGTAGCATCGTGTGTCAATATCAACCTACAGATAGACCCCATGGCACCTTGAGGTCTAGATCGACCATGGTAGAAACAATGGTAAAGATGGACGATCTTGTCTACGTGACTAGATCTAGACTTGATCGGATGCTGGTACACCCATGTTTAGTCAGGCACAATTCCCAAGAGACGAACTCCCAAGTAGAAATTCTCTCAAGCCGAGCTTTCTACCCATGTAAAATTGCTCAAAATTTGAGTTCTATATAATCCAAGCTATTTTTTTTTTAAGAAGAGGACGGTACCACAATTTTATTAATAAATTCTCACTTGTGGCGGAGGAAAACCGTGGTTACAAACAGACACCTGGAGATTACACATTCAATAAAACCAAAACCCAGGCATAAAAAAAGAAACCTTGTCAATAAACCATAATACAAAGAACCTCCCTTATATAATGAAATTAAACCAAGAGAAAAAATTTGAGCAACAACTTGCAGGGAAGAATTAGCACATGCATATAAAGACATAACCAAAGATACTATTGCAAAATAGAGAGAGTACCTTATGACGACAACCTCAAGTAAGGAAAACCAAGTCTATCAATATGAAGAAGGCCCCTCAAAGTACTGGGTAATTGATCTTTATCAAGCCAATCCATGTTTAAGCCCCTAGCTCCTTGTTTAGTAAGAAAATTAGCCACTGCATTTCCTTCACGAAAGACATGATTCAAACTAAATTCTAGTCTATCAAGACAAATTTTGATCTCGTCCAAAAAATACTCAAGATACCAAATATTGCACTTACCCTTAATAATCTAGCTAACCAAAAGTTGAGAATCTGTCTCAATATCAACCTTGTGAAAATCCATCTAGTCGCACCTCCTTAGGCTACGTTTGGGTAGTGAGAATACTTGAGAAGTGTTGAGAATGTTTGTGAATAGTTATGAGCAGAGATTGGAGTGAATTTGTGGGTCTCATTGAAAGTATTTTGAGTTGTTTGGATGTGTGAAGAATATTGAGTTGTTGACTTTTGGATAGGTAGTTGAAAAATGTGTGGATCCCATAAATATTATAGTGATTTTATTTTTAGTAATAAATATTATAGTGATTTTATTATAATGATTTTAAAATATTAATAAATATTGTAGTGATTTTATTTTATTTTTATATATAATAATGATAAATATTATAATGATTTTATTTTTAATTTATATATAATAGTGATAAATATTATAATGATTTTATTTTTATATATATAATAGTGATAAATATTATAATAATTTTGTTTTTTATTTATATATTATAGTGATTTTATTTTTTATTTATGTATAATAGTGATAAATATTATAATGATTTTATCTTTTATTTATATGTAATAGTGATAAATATTATAGTAATTTTATTTTTATTTATATATTATAGTGATTTTATTTTTTATTTATATATAATAGTGATAAATATTATAGTGATTTTATTTTTTATTTATATTTAATAGTGATAGATATTATAGTGATTTTATTTTTTATTTATATATTATAGTGATTTTATTTTTATTTTTATTTAATAGTGATAAATATTATAGTGATTTTATTTTTACTTATATATTATAGCGATTTTATTTTTTATTTATATATAATAGTGATAAATATTATAGTGATTTTATTTTTTATTTATATATTATAGTGATGAATATTATAGTGATTTTATTTTTTATTTATATATAATAGTGATAAATATTATAGTGATTTTATTTTTTATTTATATATTATATTGATAAATATTATAGTGATTTTATTTTTTATTTATATATAATAGTGATAAATATTATAGTGATTTTATTTTTTATTTATATATAATAGTGATAAATATTATAGTAATTTTATTTTTTTATTTATATTTAATAGTGATAAATATTATAGTAATTTTATTTTTTATTTATATTTAATAGTGATAAATATTATAGTGATTTTATTTTTTATTTATATATAATAGTGATAAATATTATTGATTTTTATT